>NC_089684.1:45348496-45963019 GCF_031753505.1 Anomalospiza imberbis | reverse complement strand
CCCCGACTCCAATAGTAAATTCCAGAATAGGAATTTCAAGATTCCCCTAAATACTGTTCAACCTTCCATCTCGTCAATGTATGAGGAACTGGATCTTTTCTATCCAACTTTTGTTTAATTACAGAGTAACCAGGACTGCCCAACAGAGCGTGCTTCTTCATTTCACAGTGAAATGAGATTCAGCATTTGCTGGCTTCTCTTTGAGACAACATACACACACGTAAAAAATCAGGTTTATAACTCTCAAAAGGTGTGATTTTCGTTAGGATAAGTAAGGCCTAACTGTGGTATTTTCCAATCAGTGGCAGAGCACTGTCTTGGAAGATGAATTCAGTTTCTTTCAAGTGTTTTGTCTGTTCAATGCCTAATAACTAATATTGATCAGAGGGGTGACTGAAGCCTCAGTCCTGATACTGTGATGCAGTCTGGAGACACACAACTATTTTTAAACCCTTTCTTTAACATTCCTGCAGCCATCTGGCTGATTTCAACACTGGCTGGGCACCAACAGCAATCATTGCTCGATTCTGTGTCTGAAACACAGTAACAATTTGTTTGACGTGGCAAAGAGGGGATTGAAATAACCACAGTAACAGCTCGGGCCTGAACTTAGAAGGAAGCTGAAACAGGTATTTCTAGACATGAGGCGGATCCACCTCATCAGGAATTTGGCAATACCATGAACGCAGCAACTGCCTCTTCTTGCAAAAGAATTGCAGCATGTTTGTACCTACAGAGACTACTCAAGAAATCAATCCATCATCTCAACTAACATCACTGTGAAAAACCTTTCAGCCCTGCTTTTCAAGTGAAGAGTTTACCACATACAGGGAAACAACGAAACAGAAACCACTGGGCCAGGTATGTCCACCAACCTCAAAAAATTTGAATTGCTTTTAAGAAACGTAATTAACCATCTTCGATTCAAAGCTCCAGCAGGAAATGGACCTACACTCACAAAAAAAACAGCAATATTTTTGATTTCAAATACATGTCATGCAGCACAGTAAACACTAAGAAAAGTTGTGTGTACCCCAATAAGCATCCACATTTAAGTACACACATACAGTGGGTACTTGGAGACAACCAGCATTCAGCTGAACAAAAATATACTTCCAACAACAGAATTTCTCTATTAAATCCATGTTTATTGCTTAAGTTTTATCACAGTGGAGATTAAATTATGCTTAATCATCCGGTCAGTGCTTTTGTACCTTCTTTAATGCCAAAAAACCCCCACATTTTAAACCAAGTCATTCATACACTCGAAGTCTTCTCACCATCCCACCATTCATCGCCTCTGTGTGCTCCTGTAGTTGCCACGGGCTGCAAGATTGTAAAAAGGTATAGCTAAGAGGCTTATATTTATAATACCATTTTTTTGTTCAAGTATTCAGAGAGCAGCACGAGTAGCTGCCCTGCATATTAGAAACATATCTGCACTGTTATTTATTGCTGTAGGACCGAGGCTCCTGATGGAATGGTGATGAAATTTTGCATCACTGTGTATGAAGATGAGCTCAGCATCCCGTCATCATCCCAACTCCTCCCATGTTAGTGAGCGACACAGGGCAAAACGGGCTTCCCTCCTTTCTCTTTCAGCCATGGGACCTCAAACTACAAATAAATAAAGCATACACTCACAACGTGTGTAGTGCAAATTCCAAGTAAACAGAATGACATGGAAATAAAACTCATAGTTGCCAACTTTGGTTCAGCAGGGCAGCAACGATTCCACACCCGGCATTCCTGCCCTGGGAGCACACACCACCGCCAGTGTCCCGTGTCAGCGACAATGATTGAAGGAGACTGTTGGAGGCAGGGGGACACGGGGCCACCTCCGCACGCCAGGTGGCCAGGCCTCACCCCACACATGCCACCAGCCCCGGGCAGGACGGCTGGACACCGTCCGCGGCGCAGAATTCCTATTGGCAACTACGTGGAACATGGATTGCGTGGCCCAGACTAATAGAAGGTAATATTTCTGTTTCTCCAGATACAACCATTGAAAGAGAACATCTACAACATTGCGATTCAGAAAGAACTTAATGAGAATTAACAGGAAAGACATTCAGCTCTGGAGAAGCGCTGTGTGGGGGTCGTTCCCTTTAAACAAACCCCAAGGAGTGGTTCAAGTCTGCACAGCTCTGGGCCATAACAAAACCTTCTGCACTAAGCACAGAGCTAGATTTTTATAAGTTTTTCTTTTTTTTTTTTTGTTCTTTTTGTTGCTGTTATTTCACTTATTTATCTTAATTATGCAAATCTACTTCCCACACAGCCATATTCGGAACTGAAATAAGACTCCCTAATATTTTTGTGGCATAAATTCTGTATGCAGAGAAAGGCGACAAATTTGTCTCAGTTAAAGTTAGGACACACTGTAGACTTACTCAGGACCCTTTTCTCCAAAGTACTGGTAGCGAGCAGAAGAGTCATGCAGCTTTATCAGTAAAACAAGTACATATTTTTGCCATTTTTCTTCAGTGCTCATTAAGATTATTCCTATTTTTTGTTTTTAACTTTTTTTTTTCCTCAGTCCACAACTTGCTTTTCTCACATGAAGACTGGGGGAAATCATTTGTGTTTTAAACAGCATTCTTACACAACAGGTTGAACCTTCCACAAAGGAAACACAGAACTAGCACTAGAGAGTTCTCTCAGCTAAAAGGATGGAGATATTAAAATAATAAAAAAATAAAGGGAGAACACCTCTGCAAATAAAAAGAAACCTCTCCTCATTTGGGACACACACACTGAGCTTTTAAAAGCTGAAAATTCATAAATACGGTCATTGTATAGAACTTTAGAGAATTAAGGCTTCTAAAAACTTCAGTGCCAAAATAACCTCTCTGCATATCAGTATTAAGAATAAAATATTTTCCATTTTAGGTTGTGCTTGCCTTTTTTTTTTTTTTCTTTTTAAAGACTTCTCTTAGTTCCGTAGAATTTTGTCACATAATATTACATACTGAAGGGGAGTGTTAGAACTGCTTATTGAGGTTTTAAGTAGTTGTTAGACTAAGTTACAGCGATAAAATTCGATTACTGATCTGATTCATTACTACTTTACATGGGGCTGTTGGCTCATTTCACCTTTTTTTCATGCTTAATGTGGCCGTTTCTTCTATACTTGCCATTGGGGATCCCGTTCTGGTAGTGTCCATTAACAGCGCTATGTTTGTCATTGGACCAGAGATGCTTGCTCTGCTTGCAGATTAATTTTGCCATCCTGGCCAAAACATAGTAAAGTAAGGCAGCACCCACTAGTAGGACCAAGGCAATATCCAGTAAGAAATACTGAAACAGGGAGATGCTGTAAACAGCAGCACGTAGATGCTGGGCTCCGTTGTGGCGCAGGATGTAATTGATCCAGTACACAGTCCGGTTCACGGGGTGTCCAGGCTGGTCCTTGTGGATCTCCGACAGCCTCCGCGCCCGCTGCCGGTAGCTGGGGGGAAGAAAGCAAACAAGGAAGAAAGGAAAAGCTGTCATCTTGTGTCACTGTGCAACTGAATCACCAGAGAAATGCACAACAGTGTGAAACCTGGGGTTGGTTTTGCAATAAACATTTCCGCCCAGGTCCAGAGTTTCACCCAAAACTCTTGGTTTTTTCACCCCGGCAGTGGATCCCGCCAATTTCTTCCTCTCCTGTCTGCAGCTTATTTACACAGGACTTGCCTTTACACCAAGGATAATTGCACAAGGGGAAGGTGATGCAACTGATGTTATCAAGGTCGCTATCAACATTCCCCCTCTCTGCCGCTACCCTGATGCTTGCTCCTGACAGCCATCTCCTTTCCCAGAAAGACTCAGCTGCCATGAAAGCAAGAAGCATCAATAGCACCATGCTCCAAAATTAGGGTTAGCCCAATACAATATACTGCCAGATAACCCCTCACTAATTTTAATCTGGATATGAGTGATATTACGAGCCAGAACAGGAAAATAACACTTGAAGTACAATTTTTTGTAATAAAATCACAGAACTTAGAGTCACTCTTCCTGAATACCTCCCCATTCTAGCTACAACCCAAACTGTGTACATGTATCTTGCTAGAGGCCCTGCAGGCAGCACAACAGCCAAACTGCTCGTGTGGAGTAATCAAGACAGACACAAAGGGACCTTGGTCTGCAACACGGAATAAGTTGGGACAGGTTTGTTTCCATAACCCCTGTGCCCTCCACATGGCAACTGCTACAAAGAGCAAGCGAGACAATTGAGTTTTGGTGATGAGCAACGAGCCCAGCACCCACACAGAAACCTCAGCTGTTAGGTAATCTTGGGAAATAGGACAAACACCCAGACTTGCCTCAACTGTACACACAAATAATAAACGGCAGTTTTTTTTCCACTGCACAAAGGTTTCATATCCATTCACACGCAAACAATTGCTCGTTCCATACCTGGGGTCATTTATAACTTTTACTAGGGCTTCATACAGCTCACTCTCAGTCATGGTCTTCCAGTTGAGCAGTATTCCCATCCCTTTGGCCTGCACACGGGTCATGGTGTCATAATGGTCTCCAAAGAGGGGAATGCCCACCACTGGGACACCGTGGTACATGGTTTCAAAAATGCTGTTCAAGCCTCCGTGACTGAGGAAAGCTTTAATGTTAGAGTGACCTGGAACCACAAGAGGCATGAAGGTTACAAAATGCATTTCCATCTCCTTTATATATAAATTTGTTGAAGCACCTGGGTACGACAAATTTATGACCATGTTTCTATAACTTCAAGTCAGGCAGGTTAAAATTACTGCAGCTTGTTCTGAAGTTCTACCTAAACCCACTCTGCTGAAATTCCTCATGCATTAAATCATTTCCTTATACACTGAGAGAGAGAACAGCCAAAGTAAAGAAAGAAAATTCTCATGTGTATGAGTTGTGTAAAATGATTAATGGAATAATTAATATGTATTGCCTGCTCCTGAGGAGCTGCAGGTGACGACTCCAGCAGGCTCAGCAATACACGTGAGCAAGGGGGAGCACACTTTTGTATGGAATATAATTTTTTTTTAATGGCAGGACAACTGATGTCGCACTCTCCCTCAAATTTCACGTGCCTTATTTGAGGTTAGTGAGACGTAACAATCAGAGCAACAGCCTCATGTGATGGAAAAAGCCGCCTGCCTCAGAGCAACCCTGTAACCACAACAAATCTACCTGCTCTAGGAGTCATCTGCCTACTCACTACTTTCTCCAGAGCACACACACTGATGCTTAATGCTAGTTAAGCTCCCATCAGAGCTGTTTTGGGAACAGGCAAACATCCAGAAGCAGTCAAATATTCTGTGGCCTCTCAGATCTGCATGGGGCTTAAGTACCCTTTGACAGGGAAGACAAAATAAAATAAAATACCAAGTTTCATTTCCCCCTGAGAACCTGAAGCACCTCAGTTCATCAGAAAGGTTATCAGCTTGCATCACGTAGCCAGGTTCTGGTAGAGCTTGCTTGTCCTTATAAAACAATATTTACAGACTCCTAAAACTTACTCTGATGCTCAGTTTTATGACTCCTCCTTGAAGAGTGTTTGAACTTAGGGAAAACATGAAATTCATATCAGGGAAAGACAATTAACAGAGGCGTTCAATTCCCTCTTCAGATCCTAATTTAATATTCTTGCTCCATGACTGGCATGACAAATTATCCTGGCTTTATAATAACTGCTAATTCAGTGGAGTATTTTTGAAAGAACAAACTGAACTCAACAGAGAATACGCAATAAATAATGGAAACAGATACTCACCAAGGAGGTCATTTTGTGGTAACCATTCAATCAGCTTGGTATTGTTGCCTAAATTCCTTGGTTTGTTTCCTGAAAACCTAAACCAGTAACATGAAATGGAAACAGTTATTAAACCCTCCAAAGTAACTACTAAAGGATAGGTCTGTTTTGTTCATTAGAGAGGACTGGAACTGCAACTTCAGAAAGAACCAGCCACACACTGCAATTAAGCAAGACATACATCTTTACAACTGGCTTGTACTTCTGTATGTCGAAAAAAAGCCTAAATTATTTATGCAAAGTTATATAAAATCAATTAATTATGTTACTGGCTTGCTCTCCCTAGCCAGAAGGGCATAAAATCTACAAAAATCCCTTGATTTAGCATCACAACATTGAGACTGCCAAGCCGTACTCACCACTTTTTTGTACAAGACACAAGTCCATGATCTGAGGAACCAAACCAAACGCTAAATCCCTAAAAAACTCCAAATCACATTTGACTGATATATAAATACCTAAATTTTAATAGAAGGCTCTAAATGAAATTGTTGAGTTGGCATTAAAAAAAGCTGTACTCAAGAAAAATCCTCCAGATTTATTTACTACAAAACAGGGATGCTTCCTAAAGAGACATATTCCAGGGAGAACTTAGTAAAAGGAGAGAAGAAAAGCAGTAAGATAAATTGGGATTATTAATTAGAAGCCAAGCAGGGTTGTGGGATTCATAAGGAAACAGTGGTTCTACTCCAAACTAAAACTGATGTCACCTTTACTACCACAGATTCTGTGCCACAGCCTGAAAAATTCACATTCTTCCTATTCATTAGTGGGATTTGGTCCTTGAACTACACACAGCAGCAAGGACATCCCCTAAAATATTATGGGGAACAGGCCACCAAAACTATTAATACAGCTCCAAGACTGTGGCAGGGTTGTGAGACACCTACATGAGGTGTAAGACACTGCATATCTAAAAAAAAAATTGGTTCATATGAGCTCCACCAAATTATATCACTGATGCTTGATGCGAAGCAGAGCTGACTAAACTGTTTTTGGATTCTTACAGGGAATTGTGAGCACCACTCAAGATGTTTTTAGAACTAAGAACTTCTTACTGATTCTGACTCCTGAAAATTTCTCACAGAGAACAAGCAAGTGGAAAAATGAATAATGAAAGCCTCTGTTTACACATAAAAAAGGAAAATGAGCCTAAAAAAGCGAAGGAAAGGGGGGAAAAGAAAAAAATTAGGTTTTTCATCATCAGGATTCATTCTTGAGCCCTGAGGTAGTTCCTTCATCAAAAATACAGACAGTATGTCCTAAATGTTATAATCTTTGCTTGTTTTCATGTCCCCAATCCTTCCAAGGATATAAACTCAGCCTAGGAGTGTAACCACGCCTTATTCTGCCACGACAATAACTACTTCTCCTTGTTACCAGGGTATTGCAGTATTTTCCTGCCAAGTGTTTTTCAGGAGGGTCACATCATCTCTGCCACCCAGGCAGTCTCAACTCCAGCTTCTTCAACTCCAGTGGGAAGCGAGCACGCTCCAAACCACCCAAAGTACCTCCAACACTGCCTTTACCTCCAGATAACTCTCTGAGGCAGCCTTGCCAGGGCGTGTGCCAACTTATTGGCGATGTCTTCTGACAGGTACTTGACTCCAGCGCCGAAGGAGACAAGGACAAAGCCGTTCTCGTGAGCGCCGTTCACCCACGCCTGCAGATCCTGTGGAAAACAAAGTTCACACTGAGCACCGCAGAGGCAAAGCACAGGAACGGTAAGCAAACATGGCTGAGAAGAAGCAGTTGTTGGTTCCTTTGTTGCTTCAGAAGCCAAGGTTCACAAATCCCAAACATTCTAGAAGTCACCGAGAACAATGGCTCACGATTCAGAATCCAAGGCAGAGGCCACCAACAGCAAAACGCTTCCATGTTTGTTTCAGCTGCACTAATAACCACCACCGGCTTCAGACAATTTGTCCCTCCTTAACTGAGCAGTTGACACACCTTCACAACTTAAGAGGCTGCATTTTAACTCAGCAAAGCATAAATAGATCCATGTCATAGTATCAGCTTGGAAGCCCTGCACTGGAGAAGTGTGAATGAAGCCCGGGACTCAGCTGTGCCATTTCCAGCCTTTAGCAAAGTGAGAGTGCTTCAAAAGCCTTGCTTTGCTTTCATTTATATAAAAAGAATAAACACAACTTGAAAGAAGCCAGAGCTTCTAAAGACACTGTCAGTTTCTACTGCTCAAGGAATAAAGAAAACATACCGTTTACCTTTTGAAGCAAAGACTTAAATTCTGTGTTTTTCCTAACACAACTGTTAGCAGTGGAAACAAACAACAACAAAAAAAAGCTACAACTGGCATATCAGTCAGATGAAGAGTATCTCAGGATATGGTTTAATTCTGGTCTCGTCAAGTTTGAGCACAAGCCTGCTCAACACCAGTGCAGCAATAGGAAATGAGCAAAGAGAAAATGAAGAGCCATGCTCACAATGTGCCTCTTGTCCTGGTAATAAATAGGAGGGCAGACAGGAATGGAGTAACCCCGTGCTATCATATCCGAGCACAAAATTCAGCACGCTGCACCAGGAGCTGTGCACTGCTCTCTGCTGTAAAGCAGAAAAGATTTACATTTTCTTTAAAATACACAGCTCATCCTTCTGAGTGCACTCTTTTCCTTTTTTTTTATTCATGTGGAGGGAGCGGGAGAAGGCAAAGGAGAGGAAGTGGCTCTGACCTGCCTGGAAGCTGAATCATTTATTAGGGGCTGAACTTCTGACACAAAAGTTTCCAAATGGTTTTGCGATTTATTTAAAGCTCATCCTTGAATCCCACTCTAGGACCTAAGGCACACTGCAAATGTCATTATATTGCAGTCACTGTCATGCTTTAACTAGTTACATCTTGAAGTCTTTCCCATCAGCTGTGTAAAGCTCAAGAGAAAAGAACTTTTTGTGGGCTCTAGGACAAACCATTCTGAAAAGCCCAATATTCACAGGCCCTGGTCTTCACAGGGCACTCACCCAGGCACAGGGGCAGATTTTCCCGGAGGTTTCCAGAGTGCCTTCCAGATGACACTTCCCTGACAGAGGTGCTCAGGAAGCCATAAACAAGGTGTTGATGCTGGCTCTCAAACATACAGACATGGCAGACCTTGGGATGCAAAGGTCAGGGCAGCCTTGCCTGCAGTGACTGTGAGATGGAGTTCAGGATACTGAGGCAACATGGCAGGCAACAGCAGCATCTCCTGGGCTGAAAGAAAGCCAATGCCAGCCTGGAAGAATCCCATGTGACACAGACCTAGAAAGACAGGCTTGGGAGAGCATGTTTCAGCACCACTTCCTCCGAGCTCAAGCATGATCCATGCTGATAAGCAGGAGGCCAGCAAAGGTGGCAGGAAGATAAACAAAGATGCAAAAAGAGAAAAGAAAAAAAAGAACACTTGAGTCAGAAACAGGGACAGGTAGAATATCCAAGCACTGCTTGAGCAGGCAGGGATGGAGTTTACAAAGCCAAAGCTGAATAGGACAAGGGACCTGGTGTCAAAAAGTTACAAGTGCTTCCTGCTTTCTTCATTTTAGTCTTTATTGGTTTGGCTTTTGGCAATGCCAAGCAGAGGATAAGTCTAAATAAACTGGACATAGACTGCTTACACAAGGCCTGACAGGATGAACCCAGAAATGCCAGGTGATGGGAAATTGGTGTGGAATGGGTGGGGAAACAGGATAAACAGCAAATGTCACTTGTGTTTTTAAAGAGGAAAATCCATGGAGCAGTCTACTCTACCTCAATTTGATCCCTGAAAGTGATGGAAAAATCCTGGATCATCCTGGCATCAGAAGGTCCTACCCGTGACTACCTCTGCTGGGCCAGCCACTTGATTTCTGCTGTTGGAGATGAGCCTATTCTAGCTGAGAACTGTCTCCCAGTGCCACTGCTCCTCTGTACTTTATAAGAAATTCTGGGAGGCTTCACAGATCCCATGTGGTCACGAAGTAACAATTACACTTCATTATAGAACCATAGAGGAGGTATAAAGATTTCCCTGTAACGGAATTCCTAAAATAGCATTGAAAAAATCCCCATGCCTAATAAAAAAATAGCTGCTAAATACTGATAATTTTATGTAGAAGAATGATGATTTTTTGAAAAGGAACTTTATTATGTCACCTACAGACTCTGGCATTTTTTTGTGCAACAGCAAAGCAACATGCTCTGTGTTGTTTTGGTGGTTTCATAGCCAAGCTTCTGTGATCCTTACCTTTGAAGGTAGTCCCACTGCTTCAGTGGAAAATAACATGGACAAAGGTGAATTTAAAATCTTGACAGACAAGACAAGATCCTACCATCAGGATGAAAGCATGGGATTTGTTCATCGTATTAAACAGGATTACATTAAAAAAATAACTGGAATACAAAATAACATAGTCTATATCAACAGTAGCTCCATATCCAGAACAGAGCTGGATGATGCCTGGTCAAAGCTGAGGAACCTGATGTTGTCCTTGGAGTTTCTTTTGGAATGTTAAATTAGGAAAAAGGTAATGAATTCCTCAGGGTCAAAACTGCCTAGTGCCAACCTCAGAAAGACCCAGAAAGTTTCATCTCAGCTTGCTGTGTTTTGACATCAACTGAAAGGTTCTTTCCTACCCCAGATTTTATCTATGCTTTACATGGTAGTGTTAGCAAGAGGAATTGCTTACCTGCCCTCTGACCTGCAGCGCCTTTCCAATCTGCTTGCCCAGAGGGGTGCTGGACATCACTACTGCACATGGACTGCAGAAAATCAACTACAGATTTGTCAGGATGAGGGTCCTTCCTGCAAACATCTGTGTTATTCCTGGCCTAACACAGCCTCCATTCAAGGGGATCACTACAAATGTAGGGAGCTGGGTAAAAATTAGGCAATGGAATACAGGGAACTTACACTGCATCTTCTTAGAACTCCCTGAGTTTGTGATCTGGATGAGTCCATTCTTCCCAGGTTCCTTAAACTTACTGTAATTATTTCTGTGACAGCTTTTTAGCACGGAATTTCTAAGCAGGGGATCAAGTGAAACTGAATCCAAGTGAGTGGCATTGCCAGGCCTTTGGTTTTAAGACACATCTGAACGTCCTGGTACAACTAGCCAAGCCATGGCACAAAACCTCAGTATTTTCTTGTATTTTGCCTGTTCTTTGTGCAGTATACAAGGTGTAGCTGTGATACCCACAGCAGATAAAGAGCAGGCTGTGCTCTTGACACATCTCCGAAAGGGACTGAATATTTCAGCAGCACTGTGACTGTGGCTATGAATGTTACTTAATTTTTGCTTGTACACTCCTAATGTTGACCAAAGAGAAGCTGGGAGCAATGCTCACAGAACCTGAACACTGGGAAAGCACCCACTGATGCCACAGAACAATTCTGTCAGCGTACAATTTCAGCAGCCTTCAGTCACCTTCCTACCTTTTCACTCTCTAGGGCCATATTAGCCCTAACACCCCCCACAGCAGCTTCGATGTACCCACAAAAAAGCCCTCAGAGACAGTCAAGTTCATCCCCCATGAACTCACCCCTTTCTTCCCCTTAAATCCACTTACACTTTTGACCTCCAGCACATTCTGCCCCGGCGATCTAATTACTCTCTGTATGAAAAGGCACTGAGTCAGGATGAGTCATTAGAGCTGCCCTCATTAAAATCAGCATTCCCTGATCGGCCAGCACTTCACGGCTCCTGCCTTGCAGCACAGCCACCTCCTTTCGCCCACTTTAAAGTATTTTCAGGTTTCCTGTAAACTCAGGACAGTTTTCTTTTAACACAAGGAAAGGAAATTACCATTTTGGAGGTCTAACCTACAGGAAAAAAAAAAAATCAGGGGAGGGAGCTTGTTACAGGATGAGCTAGTTTTAGCCTTCCTCAAACTCTGGTTCAAACTTCACCTGACCACATAAATGACAAGTTAATTCAAACTTAAGATAGACATCCTCAGAACATGTATTTTTTTAAAAGGCTCTTTCTTTCAGTGACTGGAAGAGAACACCTAACCCTCTCCCTCACCCCAAAATATAAGTCATTTTCAGGTTTTCTTTAAACTAAGGCAGGGCCTTTTCCTTCTGAGTCCTAGCACAGCCAAGAGACAAAATTGCCCCTCATTGAGGCTACATTGCCAACTTGACAAAGCTAGCAGTGACTTAGGCAACTGGCTTTCCCCTTCCAAACCAGCAATCACACCTTAAGGAATTATAGCCCCCAAAACTCGATGAACTTGACAGCAAAACTGCCAATAGAAATTCTGATGAACAATCAGAACAGACACAATAAAGAGCTTGTGTACATCATGTCCATTGAAAGTGTAGGCCCGGCAAGCCTAATACAGCACATTCACATTCTGAACTGAACTGTGAACTGTATTTTCCAGCTCAGTTTTGTTTTTCATCCAGTTACAGCTTTATCCACGTTCATAATAAAGGACCACTTAATGCACATATTATAACCAATTCAAATTTTCATTTAAATGGTTAAAAAATAAATAATGCAACTATCACCCAACACTATATTAATTACCATTTTCACCAATGATATTTTAAAAAACAATAAAAAATGCATACCAATGTATAAAAAACTTAAAGGGCCTCCACTCAGAACACTCTGCCCAACCCTGCCAGGTCTCTGCTTGCTTCCATGTAAGTTCTGTGCAAATCCATGTCCTTTGGGAGAAATAGTACAGGACTCTGTGCTTGCAGAGGGACAAGAAGCACTTATTGATCCGTGCCGTACTATAGGAGTGAGGGGGGAGGAATAAAGAAATAAAATCCATCTTTTGACCGATGTGAGACAGGAATGCTATTGTGCCAGCCCCACTGTGTGGGCTTTGTTCTGCCTGGTTGTCTAATTAGCCATTCTCTGCAGGCCTCGGTTCTGAACACACAGCTGTGAGCAGGGAGTGAGGGCCCAGCTGGCAGTAACCAGTGGTGCCTAATACTGAGCTTTGTTTCAGATAAACAAAGTGCACAAATACAAACATAACCGGGTGTAATATCCGAAGCTTCCCCTGTTCAGCTGCTCCATTCAAATGTGCAATAGCACAAACGCCTGTTCTTCGAATATGGTTGCAAACCACCCTTTCCCCAAGGCAGAGCACAAGCATCCTATGCAACTTCTACAAAATGCTGCTTAGAGCAGACAAAAACAGATCTATCTTAAAATAAGAAGCCACATTAAGCCATCTTTAGAAAGGAGATACTCACTGATAAATTAAAAGAAAGGTATGAAGAACATTTTTTTGGCTGTCCAAACTTTTCTGCTGTCCTCTGAATAGTACTTCTCTCATGTGACATAGTTAAATTCTGTATTAATACTTTTTTATTTCAGATTTTACTAACACAACATATCAGAACAGGTGGTCAAAGGTCATATAGGTGCCCTTATACAACCTTTAGTATCACAAAACAAACAGGATCATATAATATAACCCAAAAGTAATAAAAATCCATAATTCCACAGCAAACTCAGAGAAACTATCACTCCAAGCAAAGTGAGCTATTTGTATTTACTTGCCATGAATTTTTAAGTCAGTCTAGAACCAAAAATAGGAGTTTTTATTTGCTCGGAGCAGCAAAGGACACAGAACAGGCCAGTGCACACCGAGGGCACGAGGCAGAGGATGGAGTCAGCCTCCCTGACTCCGCACATCCAGCTGCTTCTGCTGGCTCCGCACCACCCGGCGCCTTGCTCACGCTCCCAAGGTTATTTTCCACTGACTGAATTCCTGCCTTTTAAAAACTATGGCCACCAGGACTTGCTCCCTTCCATATCACCCATCTTAATTAAGTTCTTAGTTCAATTCAGAGCAGGCACGCAGCTCCCAATGAGGACAGGATCCTCCCGAGCCCCCATTTCCCTCTGCATTAATAACAAGTTAATTCTTCTCCTCCCTGGGCTTTATTAATGAGCTCTACCATACAAAAAGCACATGCAGTTAATATGCACACAATTTTTTCATATTTTGTAATTCATACTGGCACAGTGTAAGGTAACTCCAAAAACAATACCTTGTGCCCATTAAAGAAGTGTACTCAGATTGTGGCATTAGATTAAATCTCGGTTTTCTTGCTGGCTAAATAGAAACTTGCTACCAGTTGGGAAACAAACTCTAAAGTCCTTTCGGATTTTTCACTAATTATTTGCTGTTTTTTTAATATATATATATACACACATATATATATATATATATACACACACTCTGTATCTGCCCCCTCCAATATACAAGGAGTAAAAAACAAAAACAAAGTCTTTAAAATCCTACAAAGCTTTCCAGTGCCTAAAATGTTGTATTTTCTTATCCCAGACCTTCACTGCCTTTTCCCATTGGGCATCCAAGAGGGACAGCAAGCTTAAGTCAATTTAACTTCAAAGAGGAATGTTATTCACAGTCCAAACCAGAGTCAGGAAATGCAGTCCCCCGAGCCTCTGCCCCCGCACCTGAGCCCCCTCTGGAGTTGCAGGCATATCCAGTGCAGCCCTGGGAACAGGCTCTACCCAGAGCTAGAGGTCAACCAGGAAAGTGCCGCGCAAGGACTTGCCTGGTGCAAAAATCCATTACTCACCAGACTTCTGGCAAGCACCCTAGGAAAGCAACCTTGCCTTTCACATGAATGGGAGGAGTGGAAAACAAGGAGCTTGCCCTTCAGGAGATGTTAATAAAATCACTGCAGAGAGCAGCGGGTGCAGCAGAGGGATCCTCAAACCCAGGGCTCCAATTGAAAACCTTGCTGGCATTACCCCACAGGTAGCATTCTGTTACAAAATACCTCCAAAACCCACCTTCTTAAGCAGGAATGGAAAAGTTGGTGATTATCAAACAGAAATGCAAACCAAGGTTTTACCAACCCTCTCAGTTGCTTCATATGGAGCAAAAAACTCTACAGGAGTTAAGAAAAAACATATTAAGTACTGAGACTGTTTTTACTTACTCTGTCTACAGAACATAAAGTCAAATTAAATTGCTGATAATACAGTTAAGAAGAAAATTGACAAGCAGCTAAATTATAAATACAGACCTCTGTATTACAGATACTGACATAACCCCACATGATAATCTCATTTAACTGGGAAATTTTGTCTGTCATTATTCTAGTATGACACCTGTGCTCTAAGGATGGTAGGAGATAAGAATCCTAACCTGGAGCTTTAAATCCTTTAGTCTAATTACAGCAATTTCTTCTTTCTTTTCCTCTTCAGATAAAACAGCTTTTCTTTCTTCCTGGGATTTACTTCCTCCCTTCTTTTCTTTTTTACAGCTTTATAAATACATGTAAAGTACACAATACACATATATATTTTAATATTATATTTATATAAACAAGCCATCTGTCACCAGTATTTCTTTGCAAAGCCTAGGATCAGCTGGCTTCCGAGCTTGTGTGAGACCCACATCCTCCAGCCAGGCTCCCCTTGCTCAGGGTGAGCAGCAGAACATGATGCCTGCAGAATTCCCCCCGTGAACAGCCTGGGAAGGCTCAGGAAGATGTCTCCCCACAAAGCTGGAGACACCTCATCCCCCAAAGCAAGGTATCAGCCATAAACAAATTATCCACTTCACCTTAAAGCAACTAGGACATCTGAAAAGCAGTCTTGATTAATGATTTTTTTTCAAGTCAGTAATATTAATAATTAGGTTTGTTACTTGCAAATGTCAAGTTTTGAGCACATCCCAACTTCCCAAATTACAGGAATATGGTACACAAACTCAAGGATATTACAAATACCCCAGGAAAAAAGAACACCCTTTGAAATAAATTCCTGTCTTCTGTTTTGTGTTATAAATGGGAGAAATATGGGAAAAACACTGGCTCATTATTTGTCCTCTGTGGAGGTCATTCCTCAAAATTTTAAAGAGACACTCAGCTAAACCACTGCAGGTTCCCAAAATGAATAAATCTTGTTAGTTTGTGTGCTCCATTATGAACATGACCAATTAGAATATTTAAAACCACAAAGTCTGTTTACAGTAGTAGCTAATTAAAGTGTTGGGTTGCTAGGTTTTTTTTTTTTTTTTTTTTGTATGAATAAAAAAATATAATCACTTCTCTTGCATTTAGCTTTCAGCTTTCATCATCTGACCTATCCAACATCTAAGGTCTCAAACTTCTATTTTCCATTCCCAATACAAACAACTGCTTGAACTCAACAAATAACCACCCTGGAGTGTAATCCCTGAACCAAGAAAACTTGCTTTTTGATGGACAGCACAGGCTTGCTGAAGGTTTGGTGCTCCTTGGTCAGCTCATGGGATGCCAGCTTTATGTCTGGCACGAGGACCTGGAGGACCTGCCTTCCTCACAAGTTTAACTGGAGACACTTAACCAAGCTCCAAAATCAGTCCTGTGTCCTTTTCCCTGTGTCTTGCACTAAACAGACAGATGCTGAGTCACATTTCTTCCCAAATTTAAAATGCAGCAGTACAGCAGACCAGACATGGTCCACCAACCCAGTCCTGCTGGAGCAGCTGAGACTGGACACTACAGTTATAGGACTGTAGGTACCTGGAGAGCTCACACAATGCTTTCTTGTGGATCCAAACATCAAATTCTGGGGGCGGGGGAGAAAGAAGCTTTATCTAAAATAGCTTCAGAGCCAAAATACATGACCATACAGCTCAGTAGAGAATTTAAACAGTGCTGCATCATTTCCATCATCCTCAAAAGACTTTTTGCTTCCCCAGCTGACGACCACATGCATTTTAGAACAGCTCTGGAATTGCTTCACATCACCAGAAATTTACTGTCCAAACAGGCCTGTAAGAACCATTCCCTGGACTTTAAAAATACTGAAATGATGGTGCTACGCCATGCACAACAATCTACTGCTACAGTCTGCAAGGGCTTATAGATGTGTCCTTGAATCTGAACGAAGGAGAAAAGCCAGGTTTAAGGAATAAAACATCTCTTGATTCTTCTACCTCTTTTACAAGATAGGTATCAGTATCAGCTAACACACTAGTAAACTTACAACTGTCAGCAAGGCTCAGGGAGGGAAAAAAACAAGAAAACAAAACAGAAAAACCAAAATACTTTTTAGTGAAGATATTTCAAAGGCACCAATTTGCTGCATAGACTTTGATCTGTATAATAACAAGCTCAGATAAGAGATGTCCATGGAGGAGTGAGGAAGTTCCTGTAATTATCTGTTGACAGCTGCTGCTGTAAGGACAACAGCTTATTACTCCAAAATGAGAGCACCCTCCTCTGCAGCATAAATTCAGTTTCCTCACAGACTGAGTACTTCCCAAGGCAGCTGCTTGGAGCACCCCTGGGCTTCCTGCCCTGATTCAGGGACTTATCAGGCGGATTACTGCCTAGTATGCATCAACCTGGTCACAAGGTATAAAGGCCAGAGCAGAGGTTTCCCTGCTGTTGCTTAAAAGGATGTCCCTTGAAAAATCCAGCTTCATTCAGGTCCCTCTGGAGAAGTACTGAGGAAGAGGCAGAGGAGCCTGTGATTCTCCTAATGGCCAATAACAGTTATCTGGAAAATACTGCCAGGGAACACTATACCCTCAATAGTTTAAGTCACTGATGACCTTAAGGATTTGATAGCCTGTCTCTAGCTTTTCATCTTTTAAGACTAATTCTGTTCACACTGTCCTCCAAATAATTCAGCATACGGTTTTATGAGATATGTACACAAATCCTGGACTCTGCACCCATCAGCGAATAACATTTCACATGCATGTGGGATAAGTCACCTTAAACCATCTCCTTGTCTTTTACTGAGCAGCACAGGACACTGTGCAAGAAGCACCATCCAAACCCAGTGAAAACGTCACACTGGCTCCCACAGAACACAACTAGAATCCCCTACGCAGAGCTTTGCAAAGCCACCATCAGCCCTCCCAGCACGGCAGAGCAAAGTGACAGGGTGTGCTCAGCAGGGAGGGATCCGAAGGGGCAATGTGCCATCCCCAGGAACTTCAGCCGCTGCCTGCCCAGGTGAGGCTGCCCCTGCCTTGCCAAGGAGGGAGCCGCAAGGCACCGCAGGGAGCCGGGCAGAGCGGTGACCTCCAAAGGAGCCGCTGCTCTCGCCGCTGGCTCCCCCTCCTTGGCACGCCGATCACTGCGACTTCCCGAGGGACACTGCGCCAAGCGCAGCCCGACACCGGGGCACTGCCCGGGAGTGAGAGCAGGGAGGAGGAGCGGAGCCTTCCCGAGGCATCTGGGCAAGCTGAAACCCAAGCTCGCAGTTTGTGTGCCACAGCCGGGGGCTGCAGCATAATTGCTACAGAGCTCAGCAGCAGCTAAAAATCATGCTTGACACAAGCTAACTACAGGAGCAGCAGGGAGGATGTGCCCCAGGACTGAAATATTAAAGCAGATGGGACAGCAAAGCTGGGTCAGGTTATGTATTTTTATATATACACATAAATACATATACAAAATATATTATAAAAATAAATATGTATATAAATATATGCAAAACATAATATTAACACAAATGACCAGCAAAGCTGGATCAGGTTTGCTTACCCTTGCACTGTTACACGACATGAATATTCAGCACCCACTGCTACGTGCTACCTTCAAAGCTGTGCTATTCCAACTTTTCTTTCAAGAAGTTCAGGGAGCAGGTGCAGAATCTGAGCAGCCACAAAACAGAGCTACCCCATGCCCTGGAATGAAACGATGGCCACCTTAAAAGATCTTGACCTGTATCTACTCATTGAATGCTTGTTACTGTCTGCCTCTTATTTTTAAGATGCTGCTTATGAACAGAAAGCTAGAACTTTTAACTTATGCGTAGGGGTTTTATTACAGTTAAACAAACTACTTGGTTACCTTCGGTGAAGGGGGAAAAAGGAAAAAACTGTTGACAACACAGGGATGCCACTACTGAGGTGCCCAGGTAGTCTGAGCAGGTATTTTGGACTTAAAAGAACACCCCTGATTTTTTTCCCAATACTTCTTCTAGCAGACCAAGTTAGGCTACTTACATGCAGTTTTGGTGAATTCAAGACACTGGAAAGACTTGCAATAACAGATTTAGTGGGCAAATTTTAGCTGCTGTGTCCTGCTACATGCTCCCCATTTCTAATCATCGTCCACGGACAAGAAAATTACTTGAGAGAGCTGCTGAAGCATCACCAATTCCCACCCAGCACAGAAACATGAACTAGCTCTGCTCCTGGCTCGCCTTAATGCACCAAACTGGAAGCTGCAGAAAATAAATTAGCCAAGGCTGCTGCCTGGGAGATGCAGCAAGAGCAGAGAACAGCCGCAGCACGCGCTATCCGCACTTGCAGTTCTCATCTGCCGGACACAGGGACACTTAGCAATTTCATCCAATTGCTCAGCAAACACAAACTGATTGCCCAGTAATTTACCTACAATACACACCACAGGGGTATGGATACATGCAGGCATGGACAAGTGACAGGATCAAAGAGGAACGTGCTCACTTGGTCCCTCTCTCACTTTCAATGAAAACTCATGCTTTGAGCACAAAGAATGAATTGCCTGATAAAACTGAAAAGGTAAATCATGTCTCAGCTCACAAATAATTATAGGTAGGTTCTTTCCCCCTCTGTAACAAATATTTGCCACCACTTACTTGACCTACAGCTCTGTTTCAAGGTCACTGTCACTCCTGTTACACAGAACATCAAAAGACAAAACAAACAGTGTTAACCTCACTGCCCAAATTGATTATGCAAGTAGTTTTTTCTCTTACAGAAAAAGGAAATATCAGTCTGGAAAATGAAGGAAAAACTCAATCCAGCCAGCAAAGTTTTCCTAGAGGGACAATAGGGATGATCTTTTAGACAGAACAAGGGGACCTTCAGTCTGCTCTCTCAGGCTATCTGACCCTTCCTTAACAAAAACACATCGATGCACATGTGGAAAGAGCTGGTTAGAAGCAGCACTGCTACAGTCATCTCTGATGACACTCTGGAGAACAGACAATAGCACTTTTCATACAAAAATCAAAGGCTGAAACAGCCATTTTAAGAAGCAAATTGTTGAGCACTGCAGGTCTACCTGGCCCTTTTTATCATCCAGCCAAAAGCATCCATTAAAAATCCTCTCAAATTCAAGATCTATTTGATTATGTACATATAAACAGAAGTGCAAATGACATTGTCTTCTGTGAGATTGTTCTGCCTGTCACTCACCACTGTATTGCTCAACAGAGGCATTCTTAGGTATAACATATCAAAGATCACTGAAGTAATCAAACTTAATAATTAATCTCTGCAGCCAGGATTTCTGGAGTCAGTCCAGTCACTATCACTGTTTCAGTCTGAAGTTCTGAGCCTGATGTTGTGCACATGCACAGTAACAACTCCTATCTGAGTACAGCCTTAGTGCTATTTATGCCAACACTTATCTCCATTTCTCACTCAGTACAGTCTTTTCATGCTTATGAACTCGTAGACTTATAGTCACTACCAAACCTAAAGGAGGCACAAAAACAAATACCAGAAAAACACCCATACCACACAGTTACCTAGTGTAACCAACCATCAGGCTTCTTTAAGCATAAACAGTATTCATCTATTCTCCCTCAGGTTCATTTTAAACCGTGTTTGGTTAAAAGCTACTGATGTGATTTCCAAGATAGAGTGTACTGTTTTCACCTCTAGTGCAGCATTAAGCACCTCCCTCAAAAGCAGAATACTTCCTGCATCCAAAAATGATTTATTTTGTTGAATTTGTGACCAACAGCTCCCCTCGCCACCACATGAAGTGACTTCCACGGAATACTTCACCAAGCAACAACAGAACAGGTTCCACTTGAAAAATCAGTGCTTAAAAACTGCCACTCATCACATGAGGTCAAGCAGAAAGCACAGCAATCACTGTAAAACTCAGCAAACCTTACTTCTGGCAGAGGGCTGGCTGGCTTCGTTAGGATTCCTCCTACATACACAACGTTGGGTAGCGTAGGTCTCGGAAACTCCAGTGCTACATCAGTACAAAGCATCCACAGGCTGGATCCATGGACCAAGTCGTACATGGACCGCTCTGGAAGAACCTTGTGTTTCTGCATTATCCTTTCATATTTTGGCAGAACCAAAAAACTGACTCCAAATCTTGAAATAAGATAAACAACAGTATTTTTAATCCTCTCAAATAGGTTCATGTGATCCGTGAGCAGCGAGTTAAATTCTGGAACGTAGGACAGGGGAGCTGGAGCGCCAACTTCTGCTGGATACCAGAGGCCAGTGGAAAACACGGCGTACTTAACCCCTAAAAGATGGGCTATAACAAATCCACACATCTCATTGGGATCTACCAGGAGCAGGTCAAACTTCTCCTGTTTGAGGGCATGCATGAGGTTGCGGTTGCCAACGATCATGTCGCAGTTCTTGGAGTAGTGGTCCAGGATATCGAACAGTTCGAGGGCAGTCAGCCTCCCCGAGAAGATACTCCTCATCTTGGACTGAAGGAAATCATCCGAGGTGCTGCTGTTAAAGATCCCTGGGTAGCGCTGAAGTCTGTAGTGATTAGATGCAGGAATCTCTCTGCCCTCGGAGAGGAGAAACACTGTCTGGTGACCTTGGTCATGCAAGGCTGAGGCCAGAGTCTTGAAAATATAAAGATGGCTTTCAAACATAATTGGCGGCACAACAACGATTTTGGCAGCCCTCGCTATCCCAACAGCACTCCACAGGAGAATGAAGGCTGGAGCGTACAGCTTCATAGCTGGAAGGAGAAATAAGAGCATTACATCACAGACAACAGGACTACATTTTGCAGTTTAAGCACACCACCCTTTTGTTTCCATGCTTATGAGCACTTCCACTGCGAGGTCTTGTCTGATAGTTACCTACAGGCTTTGAGCTGTCCTCCCTGACTCTGATTTTAGCATAACATTTTCTGGGGTTTTGTTTTCACATAAACTTAACAGGATAGAGAAGATAGAGGACTTTTTTTCCTCCTAAAAGGACATGCGAATTCATGCTATGTTTTTCTTTAGTATCAATGATGATCATCAAGCAAAAAAACAGGCAGGAAGATGCTACCATTGACTAAGAATCAACTTTGAGCTTCCAAAAATGACATTCTGCTTACAAGAACAAGTGTAATGACAGGAATTAGTACTGCCCACATGAACACAACTTCCACTGAAGCACTTTAACAGGTACTTGATTCTCAACCTGCTTAAATCAGCACTTAAACACCCACTTGAACACCAGCCCTACCTACGCTGAAGAACCCCACTGCCATTCTAAATGCACAGTTCCTGACAGCAGCACACTGCTGGGGAAAGGGAAAATGCTTTTCACACGTGGTTGGGTGATTTAAAATGCTGTATGCCGCAGAGGAAAGCAAAGTGCCTCAGAAGCATAACAAGGACATGTCAGAAACTCCTCAGTCACCATCACCCTCCTAGGTCAGAGAAATGAGTACAAGCCAAAGCAAACAATCTGCTCTTTCCTGGTGCCAAACCAATCCAGGTGGAAGCCTGAGTCTGTTGCGGTGTCCTTTATAAATAAGAAAAACAGATAACACTGCTACTCAGTCCTTGCTATCTCCCTATAGTATAGCCATATAACCCTCCTACCACCCTCCTCGCTCCTGAGATTGCTCAGGACTTTCTCTTAGTTAATGTTACATGGGTTACCAGCTAACAAATAGAGCATCTTATATTTTATATAGCTGTTTATAAATTGCTGTATTCCTATACGCTTATTATGTAAAAAGTTTAAGGGTTTTTTTGAGTTATATTACCCTAAAGGACATCCCTTTCAGGTAGTTGTAGACAGCAGTTAGGTCTCCCCTGAGCTTCTTTTTCCCCCAGTTACTCCTCACAGGACTTATTCTCCAGATCCTTCACCAGCTTCCCTACCCTTGTTGGGATGTGCTCCAGCACCTCCATATTGTTTATGCGGTGAGAGGCCCAGAACTGGACACAGCACTCAAGGTGTGGCCTCAAAGGGCCAAGTACAAAGGGAGAATCACTGCCCTGGCCCATGCTCAGTTTTCCTGAACAGGACCCTGCTGGAGGGTAACGCTCCTTAGCTAAGAGAGGTGTTTGAAAAAGAAAGTAAACATGGCTCACCAATGAAACATTCAAAAAAAGTTATTAAACTCAGAAAAATCCCATTATTGATTCCATCTCCCCATGCTAGAAGCATTCCCACGGTATTGAGTTACTCCTCCTGTCAACAAGAGCAATATTACAAAACCATGAATGGAGGTGCAGGACTGGGAAACTCAGTTATGTTTCTATCAGCAGCAGAAATCAAAGGTTACAGGAGCCTAAGGGCTGGTGAGGATCCAACACGTTGCCACAGGCCGGCCCTACTTCCAACTCCTGATCTGAGGCATAGAGCACAGCACAGAAGAGACAATCCTTAGCCCTAAGGCATAGTTTCCATGGCTGGGGTGGCACATGTGCCACCAAAAGCCAAGGGAACTACAGCTATCCTTCCCTAGGATATTGACGGTGTTTTTCTCCACTGCCTCCTGTCCCTACACTTACCTCCAGCCAAGTTTTAAACAGGAATCACATTGCATATTCTACTCCTTGTGAAGCTATTATAAATACTAACATGAAAACCTGGCAATATAACTAAAATAATTTACAAACCTTTTTTTTTTTTAATCCTCTTCCAGTGTATCAGTGTCAAGAGATGACACAACACATTCCCCTGGCAGTCTGTACGTAGTGATATCTTCACAACTGGTAAAACAATAATCACTTCTCAAAAACCTATTATGCAACTCCCCTTTTCAACATAAGCACCTTCCACAGGAGCTGGAAAATATATGAACAGGACCTGCCAAGCCATAGCAATATTAAACACATGATGCTATTAGAGAAATGCCGATTAAGTGACACTTTTACTGGGAAAAATGGCATTGACCTTCTATTGAACTTCTGGCAGGAACCTGCAGCCTCATCATTTCATACCCTGGCCAGACAGAAGCAGAGAGCTCAGGTTTGAATTCTGTAGGAACAAGGGCAATAGGTAACAGCATTCTGTAAGCCAATTAATCACGAGCCTAATTCCCATTTGGCTGACTGGGACTGGGGAATAGGTGGGTGCCCAGTGCCATCAGCAGAGCATCAGCACACAACCACCCAAGCTCAGCTTCAGGCTCTCTCCCAGACACCTTCCCCAATCCAGCTGCCCTCAGCAGTGAGCTCCCCCAGCACAGCAGGTATTCCTCCTGGGACACTTGCCTATTGTGGGAATAGTGGGAATTTTTGATTCAGATCATCTCCCAAAGCAGCAAGCAGTGCCCAGGCACAGAAGTCATGAGAAGTGTCAGGACAACACCAAGGTGGTGCTCAGCTGAAGCCAGCTGATCACAACTAGAGCTCAGGGATTCTTCTGAACTTCTAGTAACTCCCAGCTACAATCCAGCTGTCAACTCCCAGAACAAATCAGTGGCCAAAACAAATAAAAAGGATCAATGTCCAATGTGACTGCCTTCCATTTCTTCACAGCAGCAAAATGAAAAAGAATCGTCAGGTGTTCTGACAGAAAAGAGGAAAGAAAAGCCCAGAGACACAGAATGATGCATTTCTCCAGAATGGTTAACAACATAAAACCATTTTGTACCTCTATCTTAAGTCCTTCTTGTTAGGATTTGCCTCCATTAAACAAGACTGTTTTGGTGTCTGAGCTGGCATGCAACATCCTTTTATCACAGAGGGTAAAAAGGAAAATCCAAATTTGCTAATATTTAAAAAAAAACCCTAAAACATACCATAATGCGCAACCAAACAACACCCCTAAAACGATCCCTGAATTGAAGCCATTCCTTTCAGCCAAAAAGCCCTAAAAACAAGGATGTGGAGAAGAACCTGATGCAGAGTGGCATTGCAGTAGTGAAACCAACTGCTCATTGCCAAGGGTTCTCCTACTGGAGCACAGCAAGAACAAGTTAATGTTTAACTTCTTGGTATGCCTTCAACTTTATGAGTAGCTGTTGTTGGAGTAGGTTTAATGACCTCTGTGTGGGGGTTTTCAAATGAAAGAGGAAGTGTGAGTTTTAAAGGATTACAGAAAATCAAGCACACTCCTGGACATACTGTTGGAGCAGTTTTCAGCTGACCAAAACACTTCAAAATCATGATTTTTTTGTTTTAAGGAAGTATTTTCCCATTCACCCAGAAGGACTAAGCAGAACCTACAGCAAGAAGTGTGACTACACAGAAAATAATTTCAGAACAAAAAAAAACAGGAGGGAGGATCTTCCCTCCCTTCTTCACAAAGCTTTTACACTTGAAGGTTGGACAATGTGGAAAAGAACTGAATGACACTGAAGTAAGTGTAGTGCTAGCTGACTTACAGAAGAATAATTTAAACATTAAGGCTTAATGTCATTTATATAAACATCAATCTTAAATTATTTTAGATAAATTCCAAGCAATAATTGGTGTAACAGTCAATTACAGTCCTAGAACACATACCCAAGATTACATTTAGATTTGCTGCCAATCCCTAATAATCTGCTAATCACTGCTAATAGAACTTTTTGGCATGTTTGAGGGTTTTCTCCTACTTTACACTCCTGGCTGCCTACCTGCTATTTCTGAAACTCAGAAATAGCTATTTTCTAGCCAGCAATACCATTATCCACATTTTCCTCCATCATAAGAGAACCAGAGGCAGAAGAGCCTCCCACTCACCTCCATCCAGCACAGCCTGAATGCAAACTGCTCCCACATTATCACTACTCAAAAGATTAAACGGTTCTTAGGCACTTACACATAAGGATATAGAGTCCTTTTGATTCACTAAGAAGAACACTCCTGACTTCAAAAGCGGCAAAGGAAGTTTAACAGATCTTGAGTTCAGCTATGCAATTTGCTTTCTTAAGTTCTTCTCTTCCATTCAGCCTTTCTTTACATTTGCTGAGGTTTGCTGAGTTTACCTGTGCAGTTTGAGCAGGACCTCTGCTGGGAAAGGTGCCCTTCATCCCAAATAGCAGCTCCTCTGACAGCAAAGGAGCAATCTCTGAGCTGCTGATCACTCACCTTACCCAAAGGGCTCAAATTACTCATTACCATTCCGCAGAGACAGCACAGGTTAAAGGAACAGGCTGCCACCTCTGCAAGCCCAAATCTAGGAGCTAATTAGCAATGAAATGACTATGCCCAAATGGAAAGCTAATGTGTGCATCCCAGGAATATTATTATTTTTTTAAAAAGGGGAAACGTGAGATTTTCATGTAATTCAGCAAACCGTGCATACTACAAATTGCCAGAGTTGTGGTGCTAACACTCAGATTTATTCCTTCATCTTGCTGTCAGTACTGTCCCCCTCCCTTTACTACACCTCATTACACAAAACTCCTTATTTTAGAAGGAAGAACACAAACTCTGCTCTTGGAGCTGCAAACTCTCTAAAACTTCATGTTAGCATCTGAGCCAATTGGAACAAAAAGGCAGAAACACCATTTTTTAATTTTATCTTTTTTCCAAAAGAAAAATGTATTTAAATCAGCAACTAAACTTACATTTAAAGCTGCAGAACTGATGCAGTTCCCACACAGGTAGAGGGACCTTGACCAGTTTTCAGTTACATACAGCAACCACCCATGCCAGGCTCCAGAGCCAGTTGCTTTTCTCCCACTAAGGCTTATTTGACCTCAGTTATCCCACCTGAGGTCAAAAAACTGGAACCATGAGCAGGGCAGTATCACCTCAGGAGCCAATCCCACCCTACCATGCCCAACTGCAGCCTTCACCACAGATTAAACATAAACAGGGTGGTGGTTCCTCTCAAGATCAGATGTACTGTAGCTGTAGGAAGAGACACGTGGTTGAAAGCATAGCAAGAGAAATGCTGAGGGAAGCTGCAGAAGAACTGGTCATGGGGAGCACTACAAACTGCCTCAGAGAAAACCAAAAAACCAACATAAGCAGTCTACCACTGCTCTCAATAGAACGGTTTACTACTGCTCTCAATAGAAAGGAAGCATTAGAACAGGGAAAGAATGACCACTGATCTCAGAATTACCCAATTCACTGCTGCTCCAGCCCTGCCCACTCCAAACCCCATTGACATGAACTTACTTCGTGTGCAGTTCTGTTTGCTTTAGCTGCTATTAAAAACAGGTAAAACATGATACCCATCCTCCAGAGGCTTGTGAACACCTCAGCTATACAAACACAGAGCCAAGCCCTACAATCCAGGTTGCACGACGAAAGGCCCT
This sequence comes from Anomalospiza imberbis, assembly GCF_031753505.1. Lineage (NCBI taxonomy): Eukaryota > Metazoa > Chordata > Aves > Passeriformes > Viduidae > Anomalospiza > Anomalospiza imberbis. The sequence goes on along the minus strand of NC_089684.1, from coordinate 45,936,121 downwards.
GTAAGCAAAGCCTTTTATCAAGCCCCAGATAGCCAGGTATGACTAACAGAAGGCACTTGCAGTTAGGTATAATGTTGAAAGACAAATAAAGTATTTCAAGACAAAGAGAAGGTTTCACTAATGCTGAGTACACGGTGATTCTATACTAAATACGCATGCACTCAGCCAAAATCTTAGCTGTGCCAGCCAAATACATGCAGTTGATAACAAAGACAAAATACAAATACACATACACACAACTATGTATTGATGCCAAACCAAAGGAGTGACCAAAGAAAAACTCTTTCCTTTTACACATCCTTCACCATGTCTAATTTTTCACATCCCCCCCAAACATTTTAAGATTTAATAGCAGTCCACCTCAGCATTTTTTGCCAAGCACCCAGAAATGCTACCTGTGTGAGGAAATGCACTGACCAAATTATGTCTGACAGCAAATCTCAGAAAACAATTTTATCATGGAGACAGGAAGATTTTAATTAGTGGCATAACAGATGACAGTAAGGACGACCATGATCTTCAAGCTAAAACTTGCCTCCTAACCATTCCTTTGAGCTGGGAAATGTAAAATATGTTCTTAGCCCATAATACTGTTTGCTGTTCTGTACATATTCCACAGGCAATCCAAAATACTACTCCCTAATCCTTTAGGAGCATGACAGTAAACCAGGCCCACAAGCTGATTCGAGGCAGCAAACAGCAGTTTAAGATCAGGAAGCCCTTGGTACTAAGCGACCCGTGTGCTGAAAAGCAGCAAAAAAGCACTAGAAGCATAGAAATGTGCTGAGTCTCAGAGCAACAAATCCAGAAATCATCTGGGAAGAGACTCTGGTACCAGGTACTGTACAGCCTTTGGGTTTAGGTCCTTAAATTTTCTCTATTACACATCCTGTTACTAATTGCTGAGGCACAGTGTAAGCTGTGATTGCTATTCTGTGTTGTAATGTTCTAGATGAGTGGTGTGATTTGGCTTTCAACCACAGGCTCCTTTTTCCAACTAAATGAATAAATTAAGAAATTAGTAAGACACGTGTATCAACAAGAGCAGGCTTTTGCATTTGCTTTGTACAGTCTCCAAAACACCTTCTTCTATCCAATGACTGAAGCATTTCAATGAGTACAAGAACATCTCATCCACAGGCAAAAGAGGAAGATTTATAGGCATTACAATCCTCTGTCAGACTTACTATGTCAGCTATGCAAACAGCAAAGGAGCTATTAAGAGGGAGTCAAAAGGATATGCAATTGATGAAACCACTTTTAGCAACCACTTCCTGTATGTACAACAGGTTTTGTCAAACACTGAAGGGGTTTACCTAAGCTTTTGTACTCAACCATGGTAGAAAAAGGATTTTAGATATCCTCACTTCACAGGCAGCATGGCAGAAGAGGCAGTTCTTCAAAATAAAGGTTCTACAGTTTATACACAAAATATTTTCAAAAAGCATGCTAGTGGATGGATCTTTCAGAAGTTACATGGGAATACAACTCTTATGCAAAGCATTCTGTCCTATTAAAACAACTTTAGAGCAAGTGGCCAAAGTATAACACTCCTGGTAACACTTCACCACTGGCTTTTGGAAAGAAGTGCTCTGTGATTCTTCATGGGTATGGCAAACTGCCCCAAACTTCTGAAAAGACTGATCATATCTAAAAAGATTAAATACTTACAAATATTATCTTTTTGAAGTGGCTATGTTCTAAATCTACTCAGGATTTCCAAATATATTATTAACAATAATTTAATCTTTTAATCAAATCCCTTATAAACCTGCATGCTTTGGGGTCATAACGCTGCAGTATTGACTTTATCAGCCAAAATCTGATTTCCCTGAGTAAAAGATTCAAGTCTAAATATTTTCATAAGGTGAACTAAGTACCAACAGGGCCAAGGCACCTTCCACTCCACATGACCTACATTCCTTAACACTCCACACACTAAAACTGAGCAAACAATACCCAGTAAAAATTATAAACTTTACTCAAGGTCAGTATTGTACAAGCATCCATTTTCCAAGTTCAGCCCAACTAACTGCATGGAATTGAGTTTAATCAAGATTTTAAAACCTGTGAAACATTAACCTCTGTAGACCTACCAGGTAGGGTAATCAAAACAAATCAAAAGACATTTTTGAGTCATTTTAATAACCCAAATAAAAGCAAAGAGAGCAAGAACAGCCAGTCCTTTTTGTCCTGTTTTGCACTGGGCATCTCAAACAGGGCATTTCAAGATCCCTATAATTGTAACACTTTACATAGTGAAGACTAGCAAAGCCAAGCACTCACACACTCCTCCAAATCCTGTGAGCCTTCCACCGAGGACAACCTGACTCGGTGTGCCAGCGGCTCGGACTGCTCCGCATTGGCGCTCTCCATTAGGCAGATCTGCTCCTTGCTGCCCATGGTTATCCCACCCCTGGCACCTTGGAAAGACAGCTGCTGCCTGCACACAGCCAAGAGCCATCTGTTTGCAAGTGAGACAAGCACACTCCTGGTGGAGAGATTTGTCTGCTTGGTCCAACACGACATGAGAACCTTTCCTGACAAATTACAACCTCTTCCTTCGCAGCTACCGGGAACTCACTCACGACATGTTGTTTTGGCAACAACATTCAAGTCCCTTCCCTCCCAGTACCCAGACCTAAAACACTAAATTTCTCCACCTGCTGCAGCCACTTTGCACCGGAAAGAACCAGAAATATTGCTGCGACATCAGGGCTGGGAGTATCAACAGAGAGAAGCCAACGGGTTATTTCACATTTCCAGGGGACACCTGTGCTGGTGAAGAATTTTTTACTGGCCCTGCTCCTGCTGTGTGACCACCATGCCCTGAAGAGCCCAGGAACAGAATAACCCTCCACAGGACTAAGTATTGAAAATAAAAGGAAACCTTCTACCTGCGGAGAGGATGAGGAGTAAAGTGCCACAGGAGCTGATGGAGACAAAGATGCCTCCACTGAAGGGTCAAAGCTGCCCATGAAGCCTTTGGTCTCACACTGGCATCAAAAGGCTGAAATAGCAGCTGAATGAAGTGCTAAAGAGATGGAAAAATGAAAAAAAAACTGACTCTGTTTTTCAACACTTGAATTAATGACTGGATATCCTTTGCTATAATGGCCCTCTGAAGAAGGGGCTGGAAGAAATTGCAGTGCACTTTGCTGTGAGCCTAATTTGTTGGTGCCTGTAGTTATATGCTACCATCACCCAAGCATGAATTTTGCCTCACGAACAAGCCTCAGGTCCTGAGAAAACATTAAACTGAAACCTCTTTTACTGGGATTTTCATTTAACTTCAATAACTATTGGGGGGATGCTTTGCTTTTCACTCCAGCTGGCTTCAGCTTGGTACAAGCTCTCCCTGGTCACGCCATCACATGACACCCAGAAGCACTCAATGAATTTCTTTGTTCCATTTCTGACTTCATCCTATAGCAAATAAGCACATTTTAACAAGGCACACAAACAATCACAAAGGAAACTATCACAGGTTTGTTTCAGCAGTGGGAAATACAACCTGGAATAAAGTAAAAACACTTGGTTTCATCATGGTTTGCTCTTATTCAGCCCCATTAAAATAATTGCAGCAACACCACACACACCAAAAACATTTAGCTTATTCAGCCTGTTAATTAATAGCTTCTGTTTTGAAATTTACTGGTTGGTTTTCCTCAAATTCAGTTGTCTGTTGCTTTCAGATTTGTATTTTGAGTGCCTGCTTCTAACGATCTTCTAGTAGAATCTGGGCCTAGAAAGGATAAAAGTAGCATAACGGCTTTCCTGTACAGTTTAATCCCGAGATTCTGATTTTAAGAGCAAGACCACATGACTTACCAGAGCTACAGGGGACAGAAATCAACCTGGGAATCTCCTAAAAGGTGTAAAATACACTCTAGTAAGGGTTGGGTCTTAGTTTTTTTTTGTAGCTGTACAAAAATTTTTAAACGCACATAAGCTTCCTGCAAATTTCTAGCACCAGTAGTTGAGTAAGTCTAGAGTATAATTCAAAGTCTAAAAACAGGGTTTCTAGATTTTTCAAAGAAAAAATGGGCCTGCTCTGCTCTGTTCCTGATCACATCTCACAACAATTATTTTAAAGGGTATATTTTCATGGGGGCGCTGGCATCGCGCCAGTGTCAAACCATGACACAGTCTAAGACCTAAGTACAATCTGTTAATTCACAAATATTAGGGAAAAGAAAAAATAAATCCAAAGGTTACAAGAGGTCAAGACAAAGACGGTTCCCATCTCCAGGACTACAAGTCCCAGAACAATCTGGGTGTAAAACCAAAACAAATGAACAGTAACGCATCCAGGCACACTCCAAGTGGTTCTACACATGCACATGTCTGCTCCTACCCACCAAAACGGCACTTCCCATGTATTCCTCTACTTCTGGAAAGCAACTAAAACTTTCTCAACATGAACACTACATAGCAATAAATACCTGATGGGGGTTTAAAATAGAAATAACTTTATAGCCCATATCTGTAGTTATTTCATTAATAAGCAGTTTAAGGCAAGACTGATTGTCTAATAAAAGTATAGTCTGAGATAAAATGGTTTGGAATACTCCAATCCTCAAGTGTACTTCCATGAAAATGAAGCAAAATAATTACCAAAGCATCACAAAGCACAGTAATAAATGATTTATCATTAGGAGTGGTTAAAGAAATATGACAGCTTTACTCCTGTATTTTACACACTCAGATCTGTTTTTCAAGATTCTCAACTTGGAAAAAAAAAAACTCAGATAATCATCAACCATCCTTGGGCAAGTTTCCACACAAGTCCTCACAAGACTGACACCAGCAGCTCCCATTTACTTTTACCCCACAAGTCACGGATGCCCCAAGCACTACACTGGCCTATCCAGACATGTTACTGAAACACACGTGGAATTTTCCACTCTGCACTGCTGGGAAGCAGTGTGTGTGCAGACAAAACTTCACATGAGCATTTTAAGCTTGATTACTTATAGTAAAATTCTGTGCCCAGGGACCAAACACCACACACCCCTCAAAGCTCAGTTTAAGGCAATACAGTTTTTATAAGGACCAGTAAGGCTTCGTCGGGGGTGTATTTCTCCAGCAAAGCTTTGCTGGCATTGATGTAGGGGTTTTAACTGAGCTGTGGTGACTTTGGACCATGCCAAGCCCAGCTCTCCAGTAGCAGCAAGCTTCTAGCCAAGAACACTCCTGAGCAGGATACTGCTGCAAGGTCCACCTCAGCACAACATACTATCAAAAAGAAGTACTTCTGAGCAGATGTTTGCATTATGATAATTGGCACAAGTGGCTTCCCAGGCAAACCTACCAAAACAAAAAAAAAAAAACCCCACCACTTAGATCCTTGCAAACAGCATTACACTCTCTAACAACTCTCATTTTAAAAATCCCTAGCACTTACAAACGTGAAGCAGATACTACATGAAGTACTAGCACAGCTGCTGGGGTTGGCCATGGCAGCAGGCTCTGCTGCCACACTTCCCAACTCACCTGTGTTTACAGCAGTACCCTGGGCACAACTCCTGCTCCTCACCCAGATTTCATTCAGAGAGAGATGCTACTTCCATCTCACTTGCAATGTCAGCCAGAAAACCTCACTTTTCAGTGTCAAGCAGACATCACTTTTTCTCAAATTTGAGTATTTCTCAATTGATACATTAAATTGGGAAGACAACAATGATGTCCTGGAAATAAAGCTAAGAGCAAGTTAGAACACATGAGTACTGGCCATGTGTTTTCTTGAGGCCTTTTTGGTTTTATTTTTGATTGCTTTGTGCTTGGTTTTTGTAATTTTTTTAAGCTAGTACTTAATTTTTGTTGAAAGTTTTAGCAATACTTTTAAAAATGTGTATTTCATGAAATGGTACTCCTGGCATTAAAGCACTTTATTCATTTGACTTAACTAAAATAACTTTCAAATGGGATGGGGGCTGCAGAAAAAAACCCAAAACAAAAGGAATACAAAATATGTAACTGCATTTTAATCTAAAATCCTGGATGTCTAAATTTCATGTTTGAAGTTTTGGTTACACTTATGCACTCCATCCACAGGTATAAGAAATAAATAACTTGATCTAGACTGGTGGTGAAAATAACTTCTGTAATGGAATATAGTCTTGAACTAAGAAACTTGGAAGGTCCTCCAACTTCTACATTCACACTGTTACCTCCCTCTAAATACACTGAGACACAGCCTTAATATTTTAATTTTTTTTTAAAGCATGCTGTTTCTGCAGGGCATTAAGGCTCACTTCCAGAAGCTGACTCAAGACTTCCCATTAACTCTCCCCTTAGTTATTAAGTAAGAAGGGAAAAATACTCTTAAGTTGCTTATTTTTTGTGAAGCTGAACCATGCATTCATAGGAGGGAAAAGCACAGAGCAAAGAAGAAAGCTGTGCTTGTTTCCCTATACAAATAAAATTATGGGCATGACAAACCAGTTCATAGGCACAGTTCGGGCTACAAGCCATTTAAATGCTTATTTCTTACATGGAGTATTAGGACCTCACACCCTGAGCATTTTAACATACATACATCCAAGTGTCATAAAACATCAACAGTAATTCACCAAAAGGTTCAAGAAACCTTATGTCACAAGTCTTGGAAATTGCCTCCCAGCAAAGCTGTCCTGGAAGAAGGACAGAGAATTCTATTAAATGCTTCCAGTGTATTTTACTTCCTGGAAAACAGGGAGAAGAGCCCTCTGCAATATATATGCACAAACACTTGGAGCTGTATCAGAAAGTCAGTTTTCAGCCCAAAGATACTTTCTAAAACAACAATAAGAAGTCAATCCATGCTGAAATTTTTCTGAGGATTAGAAACAGCAACAAAGGAGGTGAATGATGTCAAATGCTTCTCATGTGTCAGCACTTCTCAAACACAGTTCTGTTCTCTTCACAAATATGACTTTGTAATAATCAAACAGAAACAAAAATATTTATTGAAAATCTAGACCTGGAGGAAAAAAGTTATTTCATTTGCTAATCATCCCACGAATTTTATCTCACCACAAACAGCCCAATAGGCTATAATACTGCAGTGGGATTTCTCTTGTGAGTAAAAGACAAGAGATTTGACCAACAAGGAATAAACCAAGAAATTCTTGTACTGTTCTGAAGGGAGCAACCTGGCTAAAACAGCAATGTGGACAAAAGCACTTTAAAGAGCCCAAAGTGGATAACAGCAGGCAAGGCAGGCAAGGGCAATAAACACTCCGCAGTTTAAGTCAAATCTAATGTAATGTATCTCATGCTCAAGAGCATCAATTAGAAAATAACCAAGTCAGAACAGACATTGTTACACTTGTAATTATCGCAGAACACTTTTCAAGTAGTAATAAGAGAATTCCGGCAAACTACGTCCTCTGTGCATGTCTCAACAGGTAGAGAGAAGGACGTACACAAAGCCGTGCCAGCGAGGCACAGTGGCCACGCACCCAGCTGCAATTGCCACCGATTCCATCCACCAAAACCAGCCCACTGCTTCATTAGCACTTACTCAGCAAGTCACTTGCCTCCCATCCGCACACACGGGCAAGGAGAGGACTCGGAGCTCAGATGACATCACCCAGCAGAGAAGAAAGATGCAGGACCATTTCAGACGTGCTCACCTCTAGCTCTGGTTAATCCCATGGGTTTCTCCACCCAAATCCTGCTTTAGAACAACCCAACTGTTTTAGAGGCACCCTAAGAAAAGAAAATCTCCTGTTTACAAAACCCTGACATGATTCTCACCTCCGAGTCTTAATATTTAACAGGCACATCACAAAACAAACATTTTCTTTTCTTGGGTTCCATAAAGAGCTTCTGTTAACAGAAAACACGCAAAAAAAAAAAAGGGAAAAACAAATCACAAGCATTTTGTGCTAAATACTCATTTCCCTGTATTTCAACTGAACTATTTTTACAACAGCTTGAAAGCTGTCTCAGAGCAGAAGACTCCAGCACAAACTGGATGGTCTTTTGGAAAAGAAAAGCCACTGCAGTAGCCAGTGTTCAGCCTGGATCAATGACTGAAACAAAGAAACGAAAACAAGGAAACGTGAAGCAAAGGTTAATTGCACACTACGAAGTGTCGGTGCTTTAAAACTAGCTCAGCTAAAAATCTAAGTGACCTTGTGTGATAGTTGCTTGGAAAAGCAGCAGCTTCAGACTGGAAACGTTAACTGAGAAAACGCTGGCAATAAAAGTCTGGAAATAACTAATATCACGTGAATTATTCCCAAAACTAAGTAATTTGGTCGTAACAAAAAATAAATAAAAATATATTCACTTCAAGGTGTTTGCTTTGGGGGAGAAGACCTTCAAGGATGCCTACTACTAGAGTTGCTCCCTGCTGCCCATCCCCAGGGAACTCTGACGAGCACGCAAAACGGGCTGCGCACTTCCCAAAAATTCCCTGTTGTTCTACGGCCAGGGCTCAAACGAGTAGGTTATTTAGACAATAAGAGGCAAAATGCCACTCGATACCCGCTTAGATACCGCAACTTCAGCGATGTGTCGCCCGAAAAGTTCACGCTTCACCGTTTTCCTCCTTTTTGAGCCCAGCCAGGAGACGCAGCAGCAATTACGCAACGCTGTTCCTTCAGAGGCGGCTGGGCTGGAAGCTGAAGGAATACCCAGGGAAGGCACTGCATCCCAGGCGCTCTGGGAGCCATCCCAGGTCTACGATGTCCCTCACACCGCGTCCCCAAGCCGGCAGCCGGGCGGCAACCCAACAAGGGGGGGCTCTGCTCCCACATGCCGCGGTGCTACCCCCGCGGACACCACCGCGGGGCGACTGCGGCGACAGCCCCGCACGGCGACACCGAGTAGTAAACGGGGACCGGCCGAGACGAGCCAGAATTCGGTGTCCGAAAAGCGGCGACTTCCCGCGTTCCCCCCGCTCCCGCCCTCAGCGCCCCGCGCGCGCGCCTCCCCTCAGGGCTGCGGAGACGCCGCTGAGGGACCCCGCGGGCGGGCGCCCCCTCAGCCTCCCTGCTCCCTCTTCCCTCACGGCGCTCCGAGTCCCTCAAAGCAGCGCCAGCACCTGCCGGGCTTCCCCGCACTCGCCGCCGGACGACGACCACGCCAGAGGCCGCCTGATGAGTGCCCGCCTGCCGCGCCGCACAGGTACCTGCGCGCCTCCCCCGGGGCCCTCTTGTTTCCCCGCCCGAGCGCCCCTCACGAAAAGGGCGGGAAGGGATGTGTCCTTCTGGCGCCCCTCAGGACATGGCTCTCCCCCACACCCCTCAGCTCCCTCCTTAGGTCACACCGTCCCCTCGCTCAGAGACACTGCATCGACGCGGCTCCCCTGCGGCTCCTTCTCTCGGCTCTCGCCTCACGGCACGGCTCTTCCCCTGAGCTCCCTGGTACTCACTCGACTTCCACGGCTCTTCCCCTCAGCCCCTCGACTCTCACCCCTCCCAACCCCTTGAATGGCTCTCTCTCTTCCCGCTACACCAGACCCTCCGCCGCGAGCACCCTTCCCCTTGCGGGAAGGGAAGAGAGAGAACGTAGACTGGGACAAGCAGCGAGGTGGAACGACATTCCCTCTCCCCCTCCCCACTCGGACTCTCCACCCCGCGCCCCAGCCGGGACCCCTCGGCCCCCTCGGTACCGCCGAGGCCCCTCACCGCTCTCCCTTCAGGGCCGCTCCTCCGCGTCGCTGCCTCTGGTAAGGAGACGAAGACCGCAGCTCCGCTCCGGGCTCTTGTCCTTCAGCCGGGTCCGCCCGGCCCGGGCTGCGGCGCTGCTGCGGCGCCGAGAGCGCCGGGCCCGCCGGTGCCTCCGCCCGGGCTCCGCTGCACCTGCTGCGGGGCTGGGCTGCCCTGCGAGCAGAGGAGGCTCCCTCGCTCCGTCCTGCCTCAACTTCGCATCACTCCGAGCTGCCCCCGCTCCGCCCCACCGCATGCACCGGCGCTGCCGCTCGCCCCTGCGTCCGGGGAAAGGCTCGGGTGCCCTCCCGCCCCATGCACTGCTCCGCTGCCGGGACGGCGGGCAGCTCCCGGCACAGGGCAGGTCCCCTGTTCCCGCCTCTGGCGGGCGGGACCGGGGTCGCCTGCACCAATCAGCCCTAGTGCGGCTACTTCTCGTTTCCAGCCCTTTGCCGGGGGCAGAGATAACTTCTCTTGGACCAGATTGCTCCAAGCCACATCCAGCTGCTTGGCTAGTTAAGCAGTAAATAAACAACGTAATTGTTACGACCCCTCTCACCCGACAGGCTTTAAATACGAACGCTAATTATCCATTTGATTGATTGATTGAGTGTGTGTGTGTGTGTGTGTGTGTGTGTGTGTGTGTGTGTGTGTGTGTGTGTGTGTGTGTGTGTGGTTCGGGTGGATGTGGATTTAGGGTTTTTTTCCCCGCGTTATTTGCTTGTTATCTAACAGTGATATATCAAAATATAATAAAACTGTAATCTCATAGCTGACAGACAGTAAAGTTCTTTGAAACAACAAGATTTGCCCCTCACGTCTCACACACTCTAAAGTCCAAACTTTCCCTGTTTCTTTTAACTTACATGTTCACTGGAGTTTTTGCAATGAGCTTTAAAGGACAAGAAGTGTCAGATTGTCTTCCTGATTTGACAGATCAAGTTACTCCTTTAATAAAAGCGAATGTTTAAGTTTCATCAGACAAAAAAAAAGCTAATGAAATTGGAATGATAGATTAATGAAATAGCATGATAAGAAAAATGAACATAAACTTTAAATTGATATCCATTTTAGTCAAGACGGCTTGCAAAAGAAAATGAAACTCAATTTTCATTCAGATTAATCCAATTTATTTGGGGCATACAGTTTTCCTTTGTATTCATTATAGAGCTTTTTAAGAGCTCTTCCGTTTCTCACACATAGAACAAATCACTAAAGTTTCTTAAACCTCTAAAAGTGGCAGTCGGTGCAGGTACCTGGGGAATTCTATTACAATTATTTACCAGACCTTGGTAAAAAATGAAAGGTTTCTTCATGGAATGTTGTACTGAAGATGTCTCACAGTGGTGGTAGCACTTTGAATTTAATTACTGTGTGCTATTTAATACTAGCTCGGGAGTGAATGTTATTTATAAAAGCTTTTGTATTATTCCCCACCCACTCTCCTGTCAGCACATCAGACTTGCTTGATTTTGTCATTGTTCTGCCTTCCCTATTTCCTATCTTGAGCAGATGAGTAAAGGTCAGACACAACATTTTATTGAAAATTACTGTGTTCAAGAGTTAATTATTTTCCCATAACATCCTACATTTATCATAATGACATCTTTCCTTGCTTTGTAATGGCAACTTGCCTTGAGTTTCCATCACCTCTAGGTGTATGTACATCTTAGTGTCCTGTCTTTGCCTGTTATGGTTCCATGCTACTGCCAAATTGATTTTATTTCAAACTCCAGATATGTGTATAATTTTGTATTTCTTTCAAAGTAAATATGAGGCATTCATTATTAGCTAAACTATGATTATGAGGTGTATAAGGTATACAGCAAAATACTGAAACACAGTGTTTTTGTTTTCTAGTATGTTACAGACCCTAACAAAGAAATTCTGTGTTACAAAAATTTTGGAGTCTTGGATTCCAAAATTGTCATAAGGAGATCAGATTCAAATTAAAAAATAAAAATTCACAAAGTGCTATAAATATGAAGCATTCTTAATTTTTGTACAGAGTTAATAAACACTTCAAAGCATTTTTGAAGAACCTTAAAATATTTTCCGAAGGGCCACCCTCATATTATTTTTCAAGGGAGAAATTTAATTAATTTATTTTTAATTTGGACAGTGATATCATCAAAGTTTTTTTTTACTGGCTGAGGAGCAAGAAACGCCTCTTGATGTGACATATTTCTCTGAGGTTGTGGAGTGCCTTCATCCAACAGAATGAGGTTAGAACTTGATTGTGTTGGAGGAAGACAATGTTCCCTGTTGCATTTTCATCCCGGTGGAGTTTTTATCATGCTCATAAAAATCAAGAAATACTACACTGTTATTTCCAGATTTGTGATTCTGCAAATCCAGTTAATTGAGCTGCACAATATGTGTAAGTTATATTGAAGATTATGTCCCTTGTGCATTTCTACTGATTTGCACAGGTCTGGCCAAAGTGGAAGGAATTTCTCCAGCAGATTTCTGGATCATGATGATTCACATCGAGTTCTTTAAGTGTTTTTCCTCAGCCTCGATTGTTTTGGCTATAGATGCACACACCTCAAGAGATTTTACAGAGCAAAGTACAACTGTCACCTTCCTTGTAACTCTGATACCAAGACAGTGTTAGCTGCTTTTGCTTCCTAATTGATATGCTGTCATAAGCAGACAAACTCATTTATTTAAGTAGGGTTTGTAGTTCTTTAGCCTCTCCAATATGCTGGAAGGAATTGATCATCTGAAATGTACAGTACCCAATTTAACTGCAGGGTTACCAGACAACCAGCACTTCTGGATCTGCCTGCCACGTCTTTGGAACCTGCTCACAGATCCCCACAAAAGAAAGGAAAACGTAGAAATGAGTCTGCTTTTGCCGTAGGCAACTGTTGGCCTTACTGTCTCCCACAAGTGACACTAACACACCAGTTAATTCTACCTGAATGGGTGAGCCCCTTGACTGTGTGTTACAGCTGTAAATGGTGGCTCCCAACAGAGAACTAAAGTGATCACCCCATGCTTTGTGGCTCGTGGAGGTGCGAAATGGTAATTTCTAGTTAGCTGATGTAATTTGGGTAGCAGCAGACAGTTTTTCTCCCAGGTGAGAAATCTGTGATGCGCCTGCAGTTGCTCTTTCAGTGCAGCCTGTGTAATTACAAAACACAACATTCTATTTCCTGGGGCAAAAATTTTAACAAAGGAAGAAGGAATCCTTTATGGAGGAATTTAGGTGAGACCTCATGTCTTATTTATTCCTTGCTCGGCAGTACATTTCTGAGGAGGTTTGTTGACCATGGGGCCAGGACACTTTAATGTAGTAAAATGTTAAAACCATAAATCCCACTTTGCTGTGCCTTGTTGTAAGGGACATTCTGTGGTTAGAGAAGGCACAGGGAGGAGCACTTAAAGCGTTAGAGCAGATCAAGCAGCTCTCCTATGAGGAAAGACTGAAGAAGGTTGAACTCTTCTGTGTGGAAAGGTAATAGCTGAGAGAGGATTTTGTCAAGATCTGCAAAACCATGAAGGGGGTAGAGATGACAGCTACACAGCTGCTTTTTACTACAAGCTGTGACTCCTGAACAGGTGAGAGTAACTGCAGCGAGCACCAAAGCAGGTTAAAGGGATGATAGCAAGCTTTTCATGACAAGCAGCTGACCTTGATTTCCTTTATTACCCTGAGAAGTTAAAAAGGCAGGCTGGTTAAGCAAGTTAGTCATGGAATGAGCAGCTTTGTGGGTGAGGGTGTTGTGCTTCAGCCCTGGAGGCTGGCTTTGGCCATGTCGCTGTGCAGATGCAATAACTGAGTGTTGTGAGTGACTAATAAAAGGGGTTATGTTGTCTCTCAAGGGTCTTCTCCCACTGTTAGAAACTGAATAGTGGCCTGGAAGAACTTTGTTAAGTCTCAGGATATTTTTTGTGTTGAGAACTCTAGTTTAGGGAGTAGAGACACTTATTAATTTTTTTTCTCATTTTTTTGTTGTGTTAAGCAGAGTTCTGAATGTGAAAATGTTGTCAGAAGATGGAAAGACTCTTTGAGTGGTTTTCCTATTAGTAGGTTTAGAGAATGTTTTTGTAGAAGTTGTTTCTGGAAACTTAGGCTATGTTTATCCCAGAACATTTTCAAGTTCTGGGGCAGTGCTGAAACACAAGCAGGAAGGAAGTGTTAGATATGGTGTAGGTGCTTCTTAGTTGAATGGAGTTGTGTCACCTGTTCTGGTGACTTTTTGTTCATTTGTTGTTTTTTTTTTAATACACTTAATGGTGATTTAATGAAGGAGGTTCAAAACCTGTGACACTCCTTGTTTCAGTACTTTTTCTCTCTGATTGCCACTTCTTGAGTCACTCCTTGAGTTGTGTGGTAACTTTTTCCTGAGTGTGTTTTTAAAAAGGAGTGTAGAAATAGAAAGATTAAAGTTGCTGTTCACACTTTTGTGAAAGTTGTTTTAAATTCTATGTCATAAGATTAGTCATCAAATGTGCAAAAACCCTGCATGTGAAAAGTGTCCAATTAGTTGCAGTTAAAAATGTTTGCACACGTAGTTAGCTATTTTCCAGGTTTATATCTTAGCAAATAACTAACATGTACAGCTCTCCTCATCCCCCTTCAAAGAGAGGCAGTAAGACTTCATCTCTTTAAATCTGAGGGAAAAAAAACACGGAACAGTTAATGGTGAGTCCTTTTTCAACTTAAAATACCAAAAGGTATTCCAAGTCTATTACCTGGTGGGGATTGCTTGTTCTAATTTGTTCTTTAGATGGGAAGAAGTAAGTGCAAAAGGCCACTAAAAACTAGAGTAGTTTCAAAATGAGGCAAAAGAGTTTCTAAAATACTCTAGCTTAGAGCTAGTGCTAATTTTATGTCTAGCTTTTGCAAGAGGCTTTTTCAGACCCCTCTGACATTGTGTAATTCCTTTAACAAGTACTGTGTTCTGTTTTTACACTTCCTTGTGAGTAGCTTCAGGAAGCACTACTTAGTTTTGCATCTGTGGTTCTAACATAAATAATCCGTGATAAGCTAGGGTTTGTGTAACTTTCCTGTGTAAGCAGAAAAGGTTAGTTTGTATGTAATAAGTAAATTAATTAATAGTGCTTGGATACTCTACTGAAAGGTGTTGCATTTGACTGAAAGGGAAAAAAAAGAGCTGTAAAACAAACAAATGTATTGCTCCAGCAGTAGTGTATTGTGTTTGGTTCTTGAACCATTTCTCATTGATAAAGGAGCTCTTGCCACAGCTCTTAAGAAAACACCAAATGCCGAAGCTCTGTGTGTCTTGTTTGTTCTCCTTAGCCCATCTGGGCAGTCAGGAGCAGAGTGAGAGGGCAGCACCTCAAAAGGGCTTCAAGGAAATAGGTAAGTGAACTGAGATCTGCTTGGTAACTCCACACTGACACAGGTGATAGGGGTGTGGTATGGTGTGTGCATGTTTGGTTTTCTGTTTCATATATTATTGTAAGACAGTTTTGATAGCCTTGGCTGTAGTGTGGTAAAGCTTGACAAAAGATGAGTTATTAAACTCTTTAAATGAAGTTCCGCATTTCCTTTGTGTCTCATGCAATTGGCTCTTTTTGTCTATTTCCTTCTGTTTTCTTTTTCCTCCTTCTGATGTCAAGCCCCACTGGGCTTGGCATTTTAGAGTCTTTTTAGTCAAAGATGACAGTAAGCAGCAGTCTGAAAATAGTTGTTAAACAGTATTAAGAGTCTGTCGAAAAGACAGCGTGTCCTTCCTTCATTGGATGTGTCCTCAGGTAGTGCTAAGCTCTGCTTGGTAAACTAATTACAACTCTAACCCGTTGTGCCAGTTCCTTTGTCAGAGAGCTTCTCTGATTTTAAGATGAATTTGAAGGCTCTGTAAAAGCCATTGTAGGACTGGGTTCTATATGAGTTAATAGTGCCAGCCCAGGAGGTCTCTTTAAATCGTGAATTGCTGATCAGATATTTGAGAAGTGAGATATTAGGAAACAAAACAGGGCTCTCCAGCCTTCTTTTTGGGATGTTTTGGAGCAGAGCAGAGATCCTGAGTTTAAGCTCCTGTGCCAGGTGACTGATAGACATTCACTTTATATACAAAGCTGGGAGGGGTTGGGGGACAGTGACTTCCAGCAATGGGTAATAAGCAAAACAACCCAAGTCTGGTGAATCCAATCTGCTATGGGAATCAAATATGGACACTGATGTAAGTCCAGAGAGGGGAGAGAATATAGCATTCCAGTTGCCACGAGCATATCTCAGCTCTGCAGTGCTTTGGGAAGCCAGGAACTTCTGATTCTGAACTTATGGTGCAGCTGTGGGCCCTCACCAGGAGTGCTAGTTCATCTTGTTGTAGCTCTGTTGTTGGGGGTGATGGGGAAGCATGCCAAACTCACTCTATGTACCTACCGCACGCCAAGAAGTTGTTTCCCAATGTTTGGGTAGCCATCACCACATCCTCATGCCACATCTTCCAAACAAGTTCCTCACTTGTGTGTCTATGTTTCATTTTGCAAACATTATGATGAGACTGCCATGTCAAAATAACTGCTTCCAATATCAGAGGAACTCTTTGTTCTTCAGTTGGACAGGCAGGTTTCCCAGGAACTTGTTCTGTTTTTCTCTTCAATCTTTACAGCAGTAGACCTTAATCTTTATGCATTCCTGTCTGCTTTATGCTTTTTCCTATTCTGTGCTTTTAAGTAGCCCTAGTAATAAAAGCCTTCTGTCAAGCTGTTTTCTGAATGCTGCAGAAGCCTTTTTTACTTAGGTGTCCCTTCTGCTCAGATCTAAGAAATGTCATTACTGTGCAATTCCACCATGAGAGTTTGAGACCACAGCCTTTTGCAGCTGAAGTTGTCTTGTTTTAATAGCTACAACTTTTAGAATACCTGCTGGGTCATTTTACATAGTCCCTTTTGCGGCCTTAACATTTCTTACTGGTTTATGTGTTTTTAAAGAGTGTGTCCAGTACCATTTCCTACAATGTCAAGTATCTCCTTGTTGGTTTCAATTATTTTGTGCTGTCCTTGTGCTTAAGGCAACCAGAAAGCTTGGAGGCCTGAAGTGCAGAATCAATATTTTAGGGAAGGCAACCAGAAAGCTTGGAGGCCTGAAGTGCAGAATCAATCTTTTAGGGCAGGCGATTGGCTTTGGAAGAGAGAACAAATTGAAAGTTATTTTCTCTCCAAACTGCTCTTGTTAATTTAGTTCCTAGTGTAGCCTTTCTTCTTCCCTTTTATTTAGAAGATGAACTAAATACCAAGAGAAGGATGGGAAAGAGACTTCTAAGAATGTCAGGAACCCATTTCAATTCCTCCCAAAACTAGGGAAAAGAATAGCTGTAACAAATTAGAGCTTCAACAAGCTAAAAATAAATTGGTAATTATATATGTAGTTATTAGAAATCTATTGGTGTGCCATGTCATACCCCTGATGACATATTTGTTTCTTTCAAGTCAAAGGTCTCAAATGAGTCATTATATTTGTCTAACTTCTTCATGAGTTTCTTATGTACTAACTTTTGAATTTTTAGTGCATTTAACAATTTTGATGTAATTCTGAATAATGTAATGTTAAAGGCTGTATTCCAATAACAGTATTAAATAGAACAAGGGAAATACCTTTAAGCAAGTAGCAAGTTTGTACAGAATATCAGCTACATGATTTATATAAACTCAAGGAACTCAGTTTTAAATAATTGCCAAAGAAAGAAACTAATGTTTTGTATTATTGAAAATCTGTTCTCTCCTTTTCAAATAAGTATTTTGTCTGCTTTTATTCTCTAGGAATCTTTTCTTCTTTTCTCTTTGTGGAGGTGAAATTTGCCTTGCATTAATCCTGTTTTTCTTTGCTTTCTTTTTTCATTAATACATTCTCAAATAGTTGTGTGGAAATTGAGCTAACTAGCTTGTGTCTTGTATCTGTGGGTATATCTATGCAACCCAATCTGTGGTTATGATGCACCAGGTACACCAAAATTGGCTAGGAATACCCTAATTGCAGACAGTTGTGTTGGCCCCAGCCTGTGACGTGGGGCAGAGCAGATGTTGTTTCCCAGTACAGAACTCTTCCATCTCTCTGCGGCCCGGGGCTGATATCATCACATAATGATGTGCTTCCTGTGTTTGTCTCCTTGTATCAGTGATCTTCCTCAGCAGGACCTTGTGCTTTACTCAACCCTCAGTGATTTAATTGAAGCTATTGTCTCTGGCTGAGTACATCCATGTTAAAGCCCTCCTAAGAATGTTGAATAATGCATTGGATGATTTGCTAAGGGAACTGGGATCTTATTTCATATCAAGAGTGTGTTAAACATATGCAAGAGCATGAAAATGTTTGAAGCAGTGAACTGTTACACTTCCCTTTGTCCCATTATCCTGTTACTCTAGCTGTAGCGACTGAACTGCAGCTGATCAAAGTGTATGTTTAGGGAAGTAAAAATCTGCTGTTTTATGATTAACCTGTCCTCTTATAGTAGTAGTATAAAAGTGCTGTAGTTTTACCAGCAGTTTTGAAGATTGATTCTTTTATTGATAAGGCATGGTAAAGCTTGATCAGTTTGCAATTAATGTAATTTTTTCCTTTTATTGTGGTTGAGGGGGTGTTGTGATTATTAACTGAGACTTAAGTTTTTGATTTTGTGTGCTGTGAATGGAGCAATGTACTAAAATCCATTACGGAGCTGTCATGTGTAAATTTGAATATTTGGGAACCTTAATCCATCTTCCTTCTGTAGAAGTCTGCTGCTTCATGTTGCCCTTGTAGAAGTTTTGGAACAGCTTTGGAGATGGCTACTGGCTACAGTTACTCCAGATAAAGGCATCCTTGAGCATGGGAATCCTAAAATAATCCAGGTTGGAAGCTATATCTGGAGGTCTAAACCCACCCCAGCTAGGAATCGATCATAATCGTTTTGGGTGCTTAAGGCCTGGCTACTTCAGTCTGGAACATGTGAGTATCAGGGTTCCACAGACTATCTGGGCAACCTTTCTCAGTGTTTGACAACAATGTTGGTTTTTTTGAAGTATTTAGACCGCTCTTGTTGGCCTTTGTGTCCACTGCCTTTGATGCTATCACTGAGCACTTCCCAAAAAGCCTTGATGTTCCTTTACCCAATCCCACTGAACAGCTGAAGACAGTAATGACTTCTCCTGTCAGCTCTATCTTGAGATATAGGACACCAGATCATCTACTCACCCACATTCCTGCAATCTTGCCAGTGTGGACTTTGAGTAAGAGTATGAAGATATCCCTCCAGAACTACTAAAATCTCGGCTTGTTTTGTAACTCTGGTGCTGTGGGGTTTGTGTGGATCAGAAACAACGATTCCCAGAATTAAAGTGTTCTTTATTTGGATTAGATCTGCTAGGGCTGGAGGGAAGACAGAATTGGTTCTTCCCTTTGATTTTGTATCTGTGAAATGGTTAAGTACACTCTTGGGAAGGAACTCATTGCAGAGGAGGCAGCTTGACAGATGGAGTAAAGCCAAAAAAGGAGAAATAGGTTAAATGAAAATGAAGGCATTGGTAGTAGCGAAACCAAGAGTTAAGTACAGGTGGTGCAGATGCAAAGAGCAAGTTGGAATTACTGTGTGGTGGGCAGGGGATTGCAGACATTACTGGCTTAATTGCCTCAGGCTTTATCTTTTTTATATCACAGTATTGTGTTTGTGGACAAGTTAAGAGTGAAAAAACTAATACAAATATTGCAAGAGAGGCATCATGGATACCATGGAGTTTGGTTTTTCTAGAGTGGAGAGGAGAAGATTATTGGTTGAAGGGGGAGGAGTTGTTCTGCTTTTTCAGCCACTGCTTTGAATAATGAAATATTTATTCCCTTGGAGAAGAACAGCTGAAACAATAGAGCTGTGTTTATAGAAAAATGGTCATTTGTCCAGACTCTGATTTCTGGTTCATCAATACCTCTTTGTGAGAGGTACTTCCCTCAAATATGCCTTTGTTTCCAATGGAATGTAACCAGGGGCGTATAGTGCAAGGAGTCTCAGTTGGGCTGGCTTAAACAAACAATAAAACAGTGCAAAGACTGAAATTAAAATGTATATATTTGTTCTGTGCCATGTTCTATTCATTACCTGACTAAAGCATGAGGCAAAACAAAACATCTTGAATCTTCCAGCTGGCTGAGCTGTGTATCTGTACAGCAATGTTACATGTTTTTTAAAACGTGATTAACAAGGCAGTTGCCAAGCTTTTTAATGGTTTTTTAACGAGCTTTCTGAACGGTGGAAATAACCAGAAAAGTTCTCAATTCATGCCTATTCAAAAGGACAAACACCAACTTTTTTCCTTTTTTTCCCAGACCACTGAGCCCAGTGATCCAGTCTTATGCTTGGAGGGACTGTGACAGGTGGTAAGTGAGATGGCTTCAGGTCACTTTGAGTGTAATTCATATTTTTTCTGAGAATGACATCTGCTTGCCCAGAGGGTGCTCGAGTCTATTTTCTTCTCTCCATGCCCCAGTATCCTTTGCTGGAAGCAGCTGAGAGCTTGGAATATTTATTAGCACGTCATTGCTTGTCATGTCCCTGTTGTGATGACAGGGTGTGTTAAGGCTCCCTTTCTCTGCCAGGGAACCACAGCATGGCCTAGAATGCAAGTTTAATAACGTAAGGCTATGTTTTTAGTTTGAGTTGTTGTGCTTTTTTCTCTCTGTTCTGGTGTGTTGACCTTGCCTGCTGCTTTGACTTGACTTACTTAGTTCTCTTGAAAGCACCATCTAGTGGTACAAGCTCATTAAGGAATAGTTTCTGTTGCTTCTTTCTGGAGTAAATCTGTCTCTTGTTTTGTCTTTGCTAAAAATAAGGCTCAAGAGAATTGCTTCAGATTCCCTTCCAGCCTAGTTCACATTTGGAAAAATTTGGCTGCATCCCCCCTACCTCTCTGGTGCCTTTTTAAAAAAAATTTTGACAGGAGCTGAAGTCAAATGGGTTGATCTCCAAGAAATGATCAATGATAAATATAAAAGATAATTGCTTTATTAGAGCAAGAGGTGGTACTGCACTGTGGTTTGTTCTAGAGGCAGAGATGAGTCTGCAGGAGGGGTAGGTAGAGGAGAGCTGCTGTTCTGACAACTGTTCAGGGTTTTTTCCCAAGGGCTTTATGCACATTTTTGATACGGCCAAGTAGTAAGATGTAAGGATACTGCCCTCTCTGCAGCAAGAAGGGTGGCATTCAAGGAGCAATGAGTGCACACTTAAGCAGGATGTGAATCAAGGAAGCTGCAGAGAGACAGAGACAGCTTCTGCCACCTATTGCAGAGCAAGCAAACACCTTGGGATACAGGGAAGGAAGTGACCAGGAGCCAGAAATTAAGGAACTGAAGCAATGATAATCATGAGAATATCAATGTGAAGTCATTGAATCAAAAGCAGCTGAATACAACAGTGCTGATGTGTGAAGAGTCCATTGAGAAGTAAGGACAAGTTATCAAAGAATTTGTGAAATGACTTGCACATGTTGGTCACAGGGCTGGCAGTAGTTGTGTTGTGTCCATATGACAGCCTGGGTTTAACAGGATGGACATCATTGTGCCAATAACTTATTTGTTCTGGTCACTGAACAAAACACAAATACATGCAACACTGTAAAATGAGTAATATTGCATTCTAGAAAACAGAAGCAATGTTCATGAACAACTAAATTTCATTAGCATTGACAACCACAGTGACGGGCAGATGGTGTCACACCTTGCCGCCTTGCCTGGATCAAGCACTTTGTGTGACCATTAATGGGAAAATCTCTCTTGGAAAATTTCTCTCTCCCTCCCAGATTAACATTACCTGCCCTTTTTAGTGTCCCAATATTATAGAGCAGCAGAGGCATCTTTGAATTTCCTTAAAAATATTAAGGGAAAAGTGTTTACTGATGCCCAGTAAATATGTGACTATGTAAGGATGGCATCTTGACAGATCCCTCATGAAAGACTTGTCCTATAGGGTGATACAACCTGCTTGTTTGAGCTGTTGGAGAACAAAACCTGAGTTTGAGCATCTTTAAATAGAAACTGAGATTTGAAATACTGTGGTTTTTGGCCCATGAAAATGACACATAACTACCCAGATAAAAATAATGCCTTTATTTTTTTTAATTCTAGAAATATTTTCAGCCTAACTTCATTCAGTTTTCAACCAGCTGATATGAGGTTTGTGGTAAAGGTTTGTCAGAAATGACAGAAAAAAAGCTGCTCATCAGTGTTATGCTTCCCTATGAAGCTCTTGGTTACAACAGAGCTGAGATGGCTTTCAAACAGACAGCTTAGCTTCAAAGATACACTTAATGAGCAAGAGGGACCAACTGTTTTGACTATAGAGGGAATGACTATAGACTGATAATGAAGGTGAAACCCACATAGTTTTTTGTGTGTCTGCAGTGCAAAGCAGTACTACCAATTAATGCATGGCATTAGCAATAAAAATTGTATCCCATTTTATTCCATATTGTGACAGTATACGCCCAGCAGGAGAAAATCTACAGACTGAAACGGGGAGGACAGTGGGCAAATTGTGGAAATGCTTCATGCCTAGAACATCGCTGAGGTAAGTGAAATTTAAGCATGTGGACCTTGCCAAAATACAAGTTACCAGCTCCTATTCTGAAATTGCAACATCCTGGTAGGTGAAGCATTTTGTAATTAGTGACACAGCTAGAAAGAAATGAATGCTGAAAGTTGGGAGGTATGATGGGATTCAATTTGCGTTAAGGAAAGGGTCATGTAGTGATGCAATATCAAATTATGTGTGAGAAAAGGAATTGATTTAGATACCAATTGTATGAGATGGGAAGCTACAGTTCATACCTGGAACTTCCTGTTGTAGACAGGTTATATTTACCTGGTCAAGTTGAAGAACATTTGGGGCCTGGGGCAGTGCACGTAAGCCCTGAAAACCAAGGATCTCTGCAGGTATTGTGCTGGTGTTCTGCCCTTGGTATACCACACACACATAAAAACTCCAAACAAAAAAAAAACCAAAAAAACCCCACAAAAAAAAAAAAAAAAAAAAACAAAAAAAAAACCAAAAAAAAACCAAACAAATATTAAAAACAGAAGGGGAAAAAAAAGCAGATGACCCACAAACCAACAAACCCAAACACCACCAAAAAAAGAAAACAAAAACAATCAACCAAACAAAAAAAAACCAGAAAAATCTACCACCAATTAAACAAAAAACCCCAAAACAAACAAAGCAAAAAACAACCACCAAAGATACCAGAAAAAATAACTTGCTTTGTAAGGTGAATTTGTTCTAGCTAACACTTGATATACTTGCTGATTCTGATGAGGTTAAAGACTAAATAAAAACTACTCATTTATTAAAGGCCTTTTATGCCGATAAGGTGAAGTAATTGCTGGTGCTGTCTTTGGTTGTGTCTCTTTGCAAGTCAACCAAGTCAATCAATTATTTTTTTTGTTTTCGTGTTTAGTCTGAGTTGAATTTCATCTGTGTGGTGGAATATGCAGCATCTCACTGGCACCTATGCCATGGGATTGTAGTTGATGGATGAGTGTATTTTCCAGTTATACTTGTATTAGTGTTTAGAGTTTTTTTCTTGCCCTTTCTTAGACTCTTCTGTGTAATGGCTGTTATTTTCTTTACTTTCCATGTAGCTGCTAATCTCCTTTTGGAAGGGAAGATGTGGCACATGCCCCTGATTTCTGTTCCACTACAGTGCAGCTGGCCTAACAGAAATGTTGACTGTCCACTGTGTTGACTGTGTGAGCTGATAGCTTTTAAAACAGCTGATTTACTGGCAAAGGGCTTCCCAAATGTGGTTTTAGTGGTGGTTGTGTTCAGACTGACATAAAGTGTGTATATTGGTATTTCAAAGCACAGTCGTGCAATATATCTATACATTTCTATTCAAAAATGGGTGAATTTCCAGAAATAGCTTGGAGCTATCTGCCATGTAATGCACTGAAAGCATATGGGGGCAGCAAGAAAGCAGTGTTGGTGCCGTGAGAAGTTAATTGGTAAGTAAAGTAGCATTTGAGTTGTGTGCTCCTGAAGCAGTTTCAGGTTTTGTACCCAAAAGCTTCATCAGGTAGATGATATCTTGCATGTGTGTCATAGTATGCAAAGGGTTTTTTTCCAGCTTCCAGAACATCTACATAGAGGAGTCTGTAGTTTTATTGTAATGCTGATGGGACGTGAATACTCCTTTTTACATACAGGGCAGAGCTCACATGTGGCCCCATTTTTAAGTTCCACATTGAGCATGCAAAATTTCTTGCCTAGTCATCTTATTCTGGTGTTTTTCAGTCTGTGCGAGTTCACAAAGGTGACCTTTCACTGAGTCTCTGTGACTGTGTGCCCAGGGGTTTGCATAACAAGACTACCTGTCCCCTATGAGCCTGACCTCTCTTAGATCACCACAGCTATGGAATTCTATCTGTGTATTGTGAAAATCTTTGATTGGCACAGCTTTTGGGACATGTATCTGCACATCTCACTGCAAAGATCCCATTAGCTGTCTGAGGCACTGCCTTCCAAGTTCATGGCAATTAAGAAGAGCACAAAAGTTAACTTGGAAATTTTATTAGGTTCAACCAAAGGATTTGGGGCAGGATAAGCTGGTTTGGTTTTTGGGGAATGCCCTTTGTTCCATGCAGTAATTTCAGGAACAGAACTTGAAAATTAATTTAATAGTGCAAGAGTTTCCAGCACGTAATTGTCCAGGTAAGCTGTAGGTCCATGGTCATTTTCTTTAGTATGTGATGCTGTCACATGTTTTTAGATGAACTAAAGAAAAACCAAGCTTTTCTTTACAAGCAAAAACTTTGCAAATTTTTTGGTTTTCCTTCTTTCTTAAAATCTCTTCAGTCAGAGTTGTTGGTAATATCTTGGTGTAAATGAGAAAAATATCTTTATCTGTTCTTGTTCTCCTTAAGGGGAATGCTGTGAAATATGTGAAGCATTATCCATGGGGTTTCTCCATTCCTATGCTATTTCTCTTTTTATTATACTCTGTAATAATAAAGATATCCCTTTATTATAAGATATCTCTGTGCCACTTCCTTTTTACTGGATCCGTTTATTCATCTTCTTCCAGCTCAACCCATCTTGCTATTGCTTCCTTTTTAACTTGTTTATAATTTCCCTGTCAGTTACAAATTATAAATATATGTGTAAGAATCAGTAGATGTATATATTTAAAAAGATAATCTGGATGCAAGTGTTCAATCTTTTTCTCCCTTCATTCTGAAACCTTGTGGTGAGTGAAATTAGGATGAGAATTTAAACACAGTATCCTAAAATTAATGGTGACTTTTTTTGTGAGATCCTGCAAGGACTTCAGTGAGGATTAAGTATGGGTTTACCTCTGGTTTGGCAAAGTTCCTGGCATAATCCATTGTTTTAAGTATCTCTCAGACTCTGCAGAGGAAGCCAAGGGTTGGTATGTGATACTGTAAGGAATACTGCAGTAACAAAGTCCTGTGAGCCATGCTGAGCATTCAGATTGCCTGTACAATCCATGTTCCAGGACATCAGGCATGGGGTACCATAAACACTGCTCTGCCTTTTCAATAACTGTTACCTAGTCTGCCAGGCAAACTCACTGTGCATCACAAGGAAGTTCTGGACAAGTATTTCAGTTTCCTTTATTTATGGTGTGGGAACAGAAGCGTGCTAAACACAGTTCTCTTCATCTTCATGCTTGACGTGCCTCCTCTTAGGCAAAACTACTGGATTGTGTCATAGCCTGGCAATTGCCTCGGCAATGAGTGCCAGCGTGACCACGGTGGCTGGGCTGGCTTCTGCCCCAGATGGGTGTGGGGATGTCAGTGCACCGATAGGCATCTCTGCTGGATTCATGTCCCAGCTCAGGCAGCGTCAGGGGAAGGGTCATGAATGTGTACCTGTGTCTGGACCACTGGATTCACAGGTACACTCTGGAAGCTGTTTGTCTGTGTGCCAAAGCATTGTGAGGATGTACAGCAGAAGCCTGACATGCTGCTGCAGTACAATCATAGAAAGCATTAATATACTTCTGGTAGAAGCTACCTTATCATGCATACTTCAAGTTGCTGACTCCATGTACTTTTGTGGATGTTGCCTTTGTTATACAAATGGTAAAATCATCAAGCTTGTAGCTTAAGTTCAAAAGGCTCCAGGTCATAACTCGGGAAAGAAAGTTCTAATTTCTTTCTTGGCCAAATTTTTGTGACTCATTCAAATTACTTGATCTTTTACTGTCTCAATTTACTGCCTTGGAAATCAACATAAACCCACCTATTTCTTCCCTAAATGTATTCCAGCCATTGTTGAGGCATAAAAGATAATGACTAATTTCAGATGTTCTCCTCAGTAGGATTGGGAAGGAATGCTATTAACTTTGTGGTGTCATTCAGAAAAGTTACTGAGGAGACAAATGCCAAAAGTAGAGATTGTATCATCCTCTGTGTATTGCATAGTTGTTCTTCTTGGTGTGTGACAGGAAGAGATCCCCAGAAATCAAAGGCTATGTAAACCTTATGGAATAGACCTTTTGGAAGTCTGCTTTCAACATTAGGAGATTATTCTAGACATGTAGTAATGTCATATTTTCAATGCTAAATGGCCTTTATTTGTTTAAAATGTAAGGTAGCCAAAAGTAAGCATCCAGGGTGTTTTCAAAGCTATTTTATTGGAAAGCAACTTGATATTAAAATATCATGTCTTGGACTTTCTCTGTTGAACTGTAATGTTAAGGATAGTTTTTTTAGACATTTAAAATCTGGGTCAGGAATGTAGTTGAAAATGTTAAAGCTAAGTCAGACAATGCTAATTTTTGGTATTGGGAAACCTTCCGTGTGCTGGCATGCTTTAAGAAAAGTTGACTTAATTTTACTCACTTCCTGTGCAGAGCTGTTCCTGACCTTGTAGCAGTTTATTCCAAGGTGTTAAGCACTGGTGGGACCACACGTTGGATACTGTGAGCTCCTCAGCACAGGAAAGACCTGGAGATACTGGAGAGTGTGCAGCCAAGGGCCAGGATGGCATTCAAGGCAAAGCACCATCCTGTCTGCATGGAATGGCTGGGAGCACTGGGGTTCTTCAGCTCAGAAGAGAAGGCTCCAGGGCATCTCATCAGTGGATAAATAGCTGTAGGAAGGGTACAGAGGAGAAAGAACTTGGCCACCTTTGCTGCCTGGTGCCAGACCCAGATCCACTGGGCACAAAATTAAACAGGGGAGTTTTCCTCTGAACATCAGGAAACCTGTTTTTGCAGTGAGGGTGATTGAGCAGCAGCAGAGGTTGGCCGGAGAGGCATGGCCTTCACTAAGTCACAGCCAGATCTGAGAGCAAGTCTGGAGCAGCACCAAGTACCCTCCAAAGGCATCAGAGTGTAACTTGAGGAGTTCCCTTCCAACCTCAGCCTGTGATGATGTTAATGATTCACGAACAGGGGCATCGAAGGACCAAATCAGTTATGCTTTGGAGGTTTGAGCTCTGACTTTGTGCCATAGCTCTACTAAATAGATGCATTTGTGTAGGAAAGCGTGACCTAGCCACTACCCATACTAAAATGGTCCTAGGGCTGGGAATGTCTGGTTAAGTTGGCTCACTTCTGTGAATCTGTCAGCCAGTTACGTTGTGTATTTATGGAAAAACACTAAGTGCTCCTTATCAGACAAAAAATGAAATTCTTTTGGGTGAAGAGGGCTGATGTCAGGGGAATCCAAGGAACTTCTGTCTGGAGGTCTGCAAGCTTTTCATTAACTTGTGAGAATTCTAACTTGTTCTTCTTGCTGCTATAAATTGCATGCAGTCTTTAGGCCTATGAAGAATAATTGTAAGAGTTGAATAATCCAATGTGCAATCAAAATCTAAAATCCCACTGGTGTTATACTATTTTAGATTTTTGTACTGAATGGGATCTTTTTTAGTTCAGTTTGAAAGGCTTTTGTTGTATCTGTATGTATCTGTATGGCCACATACCTCTGAAAAGAGTGACAGGCTTGGGGGATTGTAAGTTGGAAGTAAAAATACCAACCTGGGAATATATGTAGATGTGGTGAGGAGTTGTCCCAATGGTTAAGAAAATCTTATTTAAAAATTACTAAAAATATGGCTTAGGGTAAAAAGTTGCTAAACTTTCTCACCTGCTCAGAGAATTTGACTTTTTAAGGACACTTAATGTTCACAGCTTCTGCTATCTGATGATCATCGTCACTCTTTGGAAAGCTCCATTCCTCCTTCTGGAAAAAAAAAAAACCAAAAAGCAGCCATATCTGTTCACCTCAGCAAGGCTTCTAAATCTCTCTCTGTAAGTATTGGTGTTTTTGGGACACCTTTGGTTTTAATGCTGACCTCTGACTAGTTCAGCCTTCCCTGACCAGGATTTAGAGCTGTTGGAGGGAAGCACATCAAACTGTGGTTTCCAAGGTATGACCTGAACTTCACTGTTCACAAACTGGACTTTCGTGGGTGTTGCCCACTACACAGCAGTGTAAGTCCCTAGGGGATGTTCTCTTACCTCTTGCATTTCATTCTTAAACTGTACTTTCCTTTTCAGGTCTAGTTCTGGGAGTTATCTGAAATAGTGCCATCTCAATATCTACTTTAAAGATGGGAATGTAGATACTGGTAATAAAAAGGTGATGTTAGATCCACACACATTAAGAGTTTTCATATTGCCCCAAGTTAGTGGCACAGAGCCTTCCTGTGCTTCTGCTTTGCTATGAAGTAAATTAATGGAATACAGATTGTCTTAGATTTCAGTATTGTTAAGCAGAAAAGCTTAATGTGGTCTTGGCTTGAACTGTTTTGCTGTTAGACCTGTAACTACCAATAATATTTTTAACTTGTTGTTCTTTGTTGTCATCCTGAAAAGATTTTTTAAAAAAGCATTGCTCTGATGAGCAGAGCAATCACATCTATTAGAAGTTTCACTTAAACATGGGATTCTTCTGAATAATGTACCTCCACTTTTCATGTTTTCCCCAGGCAAACAGAAAGTACTGTTTATGCAATAGAAGTAATATCCTTGCCTGCTATTGCTGTTGGGAAGCATGTATATGTCCCCTCAAGGCAAGTCCCACAGTGGCCAAGGAGTTGCTAATGGCTCGCTGGGAGCCCCAAGCTGTTGGCAAGTACCCCTTTTAGGCATCATTTTGTGGGGAAGAGAGATGCAGAATTAATTAAGAAAGCAGAGATGACAATCAGCTTCTACCTTTCCCTGTCCATGGAGAGCTATCAGATTTGGGTTTATCTTCTGCGAATAGGGTCTGTTGTCAAAACGGTGGTGACCCCTCCTGGGACCACAAGCTACTTCTACAATTGTTAAGTGTTGAAATATTGTGGCATGAAGCTTGGTTTTCCCTGAGTGCTATCTTGCAGTTGCTGTCAGAGACAAAGCAAGGCTGATTCCAAAGGTACAACAGGGCAGCAGGTGAGGCTGAGAAAAAAAAAGACTTTCATTTCTTATGCATGAGCAAAGGGGACCTGTAAAATACTATGCTGTCTGTATGGAGCAGCAAGTGTTACCGGGGCCCCAGGGCATGGAAACTGCAGCCTGGGGAGTTCCTGCATCCACCTGAGCTGCTGGCACCAGCTAAAGGCACGCTGCTAGCTCCGGGCAAGCAGTGTGCCGTGGGCCTCTGAGCTGCCCAGGGAGCTCCACATCCAGGGAGAAACGGGCATGAGACTCTAGAGATGTTTGGAGGCACCACTGCTGCAGCCCCTTCTTAAAAGGGAGTTTTATTTCACAAGGGAAGCCATATATTTAGCTTAATTGCAGCCAAATTTCATGATCATAGGGGAAAAAAATCAAGGTTATAACTGCGGGGCATCAGGTGATGGGTTTTAGTGATGCAGTGCGTCAGGCAGGTGGGCTGTACAGCAGTAGAAAGGCATTTTATCTGTTTGATGAACTGCATAGGTTTAGTTGTGAACTTTTTCCTTGGGCTTTGGGGAATTGGATGGGGTGTTTTTGGGAGGTGATGTGTAAGGGTAAGAAAAAGGACAAAATAACCCTAAAGATGACTCGTTGTGACAAAACTATACTGTTTCTATTTTGTTAGTCTAATGTTGGATTTTTTTTTCTGGTACTTGCTGAGTGTGGGATGTTTGCATTCCCAGCAATGTTACTGCTTAGAAATTGAGTAGAGGTACTATTGCATCTGAGATGAAAGATCTCATTTTAATAGGTAATTTGTTGTGCACTTTGCAGTTATTAGCAGAGATAAATCTATCAGTTAAAAGTCAAAATACAGCTCCTGGTTTTCTGTGTGGCAGCACTGAGTCTCTGATGTGATACTAGACTTGTAATTTTATTGATCAGCTTAATTATTTCTCTTTATTAATTCAAAACAGGTTTCTGAATGGCAATATAATTGTACAGAAGTGCTATATTCTTTTTCTACAGTCACAGGTGTCTAGCATGTTTAGTTTTGGGGAACCTCTGTCTCCAACCAGAATTCAGTTCATAGTGACAGAGGTAAGTAACTGTTTCATATACAAATATTACTTGTGTTGGTACAAGGGGAGGCAGGTGTTAGCTCTTGTTTGGAAGAGTAGCCTGAGGAACACGACAGATCTAGGTGATTGCATCACAGAATGTATGCTCTGTGTGTGGTGTAGTGTATTTTATTACTGGTTAGTTTGGGGAAATAGAGAGAAGAGCTTTCTGTGGAATATATGAAATATAGTATGTGAGTAATTGCTGTCTGATCCCAGATAGAAATACTAAAAAATGCCTTATTTTCCCTCTGTTGTGAGTTGGCCAACTTCTGAGCTGTGGTCCTTAATTTATGGTCCAGAATATTTTCTTACTCTTGCAGAGTTACTATAAAACCAGTGTATGTCTAGTTACTAGGAAATGATAGGTACAGCTGCACTCTGGTTCCAAGCACCAGCGGCAATGTGCAGGATAGTGAAAAAAGGATGCATTTTGGATTTGGATGTCCTGGTTGTTTCCAAAGGGTCCACACTGAAAAAACAAATACATCCCTTCTGAAAGCTCAGCCAGGCATGCGCTGGGAACTGCTGTCACAGCAAGAAGAGCCTAATTTGTACAGCCTGAGTAGCACAATTGCTCACAGCATTGCAGCAGCCTCGAGGTCACTCCTCAAGGTCTCACAGCACCATTTGGTGTAGTTGGGCTTTTTCTTCCAAGGAGTTATGATGTGTATGCAAGCTTTTCTGTGTTGTCTGTATTTATAGCAATTGGGAAACTTATTCGTTTTCAGAAAAACTGTTTGCACAGAAAATGGAATTCCTCCTTCTTCCTCAGAGAGTGTGTATTAGTGCTTCCAGACAGAGAGAGGCTGGCTGTGAGAATGGGGAGGAAGAACAATGGTTTTAAACTGATAAGAGGATAGTTTAAGGTGGGATATGAGGAAGAACTTTTTTTATTAAGCTGATGAGACAGGCTGCCTAGAGAAGCTGTCAATGCCCCATCCCTGGAAGTGTTCAAAGCCACGTTGAATGGGGCTTGGGGCAGCCTGATCTAGTGCAAGATGTCCCTGCACATGACAGGGGAGTGGAATGAGATGATCTTTAAAGATCCCTTCCAACCCAAACCATTCTGTGATTCCAAGGACCTCAAGTTGTTCTATCCAGCCTTTGGGCTGCATTTCTGCAGTTGCATTTTCTCTCTTCTAATTACAAACTTTGCCATAGTGTCCAGTGTGAGGTACTTGGGATAGGTCAAGATCGTGATTAAAGCATAATTTATATCTATCAGCTACAATCACTGACATAATTGCATTTAATTATTTCTGCAATTATGTGGTATTAAGGATAATGTTGCAAGGTAACAATTAAATGGAAGTTGTTTTTCCTGTAATTAAATAGCCAGTATTACACTATTAAGTAGAATTTGAACCCTAAAATAGAAGCATTTCTTCTCAACTGTGTTTTTGTATCATAGCAAAGCAGTATCTGGGTTCTGGGAGTGTCTGAAAATGCAAATGAGAGCAATAACTAATCTGTTTTACTAAATAACCAATCAGTTTTATAAAAGCAAAGGTATGATGTTTGCCTTCATTTCATTTTTTGGCAAAAGATGTTATTTGAAGAATAAGCATACTTAGTTCACATTAAGAAGACTTGAAGACTTGAGGCAATATGATCAAGTTGTTAGTATACAAAGTACTTGATCAATGTAAATGTTTAAAAATATTATTTTTACTAGCTGTTTGGTTTATTTTTTTCTGCAGCATATACGATAGGCTTGCATCTTATTGATGTTATCATTTGCAGTAATAGCAAATAGAGTTTTTATTTCCTAAAAATGTGGTCATTGCAGAGCTAATACTGCTGTGTGGTCCTATGCAAATTTTGTTTTCATAACTCTCAATCCTTATGGGGATGTCGAACTGAAAGTTATATGGCTGTGAAACTGAGAAAAAGTGGCATCTTCTCAGGTTTTCTTGCTGTTAAACACAGTGTCTGACCTGCTGATACCAAGTGATGCTCTGTATTGTGTACATTCTATTCTGGCAGTGGAAGAAATAAGTAAAGGAGGCCCAAAGAACTTGCTGCACTGTTAGTGCTCCACAGCAAACATGTGTTAGCTATGTTTTTAAGATCCAATCTGTTCCAGCCTAACTCAGATGGGTTAGAGGCTGCTGAGGAATAGGAGTTAGCATTGTAGTTAAAAATAACTGCTTTTCATTTTTACTGCTTTTGCCTCTTGGATAGGAAAATTACTGTCATTCCAAAGGGGCTGTATTGGTAATATCCTCTGCACAAGTATGTCTCTGTGTACACAAAATATTAGCGATAACAATACATAGTATAGAACATGGTATGTAGGTTCTAAAAGGAAAGTAAGATGGGAATGAAGATGGAAAGCTTCTATTTCTGTAAGGAAAAGCATAATCTGCTGAGCATCACACATTTAAAAACAGACAACCATAGATAAAATTCTGCAGGATTTATTTTTTGAGTTGATAAGTTACTTGAGCTGTGATGAAAGCCCACTTGTGTTCTTTTGACTCATCTTTAATCCAGGCTAATTCATGGTCCCTAACTGTGTAGAGGCCTTAGCAACAGTTGAAATTGTGCAAGTGTCCTCTGGCAACAATGCCATTATACCATAAGCATGTACTGAACCCACCTCTGGTGTGCTCAGCATCAGCTCAGAATTCCTAGCCAGAGTCTAGGCCTGTTGCTGACAGATGCCCCTGTGTGTGATGGGGAGTTAAAAGTTCTCTGCTGTAACCACAGTTCATGATGATTTGTGTCACTGCTGTTTTTAACTGTGCACTTAAAGATGGTCAGTGGCCAGGACCCAAGAATTGCTCTTCAGGGTCATGGTCAGTCAAGAGGAAATTTGGGTCCTAAGATAAAACTTGTGTAGTGAATGGACCTGGAAAAGAAAACCTGCAGATACAAGTGAGAAAGGAAAGCTGCATGTTTGTCCCCATAGAAATTGGGGATTAGATTTGCTGGTTTTTTTATGTGGGGGTACCTGACATAGGCTTTCTGATGTGTGGCTTTTCTGGCACACGTGCTGCCTGTCATTCTACTCAGATTTGACAAACAGATCAATCATATCTCAGTAGATTGTCCTTTTCTGCCTTTTATTCTTGTTGTAACTTTGACCAGCATAGTCCGAAAATAGCTTTTTAGCTGAAGAACTGTTATGTATAGAATGATGTACTTAGTCCCTGGAACTTGCAGAATCTATTTTTTACAGCACTGCTTATGAATACATTTCAAATTACTGATACAAAATCAGTTGGTCTTTTTTCTCTGTTGTATTTATCACAACCATGTAATTACAGAAGAAGAGTTTCATGGAGCGTGGCATGTCAGCAGTATTACTTAGGAGTAAAAATGTGTCAAGCTCTGAATAATATGAATTAAATAGGAGATGAATTCTGCAAGAAAAGCTGGTCCATCCTGGTATTCCCTGATGCAGTTCTCTGTCTAATCATTTGAATGATGTTTGTGATTCAAGCACTAAGTATAGGCTGGGGTTTTGGTTTGTGCTCCTTAGATGATGATGGGAACATCTGAATAACAGGAGGTGTTGGTAGAACAGGATGATATTTCATCATTCCTCCCCACTGCCACCCCCCAGCTATGCCTCCCCAAAAAGGACTCCTCCAAATCCATGTCAAGCATGGAGGTAGAGGGTGAGGCCATGGAAACAGTACTATCGACTAACCCTGGAGTATGTTCCTGCGTATCCTGCTGAGTGTCCTTGGGGTGGGCCTTCTTGTGTCCTTTGGGAGTACATCCTCACTGGAAGTCAGTGCTGCCCCATGAATCACAGCTGGTTTGTAGCCACAGGACCTGATATAGGAAAAGCTAAGCACTCCTTGTTCCACTACTTTGTGAAAAGCACCTTCTGCTAAGTAGTTTTGGGGTTTTTTTTCAGAGAAGGTGGTGCCTCTCTTTACCACAGTTATATTTTGAAACAGGGAAGTCTTCACAGAACAAATTTTGTTTGCAGTTGTGTGAAAAGTTCATTTCAACAGTTTTTTTCTGAATGCTCTAGGGGAGAAAAATAAATAATAAGCAATTTCAATGACATTAGGAAATTGCATAAAATGTATTCATGACAGAAGCAGCCTAAACCCTCTTGATTTTTTTTTTTTTAATTGGGTTTTGCATTGCTTGTGTCCAGGGTCCTAAACCATGAATATAGGTAGTTTCCTTAGTTTTAACACCTTCCCACTTTAATTCAGGTGTGGATTAAAAAAAAAGGCAAAAGGCTCTGAGATTTCTTGAAAAGCTCCAAAGCTAAGAGGGGAGAAATAAGTATGGTCCTATTTTGGTTAAATCCACCCCATATCAGGAGTTCGAGCAAGGCAAATTGCCTCCATGTAGTTGATTTCAGTGTAATTTTTGAGACTCAAAACCTAGGTAGGTTTGCAGAGTGTTGAGGCTCCTTTGTGTGGCAGGGTCAATTCCTCTCTCCAGAAGCTGAGGATTTAAAACCCATGCTAGTTGCAAGTAGCCTAGAACAAAGTGCTGTGAACAAGGTTCTGTGCTGGATTTTTTTTGTCTCACAACAAAGAAACACATTCATTTTATGGAATGCGTTTCTCTCACAGTTCTGGAAAAGCTCATTGTTTGTTCATGAAGGAAGGTCAGTGAAGTCTGGTTAATCCAAGCCTTTCTTATTTCGAATTCATTTTCCTGAAAGGGATGACTCTTGCCTTATCAAATAGGAATACTCATAGGGAAAATCTCTGTGGCTTGCAGAAGGAAAAACAAATGGGAGATGCAAAGTGGGTATGTGTTTAGAGGAATATAAATTATCAGAGCAGATTGTATTTTTCAATTTTTTTCTTATTCTTTTTGATTGCTGATATCAATACTATTTGCATTTTAATTTTATTAAATTATGATGGGTGAAGAGATGAAAATTATACAGCGGGGGCAGTGTGTGTGCTTTACTACTGTCCATTGGGAGAGCTGGTTCTGAACCTCTCCTCTAGAAACGTGATCATGAGGTTCTACAAAGCTGCATCTTTTTAATGAGTGAGACACACAGATTTCCCTGTGGAGGAGGGAAGAGGTGTATGCAGGAGATGCCATAGACTCCAAGCTGCCTGGCACACTGCAGTCTGCTGTTTCCTGAGCTGTGACTCTGATGGATGCACTCATTGCCTTTGGATTTGTCCCTGATGTAATTTATGTGGCAACTGACTTGGCCTTTTTTTAACAAGTTGCTTACCTTGTGCATTGCCCTTAAAAAATTAAAAAGCCTATTAGATAGTTTAAATAATTCAATTAGAAGAAACTAAAGGGCCAGAATTCTTTCTCATTCTAAAATAAACCAGCAAACTAAAGCGAATTTTGGCTCCCTAGCATTTCATCCTGACAAGGTTCTAGTACCCAGTGACAAAATTTTCCATTCTCAATTATTAAAATGCAGTTAAGCAGCAATTCACAAGCATTGCAGAACACCTCTACTGCTAATAACTCATTTATAAGAGAATGTGTTAAGGCTTCAAGGTTAATGGAAATGTAGTCAATAAATGTGGATTTATTTGATTGTATTTTTTAAGGCAGCACTGAAGCAGTTTTCTTATTGACATTGTTAGTGCAGCTACCTCTGTTTTGATTTGGAGTTATTGTTCAGTGTAGCTGAGAGAGTGAACTGAGACACTGACAGTGTGGGAGCGTGCTCAGAGACAGAGATATCAAGTGAACTATTTGAGCTGCTCATCAATTGTTAATTGTTTACTGATCCTTAAACCGGATACCTAAACTGAAAAGACCACTTTCAGCAACAGATGCAAATTATATGGATCCTGTAGGTGTGCAGGCCCTACAACATAAGTGGGGTGCTAAATATTTTATTATGTATTGTAGCTTTCATATCTGGGCAGTTCTAGTGTGGGCCTCCAAACCTAAAGTTGCTCTGAATTCATTTGTGATGAGAAGGTAACACCTGAATTGAGGCTGGATTAACAGCTGCGTGTTGGCCACTTGTCCATAAATATATTTCTTTGGATTTTCCATGTCAAATGCACTTCCTCTAGAATAGGCCTGGAGTTGGAGACCTTATGTGTTTTCCATAAACTGGGAATTTTAGCTGCATTTTCAGCCATGTTGCTATTAATGCCTCAAAGCAACACAATGCAAGTCTTGTTCATGGTTACCAGTAATGTGGTTGAGATGTTTTGGTGGAGTTATTTGAATGAAGCATTATACAGATGATGTATTTCATGTTCAAACTCCCTGGAACATCACCTGTTTGCTTTCAGTGCTATGAGATAATGTGCCAAGTTGGAGCAGTCCTTGATTTATATCCCTGTATGCTTTCCACAGTTAATGTGTGTGCCAGAGGAGAGAAGCACTGCTGGGAACAAGTTACATGATTTTTTTTTTTATTTTTTGGTGGCAGGATAGATAGTTTCCACAAAACAAGCCAGTGCCACTTTTTATATTACATAAAAAATGTATGTATTTGTACATAAGATGTCTTTGACAGAGCTATGACAGTTTGGGAGAAGTGGCAATGAAGAGAACAGCAGCTTGAAAGCTATAATCTTTCAAGCCTCTCGAGCAGTCAGAATCAGTCTGACATCAGTGACTGGGCTCTTTTCTACCCTTGCACGTAATTATCTTGCTGCAAAGGCTGCTGGCCATTGCTAGGGTGAAGAAATCAAAATAACTATCCTCTCTACTTGTTCCTTTTCCATTCTCACAAATTAAAGTCAAAAAAACCTGGCCCTGGAGCTTCACCTGTCCCACAGTAGTTAGTTTGTTGTATGAGCCCCTGTTTTGGTGTTGGTGCTGCTCTTGGCATTACACAGATAATCTGGGAGCACAGTGTTAGATCTGTCATCCTTGTGGATGCAGCAGTGCTTTTTGTCATGTCACAGCACAAGCTGCTCTGCCCCGGTGATCTGATGCAAAAGCTGCTTTTTTTCAGGGTACCTTAAAATTCTATACAAATAAATAAGGAAGGACTGTGCCCTGATTAACAACTTGATGGAA
Organism: Anomalospiza imberbis; assembly: GCF_031753505.1. Taxonomy (NCBI): domain Eukaryota; kingdom Metazoa; phylum Chordata; class Aves; order Passeriformes; family Viduidae; genus Anomalospiza; species Anomalospiza imberbis. The sequence continues at coordinate 45,899,115 of NC_089684.1, read as the reverse complement.
GAAATAGCAATGTGACTGAAACTGGACTGATTTTGTTCGTTTGGGGCTTTTTTGGAGAGAGTTGTTGTGTTGGGTAGCTAGTTGATTTTTTGGGATGTGTGGTTTGGACATTTATGACTGTTTGTTTGGGATCCTTTTTGAGAAGCCCTGGATGAAACACTTGCAGTGCATCGCCCACAGCCCTTGTGCTGTGCTTTTTTGACCTTTAGTTACAGGTGAGTTTGTTACTTTGAAAGTTAGGAGCTGACATCTATTTAACTCCAGCCTCGTGTTGTAACATTTTTCAGAAGTTAGTACTCTTTTCTATCCCACATAGTATCATAAATTCTACTCTCTGCTTTTCTGTTACATAGATCTGTGTTTAACTGAAATCTGAAAGTCCTCTCTGTGTGATGTTTTTCAGTGCCTGAGACAGCAAATGCCACCTTCATCTTTGTATTCCACATTGCCTTTTCCATTCCTGCATAACGAATTCCCCTATCTTCTTACTCTTTATTGATCCAGTATATTCACAAATGTCTTCTTGGAGACAAAACTCAAAAGTATAATTAGGAACTAAATTTCTGTCCATTTATTTGAAGACAGAACATGTAGCTAGTAAGGGGTAGTTGCATTTCTGCTTCAGTTTGCATGTTGTCTTACAGAATCAGCTGTCTTTTAGCTTGGCTGAATACTTTTTAAAATCCTTTGAGTATAGCCCAAAACTCAGCCAAGATTTCCTCCTGGCTGTGGTGTCATTCATCTGATGGTGCTGAGGGGAGAGTGCAGAAATAGCACAAGCTACAACTGTCCTGTTTCTGGTTAGCTGGCATTTCATGCACCCAGAAAACTTCCCTGTGGGGTACCCGGTCATGTCTTGGTGTGCTTTACCACCCAGTATACTTGGCCACAACTTGGTGCTTAATGTCCCAGATGAGACTTTTTTAATCAGCTGTTTCTGGTTGTGCATCTTGTCCTGGTTTATCACTCTGTAATCCCTGTGCTTGGTTACATGCCTTTGCAACTCTTCTCTTTTCCAATGATGAATGGAGAGCTTTTGCTGCTTTATAGAATGTATAATATCAGATAAGCCCTCCTTGTCTGACTCATTGCCATTTGCATCTTCAGTTGTAAGTGGGACATTCAATATCAAACTTATTTATCTGTACTGCAAGCAAGATGGACTGGATATAGGATTCACTATATTTGATTTTCTTGGGTTTCAGTGAAAAGTAGCAGTCAACGCCTACTATGTATTTTCTTTAGTATCCGCCTTCTAAACTTAGTCTGTGCAGACTGCGCTGTCCCTTCTTTGATGTTTTTGCATTCTCTGTTCATTAGAATATTGCGGATTTTGCCTCACTGTAATAGGCAAATATTTCCCACAAATTCAGATTAAGTATGCAGAAATTTTTCACGAGCCTCAAACTGATGTCCCTGTGATTTGCAGTATTTTCTTAAGAGCCCCTTAAAATATGGCTGTTGCTTATTCTTATCAACAAAAGCTGGGAAGCTGGCACTTATCCCTCTTCAAAAGAAACAATCTGTTAATTGCCTTCCCTTCTCCTTTGATCTTCATGACCAGTTTTTCTTAACATTGAGGGACTTGTCTGAATTCTGAAATGAAAGGAGGTGTCTCATAATCGGTCTTAATGCTCTGCATAGTTCTTGTTCCCCAAAGAAACCACTTCATAGCTCAGCTGAGCAAATGTGTTTAAAAGCACAATCTGGGTCATCTAAACAATAAAGCAGCTGGAAGTCAGCCTCTAGTTTTCCTTCAAAAACAAGATTTAGCAAGTCAAAGCAGACCTCAGCCTGTGAATTTGACTATGAGAGCTTTTTATCTCACTTAATAGCATATCCTGTTCTGGTTGTACCCTCACTAGTGAGGGTATGGGCTGTCCATGGGTTCCATTCAGGTGCTGTCGACCTCCCTCATTGCTTTGGCAGTACAGATGAAGTCACAAAGTTGCTGACAGATGGATTTCCTGTCACTCATCTGAGCTGAAGAGACACTGAATCAACATCTCAGGGCTACCACGCTGCAAAAAGCTGCGTCTTCCAGAACGACACCTCTGTCCTTCAGCGTTCATTCAAGAGCTTTTGGAAAACAGTAGCTGAGCATTAAAATAGCACAAAGATCCCAGCCTTCCACAGAAGGGGAAAAACAGATTGAACATAAAATGATACAGCATTGTTTTCTTTTATTATTTCTTTTTCCCATTCAAACTTACCTTTCTTTTTATTGACATGGCTGCATTGTTGTTTGTGTTGTATGCTCTGCATGGTGTGCTGTAAATAAAACTTAAAGCTATGTGTCCCTTCCCTATGAAAACTGCAGCAATACACAATCCAGTTCAGATGTCATTCATCACTGCAAATAAAAGCATGACAGCTTACATCTCAGAAGCTGATCCTCTTAAATCCCTTTCTGGTGAGAGTCTGTTTAATTTCACCTACAGCTGTTTTCCAGAGGAGTGTGATTGAAAGCCTTTTCATTCATAACCTGCTGCAAATCACGTGTTATAAATGCGGACTTAAGTACAGGAAGAAAAAGACAGAAGCTAACAAAGTATTTCATGGAAGCACTTTGTTGCAGGTGAAAGCAGTTCTGGGATTCAAGTTCTGCAATACAATGAGAGGTAACGCTGCTATGTAGTGCTTCTTTTAGGAACACAGAGTGCAAGTTTGACAGGTAAACATGTATTTTGGACAGTTCCTGAGTGGCAGGCAATGAATGTGCATAACAGTGGAGCAGAAGTGGATGGAACTTCCTTTGTATGACGATCATCTGTCTCTCAGTAAGCTGTGGTGAGTAAGCACAGTAGCACTTCCTACTATGTGGGTACTGCGGAGGGAGAAGTAGCAATGACATTCTTGTTTGTTTGTGTCGTCTGTGTGCTTCACATATGAAATCAATTCCATAAGAAGTACTTGAGTTTGTCTCAAAAGGGGTTTACAGTGTGCTGTTTGTTATAAATGGGAAAAGGAGCACTGCTGAGTTGGAAGCAGGGAATGTAGCACTGAAGATGAGTGAGGTGTGTACCTAACCCTGCTGATGGATGAACTTCTTGTGCTGTTCCCCTACACCAAGCATTTTCATGTTAGTTGTTAAAAACAGTGCAACTCATCTCCAAAAAGAGTTCTTTTCTTATAGTTCCTTTCTTTGCAGTCCTTGAAAGCACTAAAAGTTGTGGAATACATAGGATACTGTAATTAAACTAAACTTGTGTATTGATAGTATTTAACGAAACAATTTGAAGTAGTTGGATGTGTCCCATTCTTGTGGAATTACTGCATTCCCTCTGGTGTGAGCACTAGCACAGTTTTGTGGCACTGAGTAGCTTTTTTTTTTTCCCCTATGGCAGTCTGCATTTGTTTGCTACTCTTTTCCTAATGGGATTCAGTCTGTCAATCAGGCTTGAAGCAGTGGAGTTGATGCAAGGAGGACAGAAGTGTTATTTGTTATTTAGGCATCAGGTAACTCATAACACAAGTTATGAGTTACTTAAGTGCCTATTGCTGTAGTACATCCTTCTTTCTTGTGTGTATCCATGAGAAGCAGAGAAAATTGTGAACTAAGATTAAATTATTGCTTTATACTTGTACTATATTATGTTGCTAATGGGCACCAAGTTGTGAATGTGATGTCTATGACTGAAGCCCGGTTTCTATCATGAAATGAGCCAATGGAACAGATGAGGTCCTGGTATTTGTTGCTGCTGTTCTGCTCTCTTAGGGTAACACATTTTAAATTTCTCAGCCAATAGCTACATTTATTTTAATGGGTGAAGTTTAATTTTAGGCTGTATCTGAGTTCAAGGACTAGGTAATGCAAATATGTATTTTTTTTTTTTTTAATTCTTAAAGAGCTTTAAGAATTAAAAAAACCTTGAGGTTTCCCCCTCTTATTTTATTACACTGTCTTGAGACATTTCTTTTGTTACATATCTGCACATTCTTGTGCATCCCATAAGTAATTTTTACAGAACTCTAAGCCACTGTCACAGGGACCAGTGTGGTTTATGTGGCTCTATTGGGTGGATTTTTTAAATTTCTTTTCTGCAGTGAGGCACAATAAGAGATTGGCTCTAGTAATTAGGCTCCCAAACTTCCATGGCTGTGTCTTGCATTTTGTCTTGCTTGCTTACAAAAGATGGTTGGCACATGTGAAGGTGCACAGCTGATTTTTTTCCAGCTGTGAGGGCAGACAAAAAGCAAGTTGGAACTTGCAGCCAGTCGACTTGGTGCTGCCATGTTATGGAGCTTTTGATACTAGTAATAGGGAAAAAGAAGAATCAAGATGATGGTAACTTGCTAGTTCTGTTGGCAGGAAAGGCTGTGCTTTTTCTAATTTCTGTAGTGTCAGTCAATGGCATAGAAACAGGGTAGCTCCAACTGAAGATATAACTTTGGGGTGAATTAGTTCACCTATCCTGGCTAGTTCCTTTGCTCTTATTAGGGTTAATTTTTCATTAAGTTTATGAACGTTTGGTTCAAGATCAAATTGTATGCTAGAGTAGGTTTCCTAGTGCTCTTTTGCCCTGGGAAATGCAATAGACACATGTATTATGTGACCTTTGGTTTCTGCTGTTTTCGTAATGCAAGTATTGGGGAAAAGGCTTCAAGAGGCCAACAGGGGAAGGACAAAAACAATTCAGCTTGGAGAATGAAAGGGGCTGTAGAGTTTCAAGATCACTGATGGATTTGATATGACAGAGCAGGAAAATAAATTTGAAGCTGTGAGCCTCTAGAACCTGTTCTGAGTGTTGGAATGAGAGGGGAAAGATAAGTTGTAACCACAGTAATGGTGAGGATGCTCTTAACCTGCGGACTGACCTCTGCTGTGGCTGGCAGAACAGTTCTCACTCACTTGCCATTGGAAGCAGCTTAGGGACACCTCCCTTTGGTCTGTCGAGCCCTACCTTGGACACACGCGCATATGGAGAGTCCTCTATGCCTGGGACAGAACTGGCAGGGACCCAGTGGGAACAGCTAACTCAGGAAGTAGTTTTCGTTACAAAATGAAATTAGAAGAGGAATAGCTTTGGTAGGTAGGCAAAATGCCTGCTGCTCCTATCTCAGGGCAGATGTTACCTAGTCAGGATGATGCCACAGCAGCAGGGGAGCATAAACATAAAAAGGCTGATAGGTTTGCTTATAAAGAAATACTGAGTTGGGAGAAAGAGGAGTTAGAGGCACTTTGACAGACACTTGGCTTTACAGTTCATGGGGGATCTGAGACTTTTTGCAATGAGCATTTCTTACTTCATAGGATGCTGTCTCACCATTAGATTCCAAAAGCGCTTGTGCTGTGGATGTGGGCTGCTTTCAGACTTGCTTTCAGACTAGCTCATGAGCTACAGCTTGCCTCTGGAGGGCAGAGGTGCAATGGTACTGCTGTGGTTCTGTAGGAATACTGGTGCATTTAAAACTCATTCAGAAGGAAGTTATCCAAGTGCTTATATTCTGATTAATTTTTTTTTTCCAGTTCACACTAGCACAATCACAGTTTTAGAGAAAAAGAACCCGATAACCAGATTCATCAGGTATTGTTAAAAATGCACAAGCAGGAGAAATGCAGGAAAATTATCTGTGAAATTACATCAGGTAAAGTGGGCAAGAATCAGGGTGGTGGTGTTTTAGGGAATGAGGAGTGTGCATTTATTTTGTTAAGGAGCAATGAAAAAAAGAAGTGTGCTTAAGGGTATTTCAGAATTCTTGAGGACTTGGGTGAATTTGGTCTGAAATCAAGCATGACGTGTCTGGTTATTGGCATCCGTGTTGTTTATATGCACTGCAAACTTCTGATAAATACGGTGTCTCCTCCATACCCTGCTGTTCTGTCCTGTCACTGGGCAGTGTTCTCTGGTGCTTGGCAGTTTATTTCCCAAAATAACTTCTGCAACTTGCAATTCTTCTCTCTACTTTAATGTGTCAGTTAGATTTATATTTTTCAGGATGTTCACCAAAGCGATGCCAGCTCCTATCTCTAACATCAGCACTGAGGAATGCACTTCTGGGTGCTGCTTTCAGTAGAACAGGAAATGTGAGTCTTTAACGAGGAGAGGCAAAGCCTTCCAGCTCCATATCAGGTGGTTCTTCCTTCGCTTTGAGCTTGTGCCAGGACGGCTGCTTGGTCACTTAGGTGAACGCTGTAACTTAAGCTCCTTTTCAGTTCAATATCAGTCAAACATTAAATGTTTTGACTGTCTTTTTGCCTCCTCCGTGCTTGGCTGTTGAAAACTGTTCTGTTGTGTTTTCCCTCTGATGCTGGTTAATACTGTTCAGCACGAGTTGGTTTTCAAAAGAATTGTTTCATAAAATTGTTTCCTTAAGCTATGTTTAAGAAAGTCTATAATTCTTGATCGAAGATGGTGCAGGTGTTTTGTGTAGAAAGAAAAATGCTACAAGTGTATAAAAAAATCTAAATATTTGTCCTGAATAATGTTATCACAAATACACATAGATCATAAGTATTAATTACAGAAGAAATTGGTAGTGCCATCTGTTGTTATAACTGCTTTGCATTCTAAAATCCTGTCTCAGAGCATGTCATAATATTTTCTCTCTTCAGCTTGAATTGCGATTTTTTCCATTCTTTTCTAGAATTGCTATGATATGATTGTGGCTGTGATATGAAAGCTACTTGAAAAAAGGGATCAGGAAAAATACCCTGCTTTGCCAAAGTGCAAGTATAAAATGTTGAGAATCAGTCAAGCTTTACTACCACTGTTCTGGAAGGCATGAATTTCGCGTTTGATAGTGGAATAGTTTAATGAAAAAAAAAAAAAAATATGTCCAACTTGACAGATTTTTGCCCTGTGGATGTAAAAGTGCTCAAGTAGAGACTTGGAGAGTGTGGATACTAAATTCTGCCTTGGACTGGGTACTGTATTTACCACACCTAGGACTGCAGTCACTGAGAAACCCTTTCCTGCAACTGGATCCCCTGATAGGCAGAGGTGATTGTGGCACTGATTGTTTCTGGAACAGAGATCCCCTGGAATCAGTTTCTGCCTGTAAATGAAGACTCTGCTGTGTGTTATGCATACGAGGGAACAAAATGAACTTCACTGCTCTATTATTCATCTTTGGCTTTGTAAGACATTCCTTTAACTAGTTTGTGGCAGTAATACGTTTGCTCTCAGCTAGGTACCTGTTCTGCTCTCATTATATACTGAGGAACGTGATTCCAAGGAAATGAGGGAGTTGATGGGGGAAAAAAAAAGCTAGAAGAACTTGAAGGGGCTGTGATATTTCCCTGCTATCGGTGTTGTTCCTTTTCTTACTGATGAATTGGCACAATCATCAGGAAACTAGTGCCAAAAGCTTTCTCTTCCAAATGGAGACAAGAAGGCAATTATGGAGTGAGCCCGTCACAGGGATTTGTCACTGCTTTTGAGAGAGGGTTTTATTGCACAAGGTTTAACTAAGGAAAATCTTCTCTATAGGGTGTGTCACAGCATATAATAGGTGACACTTGATGATTGTTCTTGTTGCTGCTGCCCTGCCTGCAGCTCTGGTGCTGTTCCCTACAGGCCTGTGTGCTGTGATGTTCCAAATCCCAACTAATCCAATAACAAATCAAGTTCCTGAATATACAAGGTTTAGGATTTGTCTGTATTAACTACTGGAGGACTTTCTGTTCCAAAGTTGGTACACTGAACAGGAAGTCATCTCCTTGAAATTGTAAGGCTCCTCCAAACACTTCCCATCTAAGCACAGTAATTGTATCCCACCGTGATTTCACCAGACAAAACTCATAGGAATAATCAACTTGGAATGTTAGAAACTCCAAGTATGAATGAAGTGCTGTATTTTTAACTGTGACTGAAGTTTACCACTGAAATACTACATGGAGGGTTTTTTTTTCTGTTGAGATTTGTTTGTGTCAATGTATAAGTACAAAAGTAGTGATGTGTTCTTGTAAGAGATTTTTATATAGCATTTGGGAGGTTATACTGCACCTTTGCTCCTGACACATGAATGACAAGTAGGGACAGGAAGAATTGAAAATTAGACTAAGAATTATGTCCAGTAGACTCAGATGATAAGAATTAAAGAACATTAGGGAGTTAGCCACATCCACAACTCAGGTGTGCACTTAGCATGGAAAACTGAGTTTCCAGCTATGCTTATCTGGTGAGAAATTACAGTGTAGGAAATATGATGTCTTGAGTTACTTTGCCTTTGAATTAAAGACTAGTTTATTAAAAACAAGACAAAAAATGGCGTAATGACTTGGACAAATGCAAGAAGTGCTGCAAGACGCTCCCAAGGACACGAGAATGAAATCTGTGAGTCAGAATAATGGAGTGTTGGGTAAAGGTAGTGCAGGACACATCTTAATATTGACAATGATAGTCTTAGCTTTATGCAGTAATCACCTGGAAACATATATAAACAATTTTTTTTAAGCTACCAAAAGAATTGGAATTGTTCCTCTGAGCGCTATGTAGCTCTCTTGTGTCCCTGTATTACCACCCTCCATGGTATTCTGTTACACTATTGTATCCCGTTGAACTTGCTGGAATGCATTATGCAAATCTGTGACAGCTCCTTGTGTATTGGCAAGAAAGATCTTGGAAACACAAGAGCTGCTGCCGAGCTACCAATGGCAGTCAGAGCAGTCGAGCACTGCCACAGTCCCCCCCTTGAGAGCAGGGTGTGGAGGACACGGGGTCTGGGCTGCTGGCCTACCCTCAGCAATGCAGAACAGCCCAAGAGTGCTGCCGCTCATGGTCTGAACAGCAGCTGTCAGTGACCAAAAGAGGGAATTCTCCCCACCACAGCGACTGTTTAAGAGAATATTGTAATGCACATTGGAGGGGGTGTGTGTGAATGGGGAAAATGAACCAATGCTTGGTGTTTACAGGTGGACCGATGACAATTCTTCTGTTTGTAATGTTGCACCCAAGCTGATGTGCCTGATTTTGGGTGTGTGTGTCACAGCTAGGGATGGGGTAGCTGGGTGTTTATAAGCCACAGATTGATTTGATATTAGGTGATCATGGCTCCTGATTGAGCTATGACATGTCATTTATCACAGGGCATCGCACTTACCACACTTCTCTTGCTGCCGTGTGTGCCAGATATTCCAGTAATGCTTGAATACTCTGGCTAGGAGAAGTCAGACCTTGTGGTTGCTGTTGCTGCAGCACATGAGTGTTTAGACTTGATTATTGTCAAACCCTGTTGTGGAGTTGCAGTTGCTGCCCTCACTGTCATGGTGAGAGAATTTGCCAAGGAAATTCTGTGTCATGCACCTCCACACAGACTTGTGCCTATCATGCGGGGTGTGAAATCACATCCCAGCACAGAGGTCTGTATGGATTCCCAACCTGGAGTGGGGATAAGACTTGAAGGTAGCCCTTCCTGTTCCTGTGCAGTGATCCAAGTTCTCAGTACTCTACGGTATAGTCATGGGAGATGGGAGCTATGGCATTTGTCACTGATAACGCATCAGCTTTGCAACAAGGATTTGGGGTGATTTCTTAGCTACTGTGGACACTGAAAAGATGATGAAAAGCCCTTATAATTCAGGAGTATATTGTATAAAAAGGAGTTACATGTATGTTCCTTAAGCCTTGTGTGTCATTTGCTTAATTTTTAATTATTGTGGGATGCTAGTTAAGCCCTGAAAAGCATTGATTAAAAAAAAAAAAAAAAAAAAAAACAAACACAAAAAACCAATTTACTAGCTACTTGAATTTAAGAGAAATAGCAGCCATGGGTTAATATGAATATGCCCTGTTCCAGCCATAAGCTGTTCATAGGGAGAGTGTAGTTCATGATGAGCTTGTTCATTGCTCAGCTTGAAATCCTTCTTGCTTCTTGCAGCATGTCTCGTTTGCAGAGATATTTGCGAAATGTAAAGTATGGTGCCAGAATTGATGATGATGAAACTCGAGCAGTTTGTATGTTGTAAGTTTGCGCGTCAAAACCAGCATGGAGGTGAGAAAACATTGCAAAGGGATAAACACTAAAGATCAGTTGGCAAGGCTGCAGCTAAACTGTATTCATGTGCTTAGGCCAAGCAAAAATGTAGGGCAGCTTTCGATATCCTGTAAATGTATTGTCAGTCTGAGCCTTCAGAGCTGTCTCGGATCATGAACAAGGTGCTGCGTTCAGCAAAGAGAGTTGTTGCAATTCCGTTTCTTCCCAGCTCATTAACTGTGATCGGCAATTGCGACAAGTCGGTGATTCACACTCCCCGTGGTGCCTAGCCAAAAGCAGTGCGAGCCGGGGACTCGAACGCAAAGGCGCTGATAAACTTGATGCCCTCTGTGGATCAGATCCTGTCATTTGCAGCAGCAGTCGGGGCTGCTGCGCCAAGAGGGTGCCTGGGCTTGTGACAAAAGCCTGCTGGAATCGCCCTTGCTGTAGGGGTGGTGTTCTGCGCGGGTCACTGAGCAGCCGTAGCGCCAAGGAGACCCTACCCACTCAGAACGGAGTGGCACGATTTGTTTTGTTACCGGGTGCTCATGGGGTAACCTAAGCACTCTGATCCTGCTGGGATGTAAATGAAGTGCTTGGGAGCAATCATTGATTTTCTGTTTCTGTGTTATCTATTTCCACCCGTTCTGGAGAAGGCTTGTTGTGTAAAGGACAGGACTCTGTGGCGTTTACATTGCACTCCTGTCCTCTTTCTGCAGAAAGCATTTCCTTGAGCACAAAGCAGCGCTTGCCCTTAATGTGAAATGACAGGGATCGCCCGTGCTGGGTTTGCGGTATAAACAGCTCTGAGGTCCCACAGCACGTTTGGTTCTGCAGAGCTTGCAGGGTTGCTACAGAATCTAAACAGTCACATGTGGTTCTAGTTCTGGAAGTTGGTTAGTGCTCTCAATAACATAATTACCAAGTGAAATAGCTTTGGGGAAAGGTGTTGAAATTATTCTTGCTGTGAAGTGGGTTTCTATTTCTGCAAAAAACCCGAGTCTTTGAATTTAGGCTCCCATGACCTATTTGAGACTGTAACCAGCTGACTGTGGGTGTACAGAAATTATTTTCTCTTTCTGCTTCTATGCCATGTATGATTCTATCCCTAGGAAAAAGAAATGGGTCCTGAATGTTTTGGGAACTCTGACCAGGATCTCCAAAACCATGAGGCTGACCACACTGGCATTTCCAGACTCAGGCGTGTGTACACACGCACACACACACACACACACACACACGGAGGCTTCTACTGAGATGCTTGTCATTCTTCTGTAGTTCATTGCAGTAGGCTGCAGATGATGCTGACTCTCAGAAGCCTGAAGAATGTCTTAGCAACACACATTCCCTCCCAGCCAGTGGGAGTGGGCTTTTAGAGAAATGTAGGTGGACATCCCCTGCTGCCTAACCCTCCAAAGAATGCACAATGTCTGCGTTGGAGACAACTTGCATAATCAGGCAGTTTTGCTTCTATGAAGGGAGTGTGTTTTCTCTTCAGTACTTGATAATTTTCTTTAAGACCATGAACATGTATGCTCTTTGGTGTCTTGACAGACTTACTGATCCATAAGTCACAAGTGTTGGACAGTGCTGTCTGGTGCAGTTCAAAATGCCCTTTAGTAGCTATAGTTGCCAGAAACAGCTGCCTATTGCAGCAAGTATGCTGAAGGCATGGGTTTTAACTTGGAAATATAAAAGGGGGAAGAGAGACGAAGAAAGAAAGTATTGACTGTAGTTGTAGAAGGGAAGCTCAATGCTAGTCAGTAGTAACCATTTGTGAAAGGCTTCTTCTGCTTACTAAAACAAATGTTAAATATGGTGGAGGTTGAGCTAAATGTTTAGTTCTACCATACAAAAAAGAAGTGGGTGTCCTGGAAAACAGCTCCCTGCCAGTGTCCAGAGTGGAGCAAATGAACTCAAAAAAATGTGTGTAGGCCACATGGTCATCTGAGGATTTGTTTTGATTTTCTCAGTCCTTCTATGTTGCTTTGTTGTCTGCATAATGTGATAAGTTGTTCTTCTGTCAGCAGGATGGAATATTCTGAACCATTGATTTAATGAAGATTTTTATTAGATTCTATTTGCTTCTCAAAGATTAGAGAATTAAGAAATCAAGTGATAAACGCAGCAAGGAAGATTAAATGGGTAAATGAGGGGGGGGGGGAGGCAAAGGGGAGGAGATAAATATTCCTGTATATTTCCCTGGGAAAATCTTCATCTTGGCAGTCTGTGTATATCCAGTCCTTCAACAAGTGGAAAGGACACCTGCCTCTGCGCACCTCACTTTGGTGAGATAGTGCAGTTTGTTTCTGCAGCTGCACAGTTCCTGCATTGCTGGAAATAACATTTGCTGTCACCCTGGCTGGATGACATGGAGCCGGTGGTGTCTGTCCTCTGCTTTCTTTTATGAGCCTTCTTACCAAGTATATTACTTCTGTCCCTTGACTGAGGTTGCCTGTGCTTTAAAAACCCACAAGAAATAGGGGCAGAAAGAAAAAGTACTTGATATTCATTATTTGTTGAGGGACCCTGACTAGTGACACCAAGGACGCAGTAGTGTCATACTAAATTGTGGTTTCTGTTCTATCGTTCATTCTGATACTCTGCATTTTCAAACAAGGGCTAAGGTTTAACTAGCAGTGGTCTGTTCTGGGTTCTGAGATAGCTGCTCTTAAACTAATTACAATGGGAACAAATACAATATGAAAATCAAGTATTTGTTCTGATCTTTAGCATATTCTATTACTTAGCTCACTAGTCAGTAAGATCAGCAGCTGTTTTTGCTGCTTCATGAAAAAAAACATGCACCTTGCATAGCAACCCCATATTAAAATGCTTATTAAGAAAATAAGTATAAGTGTGCTGACACAAGAGCAAACAGTGGGTTGCAGTAAAACACCAGTTTGTAATTTGGCATGCTGTCTCTTCCAGTTGGGATGTCAGTTTTACTGCAAACACTTCTGGAAATGCCAAGCAATACCTTTAGATGTAAGTAGGGAGTGGCTGAATCCAACCCAGCTATAATCCACGATCAACGTCTGCATAAGAATTAAAATCATCATGTAATAGCACTGGTGCTCTCAATCTTTTAATTTCTTTTTTTATGGGCTGCATCCTGCAGTGCTGAGTGGCTCTTGAAAGAGCTTAGGGTGTATCAGCCTTTGTCCACAGGGGCACTCTGTAGCAAACCCCCATGTTCCAGTTCCCAGCTCATCCAGATCACACACTTGCCTCCAAGGGTTGTTTCTTCCATTATCTCAAATGTTGGGAGAGCTGTTCATTTGTTTGTTTTGCCCAGCACAGAATAAATTATGAGGTCAGATTGCAACACCAAGTCAGGATGCTCTCAGGGTGTGCATCCAGCATCCGGGAACTGCAAGCCCTCCCAAATACCCTTATCTAAATGGTGTCATAGAAAAGGAATGACATGCCTCAAAAATGTTGTTAACTCACCAGAACAAATTACCGTGTGTTCAGTGTTCTGTATGCTATTGACTAAGAGACCTTCCAATGCACGTTTAACCTGGATGTTTTTTCCTTTTGGAAGAAAGCTGTTGGAAGTGCCAGAAATGTGTACGTGCACCATGGGTGTGCTCAGGTGATGCAGACCAACAAGTCATGGGTGAGGTATCAGAAGATCTTGGGTGTTTGCAGATGTCAGAGCAGAGGACTATGTGTCATGGAGCAGCCAGAGGGAATGAGGACAACTCTGTGTCCACCCATGAAAAAAGGTTGATTTATGTGCATGTGGGAGAAGGGTAGAAGAACCCAATGCAGCAATATGATCCATATGAGTGTTACAAAAATTGGTAACAAACCATCCCAAAGGCACTATTATGTAGGAGAAAAGGTTCTGGCCTGCAGCTATATGTCAGGGAATAGTCATTCCTGAACCCACCACTGGCCGAGGGAGATTAGATCCTGAACTGGTATTGAAAAATCATGAAAACATGCAGAAGTTTTTATCTAGTGTTTTCCTTTTCATATATTTAAGTGCTTATTTTGAATACCTTTTCCTGTAAAAAGAGGAATGTATGGCTATCATATTAATCTCTAGTAACACTGTTGAATGTTTGCCTGTTTACACAGTACTGAAAAATAGGCTTGAACAGAAACCTCAGATATCTGTGGATTTGGTTGAAGTAAAACTCTGCCTTACATACAAGAGCATGTGGATGTTGTCTCAAATGCACGGGCACTCCTCAGACATGACTTTTAGAGTTATAACAAAAATTATGTTGATTTAGTAGTTTACTGCTTTTTCTCCTTACTGATTTCCCAGTGAAGAAACAAAGATTGAAATCTTTGTGTTCCTTCAATACATGAAGGTGCAATTTCCTAGATTATCTAGGACAATAGGTATGATTATACCATTTTAGACCTGGGATAAGTTCTGGACCAAAAGGAATATTTATATTCTTGCAAATAATTTCCTTACCATAACTTCTGGACAGGCATTTAAATAATGCAAGTTTTGATTGGTCAGTTTATCAGAACTGTTTAAATGCCTAACACGTGTAAGCCAATGTTTCAGAGCACTTTGTTTTCTGGCATTAAAATCCCTATGTAAAATCCAGGTCCTCATCTGTAATTAATGGAAAATCACTTCTAATTGTCCTCTGTTGCTATTATTTTTTACAGTGCGCTTGTACAACCCCACTACTCAGGTTACTCATGAAGATCTGGATTCAGCTGCCCTGCCCTGATTTCAGTTTCCAGTTCTGACATGGGATGGCTCCTTTGACAGCTCCTTGTGAGCAGTCAGGTATATATGAGTTCTTGCTGAGTAGGCTTGTGTGATCCAAAGTATACATTCTGGTATTTAACAAGTCACAAATGTCAACATCACAAATATTCCACACCCCTGTGCTACCGTAAAAAAAAAAAGGTTCTTTGTGAGGAGAACTGGTTCTGTCTTACCATCTGTTTCTTGGAATATTTTAGGTATTCTGTAATTCAGAAATAATTGAGTAAGTCAAAATACTTGAGGATAACAGAAGACTTCTAGTAAACTAAATTTTTGTTCTTAGAAGTAGTAGGGATAATTAACTTCAAAGGAGCATAGAATGAGGTTCTGGCTCCTTTGTATGCTGATTAGGTAAGAGAGGTGTGTCCTTGAGATTAACTCTGAGTGCAAGTGAAGCTCTCATGAGAGCACATGTGAAAAATGGATCAGAATGCTTTGTCAAAGTTGCTTTTAGGTAGCAACTGAATATGCTGGACCGTTAAGAGGTTTCCCAGTATTTGTTTAGGGTAAGTACCTCCCAATCTGCTGTTACAGAATACTGCAGCTCAGAGCAGTGTGGGCTAACCAGTTAGAAAAACTTGTTCGAGACTACATAAAATATGGCCTTCACACACTGCAGCATTTATGGGGTCTAATCTTCCAACCTATCAATGCTATCATCTGAATTACTGTGTTTTTGCATGCTGCAGTCAACACTTGGTGTATTTATTTTATAGACACTTGTATACTTACAGGTTCATTTGAATATACATTGGTGCTCTTGTCAATACAACAGCTTCAGAAAAACACCGCTCAGCTAATTTTCCTGATCGATCTGGAAGTTAACCAGATGGCAAAGAAAAGGAAAAGAAATCTTGAATGAATGATGTGAAAACAATCCTGGCTTTTGTTTCTGGAATTGCTTTTGTAGTGTGGTGGTATTCTTTAGGGGGATCCACAAATAGGGAGGGGAGAATTATTAACACAGGTAAACTGGACTAAGGCATTTGGCATTTTAAACTATACTGAACTGTCTCGTAGCAATTGTTCTTATGACTAGAATCGTCTAGTGTAACAGTGGAGGATATATTAGTAATTGAGTAGAAAAGGAAGCAAGATTTGGAAACAGTTTCTAATTACTTGAATACTATTTTATCACTTCCAGTCCTCCATTAAATAGTTGATGTATCCCTTGAAAGTAAAAAGCTGTGAGAATCTGATAGTTATCTGCTCAAAAAAATTAAATCAATCTCTTTGTACTAACATGCTTTGACATGAAGTAAACAGCGTTTCATTAGCATCTCTTAAGCAGGGGCTGTGGTTTGTGGAGTAATCAGAAGCCAAGGTTATCATTTATGTTGCAGTGACACCCACAAATGGCCCCTGGACCTGGTGTGTGGCTCTGGTACATGAGAGAGCTGGACCTTGCCTTCAGGTACCTCCCAGTTAATTGCCAATGATGCACTGGAGGTGGGGAGATGGAGGATAAGGGTAATTGACAGCGCCATCAAGCTGGGTTACCCTGGTGCCAAGCCTGCAATTATCAGCAGTGTTGGCAAACACAGGCGCAGCAAGGTCTGTCCCACCAAGCAGGGCCCGATGCAAAGGCCACCAGCTGACCAAGGAGGAGTTCATTGCTCCTCCACGACTGCTGTTTCTCAAGTAGATGTCAGGGAGGAGATCCTGGATCATTACTCCCAGGTAGGTAGTGTTGTACTGCTGAACAGGAGCTCTGATGGCAGCTCAGAAGTGATGCTCAGAGGTCTGCAGTGGGACTCCTGCCATGCAGCTGTGAGAGAGGCAAGTCTTTCAGTGAGGAAGGAAGAGCACTTTGAGGGTGGAACTTCAATTAGAACTCCAGAGAATTAGAGTGGAAAATGCTACTTTAAATTAGTACTGTTGAGGAATGTCCATATACATAAAGCCTTGCTTTCCCACATTTCATTTTTTTTCTCATCTTGTTGGATATATGACCTTTTTAAATCAGCAGACATAAGTTAATGGAGCTGCATTTATAGTGATTATTCATTTCTACTTATTTCTGCTTAGGGAAAGAGGTGTACAGCAAAGCCAAGGAAGTCGAACCTTGCTGCAGCATGCTCATGGTACTGTTTTAGTGGCAGAAAAGGGAATTGTCATCTGCTGATAACCAAATAAGTGCAGTTACCTGATGATATCTTTGAGGCATTTCCCATTTCCTGCTTTACAGTCTTCATTGGGAGAATAAATTTCCCTACTGCACACTTTACCCCTTGTCTTTCCTACATGTACACTTGAGTAATCCTGCTGAAATTAATTCATTAAAACTTCAGTTTTAACATGTTTTTTTCCTCCCTCAGTAGATATAAGGTAGCATCGCAATCTGCATTCAGTGGTTTCCAAGGGCACCCTGACTCTGAGTTGTGCTTTCAGGCTGATACAAGCAGAGGCTGCTTTGTGCTGTCATTGCCAAAAATGAAGATCCATGGCAGGGCCAGAAAGCACCTTTCACTGTTGAAGTTTAATTAACTCTTCTGTATTAGTGACAAACTGCTAGTTTGGGACATGCCTGTGACAGTCACTGCCACCATATTCTTAGAGCTGGGGAATGATCTAAATGCAGTGTGAGTAGCTGCTTGGGTGACTGCAGAGAGAGGCGGTGTCCTAGGTATTTCGAGAATCCAAGCTGCAGGTCCCGATGCCGCTCAGCAGCAGGAGACCTACAGAACCTGCAGTGAAGGCATTTACAGCTCGTGGAGGACCTCTAGAGAGCAAAAGTAGGAAATGGTCATTCCTTGCTGTCCTGTGTTCCTGCGGCACTGGGCCAGCACGCACAGGAGTGTCCCTGTGAGAAATCCATAGGCGCTCAAAGCCTTTGTATTTACACAAGAATTGAGTCTTCTTGTGGAAACCTGGGTTTTACAGTTCTTGGGTTTACAGGAACTTTCAGTTTATTTTCTAATTATGGACGTGTCTGAGCACATAGATAATAATTTTCCTTGCTACAACGATTATCCAAGAGTCTGGATGCTAGATGACTTACACTGGTATTTGAAATCCATCTTCACATATGACTAAAATGTACTGTCTTGTCAGTAAATACCTGATTTTGGTCAAGTTGCAACTCATAGTAGCCATTGTCATCTAAGTGCAGGTGTCATTTAATAACATGCCAGTCTTTCTTGCAGCCTTGGGGTTTAAGAAGGATCCATTTGTGCAGAATGCCCAGGAGTAGGAGCTGCTGCACTGCACAGAGGATCAGGAATGTTTATATCGCAGTTCCTTCTCGGTCTTTACCATGCCAATTTCAACTCCTTCATTTTATAGTAGGAGCACTGGTTACTTTTTATTGCTTTTTAAAATTTTTTTCTGCCTTCTTATTCATTTTCTGTCATTCATTATAAATAAAAATATACTTTCAGCTGAACTGATTTCAGGTAGGGAGAGTGTTTAACAGAGCTCCTCACTAACAGTGTTTTGTTTAACCAGGCAGCTGCAATATCTGTGTCCTTATGTTCCTGTGTTTGGGTTGGGGTGGTTCTATTCAGAGAAATGAGCACTCACTCAGTGAGTTTTTTAATAAAAATTGTTTGTGCTAAAACTTTGACTTGGAGATAAACAGATTAAGTAGTAAAATGCTTAAAATTGTAAGGACTTTATAAGAGGCTTTGACATGGTAAGATAATTTCTCAAATAGGTTAACATTGTTTGAACCACCTGTTACTGAGACATCTGAGAACATCACTTACTATCCTATAAAATTATAGCCTTCAAATCCAGAATAAAAATCAGCAGAATCCCTTATTATGAAACATCAAATTTCTTTTACAACACCTGCTTGAAATGTCATTTGAGTATCTGTGTGCTGAGAAGTGCCAAAAGTAGATTAACTGTTACTTGGATATAGTGAAGTTATCAGCAGGACCACAACATTTCAGTACTTTTTGTCATGATTATAAATTCAGAATTAGCTTGTTTACTTGCCTTGAGTCAAGTTAATCCAAATATTGAGAATGCATGTGATGAAAAAGGGCTGGTAGAAACAGAGAAACTAAAAGAAAGCTGTGTTTTACTCCCTCATACCAAGACTATAAATGGATTAGAACTTGTTGGCTTTGCCATAATAAGTAAATCCTTGGAAAATGTCTCAATAAAAAACTGTAGATTTTATTGACACTTAATAGGATATTTTGTGAGGAACCCTCATATCTTTTGACATGTTTCAAGCATTACTCAAATTACATTTTGGAAAGGCTGCAGGTAATTTAATGTCTATGCTAACATTTTGTAACTGTCTCTGGAGCCATGTGTAATTCTTTCAAAGAGAAAAGAGCCAAATTAGTAAATCTTGGAAGGAAAAACCTGTTTCAAGGATTATTTCCTATTTGGATGGTTCGTATTCAGCCTGTCCTATTATTCATGTACTTCAATAGCTCTTCCACCTGAAGATGTTGGTGTTCTACAGCTGCTGAGCCAAACCCTGAAATAGGGTCACTGAAATAGGTGATTAAAGTCTGCAAATTATTCTTGTCAGAGTAAGTACGTAATACTCTTGTAGGATTATGTTGCTTTGAAAGAAATCTACTATTTCTAAGTGAGTCTTCTTTGGTTGCACTTCTTACATGTTTTTCATGACTACTTAATTTCCTGTAGAACATTTGAGTTGAACTCCAGAAAGCAGAACCAAGAATATTTGGTAAGAATCTTTGATAATCTTAAATAATGTAAAAGCTAAAGAAGAGGAGGCTAAGAAGCAAATATGGGCAGCTGCTATCACTTATTTTGTGAAAGCAGTCAGGTTCTAGCAGACAATCAGCTGCCAAGTACCTTGTCCCTTTGCTAAGACATGTCATGTTACAGTTGAGCAGGTGTATTGATGGAAAAATGGGAGACCACAGACAGTCCAGGTTCTCCTCATTTAATATTTGTTTCAAAGGAAATTTATTGAGATCTAGTGACGTAAATATTTTTATTTGCGATGCAGTGTACAAATTATGTAATTTCTATTCTTGGGCAGTCAGTCTTGTAAAAGATGAAAAAAACCCTGTATGATTTGTGTGCAGACATCACAGCTGTTCAGAGTCACAGAAAAGGCAAAGGTAAGGTCACTGTGGGCAAGTCCTGGGTCAGTCCTGCTAGACTAAAGGAGAGCTTTAGTTCTCTAATTCCGTGTGTGGGCTCTTTGGTTTGCTGAGGAGACATAGCAAAGACTTTGTGTCAAAATGGGCAGCAACTCGTTCTGACCAAGTACGTAATCTGGCTTTCATGTCATAAAGAGATCAAACAGTGGGGTGAGCATGAGCTTTGACATCATCAGGCTGAAAGGTGAACATTACACGTGCGGTCACGGGTGTGAAAGTTGAAATAAGGTCTCGGAGGGACTCCTACCTTCCCCGTCAAAATTCACAATGCCATTTTGTTCCCATGAAGACAAGAAATGGGCGGAATTGGGTGGTTTTCCTTTCTGCCCTGCTTTTGAGTGTAAGGCCGTAAAGCTGATCCGGCTGCACTTGCAGGGAATGCCCACAGGGCGGCACTCGGGCAACACGGACCGAGGCAAAGCGTCGTTCCCTTCCTTCGTTACCCTACTGGAGAATTGGGGTGCCTTTGAAATGGAAAGGGAATGTTAATTGAGAAATGTGATCTTTAAATCTAAATTATTCACTAAAGTACAATTGCTTAATGCAAAATTATTTTCTATTAGGTATATCAAGTCATGTAATGATCAGCTTCATAAAATACCCTTAGCACTATTCCATTTAGTAGCTAAGGGATTAAGAAAAATGCTAAACTCTGTGGAAGACCCTCAGAATACTTTTATTAGATTGTTATATTTTTACCTGTACCTGAACTGGCTGTCTGCTTTGTTCTCTGAACTCTGATGAAAGTTTAATAGAAAATTTCATGTCTTGAATAATTTCACATTTCCTAATTTCCAGCCTAAACTTATCAAGGATAAGTTTATAATTATTTCTTCTTGCATATGCATGCTTTTACTAACTCTGCACGTAGTGAATTGGTGAGAAAGGGGCCTTGTGTCCTCTCCACTGGACTCTGAAAATCAATACCAACTGCTTCCCATTTCAAGTTCCCCTTCCTTTAACTTCCCATGAGAGGAAAAAGGCATGGCCAGTTCCTGGTTTGTTGCTGGACGAGTTGGCAGAACCATAGGCAATGTATCACTGACCTGAGCAGCTCTGTCAGGTACAAGAGGTGAATTAAAGGTGGCAGCTGTTTAACAGGAATCCAATTTGCAGGGCTGAAAGTGAGAGAAAATAGATATCTGCTCATCAAATACAAACTGCTTCTGAAATCTGTTGGAAGAAAAGATGGCATCCCATTCCTCAAGTGCTTCAAGTATGTGGCACTTTGGAGTCTTATGGTTTATCTGGAATTTCCTAAGGTAACACCAGATATGTTGTGCTTCCTTCCCAATATGTAGCTGGTTGCAATCTTTTATGGGGCACAGCCACAAGACCATCCCTGTCAGGAGTAGGAGGCATTTGATTTTTCTCCCTGGTGTTTGACTCCCAAATCTCATAAATGTGTGTGATAGGATGGTGAGACTGAGCAAACTGAGCTGCTGGTTTAAGATATTGCTCTTACCTAGCACAACCTTACTGCTCTGGTCTCTGAGACCAGGCTCTACTGGTACTTCAACATTTGTGCCATATCTCTGGATTTACACAGCTAAAATACTGAACAAGGGTGTCCAGAATGTGTGTGTGGAGTTGATGGAATAAAAACACAATATGCAAGTCCAATATCAGTGTGCCTCGATAGCAACTCTGATTCAAGCACGTGAAAGAAAATGGGACTTCATTTTTCCACCCCCTCAGTTCAAAGGCCATTAGAATAACCTTTTAATTCAACTTTTTTATTCCTCTTCAATTTATATTAAGTTACTGAAGTGAGAGAATGTGAATACAATTCATCCTTCAAGAGAAGAAAACTCAGGAACAGTGCCAATGAAGTTGAGTCATGTAAAGCTCATAAGTTGGCTAAATATTTTATTGCTTTATTCTCTTCTCTTTAGTCAGTGTTCATATCCCTAATAATACACAAGGCACTCAAAAGTTGGCAATGTTTCCAGGCAATGCTTTGGTAGAAGAAAACCTGTTTAGGAAAGGGGGGGAAAGGGAGACCTGGCAGCTCTGCTTCCTTGTTTTAGATGAGTTTGTTTGCCTGTTTGTGATAATTAGATCCTCATGAGGTTGTACCTGGTGTTGAACTGTTAGAGTTTGAAAGAGGAAAAAATCCCAGTTCAAGATGAAAAGCCAAAAAGTATAGAGTATTTGTAGCAACTGCATGCCTGGTAGTGTTTTTTTGACTGCATGAAATCCTTGGGAATCTCAGCAATTTATCAGGGTGTATGGATTCAGCCCTGTATGGCTGAGCAGTGTTGAGGTAGAAATTATTTCTGAAACATGAGGAAGATAGCTCACTTCTAACTTCACTTTCAGGAGCCATGTTCCACCTATTTCTAAAGGAAAGATAGCCGTTATGGGTTGTCTCTGGCTTCTCAGCCTGAAGAAGCTGAGGTGTAGGCAAAAATCAAACTTCCCACATAATTAAACCTGCCTTTGTCTTTATCTCGGGTGTCAAAAGCTGACAGTTGTCATCAGCGAAGACTGTGGGTGTTACTGAAAGCTGTAACTTGCCCAGCACCCAAAAACATGACTGGTCTTTCTCCCAGTAAGAGGTCTGTGGCCATGCAGATGAAATAGGATTATTGATGTATGTGCCAAAATCCTGCAGCAGCATAACAGTAGCTATGAAAAAGAATTATTAGTATTAATTCTTGATTATTTGGATTCTGTTTTTAGGCTGTAGAGAGATCTTCTGCCACAGGAAGCTTCATAAATATCATTGCATTATGACAATTTATTTCACTGCTATGGAGTGGCCTTATTTTACCAGCCCCTTTGATCCTAGCACACAGGATCTGCTTCTGAAAATTATTATTTCTTACACAATGAATTTGTTTTCTCTATGCTCCCCAGCTGGGCTGGAGGCAGTCCCATCCCCTTTGTTTTTCTGGACTGGGAGTTGGTTTCTAAATTCCAGTGGCACATCCTAGAGCCTTTAATCTTCCCCTGCTACCTCAGTGCCTACCAAAGAGTCCATCAGTCTGCAGCCAGCATCACTTGCATAATCAGATGTGTCTGGCACAGGGCAGAGTGTGCCAGGAAAGCTCATCAAGAATTTGTCATGTCAAAGCTGAGGGATGAGGTTAGTCTCTGTTAGTCAGCAAAGATACGGAGACTATCCATCTTCCCAGAGCATCCCCAAGCCTTATAAGCTTGGAGAACAGATTCATTCTCAAACAAGTCAGGATGCTGTCAAGTTTAGGAAAAGTCAAATTCATCTCTTATTTTTGTTTCTCATGTCCTATTTTAAGTCTCTATCTCTAGATGTTATGAGCTCTCTAATGCCTCTTGTGAAACTTGACATTCTTAATTAAAACCTACAAATACTGATTTTACTTAGAGAAGAAATCTGTGTAAAATAGATTGTGTTTAATCATTGTCTGGGCTGGAAAAGGCTGGTGGTTCACCTGGGACACATTCTTTGCACCACAGCCTCAGGACAGGACAGGAGACAGAACTGGCCCAACTTCTCAGTGGAGAAAAAAACATGATGACTTGCTAAAACAAAAATGCAAGCAGTTATCAGCATGCTGTCCTGGGAAACCTGCTTTTGCGGCTTTCTCAGCACTCTGTGTATAAAAAAATAATTAGGAAATGGGGTTTTTATGGTAGAAGTTGTTCAAAATTGGCCTGGAATACTGTTTTTTAATTTCTGATGTTGAGAGTAACCTTCTTGGCAAAGCATTCCTCACGCAATAGAAACGTGTGTGGAGTAGGTCATGTGTAAAATCATACAGGGATGTACGAGTCATCCCCGAGACACATTTGGTTTATGAGCAGGAGTAAATTGAAAACACTGATTGGAACATCTGGATGCAGTGCTTTTAGATGACTCTTTGCAGGAAGGCACAAGTGAGAATTGCTTATGTTGCAATTTTAGGCCTGTTTGCAGGCAGCAAGGAGTTTGCCAAGAGTTGAAGCCTCACGAACATTCCTGTCACTGCTTGCAGTGCTGAGGTAGAAGAGCAGCCAGCAGAGCTGGACACCTCATTGTCAGTCCCAGCTCAGCTCATCTATTCACCAGCTCACTGAAGTGCTCACAGCGTTTGCTGGCAAACTTCTTTCTTAATAGGAATGTTCTTGGTCTACAGCAGAGCCACTTGAAGTTGTTCCTGATGGTGTTACTGTGATGTGTGAAATCCAGGAGGGCTTTTCAAGTGTTCAGCGTGAGGAGAGCTGGCACAATAGTCACAGGCTCAGACACAAAGGGTGTGTGCAGGCAGGGCTCTAACAGGAGGACTCCGCTGTCCTTGAAGCATATCTGGCTCCTGGAGAAGTCAGCCTGTGGAATTCAAGCACTGTTGCTTGCCCAGTCATTTGCTACATCTGGCTGAAGTGGGAAAAGTTTTTAACAGTCATGATAATGTAATTGCTTTAATTATAGGGGCAGATTGAAAAAAACATCGAGTGTGCACAGCATGAAGTAATAGCTGAAGCAAATCTGATTGTTTTATGTATTCTTTTATGAAGGAGTTTGAAGTATAGGAATTTGGAATAGCTCTTTGCTGTAATAGTTTCAGACTTGATATGATGACAAGCATGTGCTTTTCCAGGGTGAATGTGATCCAAAGCAGTTCATATACACTAAACCCATGAAGATAGGTTGTCTTAAAAGGGTTTATCATCTTTTATTATTGTATCTGCCTTCAAGATCTGATCCAACAGATGTGTAGTGAGAAAATAAAGACACAGTGGTGGAGGCAGTGGAGCTGAGAGAAAACTTCGTGTCTGCGTTGGCAACAATTGGCATTTCCATCGGTGTTGTGGTGTGTACTCTTAATTGAAATGGGAAAGGCCTGTGTTCACAGCTCTGCTGTCACTTAGGCACAGCAGAGTTTTGTATTCAAATGCAACTGAAGTATTTTAAGAAAGCCTCTTATCAAACAGTAGTATTTTGTACAAACAGGTAGGTATTGGGGCAGAAAATTAAGGAAAAATGATACTTTGTAGACACATATGAAAGAGTTGTGTTTAGGTTCCCAGTGTATATTCTGTTTTATGTAACATTAAAGAGTTCTGTCAGCTTTCTCCAGTAGGTTTTGTTTGGGACTGAAATGAACTGTCTCAAGTAGTTCATCCTGCTCCCCTATTGACTTTTAACTCTTCTGTGTAGTCCTACCCTTAAGCTGTGCACATTAGGCAGATGTGGAAAAAAATATCTTGCCTATGTTAGATTTTATTGTTCCCCCAGAAAATGCAGCGTTCTCATCACTTTCTCTATGAAAATGATATTTTTAAGTGCCTGAGAAGACATTTATCTGTGAACACTATGTGCATGAGTGGCAATGGTGGTGGCTTTCAGTGTGGGGAAAGTGAGGATTTTTGTATTTGTGTTCAGAAAATGATTAACTGGTTTCACTGGACTGCTTAAAAGACTAGCAGAGGTCCATGTAATCCAGACCTCCCTCAGGACCAAATGCAGACAGTGAACAGTCAGATGCCAAAGGCATTGGCATCAGTATTATCAGTCCAGTGAAGCCAGTTAATCATTTTCTGAACAGAAACCAAATCAGAATTTTCCAGCTGCAGAGTTAATTGGAACAACTAAAAAGTCAGGGTCTTGTAATTACTGCTTGGAATATAGCTGTTTTCCAAGCTGTGGTGGTTTCTTTCCTCAGAGGCTTTCTACAAGTTGCCTTTTCCACAGCATCATATTCCACGAGTGTTTTGTGCACCCTGTAAAAACTGCACCCTTGACTCAGCTTTAAAAAAATCACTATTTCTGCACAAAGGCCTTTGAAAGAACTGAAAACTGAAGTTCATGGTGTTCTTTGTGTCGCTGCCTCTCAGACCTCACTTAATCATGGATATTTATTAGGAATTATATAAAGGGTGAGGAGGAACTGCTTATTTCTCTTGAGTTTAAAAGCAAAGCACAATGACAACAAACCTTCAAATGACATGGCCTATGTGGCAACTCAATAGAGAAACACAGATTATAGGGAGTCATTAGCATTATTTTTCCTTTTTATCCATCACATTTATTACTATTATCATAACTTGATCTGTCAGTACTTAATCTCATCTGCTGCTGCCAAGAGATTTTGATCCTGAAATGGATCTCTGTAGAAAGAAGGATGGGTTTCCAGTGAAATTGTGAAAGAAACACTGCAGGTTTAATCCTGACAGAGATGCCTGGATTCTATCTTTCAAGAACACTTATGTCAGCCTTAACTTTTCAAACTTAGCAAATTTATTTGCTGTAGTGTTAATGAATCTGAGAAAATATGCCTCGAAAGTGTCTTAAGGACAGAGGAAAAGGAGTGAGAAACCCTAAGATAAACTATTTCAGGGTGAAGTCTTCTGGCAGGTAATTCTAGGAGGGTGCATGCAGGTTTTTCTGCTGTTTGCCAGCAGGAAAACAATTCTCTTTAAGAGCTTTTTACCTGGCAGCTCCAGGAAAACACATGGTCATCATTTCAATGACTATTTCCTGGTAGACTTAAGCTCCTCTACCCCGTTCAATGTGCTCAGTGTATCCCTTTCACACACAGAATGTAGACTGTACACAGGGTGTTTAATTTGATGTGGTTTTGAAAGAAATAATTAAACCTTTCATTTGTTATTATGCAAACAGTAATTAATTTCAAATTAGTGTGCCAGAAAGCTGAAATGTGTGGGGAGAACTGGGTGGTTTGTTTCCATTTATCTCTACTTCCATCTAGTTATATCAGCATCACTCCACTTGAGCATGGATGTAGAGAGCAGATAGAAATTGGGCAATCTTTTATTTCAAGTTGAATGGCCCCCTACAATAGCAGTGAATCAGCTCTGTTTTCCACTGTAATGGCTTCTGAGGGTTAGAGCAAAACAAACTTAGAAACCACAGGAACTGAAGGTTGTTGGGTGAAGCCTGATGTTATGTGATCCATAAGGGCCAATATTGCCAGTATCCCTTGCCCAAAAGTGCATCTTCTGTGCCTTGTAAAGTAAGATACTTGGAATAGATGTTGCAAAGTTATTTTCCAAGTTCTTGTTTGTGCCTTTTGAAAATTGTTTTTGTGTTCTTCAGCTGTTTATCTTTGCCTCATTCTGAGAGCACTGCAAGTCTTCAATTTGCATTTCAGCACTGCACAGCAAGGAGGGCAGGAAGTTATATCTACCCCAAAAAAGAGGAAAAAAAAATTAAAAAAAGGACAATCATACTTGCTGTCTTCTGAACCTTTTTTTATATATCAGGGATCAGGTTAAAAAAAAACAACAAAAAAACACTGAAACTAATAGGAC
The DNA here is from genome assembly GCF_031753505.1 of Anomalospiza imberbis. Classification (NCBI taxonomy): domain Eukaryota; kingdom Metazoa; phylum Chordata; class Aves; order Passeriformes; family Viduidae; genus Anomalospiza; species Anomalospiza imberbis. Next base: position 45,872,115 of record NC_089684.1, on the reverse strand, counting down.
TGACTCTACTAATCTTACTGGGTTTTGAACTAGACTTTAGTCTCTGCCCTTGCCTTAACCAGTAGGGAAAAAATTGGTGGTTTTTGAATATGCTGCCAGCAGATGTCTCACATGTTTCCTTACAAAAGTGGATTAATGATTTAGCTTGCTTTGATCACACAGCTCTGAGAAACTGAAAGTTCATTAAATGGTTTTCATTATGTTATGGACAAATCTTCGGTAGCTGCAGCATCAATTATTTTTAGACCTTTCCTGAGACAAGGTTTACACAGTAATCAAACCAGAACAAAATTTCAGGAGTTCTTCTGGTGTTTTCATACTCAATATGAAACTTGATGTACCTAAAAATGTCCAACTCCTCACATTAAAATTAATTTATATTTCAGGCTTTCTCATTTTTTATTTATTCTTCTGCCCTTCACACTGTTCATGCAAAGGGACTCTAAAATGGCCTGGAAATCATGATTTATCACAAATGTAAAGGATTTGGCAGAGTATCACTGATGCAAATGAGGTTGGCTGTGTTTTTCCATAATAACTGCCTGCATTAATTATTCTTTCTGGTAGTAAAGGGGCATTCTGAATTACACTGCATTTTACACAGCTTGGCATTATACAGAGATTGCTGCTAAAAGACTCAGAGGGCCAGTTGTGCTGTGCCACATCCCATTTCAGAGCCATTTTTGGAGTTTCAGTGCTTTGCCGTGTGTCTGAGGTCTATGCAGGCTCAGAGCTGCTGAGCTCTCTTAGCTGTGGAGCCAGAGAAGGATTAATAATACTTGTGCTCCCTGGAAAGTTCTTAGCAGCCTGATTAGTCTGACTGCTGAGCTGGATCTCAGCAGGAACAATAGACCAGGAAAGTAGGAGTGTTGTGTCCATTCACTTGAGATACGAGAGTGATTGTGTGAAATTGAGAGCTACCTCCATTTTCTGTAGAAGCAAGGGAGATCTGTCCCCAGAAAGAGAAAAGGTGCCCTGGTGCTTTTGTGCTTTTGGAGGTGCAGGAGAGTGGCTGCTGTTGTTCTGCATTCAGACCCAATGAGCTCCTGACTACTTGGAAAAACAACCTATGTAACATGACCCACCTGTCCTTATTCACAGGAATGCTGGGCCACAATAAAAGGGATGGCTCTGAATATATTACATTTGCTTGGTATTCTGTGTAAAGGAAGGAAATCCTTCCCCAGCAGTCTTCGGGGCAGCTTTTTAGATAGGTGGGGGGATGCTGTTGAGGCATTTCACAGCTGGCTAATCTTTTAGCTGTCTGATTTTGTACATCAAAAATTGAGCCCAGTGTTTCTCAAAAGTCAAGGCCTGGATCAGGGACAGAAATAAAAGACCTGAGAAGGGAAATAAAACGCAGGTGTAACAAATATAAGTACACAACTCCACTGTTTTGCTTGTGTTTTATATGCCCTTCTCTCCATCTTCTGCTGTGTTTATTTACTCTGTAAATTCAGTGTGTTGAGCTCGATAAGTAATAGCAATTTAACCCAAAGCAGGTGTTTAGGAGGTGAATGGACTATAGGCCATCATTTTCTGCTAAGCACACTTGCCCTTAAAAAGGAGGAACAGTCTAACAAGATCACAAAAGCCAAAAGGAGTAGTAATAAAAACAGTAATAATTGCAGTGTGTCCCATATTCCTCAAGGGCAACAGAGAGTAGCGTAAACTAAATGCATTCAGTCTCTACCTCTCAGACCTCCACAAAAATCCTGGGGGTTTGTCTAGTCCTTGTCTTACAAGGCTAATTTCACATGTGCCATCAATGTAATAAACCAGGAAGGGACTATATTTTTAGGGCCCAGGACTTTGACATTGAGCTTTAAAATCTTAGCCTTTGGTAAATATGGGGCTCTGGATGGATGTATACTGAGCTGCCTTAAAATGTGATCTTTTGTGGGAGTAGCACTATCAACAGTTTGGAAGTTAATTGTCCTTGGGTTTATGGGGTGGCTGGGTTGAAATGTTAGAGACAGAGGAATAATATGCAACTCGGAGCCTCTTCTTTATTCTCAGCAATATAGCATGCAAATGGGAACAGTAGCTTCAAAATGTATTCAGGTTTATTTTCCAAATACTATGGAGTTCTCTTTGCCTACTTCTGTCATTTTACATGATGATTTAATGAGGAGTTTACATGAAGCTGCGTCTGCTGTATGAATACGAGCAGAGCCCTCCAGTTGTTTGCTCCATGGCTGATGTTGTCACAGGCTGAGCTGTGGACTTCCTGCTGCAGCTCTAAACCAAACCCAAGGAAGTAGGGAGTGTATTGGTTAAACCAAACCCAAGGAAATGTGGAGTGCGTTGGTGACCACTATGGCCCCTGGAGTAATATTTTGCCTTCATGAGGGTTATGCACCTGCATTTTGTGGTTTGATCTCTGGGCCATTCCTAAGGTGCCTGGGAGCTGCTCTTCCCATGGCCATGCTGTCCTTCATGTGAGGAGAGCCTGTGGGGCACACACAGAATTCCTTGTGTCTGATGTGATTCCCAATCAGTTCCCTCCAGGAGAGGGACTTTGTCATAAACTTAGACTCAGGTTGACGTGTAGAAGTCAAATATTTGCCTCACATTCCTACCACTGCTTACTGCTGTGCTCGCAGTTGCACGTTTTATTTGGGCTTCGGTGAAGCATAAACATTTGGTCTCAAGTAACTTGATCCATTGAAATTTGTTGGAATGCTTACCAACTTCGGGAAAACGTGCTGAAATCTCCCAGGCTGAGAGAGATTCTTATGGCAACACGCAGGATATCATGGCAGAATGACCCACAGGCACGAATGTTTCAGTCCTGTCTCCAGGAGCTCCGCTTCCTTGAGGAAGTGTTTGACAGTTTGTGGCTGACTGGAATATTTTAGAAGTGATCAGAAAGCCAGATTTTTTTGACCAGTATTTGGCCATGTTGATGAGTACATGACATGAGTATGACTTTTTTCTTTTTTCTTCACTGCTTTTTTTCTTGAACATGTGGCCATGTTGCTCAGAGACTTGCTGTTCTCAGACAAGCCAGATTTCCCTGACAAGGGGGCATCACACCGCTGTGCTACTCCCTGGCTTCAGATTCCTTCTCCAGTGAACTGGGGCTTATTTAAACTGTTGTTTGAGTCAGTCTTTTAGCTAGAGCACTGAAAAAACAGGTAATTGCCATCCAGTTATAAAACCAGGTAATTTGATGCTGGATCTGGCCTTGTGAAATTCTATTTCAAAGTAATGCCTCTGTAGGCCAAGCAAGGTTTGTTGTTGGAACTGCTAGAGTGAGTTGAGGGGGAGGCCCTGAGGGCTGGAGATTCTCTTCTATGAGGAAAGGCTGAGAGAGCTGGGGAGGTTCAGCCTGGAGAAGAGAAGGCTCTGGGGAGTCCTGACAGCACCTTCCTGTGCCTAAAGTGTTGCAACTGGAAGTGCTGTCCCTGCTTGCCCAGTCTCCTGGGCTCCTCCTGGCTCTGAAGGAAGGCAGACAAAACCAGGCAGGCTCACAAGAAATGCAGCAGACAGTCTATGCTATAAATCAGAAGAAATTCAACAGTTCTGTCAGACAGCATCCCACTCCAGCTAATGATACTTCATTATGTTCTGGAAAAGAGATGGGGCTCTGATAGGTCTAATTAGAAGAAAAGGAAACGTAATTTTTATGTCTCTCTTTTACTGTATTTCTGCACAGATGTTTTCAGGGTGGTTTCCAGGTAACTCCTGAAATCATAATAGAATTGTGGGAGACTGATTACATGCGTTCAGTCATTATCCATTGTTTATGTAGCACCGGGGGCTTGTACTGCCCTATATTACACAAACATGATTAGAAGATATATGATGGGAAGAGATGAAGTCATATCCTTCACAAAACATAAATAAGCTGGAAAGGTGTCCTTTATGTGAGTATAGATCTTGTCTTTATCTTTCACATCTTTCCAGAGGCAGAGCTCTGTTGTAAAAATGTAGTTCTTATTGAACTACGGTGTATAAGGCTAATTCAGTTAAGTAAACTTTCTTGCTACTATGGATTCTTGTGCTTCCAGCTCCAATTCAAAATCCCTGCCTGCCTTGATTTGAAAGTCTGTAATGGAAATTATTTTACCAAATGGAAAGGAAAGGATCTGGATAATAGAAAACTCATAACAAAAATGTACTGAAGTGTTAGGACAAGGTCTTTAAAGGCAAAAGTACTGTTAGGTTGGGAAGGCCAATAATGTGGCACAGAGTCATAAGCATCTTCTAGGCCTTTTAGGCTTCTGTTTCTTCTGTAGGTTTTCCATTATCTGAGCATTTTTTCAGTTCTAAAGTGTAATTTTAAAAACACCCAACACTTCAGTTTTGCTATTACATATGGTTTCCTTTCTCAATCTTCTCTGAATGTTTTGTTACTTCAATGGCAAGTTCTGTAGAGCTTCTCATTTAGAAAGTCCAATCAAAATATATTTTTAAAAATGTAGTAGAGGTTACTTCTGGGGACTTCTTCCTGCCCATGGAACTGGGTGAGCTTTAAGGTCTCTTCCAGTTCAAATCATTTTGTGACTTAGAGACTTTGTGTTTCAGCTCTCAATACAGTCAATGGATGTGCCCATGCCTGGCAGTCAGGAATCTGTACCTGTGGTTGTCTTGTCCAGCTGCCTTCAATTAGGAATTCTCCTGATTAAATCCTGCACTGAGCCCTTCATTTCAGTCAGGGTAGGAGATGTAGCTACTCATGTGTTTTCTGTCTAGTTGCAATTCTCCTCCATTTCCCTTGGGTGTCACAATTAAAACTAACAATCTTTGGAACGCAATAATGTGTCTGTGGGTCACTTTAGAACTGCCTGCTTGTGTTTTAAAATACCTCTACTGGGATGAAAATTGGCATGAATGTATCCTGCTTCATTTCTATGATTAAACTCCAGATATTAGGTAGCATTTATTGACTAAATTGTACTTTATCTCTCTAATTTCCTGTGGCCTGCAACAGCAGCCTTAGAGTTTGTGTTGACTATTAAGCAAAGAATGCATTTTTTGTTTGTTCTCATATGACAAACTATGTAAGGCTGCAGCTCTTTTCCTCTGCAGTTGTTAGCAATGTTTTTTTTTTATATTTGGAATGATGGTGAATGGTAGGTCTAATAAAATGGAGGTCCAGAAACTTCTGTTCATTCTAAATTGGCTAAGGCAATAAAAATATAAGCCTGCTTTTAAAACAATTTAGAAATTTTAAAAGAAACTGAATTATTAAAAACCTGGTCATTTTGTCTAAAAGTAGGTAAAGTTATGATTCACAGATTAAAAAACGTAAAATATTTAAAAATTTAGGTGTTACAAATTAAGCCTCGTATGTGGCGTAAATATTTTTTGAGTAACTTTTAAAATTTATAAACATCAATGAAGATGTACAAGACCACAGAAGACATAACAAGAACCCAATCCCATTGAAACCTACTTTAAATTTCTTTTATAATTACTAATAGGCATAACATTAGTTTGTAGGATATGAAAAGATTTCAAAAGTCTACATCCAGAATAAGAAAGCTGAAAAATGTTTTTCTGCTGCACATGGTCATAATTATCTTTTCAGAGTGTAACAGAGAGAAATTACTTCACTGACTCTTATCAATAAATGCTCACATAGATGTATTTTAAGAGTTCCAGAGACCATTAGTCTAAGAATTCACTGAAGCCTGAAAAAGAAGACTGAAAATCAATCTCCAAGAATTTTCAGAGGGAAAATGAAGTTCTGGCTATGGGAACATCCTGCTTCAGGTATGTGGAATGCACACAATTAGGGATGGCCCTGTCAGATGTCCTGCCAGCAAAGAAAATTAGCAGTGAGGAGGCATCTGCCATTTATCTCACCCTTTCACACCAGAGTCTGCCTTTCATATTTTATTGGTTTTTATTTTTATTCTCACATTTCAAACTATGCTAAGTTAAAAATCTGCAACAAATACATTCAAAGCATTTTATGTAACAACTAAGGATCCACTAACTGGAATTAGCATTGGGAGCATTGTCACTTAAGCAGGAAAGGAAGGGAGCACAGCATAGGAGGGAAATTAGAAACAAATATGCCTCCTGATCCTTCCAGGATATGTTGTGTTCTCAGAAGTATCCAGGATTTGAATTTATTTACAGAGTTTTCTGGAATCTTTCAAAAGACTAAATTCAGGTAAAATATTTTTTTTTCCCTTTGAAAAATAATTTGGAATTATTGTCTTCTTTTTATTTTGGTGAGAGTATGCTGCCAGCATGCTTGCTGTCTTCTCCGTGAGTGGTTTTGCCAGCATGTGCCTTTTAATGCTGTTTATTTGCAAGCAAAATACTTTTCAGCATTGCTTTTGGGATCCTCAGGTTTTTGTTAGCCATGGGATATCATGGGACAAATTCAGCTGTGCTGGATCCATCAGCAAATACACAGTTTTCAAATATTTGTTGAGTCTTCAGTTGTTTGGGTCAGCTCTTTTGCCTAATCTCTATTTCAGGCTTTTATGCTACCATTCCCTGGAGAATGACAGGAATTCCGAAGAGATTTATTGGCATCAGCCAGCTGCTGCTGTATTCTCCTAATGCTGGGATCTGTCAGGTATAGTAATTTATTCAATTGTCATGCTTTCTGGCTTTCGAGGGGCTGTCCATAAACATAAAAATCAAATCTTGTGATTTCTCAACTGTTTGGTTATTAGACCTTTTAGTAAGGGCATGTGATGCCCTTGTGAGTGAGACAAGCAGAGCTCTCTGACAGGAGAGAGGCTGTGGGGGTCTTAGTTCACACTAAGCATAGCCAGATGTACTGGTGACTGCCAGGAGTGTGCTGACACTACATCCAGGAGTTCACACAAATATCTTGCAATAAATGTAAGCTATAATCTTGGATGTATTTCTCCCTATCAAACAATATGAAACATCTGCCAGATAAATCATAGGCTGTTACTGACAGAGCTGTGCGGATGGGACATTCAATCTTCAAAGTGGTTTCTAAAGTGCTGCAGGACTTTTTGTGCTAAAGATATAATATTCCACACTAAGCACAATATGCTGCATCTAAAAAGTAAAAGTTTTCACAAAACATATATGCATGCATACATATCCACAGTGTTAATTGTTTTTAACAAGGATATGAGAAACTACCAGAGATAATCAAAACCACATAAAAATGAATGTTGACATGTCTACCCCAATTTGTAATGATGCCTTTTTACAGTCTTTTGGCCAATGCTACAAAAAATGGGAATAGTCTGTATATTTTTACATGGCACAGCAGTGCAGTTTGCCCAGTGAGTTAATGAGCTTGTGGTGAGACCTCTGTGGTGTCTGATGTGGCACCACCTCTGGGACATCAAAGGCTTTTGTTGCACAATATGGGGAGAGAGCTAGAAAGAGTTCAAGATGAAAGAATGATGAAAGGGTAGGTGCTCAAAGCTTGCCAAAGCAAAGAGAAATCCAGTTGGTTGCTTCTTGTGTTAAAAAAGGACCATTAAGTAAAATGGTCCTTAGGAACTCCTCAGCTTATTTCTCTGCAGAAATTTCATTAAGCCGAACAAACTGCTCTTAAAAGCTCTTTGCACAGGATCAGAGGTCTCAAGATACAACAGTTTAAATTAAAGACACTAAAAATATGGAAGATTTTCTTTTATGGATTGTTGCAGTGTTCAAAAGCCACCTATTAAAAATTAATAATATTGAAAAGAAAAAGATATTGGAATCCAAGTCTTCCCTGCTGGATCATGCTTTTTAATAGCCTGGATTAATGGTAAATTCCTAAGTGGCACTAAGCAGAAGTTCCAAGTGCTGGAAGTACTGCTCTTATCCGCTCAAAATCAAATGAGATGTGAACTTTTAAACTCTATAAAATAAGCTTGTTCTGAGGCTCATGGCACAAGCTGGGGAGCTGGGTGACCTGGATCAGTTATTTGCTCTGACTCCTTGAAAACCTAGGCTGTATTTTTGAGGCCTGCAGAGATCCAAGTTAACTCACTTGGTGCTTGGGGTTTTGGCCATGCTGTGGTTACTGTGAGTAACTTCCAGGTACTGTGTGCTGTGCAGCTCAGGGGAGCTGTGGCATTCCCAGTCTGGAAGTGGTTTATGTCCAGCAGGTTTGGAGCTCAGGAAGACCAAACTCTGTTCCATCTGCAGAAGAGTCTGTGCACAGACATTTGGCTTCCCTGCCTGTCTTGTTCTCCACATACAGCTATTAAGGATAATTATCCTTTCCCGCTGCTGAATTTTATAGATAAGCACATTAGTTGGGAAGTACAGGGGAAAGGAAATCATAAACTTTCATTTATTAATTTGCTAAAACATATCCAAGGAGATAATGCAAAATATATATGCATTTTTGAAAGCTTAAGGGCTTTTTAATTAATTCATCTAATCTGCTAGCAAAAGAGAACTGAATTATAATTTAGTATTTTTGTGGAATATCTCTGTTTAGAGATGTTACAAGGGCAAAGGATAGAGAATGCTGTTTCCATTCAAGGACACCCATTTAAAAAGAGCTTTTTAAAACACTTCTCTGTTCTTTTCAGCTCAGTGATGTCTAAGTTAAGAACCTACAAGGCACAGAAAAGCAGGCTTGCACCACAGGGAAACTTTTAACTTCTAGGCCTGATCTTGCTGATGTCAATGGTAATGCTGCTGACTTCAGTGGGAGCAGATATTTGTTCTAAAAGCATCTGTAGCACGCCAGCTTTATGTAGGTGAGGTATCCTAGTGAACTCAAAAGCAGTTTTAGATTCATCTGTAAAAAATACATGGATTTAGCTTACAGGAGGTGGCCTATAGCAGCCATACTCCTGAGGCCATGGCTTGCCTGTGTGTTCCAGCAGCAAGCTCTGATTGAAACTGAAGTTACTGCTAAAAAGTGGAAACACATCAAAATGGATCCAGGACAAAAATAGCATTTGTCAATCCTGTTTTTCAAATATGAGAAGTCATACCTTAAAATACTACTTTACTAGACTATGCAGTGATTTTTCTTTGAAGGAAATGCTGCCAGTACTCACTTTGCTGTCAGTCACCCGCAAGTTAGTAGCAGCTTTGAGTGTCAAAACTCAATCTGAGAAATTTAATTACTCTTTCTGTACCACTCTTTCTCTTCTCTGGTCTCTTCCAGCAGGAAGTCCCAGTTCTGAGCCCAAAAAGTCAAAGTATTTGTTAGAGGTTCTGCTTTTTTCCCTGTGTTTATGAGTTTTAGGTAACAACTCATGCAAATCTGTAGTTCAGGACAGAGAATGAGGCAGTATCGAAGAAAATACTTGTATTTTGGTTTGCTGATGCATGTTTTGATCTGTTTCTCTTGGATTTCAGCTTTATCTTTGCTCTCACAGATGTCAGTCCCATTAATCTTTCCTCAATGAGTGCACTGAGAGAAGGCTTTTTCAGCATGGCCTGCCTATTCCTACCAGTGTGGCTTGATTAGGTCAGTAAGAGCTCACCTACAATTTACACTAGGCAGCTGGGTCGTGCTGCAAGTGCTCCCTGAGAGCACTCTGAGAGCTGGAAGTGCTCTTGGGTGAGAAATACACTCCAAAGCATATAAAGGCATGTCATTTCCAATGGTGTAAATCTCATCTTACTGTCAAGTGTTGCAGGAAATACCAGACACATTCACGCATCAAAACCAAGCAGGAGTAAACCCTGTGTTCCTACTGTAAGTTGTCACTAACTGTGTGCTGCAATTGATTCCAAGTTAGCAAGATCTGGGAGGTCAGTCTCCGCAGTATTTATTGCAGAGACACAACCCTGTTCAAATAATGCATAAGAGTTATGCCAGTAAATACCATTCCTACAGTTAGGATATCATCAGTGGCACTATCAGGTAAGGCCTGCCTATGAATCCTTGAAAATGTTTTCAAGAGATGTCTAGAAAAGGTCAAGATGTTTTCCCACTGCTTTATGGAGTCATGCTTGTTTAGGTGGATTTATGGTTATTGTTATGTGCATGTGTGATGTTTCAGTTGAGATAAAATTTGTAGGATTTGTAGGATGATCTTGTGGTAGGTATAGCATAATTAAAAAAGAAGCATTAATTAAAAAGAAGACCTGCAGTTCTTACTCACCTGTGCATTCCCTTTCATTGGTGCTTGTGTGTAGACAGAGAAACTCCACATGCTGGAAACAAAAAAGAGTTACCTCTACATAAAATCAATGTTCAAAACTTTGCTGCCTAGTCTTCTAGGCATGAAAGCAGAAACTTTCCTAAAATAGTTTAATCAAGGTGAATGAAAGCTGCCTTTGAAAGCATCACCCTGGATAATTCTCCAGCTTAGCTGTCTATGGAATAGTTACTATTAAAAAACAAATATTTATCAACTATATTGCACAGTAATATTTGGGAAAACTTTCCTGCCCACTCTTGGGAAAAAGAAGCTCAGTTTGTAGGTGAAAATACCAGCAAGCCTTAGTTTTAGCAAGCAACATGCAATCATCATGCTTACAGTATCCTTTTTCTTTTTCACTCAAGCTGAGTCATACGTAATTGACTGTCTGCAGTGTATAGAAAGTGTTTTCATGTCTGTGTAACATTTTTTTGAATATATTCTGAAGACGTTTTAAAACTGAAAACATTAGAAAACTTGAGAAATAATCAGAAATATAAAAGCAGAGCTGAAAACCCCCAAAGCTGGTGAGAGATTTTAGAATTTCTTTCCAGGAAGTTAATATGTGTAAAATGCTGTAAGTTGTAAGTGCAGCAATGTTTTACTGCAGTTTGTAAGAAAGGGTAAGTGTGGTACTGGAGGAATGAATCCTGCAATACCATTTCAGACATGACCACTGATTCCGTTTGTTTTCGTGTGCTAAAGGTAGGTCTTTGAGCAACACCCATTTCAGCTGTAATGCCGGGTATTTCAGCTGGGATACCTATTTTTCAGCAAGGTCTGTCTCCAGGCTAGGCTTCTGGCTGAAAGAAATGCTACTGCGTGGTTTTCTATCCAAGAGATCCAAACACATTGCAAAGTTTCAAAATGATACAATAACCAAAGTGAATACTCCAGCACTTAATTTCAGCAGTTTTGAAACCTGTGAGGGCCTCTTGCCAATGGCATAAATCATTTGCTGCTATAAATTGATAAAACTCCATTAAAACTGAATGATTCATGGACATACCAAAAATTAATTCAATCCAATGTAAATTTTCCTTGTGATAAAAAAAAAATCTAGACTTTAACTTCCAAGTTCTAATGACCTCTGAGAGAATTACAGCTGGCGTTTATTGTATTTCTGATAAATTATTCTTCTCAAACATATACAAGTGCTTATGTGTTTTGCTTAGGCTAATATTTCATCAGCTGTCAAAGTGACCAGAGTTCCTGTAGGAAATTTTAGTAGTAAGTGAACCAAGCTGTGGCTTCTGATATTGTCCCAAACTTTATTACATCTAACTCCTGAATGCTTGCCATCGGTTTGCAGATGTAAAATCATGATTCGGTTGTTAACTTCATGTTTGCATGTGGCAGCGCTTATTAGATCCAAAAGCCACTGAAATAATATGTAGGATCTGTTAAACTCGCAGAGCAAGGAAATTTAGATTGCATCAAAATTTAACTGCAAGATAAGAACCAGCACTGCAGAATCTCAGTGCTGTGAGGGCACAATGGGTTGGATACAGTTGAAATTTGTTGAAACAAAAACTAAGGCAAAGGGAAAAAGTTTTTGCAATCAGAAGATTTGAATTTATCAGAAAAAATATTTGCAGTCTTCAGTATGGAAGATAATATGGGATGTTTATTATTTGAGTAAGTCCTAGTTTTGAAATGGTAGGTAATGCTGACAAAAACAGTGATATGTTTGCAGTGGTTTTATTCAAACTGAAAATGTTCATGCTATTCCAAAAGTGCATGGGAATTTGGCTTGTAATACTTTGAGATTTCCAACATTCTGCACACATGAAAAGTGGAAAAACCAATCTTTCTGAAATGTTCAGAGATAACAGAATTATTTCTCTTCCTACTCGAATGCCATATATAAAAGCTAGGCTTCATCTGTGTGAGATCTCCATCACATTGAGTTTATTACAATAGGAGAAGCAATGGAGTTGAGCTCTCAGCCTTTCCAGAAAGGAAATAAGGGAAGTTTTTAAATCTCTTGGCTGCCCGGGGTTGAATCTGTTCCTACTGGATAGAAACAATTCAAGTGCGCGTTGGAAATGAGAGGAGGCAAATATGGAAGGAGTAAGACATAGAAGCATTGGATTTCTGACAACAAAGCCTGTAGGGTATTAGCAGTAACTGAAATTTTGCTAGGCAAACAAATAACCAGTGCGAAACAGCAATACATTGATTTAGAATATAGAAAAATGAGGCTCAAGGCTTGAATTTAATTTGTGGCTGAACTGTTGAATTATATGAGAGCTGGATGATTTATTGGGATTTCGATTTCAATTCCTTCTCTCGCCATTAACGGTGAATATTTAGATTGTTACTGAGGAAGAATTATTTCTTAATACATATTTTCCTGCAGAGTGACAAGTACAAGGAGTCTTGAGCTCAGTGTAGGATTTCTGGGGACTCTGGAGGTCCATGGAAAGCAAGACAAACAACTATAAGATTTCCATTTCAATCAAGTTTATTTTTTTCTGCAGTTTCACCTTTGATTCCTAAATATTTCAGCCTGTCTCTTCCTGAAACCTGTGGTAATCTTTAGTTTGCCTGGAAGCTCCTGAGTGAAGGGCATTCAGCTGCTCCTGTATCTGATGAAATTGAGAGGTTAAAAAATATTCATACCAAAGTAAAATATAAGTGTAATATTTATATACATTTATATTTCTAGTGAGAGTGACTCTTCTTAAACACTTTTACAGCCAAAACCAATGGGAGCTGAAACTTGAAATACGGCTTGGAAATTGCTCTTACCAAGAAGAAAGGTTTTTGAGTTCTCTGGAGAAAATTGGTTTTCATTGGATTGAGTTATGAGGATTCCAAATTGAGTATTGAGAATGCTCTGGGTTTTGCAGGAGCTTTTCAAATGGGCTCATAAATTGAGCAGATAAGGATGGCTGGTGCAAGGAGTGGTGCACAGAGCTCATTAAAGGAACTCTTGACTCAGGAAAAGTTGCACTGCTCCAGCAGTTCTGGCACTGAGGTACACGTCAGTGAACAGAGATCATTAAATTTAGTCGTGGTCAAGATTTAAGCAGACAGCAACCAGCTAACACACTCTTAAAAGTCAATTTTCCCCCTCTGTTGGAGTATATTTAGTAGAAAATGTTGACCAATGGGTTTTTCAGCTCAATTTGCTTCTTTAATCCACCTTAATCCTTGTAACAACCATGAGATATTGTAGGTACATGGGCACTGCTCTTGGAATCTCTGATTTCTACCTCTGTAGGAGCACTTGAGATTTTTCTGCCCCTGGTCTCTTTTGCTGGAGGTCAGAAGTTTGCTGTAGGAGCCCAAAGAGAAGCTTTTGCCAGTGCTGTAGGGATGGCTGCCTCTGGGGGCAGGAGCCTGAGTTCTGACCCTGCCATCCCTAGGGAATCGGTTAGAACTCCTCTCAGCTGTCTTAAAGACTTGAAACTTCCTTTCTAGTGCTCTGTCCCTAAAAGCTTTCCTTAACCAGCACAGGGGTTGTCTTTCAAAGGGAAAACATGGAACTTGTCAGCATTGGAACGAGGAAAAATGTGAAGCTAAGTACACACAAGGACCGGCCAGAAACTGCTAATCCCAATGGTGTAAGGAAAACCCAACCTTCTCAGCTTCCTCTCCACAGGAAAATATCAGTCAGAGCTTTTCCCGGACTGAACCCTTCTTTTCCTTTGCTTTCCACCACAGAAACCAATCTTTGATTATTGTATAAATGACAAGATAGATTCTTACTGACAGCTGGCTGTTCTTTCCCAAACTACAGACATGGCGAATTTCTTTTTTCTCTGCTTCAGCTATTTTATCACTTCTTCAGTTTTAAATCTGATATAAACACACCCCAGGATACAATGAACACCAGGCTAAAATTAAAATGTCTCTGTATTTATTGCTTTTACTTCTTTGAACTCTGATATAAAAGCATTAAGTGAAATCCTGATCTAAATACTGTCCCAGGTTAAAATTATTTAATGACATGGAGCAAATAAGTTATCTGCCATATTAGCAATGTAAATCAAGATGATTCGTGCGCAATAATGAAACAACATAAATTGCCCTCTCATTAAGTCTTAGAAATATGTTGCTATTTGGTGTAAATAATTGAGTACTGTTGATTATTAGCCACTGTGATTTCTTGCCTTAAAAAGGAAAAGCCATTTTTTGGTACAAGTAGGAGAGAAATTTCTAAGCAAAAGAGTGATGTTTTGATTCTTTTTTCCCTGGATTTTAAGGGATCCAAATAGAAAGATTATTTTTTTTTTTTGACAAGCAGGTATTCTGTTCTTCTAGAAGGTTCACAGGAGCAACAAACTTTAGCAAGTACAACCTTGAATTTGACAAATCTTCCTTGAATGTCATTATTATCTGCCAATTTCTTTAGTAGTTAAATACACCCACCTTCAGCACCTTCTGTTCCACATAAATTTGTTCTGTCTGATGAAGGCAGACTGCCTTCAATCAAAAGAGATCTTCAGATTGTTTCAAAGGCAGAATGTGGCTCAAAGACAAGAGAAATGAATGTATACTGATTTTAAACTCCTGAATAACTTTCTGCTTAAATTAATAAATGGAGGAGTATAGGATAAACAATATGAAGCATTTGTTTAAGCATTGAGTGAAAAGAGCTGGTAAAGTGTCTGCTAAAAAATGGAGATGCTGTCTGCTAAAATAAAAGTGACTGGAGTACCAGAGTGCTTTGAATTATAAAAACCATTAATAAATTGCAAAATTGATTACTTATGTCAGCTGAAGTGTGGATGTGGACCTGTGGGGCTGAGACTACACCTAAGTCCCATGTTTTAGGCCAAGATGCTTCACTTTCCTATTTCACTAAACAACACTGCTTTGTTTATTTAGTGTGATTGTGTTATTTGGTAGCTACTCGTGTAAATGGAAGTACTGGTGCAGCTCACTTCAAGGGCAGCAAGGATTGGTGCAACAATTAATGCCCAACTTGGAGTCAGGTTTGCTGTTGTAATTGCAGTATCAACTGTCTTACTCTAGTATTCTTTCAAATGCTCCAAAACTAGACTTTAAACACCACTAGAATTTGCTGATGCTTTTTAGCCTTTTTCACCTTCAATTCCTCACATCCTCACAAATAACTCAGGACCAGTCTTTGTGGTGGGCTGGGTTGTTTGTCTTTGCACTTTTCCAATCTCAGGGATGTTCTTGTTCTTCAGAATCACAGAATATTCTTTACTGCAATGGGTTTATCACAAATACAAATCTGCTGCCTTCAACTCAGAAACATTTGGCGAGTAAAGTGCAAATAGAGAAATACATGGTATTAGAAAAATATCTCTGCCCGTTTGAGGTGTGAAAATTACCAGGGAAGTGTCATGTTTTGCCTGCTGAGTTCTCTTTGGAGTGAAATAGCAAAAAAACCCCCACAGGCCAAGAATCAGGGTTGCGTTTTCCCACAGGTATCAGCTTAACAAGAAGATGCTGCTAATGCTATAAAAAAGTAAGAGTGCGGGGGGTCTCCTTTCAATTAAATGTGAGTTCCTGGCTAGCCATGCTCCCTGACAAAGCAAACTGCTTCATGGCTGTTAGTTACACAGACCTTGGATAACCACAAGACTCTCAGTCCACCTTGTTATCTTGTAGCTGGTTTTTTTTCTTGCTCTTCAGCCAGTTGCTGCAGTTCCGTGTGAGACTGATTCATTTCTCCTGGCTGGTTCATAATTCCCTGTGCCCAAAGATTGGCAGGTGAACACATGAACTTTCTGAATAAGGTTGCCTCCTAAGGAGTTTCCTGGTTTCTCCCTTTGTCATCTGAATAGTCTGCCCAGCATTTCAATGCATACCTTAAGATAAAAACACCAAATGCGCAAGAATCTATCCCACAAGAACTCTTGCTTATTGTGCAGAGAGAACCAGACTCCAGCCTTTACTGTTTGGCTTCTGGTACTGACATGAATATATGAATGGGTTCTAAGGTTTCAGAGGTCTTTCTGTGACCTGCGATGCTCTGACATTCACCCAGACCTTCAGGCTTAACCATCCCATCATCTCACAATGATGTACAAATCCTCTTCTCCTACCCAGATATTCTAATTTCATTAAATCGCCATACCAGTCAGCTCACATGGTATCCATTATTCTTACTAACTACAAACCTCCTTTCTACATTAGCTCAGTTGTTTTAATTGATACCTTTATCCAGCCACTTCATTTAAGTTTTCCATCATCTGAACACCACATTCTCTTCCCCAGCAAACATCACAACCATCCTGCAAGCAGTCCAGGCCTGACAGTCATCTTTCAAAAGGTGTCATTAATATTTATTACTTATGTATTCACCAGTCAGAAAGGTGTCACCATGCATATGAGTAAACCACAAAGCTATCACAATTATGTTCTTCCTTTTAACTACAAGGTCTCACCTGAATATGTCACATTAGCCTGCATTAGTCAAGATGGTGAGTGCAAGCAGAAAATGGAAGGTTTAGGTGGAGTTAGAGGGTTTTGATGGCAGAAGCCTCTTGGATATTCTAAACTGATGTCTTGCTTAATTTGCTATAGATTTTGTCCAGTGGTTCCTGGCCTAAATACTGCTTTCTACTGCATGAGGAAGCTAGCAGTCATCCACTGCTGGAATTTAAATGCGTATGGTATCACTTTAAATCTAGCCCAAATTTCCATTTTCTTTTATTTCTCTTTTTTGTATATGTGAGAAATAAGTCCATTTCTTCAGGTGCCAATAAATGCAGGAAGCAGGTGTTCTAAAAGTACAAGACCATTAGATTAGGCTTCCCATATTTAATTCCAACTGCGTAACAGCAGGGAGTTATGCTGCAGGGTGATAGGGATCTATGCAAACCAAGGAATTCTGGTCTTGAATGAAATGAAATTGAAAAACCATGGGACTGAGTTTGGGTTTGGTTTTTTTTTTTCTTGTTGCTAACAGGGTAAAATGAAATATGATTAATCACATAATTCCTATCCAGGACATTGCATATTAATGTATTAGAATGAACTAAGTTCAGGAGGGAGTTGTGAAGTTGTAGTGAATTTTCCTGCACCTACATCCTAATGGCTGGACTGATAGCGAAATAGGAATCTTTGCTGCATCCCAGCTTGGAGAGTTTCTTGGTGTCTTTCCCACAGAACATGACACACATTGAAACAATCCCTGCATATGCCTGGTACTGCCAGGTCTGTCAAGGTGTTTGGTGCTAACATTGATCTACACTACCTTGAGGCAAATATGCAAAGCAGGACTTTGAAATGTAGATATTAGGAACAGTTTAGTTAGGTGGGAAATTACTCATGGGAACAATTGAGTAGATTGGGAAATTCACCCATTAATAGTAAAAAAGCACTTTGAAGGAGCAAAAATTGAGAACTATCATGACTTTTTTCTAACCCATAACAAATCTAATAATTGCTTCAGCAAAATGTTACTTAGAATGTGCCTCCAAAGGAACAGAAAGAGTTCTATAAAAAACATTGAACTGGAGGAGTAGACACAGAGTTACGGTAAGCGTGCATTGCCCACCATGAGTTAATTCACCCAGAACAATTCCAGGAGAGGCTGCTCCTGAGCATTCGCAGCTGGGGCAGGACCTTCAGGGACTCATTCCCAGCTCCCTGGCTTCTGATGCAAAATACTCAAGACACTTGATCTGACACATATTTAAATCAAGGAGGAGCTTTCCATGTGGAGCATATCAAATCCCACCTGATATATATTAAATGCTTACATGGCATGTTTTCTTATTTTACCCAAGAGGCATTTCTGGGTGATGGCCAGACAGGAAAGCAGGTTCTGTAGAACACTGATTAAAGGTGAGGGCACATGCAGAGGCAAATGCATTCGGGCAGAATTGTGAAGAAATCAGTATGGGGGTCAATGGCAAAAGGAAAGTTTCATGTACAGAGCTCCTGTATCAGCTGCTTGGCATCCTTAGTCTGCACAGACCCTGATTCATGGTTAGGGCAAAATGACTCTGGGGTTTTACATTGCTGCTAATACATGACATTAAAACATGTGTATGGTCTGATGAAGTCAAAGACTCTGCTGCTTGTCTCTCTGCATCCTCAGTACCGCAGTGTTTATATACATAAAAGAAGTGAGGGGTTGCACTGATACTGAATTCTGTGGTGTGGTAGCAATATTATTAGGAATGAAAGCTATCAGAGGCTGCCAGACTGGGACAAAAAACAAGTGAGGCTTTCTTAGAAACTTTGTTTCTCCTCTATTATAGTTGCAGGACACAGATCATAAAATGCTTTAGGAGCTGGCAATCTAAATTTTGGAGCTGTGCAAAACCAGAGTTTCTTTCAGGGGAAGTTTTAGAAATTTTGGAGTCTGGTCACACTGGGGAGTGGAACAAAATGCTAGCATTTCAGAATACTTTATGAAGAAAAAATGTTTGGTATTTTAAACACAAAATCACTTCATTTTTGCAGTGACATGTTTTAGCTATTGTGCTTTCTCTGAAACAAAAGAAGATAAAAACCATGCATTCTCACAGTTTTTGACTTGAATAGACTGGCATATTTAGATGCTTCCAGTGCTGCTTTTCAAACAAGCTGTTTGAATTGACATTTCCTTTTCAGATGGTTTCACTCTCCCCGATGACGTTACACATATCTAAGCATGAATGAGCTCTTATGTATCATAACATTTTCCTGTCATGGGCTCGGGGCCCAGGTTTCCTATGGGGACATCAGAGTCAGTTCTCCCTGGTGAAGGCCTGGCAAGTTGGCAGAGCTGGGTTTTCCAGAGGGGACAGAATCTCATCCCCAGAAAGAGGTTGGTCAGGGTGTCAGACCCAAGAGCCATGGAAAGACCGCAGTGGCCTTGGACCACATGTGTGGAAGTGTGACATCTGTGTCTGCATTTCTTGATGGGATTCCAGGCCAGTTCTGGCCAGTCTTGGTGTGAATTCCAGTCCAAGGCACCCAGCAGCAGAGGGGCTGATTTGGCTCCCAGCCTTTCCTTTTTCTGATTCTTGCACAGAGCAATGTGTATCTTTGGCTATCTGCCAGTCTGCGTTCCCCTTAGACCAGGCAGAGGCCAGCTGGAAGCACAATGAGAAACTATAATAGAACTCAACTAGCAGGATTTTATGTTGTTATTAAACAGCTGTCCAAATACCATGTCAGAGTTGCTTAGAAGAATTCTTTCTCTCAGGTTATAATGTACATTTCTCAAGCAGGATGATAATCTCACATCTTTATTTAAGGCCAGATTTATTTTGAAATAGTATAGTTCTTTATAGTTGAGAAGGATTTGCATGGCTGTAAATGGCAAGTAAATTTGGGTCATTGTGTGGCTTGTGATGCTTTGTTTAGTAAATATTGGCACAAAAGGTCTAAGTCCTGTAAAAAGTTTAGTTCATACCACTGCAAAATGTTAATTGTCCTTTACGATGGGTTTTTTTGAGAAATTTTTTCTCAAGATTTTGTATGATTCCAGTTTTCTACTGGTGTGTTATAAAAGAGAAAAGTTTGCGGTTTTGCATTTGATCAAATTATTGATTAAAAATTCCCTGTTTTCCCTCTTGGAAGACACAAAAAAAGAAAAATGCATCAGACTCTAGTCACAGCTTGCGTGTATTAAGCATAATATGTCTACTTTACCTTTTCAACTTCTTTCTAAAAAAATACTGAAAAAAAATAGGGAGTTATGCCAAAAGTAGATGAGGAGAAGATTCATACCAGGAAGGATGGATTAATGGTCAATAGTGAGCTGGGATAAAAAAGTCCTAGATAAATGAATTGTACGTAGAGTTTCACATACGTAGTTATCTTTAAACAGAGAGGTTAAAAGCAGGAATGTGAAATTCCAAATGGTGAAGAATAATGCCAAAGTTTTACCCACTAGTTGCACACAGCTCTGCATCAATGACTCCTCCTCAGTTTGAACCTCCCCCTTCTCTGATTAAATGTCATTACCACTGTCCACAAAAATGAAGGAGAGAATTGCAGTCTGGTAGGGAGGCATTTTGATTTTTTGCTTTTAGTACAACCTCGACTAAGTCTCTTTTCTGATTATGATAATTATCATTCTAACAAGGGAGGGGTGACAAAACAGAGAAAAGGCCAGAACCACCACAGATGGACTCAGGAACCCAAGGGTAGCTGGGGTTACTAATGCACACTTAATTCTCAGAGATATTCTTAACAGGACCTGGCTGAGTTGGTTACCCTCCAAAAGCTGCACCGAGGATGATATCTATGGGCATCAGAGCTGGTTTTCTTTTCTCAGTATGCTGAATATTGCCAGATCAGTTTCACCTTGGTGACTGCTTGGAAAGCAAACAGATAAATACACCCCATTAGGAATGGGCAGGCTGGCACAGTGTTGTGATGTGTGGAAGCCACTAAAATTAGCTGCACAGCTTGAGGAAAATAGACTTCTAGAGCAAAATCTTTTTTAAACTAAAAGGAAAACCTAACGTGTATTTTTAGCAGGAAGAGAAGCGCTTTTTGCAAGGTCTGCTCTTCCCCCCTTTGCTATTCTGTGTGTATTTTCATCAAGTTTTCATACTTTGTGTTTGCCAGGAGTAGAAATATTATCTAGAGTATCTGCTGGTATAAATAATTGAGTTCTATGAACTTCTGCCTTTTTCACCCACAGATAATCTGGTCCATTTTTCGAAGATACATATGGGCACATTAAAGTGACTAATCTCTAAAGAATGTTCTGTACAACTGTTGCCCACCCTTCCAGTGCTGGGCTGCCTGTTTGCACTTCTAAGCCTGGTTTTCAGTTTATTTTGGAATAATAAATAAACTGAATGTGGAAATCTATTCTATCTTCCTGCCCTCTTCCAGCTGCAAAGATTTTGCTTCTTTCTTTTTGAGCTATGATTTAATTGTTGGACTTTTTCTTTTAATTCATATCCTTTTTGCTATCTGGTTCCCAGCTGCAAATTCCCAACATTATATTGAGCATTTTCACCATGTGTTTAAAATAAAGAGCCATCCTTTCCCATCCCTTTGGAGAACAGATCACTCCCAACTCCACCAATAAGACTGTGGGGACAGACTTGCTAAATACCACCAGGCACAGAGGGGAAAAGGCAGCACTCATGAAGATTCTCCTGTTTCTTCTTTCCAGCAGTGCTTCCTCATTGCAGCTGAGCATGGTAGGGAGTTATTCCCACAGGGCTGTGCTTTCAACAGAGTCAAAATTTACATTCTGCTAGCCCTTCTCCTTCCCACATGTGCACACAGAATGGAGATTATTTTATCTCGTGAATCTTGCATTATACACATTAGCAACTTGTCTGAACAAGTACAAAGAGGACATTTCTTGGCATGCAATGCTTTTCCATGTTGAAAAAGTGAAAAATCACTGCATTTACTTACAGCTTCCCTCTCCCTTCAGCATATGGACACTACTCAAAGAGCTGGAGTCAAAAATCCTATTTGGAAGGTACTAAGAGAGCTGAGGGATGGCTGATGTCAGTGGGAGAGGTAGTTAATGGCTGCCTGTTAAGTGAAGGCTCCCATGGCTAGGATGGCTAAAATGCTCCCACCCTCCTCTCTCAGAGCTCCACCAGCT
Organism: Anomalospiza imberbis; assembly: GCF_031753505.1. NCBI lineage: Eukaryota > Metazoa > Chordata > Aves > Passeriformes > Viduidae > Anomalospiza > Anomalospiza imberbis. Next base: position 45,850,551 of record NC_089684.1, on the reverse strand, counting down.
GCGGTTTGTACTCCTGAGATCCTCACATAGCAGGACTTCAGGAGTCCTGGATGACAGCAGCCCCAGGGCACCAGAGCCTTCTTCCTGCAGAATCCTTGTCCAGGGCGGTCAGCCAGATCACAACCTATCCACGGGCCATGGAGCTCCAGCAGCCCCTTTGGTTTGCTTACTGCTATTCCCAGGAATTTAGATTATCTGGTCCGCTCCATGCCTTGCATGGGAACTCCTCTGTTAGCAGAAGAGCCCCAAGCTGGCCACTGGAATATGCAGCAAACTTCTCATGTTCTTCAGAGTCCTGGTTTTGCATGCTGAAATCACAGAATCTTTCCAGCCCCCAAGCATTGCAGCCGACACCTCAGGCTTTTAGGCACTATATGCTTAATGCTTTTGCAGCCCTTGATTAAGTGAGATAAATTTCATCATTCACCTTTGAAAAGATCTCTCCCACTTTTCTTTCAGAATCTGTCCGCTGGCTGCTGACAAATTCCAGACGTAGCAGCTCTGATCCTGAATCAGAGACGCCCCTGCTGAATTGCTGTCAAGAGCCACCTGCAGCACTTGCTGTCTTGACATTTCTTGCGCTCTTTGCAAACTTTGTTCCTTCCCAGCTGCACCTGGGGCCATGAAAAAGAATTCCTTGTGTCCATGCCCAAGTGCATAACTCTGGAGCAGAACCAGCCATTCCCCAGGGTTCCAGACTAGGGACACGTTGCATGAACTGCCCTCACAGTTGTGATCCACAGAGATATTTCATTTAAAATTGGATCGTTGGGAAAGGCTCTCTTGGAAAGGGCCACACACCTTTGGAAATCCCTTCCCAGTGTTGTGCAACAGCTAGCCAGGTTTATGGACTCTCCATCAAAATTTTTATTTCTCAGGTACAGGCTGTGAAGAGCAGACGTGAGCTGAGTTTGTGGGAACACTTTTAAAAGCACAGAGGCTTCAACTACACTTGGGGCAATACAGCAGGTGATTCACTGGCAGTGTCTGTGTGAGGCATATTTTCAGGAGCTTGTCAGAGGTATCTATAAGGGGGAACAGGCTTTATTTGCAGCTATAAAGAAATAATGGTCTTATCAGCAGGACACCAGTATATTTACTTCACAGTAAGTAATATCTGGAAAAAGCTAATCTTTGCATGCCATAAAGCAGGAAAGAGCTATCGCTGATTTATAACACGCTCACATTTGTCTGCAGGGCTAAAAGATCTATTAGTGAAATAGCATTTCACAGGTTTTTGAAATGAGGGCTTAAAAATTATTTCAGCAAGTAAAAACGCTTAAGTCGGTCTTTCTATAGCCGGAACAATTCTTCCAAGTCTTTGTGGTTATATCATTGTGTCACCTGGACCAAGAATTACCATCTCATAAAACAGTAATTAAAAAGAAAAGGAGGGCAGATGTGGATTGTTTTGAGCACAAATACCTGTTATACCTCTCCAGTCTCTCTGCCGTCTCAAATTATGACAGAGCAAATTCAGCCATGGTATAAAATCAGTGATTTTCATGAGGCTGAATTAGAATTCGAAGTGAGGAGAGTAGAAGTAATCCATTACTCTTTCTCAGCTAAAAGCAATAGAGAAGTGATGTTTATATCAAAAATATGGCAATAATTTTCTGGGTTCAAAAACTTTACAACTGTAAGTCCTAAAGCTCTTTGTCCAGTGTGATGTTCATCTGGGGAACAATATGCTATTCCTTTTCTCCTGTTAAACAGGATACACCAATTTGGGTCTATAGCTTAGTAAAGCAGGGCAAATTCACTATGAGTTGAGAATCTGGCCCAAAGTGTGCTGAAGAGATCTAAGGGTGGCCCAGACAGCTGGGGCACTGCAGTTGGGATTTGTAGTTCGGTAGAAAGGTGTAACTGTATCTTTACAGCCATTTATAAAGTTGTCTGAGCCAGCCAGTTCCTCTGGAAGAGGCAATCAGCCACATGTGGTTCTGGGGAGAGCACAGATGTTGTCTCTATAATCTGTAATCTATATGTGGGATGTTTTTCTGAAAGTAATGCAGCAGCAAAATGTGGAAAAAATAGCATAACATTGCCTTCTGCTTTCCTGTAAGTTCTCCAAAGAATCTACATCATCACCAGTTGAAGGTTGTCTGAACTATGGCACCTTGCCTTGGAGTTTCATGTCTTTATAAAGAAATGCAGGGACTTTAGTGTTTAGTCACTGTCATGCCAAAATCCTGGGCAGCAATTCTCTTCCTCTTTGTTGGGCATGTACTTGACAATAAGGACGTTACATAAAAGGCTGGCTGGCAGGAATGAGATTTGCTTTCCCTTGAGGCGTGTTGTCTCAGCAAGTTCTCTCTTGCAAAGGGAAGGGCCCTGCTTTCTAAGTAACCTGGTGAAATATCTGAGGGTACTGCAGAGGAGAGCACAATTCAACATGTAAAAGAACATTAAGAGAGACCATTAATGCTCCTCAAGTAGTGGCCATGTGTTATTGGAGGTCAGTGGTACACTGATCCCTGAGCACCACTGAGAATGGTAGCTGCAAAGTGTTCCGTCTTCTTTATAGACCTGTTCCTGTAACCTATGGAATAAAGGTATTTGAATTGCAGTGGAAGAAAATTGAATTTGTATCATGAAAAAAGAGGGTGCACATTATATTCTGAGTAGGTAGTTTGGTGGCTACAAGGGCACACGTGAACCTCATTAAATACTTAAGTTTGCAAACTTAAAATTCTACCGAGCTACTGAAGTTTTCTGCCAATGTCATTTACTTATTTTTTTATTGAAACAACCAGAGAATAAATCACTTCCCTAGTTTCCCAAAAGCCTAGCTAAAGCAATACTTTCCAGCATGCATGGTTAGTAAAAAGATTTGGGTTATCTGAAAGCAGGACAAGACAGTTTGAAAGCCAAGGAGTAGTCCCAGGAAAATAGCAGCCTTTTGACTCCTGTCAGGGACTCCATCCATCAACAGTGTCAAAACGGGTAAAAATAGCATATCTTTCCATTAAAGTTTTGCACGGGGGAGGTAAAGCAAGGGAAGAGGAGCCATGGCAGGAGCTGAGGCAGCTCTGGCCGCTGGAGGGCTCCTGGATTTTCCTGGCTGCCTGCAGGCCGGGCAGGTCTCTGTGCCTGGCTCAGGAGGCTCTCACAGAGCTGGCGGGGATACTGACGCTGTCTCCTGTCCTGGAGAGCAAGCAGCCAGGAAAATAGACTTCAGCTCAGCCGTGTTAACACTTCTTCTACCTGCACTCCAAAATCAGCTTTTCAGTCCTGAAGATTCCTGTTCTCCTTTCTTCATCTTGATTTCCTTTTACTGAGCTGGGAACTTTAACATCTGCAGCCACTCTGCTTCCTCCTTGCTGTGAGGATTGCTCAGCCTGCCTGGGGAAAGGCATCTGGTTTGGGAAACCTTTGTTGTCATGTAAACAGTCAGCCCTAAGAGCATTTTTTCATTCTTACCAACAAAGATTTAGAACTGCTTCCTTGGCTCTACAGTGAATAACTATGTATGAAGGGATTAGCAAAGTGACATTTAAATTCAGTGTTTTGGAAACAGGATGTGAAGTGAAATGCTGGGAACAGAAGCTTTTCAAGAACTTTTGGCTGTCCCCCCTTTCCCACTTAGGGCACTTGACATAAAGAGTCCTTGAGTGGGACACTGCCAGGAGGGCAGACTCAGTGAAAGAATTGAGTTGTGTGGCAGGAGTTCTTGGGGCTGCTTTTCCAGTGCCCCTCACACAATGCCTGGGAAACTCCAGTGGTACTAATGTTTCTTTAAAAGTCCTTTCCTGGCACATCTTTGAAGGAAAATAGTCAGGAACTGAACTGCAGTCTCTGAGCAGAGACATGACAGGTATGTGGCTAATGAGATGCGAGCTGTATAGAATTAAAAAGAAAAGCACACAGAGGATATTACGGTGGCCTCAGAAGAGCTTTAGTGATGGAAACTATTGAATATTGAAATAACATGCATTTCCTAAATCTGATTGAGACAGTCTTCTATGGTTACAAAATTTGCATTACTTGCCCCTAGATGCTCTAGCTCAGGGTCAGCTGTGTCACACAGTGCAGAGAATGACAATAGAAATATATTTACACAGAATTTCATTGTCCAGTTAGGAGATAATTAAATGTGAAGCTGAGTATGAAGAACCAGTAAGGCAACACTGACTACTCAGAGAAACAGTATGACACAGATGCATTAGAGACTCTATTACCCCAGGCTGTTTAAATAAGCCTGCACAGGTTTTCCCTTGCTGCTTTTACTTAGTCCTTACAGAATCTGCTAATTGAGGTCTCAGTATTGAGTGGATGCTTGTGTATAATTAAGGTTCTCATTTGAACTCTACATCTTCTTGTGGATCTCTTGCTCACATTTTGCAAAGGGCTTGTCATGTGGGATTTGTCAGCACTTTCCCAAAAGGCTGAGGGAAGAATGCACTGTGTTCTGAAATTTATGTCCTTTCTTGACTGTAATCAGGAAGATTATTCTAACAGCATCTTTCTCTGCTGAAGCTGTTCTCTTAGAGGATGACTGTACACGCTCTCTGTAGCCTCTCATCCCTCAGGATGTTATTATTCTTAATGTTATAAATATCAGGATAATGACTCAGTGGTCTATTAGGCTTTCTTAAATGTTCTGAAGCACAGTGTGGTCAGAAGCTGCTTTGAACTTATCACTTAACTGATTTTTAAAAATATACCAAAGCTGACATTGAGTCTTAAATGCCTCATAGAAGCACCAGAGATGCAGCTGATGAAAATCACAAGATCTAAGTTTACATGGAAATCTCACTGTTTTTCCCTGTGGACAGCAAACTGACAGACTCAGAGAGCATGTCCTGATGGAGGAAACAGGCCAACATCTTCATTGCTTTTCTGCCCAAGTTCATTTTCCAGAATTGACACTGATTTTTCACTGCTCATATGTTCATTTCTTCTGGTTTTCAGATTACCCAAATTCTAAACAGATATCTTTGTGTAAAAATACAAAAGGACCCGATTCTGCAAGGAGAAGGTCTTAGGGCAAATGTATAGAAGAACTTGTGCACCTAAGATCTGTCCAATTTTGGACACCAAGTTCTGAAACACACTAAAATACTTCTGCTTTTCTGCTACAGCACTCTAAGAAAACCTCAGTCTTGAACTGGTTTTTTGTACATAAACATTCACCTTGAAAACAGGTTTGTAAAAGGCTCCCTCTTTACAGCAAACTATTTGTGCTTCATTTCTCTGGGAGTCCTTAGCCCTGCTGTGATAAAGGATTTAGCATAAAATGCAAGTGATCTTTCCAGGATCTCAAAGAATCCAAATTGGATTTGGAATGAAAGAACATGTTCAAAAAGACCATGGAAAGCAGGTACTTCCAGCTCTGTTAAAGAGACGCTTTGCTGTGCTGACTGGTAAAGGTTTCTCCTTGAAAACATAGTCCAACAATGAAGGAACAGGCTGAGATGAAGTGACTCAGACATTTAAGCATATGTGGTATTTCTGTGAAGGCAAATAGCCTCTGCATAAAAAATGGCAAATGGAAAAGGATTTGCATCCTAAAGACATTTTGGTAATCCTGGGGATGTGTGTTTAGTGGGGGCTGGAGCAGGAATAGCAGAGTTTGGGCAGAGAATGGTTAAAACTAAGTGTTCTCACAAGCTGATTCTGTAACTCTGAGAAATCACTTACCTCTTCTTGGATTTTTTCTCTTGTCAGTGATCTGTGCTGGGGACAAGGGAAAAGCATTGTAAGCCTTCATTCATAAATATTAGTCAGCACTTTCCACTCCCTGATCTGTTGATGCTGTAACTGTAAAAGGAGAATATTAGAGGACTTTCCCTTTTTCAGTGCTGACCAACAAGTTTTGGGTTGGGCCTGAGACTTTCCACAGTGGAAAGTGGGACTGCAAAGCAGCTCAGAACTGAGATGCAGAGCTAAGTGCCAAGAGCTTTTGGAAGAGATTAACGTTGTGATATTAATGCTGTCCAGGCTAGAAAGTGATGGCAATGGCTGGGGGTGACTCAGTAGTGGGTGGTTCCTTGGATTTCCAGCAGTGGTGTCACCTGTTCAACTTGCAGCCACTACATCTCACTAAAAAATTTTGGTTTCCATCAACACCCCCAAATGTTGAAACTCTGCATTTTATTGCTGATAGATATAGTGATATTTAATGTGAACTCTGTGCGTTTACCCATTTGGCAGAGGAACCACTTTAACTATTGAGGAGGTGTCAGTAGAAAATTGTGAGGCGTTTATTTGAGCCTCTACCATCAGAGTGTTTCCTGAGCCACAGTTCAGGGCTTACACTGCTGAGAGGGAAATGGAGTTTGCCTGCTGGAAATAAATTAATGGAACGTCTATGAAACAGGAGAATTCCTCCTGTTCTACTTTTCCCCTTCCAGTCCTCCTCTTGCTGTGGGTCATTTATTATTGCTGCCATGCTTTATTGAAGAGGGTATTTCACAGAGGGAAATGTTTAATGAAATAAAAAAACTCACTTAGGAGAGTGCAGTGTTGCAATATTTATACTGAATATGAAGTGAATGGACTATAATAAGTGTAAATAATAAAAGAAAATTATATAATTCCTGAGAGAAATGCTCTAAACAGTACAATGTTAAGCATGTAGCTCTGTGGTATAAAGGAATGTACCATGAAATCAGAGAATCACAAGGCTGGAATCAACTTCAAGAGATCATTTAGTCCATTCCCTTTCTCCCAAAACAGTGTACCAAATGTATTTGTCATTCCTGACACACCTGTCAGGCTTTTTCTTAATTTTCCCTTGCTGATGTTCCAAAACCTCCTGAACCAATCTTGCCATTGCAAGGCTTTTTATAATATGAAGATTTTCATAAATCTTCCTTGATCCAATTCAATCCTTTTTTCCTTGTCTTATCCAACATATACGTGAAGAAAGATAAATACTGTTCCATTTCACAGCACTTACTTTTATTAGGTGGGCAGGAATGCACTAACATTTGCATAATCCTAATCCAGCATTTATTATTTCCTTTGGGCTATATCTTCCAGACCTGTTACAATTTCTGCACATTTCCTTTGAACTTTTTCCAATTGTTCCAAGTTTTATTGAAACACAGCATCCAAGCTGATCATAGTGTTCTACTGCAGGTTTAATCAGTGTTAACTTCAAAGATTTTTTAATGTGTCTCATGAACACTGTGATACTATGATAAATTCAAGGATAACTTGTCTTCTCTTTGTGATCCCAGGTCTCAGTGTTCTACAAGTAAATTTAATTGGTATAATTGTACCCTCACTAATTCATGCTGGCATTTTATTCCTTTCTGTCCCTTGAACAAAGTCCCTCCTTATCGATTCTGAGATTTTGGGTTCTTTTCCCTAACAAAGTGTGCCATTCCTTTTTGTTTGGAAGTTCTGTTTGTTCTGCTTTTTATTTAGTCTTGTATTAAATAGCACTGCTGTTTATTTGTGTCAGTGTACAGGAAAAAGCAAATACAGACCTCTGTATGTACCCTGACAAAAATGCTGGGTGGCCTTCCAGAGCTTTTAAATGTAAAACAGAGAATGATAGAATTAAGTCTGATATGATGTAGAGGCTTTTTAAAGGAGAGCTTATTTCTTCTGTGCAATGGGAATTACAGATGAGTGGAATCTCACGTGCACATGAGAGACTCATGGCCCACAGAATTGGCACATCAGTCCCCAAGAGCAGTTTCCCTCCCCTTGCCCATTTCTGAAGGGCAACCTCCACATCCAAATCACAGGTAGTATGCTTGAGAACTAGCAGCCTTATTAGACTGGTATTAGTGACTTTTTTCTCCTCAGACTAAATTGGCTTAAATTATTTTTCCTGCTTTTGTTCTGTGGTGCTTGTGTTTTGTTTCCCTGTGTTTGGCAGAGCTCTCACAGCATCCTGATTCCCTGGAGCATGACTTTGGCATTGCACACGTGCTGCTGTTGGCTGATCTGACTTCAGGTTTTAGAGCGATGTGGGGGTTTCCTTCATGGAGATGATAACATGAAATGTGTGTCATCAGATCTCTAAAATCTGTGTAGTTTGCTGTGTTATGCTCATGAAAAGATTTAAAGAAGGTACTTTTCAAATGCACCAGTTAATTTGTGAGTGTAATAGACATAAATGCATGGCTTCCTGAACTCCTGGGGAGGAGAAACCAAATAAAATGGTTTTTCAGAGAGGGGTTGTGTCATGCAGCAATGGGAGCTTAGTTTGGGAAGCATAAAACCTTTTGTTGTACTATTATCACTGTTTTTTAATGAAGGAATGGGACTCTTGTCAGGTTAAGAATGATTTATTGCTCAGGTAAACATCAGTCTCAGAGGCCGTGAGGTTTTAAAGGAGTAAGTAGTCAGCTATAGCCTAAAGTAGCTACAAGTTCTTTGTTATAAGACAATATATAATTTTCTAACTTAATAGACAGTTGCCACAAGGTTTATTTTGCTTTTTAAACTTACCACCTTTACTTAATTTTATTGCATTGCAGATACTTTAGCTTAATGGGTTTTTGTTACACATCTACACATATGCTTCTATTATAATTTCTAAACTCTTAGCTTAATCTATACAATCACACCCCTACATTATAAACCCTTCACCATTTTATCAATACAGCTTCTCACTTACTTAAGGCATATTCTTTCTTACTACTATAGAAACATAAATTTATGATTTTTCTACTTAATGTCTGTGTACTTTACTTTTACATCAATATAAGCTCCTTCCAAGGCTGCAGACCAAAACCTCCTGTATCTGTAGAAGTTTTTATCTTTCCATTCCCACATTGTATGACCTCTGTAATCACACAGAAACTGTCACTGTCACACTTCTTTGTGTGCTGGTTCCTTTTGCCAGGTAGGCAGTTCCTGCTCAGCTCTGAGTGACAGAACATCCTGTTCTCTCTGTTCCAGCAGCACTGTACCCATGTACTCATCTGCATACCTAGATATTCATTATCATTTACAACAAAACAAGATCGTTTTCTCTTCTGCACAGATAGTTTTCGTCAATACAAACAAAAAAGAGCTAGAGCTGTCAAAATTCATCCTTTTGGCAGCTTCCCACACTTATGCCAAGAGAAAATGTAAGGATTGAAAAGGCTTAAAGGTGGTAATAATAATGACAAATCAGAACTTTCTGAAATATTTATCATGAGGAACCAAAAACAAGATAAGTAAGTTGATATATTCTGAATAATTTGGTGGCTTCAAGCAAAAAAAGGAGAATGTAAAGACTTGTCACAAAAATCTAATGATGAGAGAGGTACAATGAATCTGCACTAGCAAACAGCTTGAGAAAATTTGGGGGTATTTTTCCTACATATGCGCAGTCTTCAGAAACCATCGTCATCTTTTCTTTACCCTTGATCCAAGCTGCTGCCTCAGGCCAGTTACTTGAGCTCTCCATTGCTAGCCAGCCTGGATAGAGGTGGTAACACAGGACCAAAATGTTGGCTGTTCTGTGGCCTTCTCAATCTGACTATGGATGGAGTCACCCCTGGGAAGCCAGACGCTGTTCCTAATGGAAATTGCAGCCAGTGCCACAGCTTACTCTGCTCCTCCTCTCACCTGCTTGCAATGGCCTGTGCTTTTACAGCCAGAGACTTTCCCACCGTGGTTTGCTTATCCAAAAAGCACATACCTGCTCCCCGGAGTGTGGATTTATTGCAATTACTGTTATTAAAATCCTCTGTGTGTGTTTTTGTTGTGCTGTGCTGGCACGGTGAATGCAGCCATAACTGGCTCCCTGCCCTGCCAATTTCCGAGGAGATCAGGAGTCAGGCTTCCCCAGGAGACACTTTGAGCTGAGGGGTTTTGCTCAGAAAAGATGATCAGCAATTTCCAGGGAGCGAGAGGAGAGGTCATTACAGAACTTTCATTCTTTTACTGAGTAAGTTTGAACGATCAGTTCAAATGAGCAAAGGCAACAGGTAAACATTCAGAAATAGCTTTATTCACAGAAGTGATGGTTCCATAGCAGATTTTTGACTTACAAGCACTCCTTGTGTGTGGAGAGGAGTGAAAGACATGTCCCTCTTTATCCTCGAGCTCCTTGGCACCTCTGACCCCTTACCAAGGCTGTCCCATTGTAACCTGGACAGTCAGACTGGGCAGCACACATTACATATGGTGCCAGCTAGACTATGTACCTGTGTCTGCATCCTGCCTTCCTGGGGATCTGCAGAGGTGTACTGGAATAGAACAGAGCCTGGAAGGCACTTTGTACAGAAGAGAGGAGTACCTAACCAGTGCTTTCCCCCCCAACTGAATCTTTCCTTCCTTTCAAAGAACCTGCAGTATCTGAAGGGCTGCCTCTATTCAGCCTACAGATTGCTGCGCTCCAAGGATGACTCAGGTAATCTATTCATATAATCTGTAAATTATTTGGTCATGTTCTGCCAAACCCCATTTGATAGAAGGTTGGACTTTTCTATCTTCATATTTTATAAACCTCTGCCTAAGCTGCCAAGGATACTTTGCTGCAACATAAATATTTACAATACTATCAAGAATATTCCCTGTTTTCCCCTTCATTTGTCTCAACCCTGCAAACACACTGTGTTTGCACAGTGTGACTGGCCACAGCTATGTACCTTCTTCACTCACTCAAACTTTGCTTTAACTCTGGTTTTTAAGGAGAAATGTTCTCCTAGAGGTATCTTCTCTGTTGTAACTACTAACTACAAATACTGCAAAAACCTCCCAGGCTTGATAGAGAACTTTTTCTTTTATTTATTTAGTCTGTTGTTCTACTTAGTATGCATACTAATATTTTTCACAGCTGGATAATATAAGAAGTGGAAGCAATTTGACCTGACAGTTCTCAAATGGAATGCTCTGCTAACACACTCAGCGACCCCCAGCTCTCCCTCTCCTTGTAAACAGTCCTGTTACCTCCCAGATAATGAGGCTTCACCCAATGGTGCCAGAATTGCACTGTAAGTGCCTTTATAGAGCAGAGTTCTATGAAAAAAAATCCATCTGGGTAGAAGAACTTGGTACCTTTATAGGCACTCAATAATTTTCTCCCTTAGGGATTGTTTTCTTGATTGGATTTTATAGGTTTTGGCAGCTTTTGAATCTGTTGACGCAGTGTTCTGTCTTGAAGAGATGCTAATGAAACCTGGTTCCAATAAACAAACACAATGGCAAGAAAGAGCTTCCAACTCAACCACTCAGGCAGTGGAAGTATAGAATGCAAAGTGGGCAGGCACAGCCACCGGGCCAAGCCATGGTTTGGGAGCAATCACTGAGCCACAGCTGATAAAATGGGCCAAGGACATAGACTCTGGAATGGGAAATAATGGTAGGACACGGAGGTTGTACGGTACCATCTGGAACTTTGGGAAGCTGGAGCTATGTATATAAAATATGATTTAATGCAGTCATATACAGTGCTGCTTATCCAGCAATGAGAAACCTCACTCATTGTAGTTTCTACAAAATATCCCAAATTTTTTTGAAAAGTAGTAGGTAAAACTTTGGAACTTTGGATTTTACCTCACAGCTATCACCACATATTTACTTACATTTAATTTCACTTTGGTTGTACATGTACTCTGTGTCCTGCTCTATGTCTGGCAATTCCTGAAACACCTCAGACACAGCAGAAGTTAGAATGGTTGTGTCCAATTCTTTTTGCTGAAGACTGGAGTCTGTAAGCTTGAGTTCTTACAGTAGACTGGTGCTGAAATAAAATCTACTTCTTACAAGTTTCGTACCTAGGAACACAAGATGCAAATGGTTTATGCAGAAACACAGTACATAAATTACAAGCTGGTGAAGAGCTATTGTAGAATGATTGATAGGACTTCAGTTCAAGATTTTTAATGATTTACTGTTGTACATCAGGCATTAATCAGTGGGTGGTGTAGGATCCAGGCCTAATTAATTAGCAGATAACCAGAAGCCATGAATGTATGCTTAGAATTAACTGAGTAAAAAACAAATGTTCTTTAGTATTTGGTGGTTTAGAGTTTGGTAATGAGATTGTAAATTTGAAATCAATTTTCTGTAATTTATTATCTGAAAAAGATGAAGTCACTAAAGAGCATGAGTGCTTCCTATAGTTTTCAGAAAGGAGCTAGATAGCCCATAATAGAAAATATCTGATTCAATGTGCCATTCCTGCTATCAAAAAGACTGAGTACCACAGCTTCATAGAGCAGATCACACATTTTAGTGGTGGTGCTGTTAAAAAAAGGAGGAGCAGGAGGACTGGGCTTCTCTGAGAGCTCTCTGTGTACCTGGTCCCAGTGTGTGCCTTAGGTGCTGCATCCCTAAAATGGGAACAGCGTTGTCAGTGGGGTTCAGATTCCCCACAAAGGATAAGAGGGTGAATTCACCCCACGCTGCCACTGGCACTGGGAGCACAGGAGTGCACCAGCTCTCCCCAGCAGTCACAGACCTGGCCCAGAGCAACAAAGGCGTGAAAAGGCTGGCCAAGAGAACCCAAATGCTCCACAGCAGTGCAGCCACATGTGGGCAGCCACAACCATTAACTTCTTGCCAGTGGTTTGCCAATTTCCTTCATTCTGATGTGTGCAGACCAGCTTCCCCAGCGGCCATGGACAGGGTTTCCTTCTGCCTGCCACAGGTTCCTTCTGGCCTAAACAGCCACTTTTCCTCTGTGAGGGCAGTGAGGCCCTGGCACAGGCTGCCCCTGGATCCTTGGAATGGTTCCAGGCCAGGCTGGACAGGGCTTGGAGCAACCTGGGAGACTGGAAGGTGTCCCTGCCCATGGCATGGGGTGGGACTGGATGTGCTTCTAGGTCCCTTCCAATTCCATAACATTCTATGATGAGCTATTCTAATGTGCATTTTCTTTATAAATAAAAAAGGACAAATACTAGCCAGTTTTAGCAGGCATACAGATGTGTTAGATTTCTCCACAGTGTTTTTAGCTGCATTTCTGGTGCAGGAATTTCCAGAGCTGCTCATTCCCAGGGTGTCTTTCTCTGTACCATTTACCCCACAGGACCACCTATCCAAGGCTATACTTGGCTCAGATGGGAGAACATTTGAGACCATTTTCTGGCACTGGAAATTTCTCCTGATATACCATAGTCTGTCATCTGAAGTTAAGGAAAGGCTTGCATTAAAATCATTCTCTTTTAATGTCACTGTCCTTGTAAGGCCTCACAAAACTTTATAATCTCCCTTATAATTTTTCTTGAGCTGTTTGTCTAGTACTGCTTCGTTTTTCTCTCCCTGCCGCCATTCAATACACACATGGGAGTGTTTCTTCCTGCTGCCTCACAGTGCATTCTGAAGTATATCAGATACTGCTGCTTGCCAGTGGTAATAAAGAAAAAGCTGGTTAATAACAGAAGTATAGGGATGTTTTTAACTAAATGCTGGCTCAGGGAAGAAAGTAAAAACTTCCTAGTGAAATGTCCCTTCTACAGAAATGCCCAAGCTGGATTATGTCTTAAATGTCTGCCTTTTAATAATAATAATAATTCAGCTTGAGTCACGAACTGGAAAATAGCTAGGGCTGTAAGGAGCATTATTTCATCCAAGTTCCATGATATGAACCACATCTCAGAAAAAAAATATCTTATTTAAAAATATGAGCAAGGGTATACTGTGAGGAGCAAAGAAAACCCTTTGAGAAAGGTTTAATAGGTATGTATTGTAATAAAGCCAGACATTGGTTCATTGTTCACTGCTTTCAGCAATGCCTTTGTCACAATTACAAACCCCTAGTTAAAATAAATATCTGACTGCCAGACATTCGTGGGCCATAGGTAGGAGTAATCTGCTTATTTTTGTTTGATGATATATTTAAGAACAAGTACATAACAGGAAGGATTGAAAGCAAACAGATACTCTTAAAATATTTTATTGATATTTTTGGGTTTCAAAATCTTTCCAAAAGTTGCAGAACTCTTAGACTGAGGAACAGAACCAGAAACAATCTTATTTGCAATAGAAGATCCAAGCAAATGTTGCCTTCTGATAATCTCGTGACATAGTTCTACCTTGGACTATACCCTGCTCATGAATAAGTAGTCAGTAAAACAAATTGGGATATATGGATCTGACTTTTTTATGCTTGAACTTACCCACTGGTCAGAGCAGGGCAAACATGGAGTGTATCAAATTTTCTTATGCAAACGTTGAGATTGTACAAACTGCTTCTACCTCGTGAACTCGGTATTTCAGCCCAAATCCCTTCCCTGTGATTTTGAATCAAACATATTATTTACTCTCTTGAAAATCCCCCAGTGGTGGCCCAATTACTCCAAATCCAAGCAAATCCAATTTGATACAACAAAGTAAAAAAACTTAAGAACTTGTGAAAAGTGTGGTTTGCTCTTTTCTTAACCAACTTGCCACTGTAATCATTCCAGAAACATTCCTGTCATTAAGGTCTGGCTCTGTTTCTCAAAGCACGCCCCATTTCTGCCAGTGCAAGGATCTAACTGCCTGTGGATCGACTGTGTGGTGAGCATGCACTCTGTTAATTAAATGGTAAGTCTTTCTTTTCAAAGATAAAAATAATTGCACTTTTTGCATCTGACATGGCAGCAAAATGGAAATTAGCCACCAGCTTCAATTTTACCCGTGAGTCTTGCCACATATTTTGCCTTTCAGACTTAACAATATGTCTTGTGCTCAAATTACTCTATAAAAAACTGGGACAGTTTCTTTTAGGTGCACCAGAATCAGGAAATTACTACAGAGTGATCACATTGCTATATGAAAATCGGAAATCTGTCTAGGTGCTCCATTTTGGCTGGGACTGCTGTGTCATGGGAAACAATCCTTGGGGTCCCAGGACAGGAGAGGAGCCTAAATTCTTCAGGGAAGGAGAATTCCAAATCAATTGTTCAAATATGAGCCAAACCAACAAGTGATGTCTCTGTTGAAGCAACAGCCTTTGCTTTTTGGCACCCTGAATTGGTGTGCCCTGGCCAAGAGTGAAAATCTAGCACTGTTCCCGCTCCAGAATACCTGCATATCCTGCCACTGAAATAAAATACCTTTGCATAAAGTACAATTGTTTTGAACCTCTCAAAGCAGAGAGGAGTAGGTACAGTAAAGAAGTGTTAGAGTAAGTAGCTGTCTCTCTCTCTCTCTCTCTCTTATAAATCAGTGGGAGCCAGAGATGTTTTATTAAACTGGTCTGCAGGTCCATTCACTTTTTTATGTTTAGTTTCCATGCTTGTGTGTGGGTCAGTCTTCTCTGTTTCTTAGGCAGATTTGTTTCTGATTTCAGCTGAACTTGACACTTTCTCAAATGGCTCTTCAGGAAACCAGAGGGGTACTGAGGCTTGGTCTGGATTGTCAGAGGCACACAGGCATTTGCATTTCCCTGGGAGATTTCCACCAGGGCAGGAATTCTGTAGGTGGCTGCTGAGCTCATCTCAGTGTTCTCTGCTGCTGACAAGGAAGTTCTCCTTCCTCCCCACTGTGCGCCCGTCCTCTGTATCCAGCACTGTCACATTCATTCCATCTGATGTAGGAGAAGGTGGCAGTGTGAAAGCCACCATCTGTGGTGGCAGAAGTTCTGACTGTCCCTGCCATTTCAGAGACCTTCCCTAAAGCTCTTCAAGTAGAACATCTGAACACTTCAATTCAGCTTTATAGCAGTAGCATAAACTCTTCTTTTCTTTTTTTTTTTTCTCCATTTTAAGCAGAGGAACAGCTTAGCCGAGCTTTCTGTTTGCTTTCCAACTGTCCACACTTTGCCTTCAGCTTTTTACCACCCAGACAAATAAAAATCCCCAAGCAACTACACCCAATTTGTTTTCTTCCCCTTCTTTTGTCTTTTCACAAAAACTCTGCTGGCTGCACAGTGGCAGAGTTCAGGTCTGAATAGAAGAGCCTCCACCCAGCTGATGCCACAAGGGGAAGGGTGGGTTTGGATTCACTTGCAGGTTCACTGTAATTTTCAGAAGACCACACTGGGCTGACAGTCTGCTTCAACTCACACCAGTTATTTTTATTAGTGCATTAACCCCCTCATTTAATTACCAGGATGCTTCTGGAATCATCCAGGGCAGTTAAAAGCTTCCCTAATAATTTTATGGCCATTTTTTGTCTTGTGTTTTAAGGGGAGTGGTTCTGCCACATCCCTGAGCACATTTGGTCTCAAGGAAGTTTCTGGGGCCCAGAACTTATAGACCTAAAATTCTTAGTTTACAAAGGCAAGTGTAGTTCTTAGCATGGATTTCTTGCCAGAGGGTAGAAATAAAATCAGTTGTGGTCAGGGTGCAAAGAACCATAAGGCTCTTGAGCTCAGGTTTCACTCTTGGTCAGATTTGGTGACTGGAAGATTGTGCACAGAGGAGTCGGAGATGTCAAGCTCCAGGACCCCCCAAGATTTCTAGCACTTGCAGGCTGTGAGCCTCTTTCAGGACTGCCTCAAAGGCCACTCAGCTCTGCAGCTTAACTTTCCATTGCCTATTCCAGACGCCTGGTGCATGCAAGCTCTTTCTTGCTCTACCCACTGTAGTGGAATGATTGTTTGCCCTGTGATACAGTTCCATGCAAGTTATCCCAAGCAATCTGTGTTCTTTTAAGCAGCTGCCACCCCCAGAGACTAAAAAGCTATCTTTGTTCATGGAAAAAAACCAATGTAATAACCGTCAGGGTCCTTCCTATTTACTTGCTTTACTACACTCCTGTTTCCTGTAATATTGCTCCCAATTGCATTCCTCATGTGACCTCTGTGCTCTGAATGATGACAAGTGTAACACTTACAATTTGTCATGCACCCTCCAGGAATTACATTTACATCTCTCAAATGATTTTACATAGACTGGAAGTGGTATTTGAAACAGTGTTACATTATAGGCAACAGCCAGCCAAAAAGGTCAGTGAAAGCATTACAGGCTCATTTCATAGCAAAGTAGACAATACATAATCCTGCTGTGCTTCACCCCTTCTCTTAATAACATATTTAAGATCTTTTGTTTTAAGTTCAGCAAAGCATGGAACCTAAACCCGGAAATTATATCTAAAATCTGGCTTCTTAGGAATGAAAGTAAGGACAGCAATGTTGAATCATTTCTTTTTCAGTAGATGATTATCTTAACAAATTGATTGCTTTTGTGAGTATTTCAAAAGATTACTAAAGCACTTTGAAGTAGCAGAGACATACTGAAATTTGAAAAACTATATATCATTTTTTGTTCAGGAAGACAATCACCTGCTATAACTTCATAGGACATTTCTAAAGAATTTCTCTGCCACTGAAAATAAAATTAAAAAAAAAAAAAAAAGTAAATAATGACCTGGATAATCCCCTTTAAAAGAATGTTTTATAACTGATTTAAAGTCAAGTGGGATCCGTGGCTTGTGGGTTTCCCATAAAATAATGCATTTTGCAAGTTGCTTTATTTTTTTTTTTACTCAGTTTGGTATTTTTTCAGGAGTATTTCTGTATGCAGGTGCTAACCCAGCCTATAACAACACCACAGCACAGGAAAACTAAGTGCATTTTGCTGTTCTTAGGGAAATAGCACGTACATTCAAAAGGAGTGAAAAATAAGCATTGCTATGATTAATGATTCTCAGTTCTTGGAGAGGATGTATGAGACTGATTTTTTCTGGCACCTCCAACAAAAAGCCAGATCAGATAATTTTATTATTAACATAGGTTCTTATATTTGTTTGTGCCCTCCTGCTATGGTAAACTGTAGCTCCCTTTGGGATTCTTAAATCAGAAAGGGAACTAAGGAAATAGAAATTAGAAGAAATAAACCCATGCTGAAAATCCTTCTGGATTCTGTTTAACTCAAAGGTGACCCTGACTTATATAAAAGGAAGGAAATTGCTTCAGGCTCATATTCTCACTTGCACTGGTGGAATCTCTGAAGGCTTGGAGTTTTCACTGTAACTGGGTAAACATGCAGGGATCTATCTTTTGCACCTGCCAAAATATTCTAGAAATCCTGTGACAACAGGTTTTTTGGCAAAAGTCACTGTTTTGCTTTCAGACATGACCAGACCTAAGAAACGCAGAGGTGCAGAAAAATCAAAAGGAGAGGGGGAAAAAAGGCAAGAGAGGTTTTGAATCTGAGAGAAATTTGTTTGCTGCCTTTTGAGGTAGTTCAGATTGGTTTATATTGCACCTTGTCCCACTCTGAGTGGGTTTTCTATTTGTAATAAAGTCTGGCAGTCTCCCACAGCTCACTCATATTGTCATTCCCAAGTGATTTATTCCTCCACACTTGGCTCCAAACAATCAGAAGAGGGATAATATGAAATACATCTCTAGCCTGGTACTGAAAAAGTAAAGAGAGACTTTCACAATCATAATTTAAATGTATTTCCTTGAAAAAATGCAGAATGGAAATGTGCAGGATGGCAAACAGTTGCTGGGCATTCAGGTTTTAGATAGAAATGAGGGAGTTTCCTTGCCAGGAGAACTGGAAAAGTAACTATTATGATGGAAGAAGAGGAGTTCTGGTCTTTGAAGCAAAGGTGTGCATAGGCAGCTTTTTAGAAATGTTGGTTTATCTGTGTGACTGACACACTTGGAGAATGTGCTCTGCTCTGACTGTGTCACGTAATCTCACCAAGGTAACACTGCCGTGGCTGGTACCGCTCCCACTTGAAAATTTTAACTCTGAGATAACTCACCCCATGCCTGTGGTAACTTTCTGTTGTTGTTATTGTTGAAAGAGTGAAAATATTTGTGAACACTCTTGTATGTACAATTCCAGAGCCTGAATCACTACAGCATTTGTCTGGGTTTATTTTGGCACCAGTTTTAATGTTCTGGTCTACAGCATTTGTTTATTTGCTTAACTCTTGTCCTAAACTTCCAAAAGAAACCACCAATTTCCATTCAGTCACTCAGTTGCTTTTCTGAAAACCAACACCACTGGGGATTCAGAGAATACAGGAACAGGGAAAATCTTCATGCTTGCATGGGTTTCTTTAAATTCCCGTTGTCATCCGCTGTAACAAGCAGACTCACAGACCGAGACCGAGTATCCAAAGCCAGCCAGGATGTTGCAGTGGAACAGACTAGAGTCTAGTGCCTAGACTCCCCTGCAGTGAACTCCCTAAAAAGAGACAAAGATGGTTTTACAGTCCAAACCCCAAAGCTTTATTAAAAATGAAAATAGAAGTGATTCTGAATAGATATTGAGAGAAACAAGACCTTTATACACAAGCCTCTCCCTTGCACAGAGCAAAAAAGAGGAAGCTCAGGGTTATACCCAGCTTTCCTACAATCCTGCAGACATGCAGCTGCTGAAGTGTTGCATTGCTCCTGTTTCTGCAAGCAGTTGCAAGGAAGCCAAGAGATGTTTGCTGAAATCCTGAGAGGAACAATTATGTCAGGGAACTGCTTTCTGCTTGCTATCATACACTGTTTTGCCCAAGAGCTGCTTGAAAGAGGGAATTTCCTCTTTTTCTGGCATTGCCAGCACCTGTTACTACTTTTCTTCAGGGCAGCTTTACTGCTTTAGTTTGCTTTTGGGCTCAATTTCCTTCCCAGTGTATGACCAAGGAAGATCTGCCTCAGGGAAAAGCAAAATTCTTCCCTGCTATTTCTCGTGATGCTGGCAAACATCTGCTTTATGTGCTTTAGAATCTGATCTTATTTGTCACTCAAAAGTGCTTTCTTCAAGGTGCATCTAAAAAGCTACTGATCATTTTTATCTTTTCTTTACCTCAATTTTGCTTGAAGCCATTTGTAATTTTTGCACCAAGAGAGGAAAATCTGATGCTGTGGTTCTCATCCCTGAAGTCAGGCTTGTGTCAGCCTTTCCATTATATAAACCCTTATTTTGAAGAGTTTCAAATTCAGCTATAAAAAATTCAGTCTAGGCTGGAAACTGGCAAATTAAGTCTTTGCATGGAATGTTCCTTTTAATTAAAATAGAAAAGAACTGTATTCAATTGCCTTTATGTTCCTCGGGTCCTTGAAAGACCTGTCAGGCTACACTTAGAAAGCTCTTTCTATGCTTGCAAGATCAATTTTCAGGGATACTGAGTGCTTTTATCTCTCAGCTGGATGCAATTGCTCAACCTTAGATTTTCTATATTTTTCTAAAGCATTTTGTTCATCAGGTTTTCATTTTCACTGTGTCGATCCACTTACAACAGTTTAAAAGTTGTAACAATTTTCTTTCCTCTTAGTAGTATATTTGCAATAGGAATGTACATCACTTTCTTATTCACTTCTATTCCTATGCTATTTTCTAATAAAAAAATTTAAAGATTCTTTCTGTTGTGCTGTTCTAGCTATGACCATTGATTCCTACAGGGAAGTGGGATAGCGATAATTCAATTGACTCATTATTTTCACGCTGAAAAGTTCTTATTGCAACCTTGTTTACGGCCAGATTTTACCTATTAATTCCTTCCACAGTAAAATGTGAAGGACAGGACAGATAATGCTAATCTTGTTGTTCTGGGAGATCAAAATCACGGTAGGTTAGATATTAAGGGAGGTTTAACTCTGTTCTCAGAAAAATCACTGGGGATTAATGTGGAAGAAATGGAAAAAAGGGGAACTTTTGCAGTGAAATATGATCATTGATTACTATATATATATATTCTTCTGTATTAGGCTTCTGTCTTGGTTAGGTGATGCCAAGTTGGAAAAAAGTCCATGAAACATGACCTTTATTTTACTGTTTTTTCTATACCTGGAGCTGGTATCTCCATTTTAATGGAGATGTGTTTTGCACAGAAAAACACAGAGTCACTTGCAGACAAAAGAAAAAGTTGTGAAATTACCCCTGCAAATGGGCCAGGTGTCAAAGGAGTGTAGTTGCAATTCAATGAGCATTTAAGCATGGGCTGAAGTTTATCCCTTTCCACTTATATGTGCTTAACTTTAAGTATGTGCTCACATGCCTTTGAAATCACATGATTCAGTGCCTTGGTGAGTGCAAAATACTCAAAGCCATAGTGGGACAACTGATAGGGATTGCATTTTGCAAGATCAGTAAATCATATTAATAGAGATTACAGGAATGTAAACTCGAATAATACAGGTGTGTACTTGCAGTCCCCAGAGAACTCCTCTTTGCTATATATTCACCTTTATTCTATAATTGTTATAATGCCAATGTTATTATAACTATCAGAGATAAAACTCCACTTCTTAATTGAAAACCCTTGTTTTTTCCTCAGTGCAATTCTATTTCTGGCCCTGAAGTTTTATATTTCTCTTCATTTGCTAATCCATATGTCCCTGGCAATATCCCTGTGTTCTACTGTACTTCAAACAATTTGGCAACTAAATGAGTGTTTGAAGCTGATCTAATTACATTAGCCTGAGAAGCCAATTAGATATTTGTAGAAGGATCTTGCTGAATGCTATTTCTTGAATAGCTGAGCAAGACACACTGGCCCTCAGTTACTCAGTTCCTGCCAGACTGACAACAATGTAAACTGAATCCCTTTCTGCAGGCAGCCTCTCCACACAAAGGATAAACAGTGGATGTGCTTTAACTCCAACAGCCTCTTGTTGTAATCATGAAAAAAGATAAACTTCCAAGAAATGTCCTCATTATAGTTGTGCTTTGCCTTCTTTTTTATATGAAATCTTGGCAGATTGAACATTTTTTGAGATGAACACTGGATATCTGAGAGCAAAGGATGGGAAGCCAGTTTGCTTAAATTCTCTTCCAACTAACCACTCAGAAACAATCAAAAACTCTTGTTTATTCGAGTTAGACAAAATGAGCAAGGACAGCTCTCATGAAGGCCAAGCTGATTCATTTCCTAGTTTATTTCTAGGTTTTATGCAAAGAGTTTCAAGAATGGGATTGAAGTCAGGTGTAACATCCATTCAGGCTGTCAAATCATAATGCTCTGATCCCAGTAACAGCTTTTCTCTTAGTAATTCCCACTAAATCCCACTCTAAAACCCTAAGGGCTAACGACTGTTCAAAATTCAACTGTTAGGAGGGTGGCTATGAATTTTGAAGCCTATTTGTGGGTGTATATTTACGAAATCTTTTACCTCAAGCAATCATGATTCTGTTATTGAGGTAAGTCCTGGCAGCCTTTCTGTAGCTTCAATATATTGCTGTAGTTCAAGTTTAAGTGTTGATATGGCTCTAAAGGTGCTTGGAAGTCATATCAAAATTAACAAATTAGCATTTTGGCAACCAGTATGAAACCTATGGCAGGAGGAGACCTTAATGTACTACAGTAGGTACTGCTGCTCCTGTTATTCTCTGCTCCTGGGAAGTTTGTCTTTGGAATGGTGCACCGAGAGAACCAGGAGCTCTGCACAAAGGCACAAAGCAAGCTAGAGGTGGTTATATAAATAGCAGTGCCTTCTGTGGGTCCTTTGCTCCATTGCAGCTCTGGCGGTTGGAGCGAGAGTTTCTCATCTCGCATCTTTTGGCAATATCCTGCAAAGAGCCACCCCATTGTACAGCACGGGCTGTTGCCATGGAAACAATAATATTTTTAGTAGTGCCTTTCAGCTGAAAAGCTCCGGTTTCTAATGAACGCTGCCGGAGCCTCGCAGCACCTGTGGGGCAGGTCAGGGATCCACAAGCGGCAGCGATGAGACAGGGAGGGCTGAAGGGCTTCTCCAAAGCCACCGGCAACACTCCTCGCCGAGCACCGCCCCCATCTCGGGGCTCCAGCCTTGCTGCAGCTGTCCTCCTGAGCACCTTTTCCCTGTCAATGGGAGCTGCGTGCACTTCGGGGGCAGATCTCACAACTAAAGAGATAAGCTGGATCTAAGGAATAATGCCTTTTACCGCTCATTACTTGATTTTTTAAAATTAAGAGTAATAGTAACAATGAAGTTAAATGGGAGGGGGGTGTTGTCTGGCTGTTTAAAGAAATGTGAAAATAGAGGAAGTATTCTAATGAGAGAAAAAAAATCTTTTAGGGTATGTTATTTGTGCATTGGTACTGTCCTCACACCCTTTTCTTCCTCAGAATAACTTTTTGTTGATTTACCTCCTTTTGCTCACCAGCTCCAGTCCTAATCCAAAGTATGTAATTAGTGCTTGCACAAAGCCCTGTTTCCCACTGCTCTTCGTTCCCTGTATGCAATGCCTGGTATTTTTGGTGCAGACAGGATGCATCCCAAAACAATGTGTGCCAGTACCATCAATGCAAATGTGCAACTCCATCACCACTTGGTGTACATCACACAGACCAACCAATCTTGCAGGCTGTGGAACCTGTGCTGATGTTATTTTTTGCATATTTAACTTTTAAACCAAATTCCTGCTACCACCCTAACTTCTCTTTCCAAAAAGAGCAGCTTGAATTTTCTCAAAACTAGGAATAACTGGGCTTATATCTGGCTTAGAGGTCACTTGATGCTCTCAATAAAAATGATTCCTGAAAACACCCCCCAAAACTCCCAACTAAGTTGGCAGCTCAGGGGCTGAAATTACTCCAAAGCGCAGCGAGAACCAGTTACAAAGCAGAATTTTGGCAGGAACCCAAGGAATCTGTCAGCTATTGTGCAGGGAATGTGGCTGTCCTCCCAGCGCTGACTTAAAACAGAAAATTGAGGAGATACTAAGGACTGGGGAAGTGATAATTTTATCTGGAATGTCATGGCCAAATTCTGAGGACAACATGTAAGTGTCTGTGGAGGGAGGAAAAGAGACCTTACTGAAGAATGACCTCATCCAGAAGAAATCCCAGTGCCATATGTTCCCTTGGCCTGCATTTGATACCACAAAGACTCTCAGATAGATGCAAGGAAAAGAAGGGCCTGCTTCTTTTTTTCAGAGGAAGAAACCTGTAACAAAGTAGCTGTAAATCCGCATCTTCATTTATTGGTACTACTTATATTCAGCTCCAGAGGTTTCCTGGGATGTAAAATGTAACAATTTTAGCTGGAAAAAGGGACATATCCTATTCCAACAGCTTACTGTTCTCCAACCACAGACCATCTTACACATAGCAAGCAAAGACCAAGGCAGAGTTGTCTTTTGATAAGCCTGAAAAACAGTGGCAAAACAGATTAATCCCTCAATACTGGGAGATTTGGTTAAAGCCTTTCCACTGATTTTGCAATCACCCTTAATGAGTTATAGGAATATAATTTGTGATGTAGGTTTTTATTTTTCCCTTTGAGTTTAAATCCAACTACTAAGAAAGCAATGATAAGTGGAATTTGACTTTGGTTCCAAAATATTTTTGTAGTATGGGAAAGGCCTCTGTTCCCATTCCCTTTCTGAAATGAAATGGCTTATTCAGAAGCAGTGCTGCTGAGAGGCTTCCACCCAGAACACATCAACACTTAATTAAATTACGGTGCTATCTGAGGAAAGAGGTGCAGCAATTTCAGCGGCTGACAGCTGGATTTGCACACATGGACTTCTCCGAGGTGAGCCCCTGGTTTCACAATGCCCGGAGTCTGGCAGCACTTGGATTTCATGGCACGGTGCCCTGGGCGTTGCAGCTCAGCGCTCCCAGCTTGTGCCAACACCATCTAATTTGTCTGCAGGCTCTTCTCCTGTGATCCAGCTGGTTTGATGCTACTTAAAAATCCTGATCTCTGTCCTCAAAGGCTTCCCGGAGACGCTTCCCAGCGCAGCCTTTCGAAGCATCCGGGGAAAGGTGTCCCGTAGTCATAAACACGCTCCAGGAGGAAAGCCGGGAGGGGCTGCCAGCCCTTCCGTAGCGCGGAGCCGCGCTCGGGGGCACACAGGCGCGGTGCCGCCGCTGGGTGGGGGCCATCCCCGCCCGGGCTGTGGCCACGCCGCTCCGGGGTACGGCGTGCGGGCCCTGTGGGGACGGGATGGGTGGAGGCGGCCGGAGCAGGATGGAGCCGCCAGGCTCGGCCCACGGCCTGGGCCTCGGGGCTGCGCCTCGTGGTGCCCCTGGGAGCGCGGGAGGGCGACCCCGTAGGGCCCTCATGGCCTGGTAATTGCCCGCCCGCGGTGCTCGGTAGTGGCCGAGGCGTGGAATTACGGGCTTTTCCCGGGAGCGCTTTTCCCGTGCCATGTGCTCCTGGAAGATGGCAGGATCGCGTGTGCCCGCTGCAATGGTAAGTCTCTCTGGTTTTTGTGGTTTGGGATTCTTTTGGCCCTGTGCTGGGCTTCAAGGAGGTTGCTTTGGCAGATAAATGGAAGACGACACAATGGTAGCGTTGTGGAAGGATTAAGGATCCCCTGCACAGTTGGAATGCGCACGCGCTGTAAAAGGATTAAGGATTGCCTTCACAGCCCCAAGGCTATGCTCAAGGAGCATTTGGACAAGGCTCTCAGGCGCAGGATGTGACTCTCAGGGCTGTCCTGGACAGGGCCGGGAGTTGGACTCGCTGATCCTGATGGGTCCCTTCCAACTCGGCATATTCTGTGGTTCTGCTCATGCACTAAATGGGGTTGTGCCAGTTCACCAGGGCAGGTTTTATACCATGTTCTGTCACTGTTCCTTTCAAAAAAAAACAGCCCACAATACAAACACTGTTCTCTGTTTTATCTTAGCATGTGCCAAGACTTGCCCTAGTGTAGTAACGGAATGTTTTCTTCCACTTTACTGCCTCGTTTCCATTGTTCCTTGGTGGTAGGTACTAGCATGATGGTAAGGCAGTGCTTTTCACAAAGATTATAGGTTGGTATGGGGCGATTGTAAGTGGAGATGAAGCAATTAAAGTTTTAACTTCATGTGATCAGAGGTAACTCTCGAACAGAATCTGCGAGTGTGCCCAGCTTAGGCTTTTGGGCAAGTGATGTTGGCCGTGGGCTGCCGGGGTTGCATTCCCTCCTCTGCAGGCACAGTCAAGCTGTTTGGTAATTGAAAGGCAGGGGACAAAAGGAAAGTGAGCACAGGAAGAGGGAAAGGTCGCTTGCCCTCACCTTGAAACCGCTCATTCTCTCCAGATCCTTTCTGCAAAGGAATCACAGGCATCGCAGTCACCTCAGCTTAAATAAGGTCTTCAATTAGTAATTTGACTTAAGACTTTTTTATCTTCTCCCACTTCCCCCATCTTAAAGTATATGTGTTCTTATTCTGAGAGGTTGTTGGGCTTCGTGTTAAAATTATTTTGGTATTTAATTGAAAAAATGAATTTATGTGGAGTTTTGTCTTTCTTGTTTTGGAATTGTTTTGTGATAGGAAAGAAATGAAAACCTAATTCATACATTTTAAAAACAATAGCATCTGGAGTATTTTTAATAAGGTTTTTGAATTCACTCCTTTTCTGTTGAGAGAGAACAACCTATCCAAAATTCTTGTCATTTGTTGCCTAAGAGATTTGTCTGAAGCACTGTGACAATTTGCATAAACAACCAGAGCTGCCCTTTGGGTTCTCTTCTTGCTGTCAATTCTCTTCTCAGTTCCTAATAAAAAATATCATTGTGTTTCCCTGGCAATTCCAGAGCATGTTGGAGCAGTGTAGTCATATGGTACCTTGATGTGTGTTCTCACCCCTGCACTGCTCACACCCAGATTTCAGGCGGTCTGGAATGAAAGAAATCCAGGGTGGAACTCCTCAAAGGCTGCTTTGCAAAGAGCCTTCACATATTCTGCCTAATAAGGTTTTCCATAACAGAGCACATGTGGTGTTTATGGATGTACTTTATATCATGTATTTAGTAGTTTCTGTTCCTCCCAAATTTTCATCATGAATCAACATGTAGAGGACCAAACTTCCTCATGGGGAAAATAATTGCAGATACGAAGTGATTGCTGTAGTGTCTCTGTTCCAGACTCCCTTTCCAGCATTCTCTTTGCTTACATGTGCTTTGAAACTTTGATTTGAGCCCAGTTGTAGTTTCATACAAAATGGGACTGGCTGAACTGCCCATTCTCTTTTCCTATTCTTCAAAAAAGCAATATGATCCCTACGGAATTTGTTAAAAGGAAAGGGCAGTTGGGTCCTAAGTGGCCAAGACCCCTTTTCCCAAATGAAAGTGAGGGTTCAGAAAACACTGCTTGGGAAGTACCTTGTAGATTCAGAATTATTTCAAGACACTATGGTTGTGTCAGAGTACCAGGGCAACTCCAATCAAAAATGAGATGATTCCTCTGGAGAAAATCTCCTCTAGATCAGGGATGCCTGTGCTGCAGCACATCCACGATGAACTGCAGGATTTGAGGATCACTAAACCCACGGGTCTCACACAGTGTGCTAAACAGACAGGAGGCAATGCTCAGCACTGATGAATTTGGTCTGTTCCACTTTCTTTGGCTTGCCCTTGAACATGGAAAGCAATTCCTTGTGTTTCCAGAGGTTTCCAAACAGTTTTTAACAAATTGCAGTACCAGTTTCAACCACAATTTTTTTTCTCTAGAGGCTTAGCAAACTCTGCAATTCTATATTCATTTACTAATTCATTTGGCAAACTGAAAGGCTCTTACTGTTTCCAGAAATTGAACTATATAAACTCAAAACTTCCTTACCTTTATAATTGATCCTTGTGAAGCCATTAAACATTCCACGTTTGGTTTTTTTTTTAAGCAGTATCTGTGTGAACAACACTATTCACAAGGTGCCACTTAGTACCTTGTGCTGTTGTAGTACCTAATACAGAGCTCAGAACTGTCCCCGTAAGCCCCAGACCAGCTTTCCAGCTTTTTTCAATCACGTCCTTTCCTTCAGTAGCATGAGCTGGAGAAACTGTAAAGGGATAGAGGAAAAGGGGAGAAACATGTCTGCTTCATAAAGTAAACTATTCCCTTTGCACTTTTTTTCTTTTTCTTTTTTTTTTTTTTTTTTTTTTTTACATTCCTTGCTTTTTCACCTTTGCCAAATATGGTCTTCCAGCCCGTAACTTTGTTTGGGAAGGGGATCGTGCTCTGAAAGGTTTTGGGTCTGCTAGAAAAGAGAATTATCAGGATAAAGCTGGTGATACCCAGTATTTACTTCTGATTGTGTTATACAGCTTTGTACCCAAAAAAAAAGCAGAGGAAAGAGTGACCTGGCCTGTTTTAATTCAGCAGCACTGTTGGATCCTTACTAGTTGGATCTTTTTGCCTATTATTTGCTTTGCTTTTTTATCAATTTTCTGGGAGACCTTTATTGCTTAGCGAGTACATTGTGCCTGGCATTAATTTTGGTGATTGAAACTCAGATTCTGCAGTTAGTTTTTAGCTCATGTTTTTCTGTACAGTGAAATGACACTTGTGGACCCATTCCTATCCAGTCAGCAATTCCATGTTGCCCCTAAAGAGGCACGATTTCCACTTCTGCCAAAAACCATGCGTGTGTTGTACTTGCCTCACATGAGCAGCAGGGCTGTTTATGATAGGACTTTTGATTGTGAATGGCAGCGTGTGCAGGATCAGGGCCACAGTCAGTGTGGGGTAAAGCAGATGGTGCAGAACGCAGGTCTGGTTTCATTCCATTCCCAGGTACTGTGAGGGGCCAGCAGGGAGAAGGTGTTTCCAAATGCCTGGAGGCAGGACTCTCATACTGTGAAAATCCT
Source organism: Anomalospiza imberbis (assembly GCF_031753505.1). NCBI lineage: Eukaryota > Metazoa > Chordata > Aves > Passeriformes > Viduidae > Anomalospiza > Anomalospiza imberbis. The sequence goes on along the minus strand of NC_089684.1, from coordinate 45,822,262 downwards.
GATTATGCTGACAGACTTACCCCGGGCTTACATCTGTACTGAATTACAGGAGCTCCCTGTGTTTTGGCAAATCACAGCCGTGTTTTCTGATTGCTGCCGTGTTTCTGCTTCCCTCTCCCTAGATGGGACAGCGGAGACGTTGCATGGGTGGGTTATATTCCAGGTAGGCTGTCAGGGGTTTCTTCCATGCCTCCAAGAATTCCTACAGAATTGCATATTTGGCGTTTACAGTTTGTGTTAATGATGGCTATAAAGTTGTTTGTCTTCATGGAATTAGATATATCCATAAGGCATTTTCCAGCTCAGCTATGCTGAGGTAATAAAGCAAATTCTGCTGGCATTACTCACTGCAGTAATTCCCAAATAATTAGTCATCCTAGGTAATAGATGTGTGATGTGTCCCAGTCATAAAGTGCATAATGCAGGCTATGGACATAAAACATGGTGGCTGCTTGGGAAATGCAAAACCAGAAATCACATTGCTCAAGTTCAGTAAGGAGCCAGCTTCACACTTGCCTGTTCTTAAATCCTCCTGTGGAGCTTTTCTTCCACTTGTAGAGCTGGGAAACTCCAGTTCTGTTCTTAGACCTTGCATAAGTGGATTTCCTAGTTTTTCGCTTCAAATTGCTTATTTGTCACTGAGAAGCTCTAACATATATGCACACTTGTTTTATTTTCCCTGTCCTTACAAAGAGGAGTATCAATTGACATTGATACTGATATTGACTGGCTTAAAAGCAGGAATATGGGTGGGGTTTTTCTCCCAGTTTTACCTTTTGGCTGATGTTCTTCTATCCTGGCATTAAAAACTGCCCAGGGTGTAATTCATCCTGTTAAAGTGTTGTACATAGTGCTCACAGTGTTTAGTGAATGCTATACACGGAGGAAATTTACTGTTGGAAAATAAGTCATCCTGGACTGATTCCAAAAGCATTCACCAAGTGTGTATGTGTGTGTGTCTGTGCTTGGGTTTTGCCTGTGTGAATTTGGATTTTGTATCCATAAACTGGTGCTCAATTTTCATAGAAACAGCAATATTCATAATATCCTAAAATCAGTTCAGTACATGGTATTACAGCAATTTGCATCAATGCTATATTACATTTTCTTCCTGAGGAATTTCTAAAACATATAAATATGTCCTTAAGGAGATCTCTGTGATCAGTGCAACAACAAAGGAAGGAGACAGATTGCTCAAAGCACAGTGTGTCATGCAGTAATTTCCAGTGGGCTAATCATATTAACAGAGAAAATACTGGTGCCAGTTTTACTTTAACTAGTAAAGTTTTACTGAGTGCTACTGTCCCTAGCTGCTGCCCTTAACATCATCTGATTACAAAACCATCTACAGTTTGGAACTGGTTTTATAGCTCACCCTTCTTATAGGGGAACAGCTGGCAAAAAGAAAAACTGTGAAATACCAATGCTTAAAATGCAAAAAGTGGAAAAAAGATCATAAATATAAAACCAAAATATTGGTTTTCTTACATCTCTGGTAATAACCTCACTGGGCTTTCCAAAATGCAAAGTAATCTGGATTTCTGAGGCTCCCCTGAGTGTTATGAAAGTCAGTGAAATAAGCATGGGGTTGGTGAAATCCCACTGGGAAAGCCTTTTTTCTAGCTGATCCTGTTCTACAACCAATCAGTGATAAATTGGATTGAAGGGAGATCCCCCCACATTAAACCTCCCCACTTCTTTTGCTGTGCATCAGGACAGAGCTATTCCTAAGGTGTAAGTGGCTGCAGCCCAGAAAACGTTTTGGGATCTCAGTTTGTGCTGTTGCCAGACCAGACCTTTAAAGGTTCCTGCAAGGCAAAGCCAAGCACTCTCTGTCCCTAGCAGGCTGCTTTCTGTACCAGGGTGTTTTGGGATTGACACTTTGTTGTGTTGGGCAAATTGCAGAGTTCCCAGAGCCTTACTGGTGACTCATGTCTCTTTGCAAGGTATAGAAGTGGTTCCAAGAGAATTTGTGGCAGCCGATATTTGGGGTCCTGGCACTGCAGGTTAAAAGGTGACCTCACGGGGAGTTTAGTCAATTTTAACATTCCTCAGAATGCATTTTCTTGTGCATCCCTACAGCTCTCTGTGTGTGATGTATTGGAATTTTGTGGTTCAGTGGTCTGTGGCAAGCAACAGGTGAAGAGAAAATCCTGTAGTTTGGGAATCATTGGAGTTCCATATGCAAACCTTGAGTGATGTGTATTGAGTGATATGAGTCTCCACTGACCGTATATTCCTTAATTCTGTGGGTTGGTTCCAACCTCGCACACTTAAATCTTTTTAACTCCAAAATTTTACCCAAGGGACTCTTTCTCTGACTATATGCTGTGTATTGGAAACAGTAGACTGGGATCAAGGCTCTGGATCAAAGTCTGATCACAATACCTTCCACTTGAGAGTTAATACACCCACACTGTTAGTCATAAAATATGGAAAGGAACCAAGTTTCCTGTTCCATGTCTCCAGGCATATCCAAGTTACTGTATCCTTGGAATGAGTACTATGGGATATTTGTTTGGTGAGTTTGAAATGAGCCATCTAGGAACAGAATTGTGGATTTGATCTGTATTGCTAGTAACTGTGAGAGCTCTGCTGTAGCCAGAGATTGGCATGATTTGCTGTAAACCAAAAAAGGGAGATTAATGTGTTCATCCGGGCGGTTGAAATCCGACGAGAGAGACTGGAGTTAGTTGCAAGCAAGGCCATTCTGGAGGGGACCTCCTAGGTTTTTGGCTCCCGGTTTCTGCCATAGCAGGGAATTGCCTGCTCAAGCCCCATTGATACAGTTGCCAAGCCCATCTTTAATCAGTGACAGCCTCGGCACCAAGCAAACACATAGGCCTCTTTGATTTTCAGAAAGCAACTTGTGTGGTTTGCCTCTACGCAGTGTCAGTCACGGATCACTTAGTGAACTACACAGCGTTTCTACTTCTTCCATGATTATTCTAAACCAGGTATTTTCTTCTATGTAAAATAGGTGTGTCTGTTTTTATCATTAATGTCGGCTAACATTTGGATGTTGCCTCTGATAAGGGTGAAATACAGCTAAAGACATACAATACAGCTGCTGGGCTGCTGGCTTTAACAATTTTATCAGCATCTGAAATTTACTTATGGGCTCAAACATGAGTGTGAGAGGTAAATGAAAGATCCCTTGAGATTATTTGTGGTAAAAATGTGGGAGTGTTCTTGCTATTTTCCCTTTAAAAATGAAGAGAAAATGCATTAAAACTACAAAGTTCAGAGGAGATATAGGATCCAAAATGTATTAAACAAAAATGTTTTTACAAATCCCATGAGAATTAGGTGCCTGATCCATGATCTGAAGGCATAGATCTTTGGCAATATTATAAATGCCCATGAATACATTTACAGTTGTTTACTTTAGAGACAACATTAGAAGGAATTTCCTATAACACTAAAAAAAGAGCTTGTTTTTTAAATCTCTTTACCCAAACCAAAAGATGGATGCAGCTTACTTATAAATGGTCATTGCTACATGTCAGAAAAAAGGGCAACACATTTCTTCTTCATTCTTGGATTTCACACGCTGGGGACTGTCCTAGCAGCACAAGTTTGAGGTGGGGGCAGGTTGGGTCTGGGACACATCCTTGGTTGTTGGGATTTTTTGGAGGCGGCCACCCACTCAGGGCCACAGGCCCCTGAACACAAACACTGGCAATTTAGGTTTTTATTTTATGACGATTGAAGTAGTGAAAGCTTAGACCGTACATGTTCTTACTGTGTCCAGAATTCTTAGGGTTTATGGTAGCAGGAGTTCTGTGAGTGAAAGAACCTGTGCAATAAAGAGCATCAAAAATTAAAAGGAGCAACTATTGTTTTATCCATCATGTATGTATATATAAAAGTATTGACCTACCGGCAGCTGCAGATTGTTACAACTTTAAGAGTAGATTTTGCCAAATATATGCACTTAAAGTCCATTTTCGGGGAAGAAATGTAACCTGAAGATCAAATAACTCAAGGCTTTCGCAGGCTGATACAGAAACTGCTGACACCCAGTTGAGGAAATTAGTTTCTCAGAGCTTTTTCCTCTGTTGGTGTGGTGGTTTTTTTTTTTTTTTTTGGTTTTTTTTTCACTGCTGAATGTGGTGATAGTTTCTATTTCACAGCATTTACAAGGCCTAGCACTGGGGAACAGAGGAAGCTAAAGCAGTAAAACTTCCTCTAAGCTGAGGCAATTATTTTAGCAACAGCAGAATCATGATGCTACAGCAGCCGGTGTCATTCCAAAAGCATTCCATAGCTCATTAGAGCTCCATAGCTGCATGTCCATGATGTTCCACGGACACCAGTGGGTCTTACTTCAACCACTCCTTAGTTAAAACATGTTCCTCCTACCTGTAGGCACTGTGCAATGGTGTGCACACTTCACAGGAAGTTCTTTTTTCCAGCATAGGGTTTGGAAAGGTACCTGGGGCTGTCAGTACCCCCACACCTGCTCACACAGGGTATTCACACAACGTTCTTGTGCCTGCAGCCTGTGGCACAACTCAGAGATTTATTGTGAACTCCTAGCAAACAGCAAAGAAAGAAGAGCAGCCTGTTCTGTCTTGAGCACTTCCAGAAGAAAAGGCAGTGTTTGCTCTCTAGAAACACAGAGGGACCTCTAACAACGCGTTCTTTGAACGCTCTGCCCGTGCCTTTTCCTGCACTGGGAGAGGGATTTGCTTCCCAACGCAACGTGCAGTGCCGCAAAACTCCTAAGGCAGCATAAAAGTATTACTGTTCAGTGTCTGAAGAGGTCTGTCCCTGGTGGAGCTGAGCTTAATGATACTGTCAGTAGTCCAGAGCTGGCAGCGCAGGACCTGCACGGGTAATTCATCTCGAACGGGAAGGCGAGGAGACAGGAGGTTTTCATTTCAGCGTGGGGAAGGAAACACAAACCCACCTGGGAGAGCAGCTTGGTTTTATTGCACAGCTCTGTCTGTCTAAAGTCCTCTCACAGGAGCTGAGCCTGTGCTTGGAAAAGGGATGGAGGAATGCAGAGTTCTGAGAACAGATAAGAACCGATGGGTGCTGAGGCAGGATAACAGAGTGTGTTGATGAATCTCAGCTTCGTTGTTACAGGAGAGCAAAGCTTTACTTTGGTGATCTTCTGAAAGAGGATTGAGTTTCCTCATTGCCCACAGAGTGTTGGGTTACCGGTCGAGATGTTTCACAAGGTTTGTGTGTAATTGAAAAGACAGCCTGATCCAAGCCATTAAACATGCCTGACAGGAATTCAGAAGAGGGAATCGGTGGGGCTTCATCCACAAGCCCAGGACAGTGCTGGGGCTGTTAATCCAAGCAGCCATTTGTGTGATGTTACCAGAGCAGATCGCTGGAAAGGGTTCTCAGAAAATTCTTAATTCATTACGTGTGCAGTTTGGGCAGGCAAGGGATGGTAAGTTTTCAGAAATCCTGGCACTCATCCAGGCTCAGCTGAAAACCCATCTAACCTATGGAGCTGCTGACTTTGAGAATGCTCACATATTCCCAGAGGAAGTGAGAGAAACACTCTACCTGCAGAATTTCAGCGCCTTGTTACTACTTAGACTTCAACAGTGCCCTGAGGCTCTCATTTGCATAACACACTCCTATACAGTGTTGTTGTATAAATGCTGTGATTTATTACCCTCTGTGGAATCAGAGCAGTTTTATGGTTTTTAATTACTGATTGACCTTAATCAGCAGTTTTTGGTTGCTCTGGTGTTCAGAACATGCTGCCGCCTACGTTTTACATTTTTGTGATCCAGTGTGCCACTGAATTCCATTCTGGCCAGCTTTTTCACTAGAATTTGATAAATGCATTCTTATTCCTCCTTCCTTCTTGGTTCCTAAGCAACACTTATTTTTTGCCAGGTTAGTTATCCCTTTACCTGCTGCTTTATGACACAAAGTAGACAGTAGTTTTCCTGAACACAGCAAGGGATTTTAGTGTAGCAAGGGGTTTTTAAAAGAATGTAAGATTGGTTAATTGTCACTTACATGTATAGCTGCTCTATTAATTTTGGAAGAATTTATGATGTCATCATAGATCCTAGAAAAAAGTGCCTGCAGCAGAAAAAGGCACATGCAGCCATTATCCACAACAGGAATAGTCTTGGCAGCACAGTGCAAGCGAAGAGCTTTATTAGACTCCTGTCCACTGAGGAATCTCTTTCCAGCAGGCTGTAAATTGGGCTCACAAGGCTGTATCTGCACAGCAGCTTTAATGCAGTTTATCTTACCTCTAGGTGGAGAGGTCATTTCTACCAAAGACCTTTCTAAGGAGCAATAGGTAGGGCCTCATTCATAAAAATGGGAATAATAAACTGAGGAAATTTACCTCCCAGACAATGTACATTCTCATATTCATAATAAATAGCATTTCTTTAGAAATGCATTGTGTTCACACATACTTAGATAATTTACCAAACTTTCATGAACTATTGATTGATTTAAATATCAAAAAAGAGATTTATAGCACATTTCTCCTTAAAAGCCTTGTGGCTCTTTTTTGTAAAATATTTTTATCATATTCTATCTCTCAATGCATGTTTGGGTCATGTGAGTAAGCTGAGTTTAGGATTGGGTGAGGAATGCAAGTAGTTGCCTCATGGACTGGACAGTATCAAATTCAGACTAGAAATAAAATACAGAAGTTTCAATGATTGTGGGTAACAACTGGAATAGTGAATCAGGGTCTATAATGATAACTTTTAAGTGAAGCCTTGGTTAGTTTCTAAAACATTTACCCACATGTTTATAACAGCATTATTTCAGGGAAGTTCTGTAGTCTCTGTGACATGAGCTGCTACACGGATGGTAATGGTGGGCTCTTCCAGCTTTAAAATCTGTAACTAAATATAATTCTTACTGTCTTCACTAAGAGGTGCCGTGACTGCTTTGAACATGTCACTGTTAAACTCACAGTAAAGAAAGCAAATGAAAGTTCTTGTAGTATGCAGTTGCAAATATGAAATGCACTATTGGGTTTAAAGCAAACCAAAGGCACTATTCTCACAGTGCATGAGCCAAACTGGCTATGAGATCCAAAACAGGAACAGGTTCAATAGAAAACCATATCATTCCCCTCCCAATTATTGGCTGTGACACAATAAACTCAGGAACTCCCCAGCCTTCTGGGTGCTGCAAGGGACCCATTTCCTAGACAGGAGGCATTTTTTCTGTCTCCAGGCAGATAAGGAATAGGCCGGATCAAGCTTTGTTGCTTTTTCTAGTGTGTGCAGGAGGAATGCAAGTTGGTGCTCCTCTGATTTGACTGGTTACTTCTGCTTTTGAATTTAGTCCTCCTGTTTGGTTTGTGAGGAGCTGGGATTGCTGAGCCACGTAGATGACATTTATGATCCATCACCTAACACTTCTCTGTAGCAATGACATTCTAGCAGTTAATAATTCTGAACTAGGAACGAGCTGAACGAAGTGTCCCAGGCAAAGGTGAAGGAGCGAGGTTTGAGGTTTTGGGGTGGGTTTGGTTTGGGTTTGGGTTTTTTTTGTTTTTGGTTTTTTTTTGGGTTTTTTTTTTTTTTTTTTTGTGGAGGTAAAGACTGGGTGTTTGGGGGTTGTGATTGTTGGGTTTTCTGGGGAATTATTTTGTGTTTTGTTTTGTTGGAGTTTTTTTACCTGATAAGGTGAAATTAGAATTTATTACCAGAGTAATCTCTGATATTGCAATCTGTAGAGTTCTGTATGCATGAAGCTTTTATTTGGTGTGTAGCAGTGAATCATCTTAATGCCATTTCTAGTATTTAGCAGCTATTGAAAACATCCTGAGCCTTACAAACACTTCATTAGCATTCTTCCTTCTAAGGACAAGCACCGTTCCTGGTTTAAATCATCCCTCTCCCTAAAAGCTTGCATTGGAAAGGCACAGCGTTTTTTCAGCTGTGCACCCGTAACCTTGAAATCGAATCCTTCACAAGGCCAAAATAAATACTTAGAATTATATTTTTGCTACAGTTGTACCCTTTTGACCAGTCTATATTTTCAGCTTTATTGTTGCATGGGATAAAAATGTCCTGTTGTGTGAATCCCAGGCAGTTGGTAGAACACTTGCAGCAGTCTGTGGTGTATCCCTCCTCAACTAGGAAAGTTGTGCTCTGGACAGAGAAAAAAGTTTTTCTTCCTTTGTAAAACTTCAGTAATTTTGAAAAGAGAATAAATCTTCCATCCTGTTTAAACTTCTTAGATTTATGTTGCAATTGCATTCATTATAAGCTCATGCCTTGCCCCACTTCTCTTGCTGTGGCCTTTTTAAGTGCGCTAGAGTGCGGTTTTAAACAGGACAGGTGAACTTTGTGTAAAAGCCCAGGCTTTAGGAACAGATGAGACTGTTCCCTCCGTACTGTTAGTGGCAAGGAATCCGTGCTGGAGATTGTAGCTGAGAGAGAGTCTTAGCCAATATGCCAAAGCTTCAAAGCACTAACATGCTGATGGCTGTGCCAGCCTCTGAATGCATGCTGTAACCTCTACAAATTTTTTGGCTCTTCTGAGACTCGGTAAAGCCAGTAAAGTGTCCACACCCCTTGCTCTGACAGCCAGAGAACTGTGACCTGTGCTCAGTGACCTGGTCTAGTGGAAGATGTCCTGTCCATGGCACAGAAATGGAACTAGATGGTCTTTAAGGTCCCTTTCAAACCAAGCCATTCTGTGATTCTGTGACTTCTCCTGGCATCTGCTACTGAAATGTCCCCAGTTCCTACAGAAGCACACCAGTTGCTGTTTCCAGAAGCAGCCATTTCAGTAGGAGTACAGGAATTTAAAGACTTTGTTCTGTTTCACTTGGGACCATAAACCATATGTAACTGGGAAATGGGAGACTCCACCAGGAAGGCCAGCACCAGCTCCAAAGTTGTGTTGTTTCAGTGATTGCAGGGACTGACACGAGAGGGATATCTAAGGTCACATCCCAGATTTCCAGAGTGACTTTATTGGCATCAATTGAGTGACTGCACATTTACATCAGTGCAGGCAGCTGAGATCAGAATCTGGACCTTTGCCTACAAAATACGGTGGGGAGTTGAGGAAAGTCTGTGTTAAATATAGAATAAGCTCAGAGCAAAGCTCTGTTTATGTCATCATAAAGCAGGGAATAAGCCACGGGTGGAATCTGAGCATTCCCAAGCAGCACATCTGTAAATTAATTACCAGGGTCCACCAAAGGAGGCAAAGGGAATGATGTCAAGCTTGTGACTCACCAGACTTCTATTCGTGTTGTAGTTTGCTGTTTTCAGTGATGAGTGCCTGGCAAAAGCACAGCACCCACCTGGAAAGCAGAGTGCAGGGATGTCCTGCCTTTTCCTTCCCCTGTGAAGAAGGTACACTGAGAACAGGGGCGTGGAGAAATGAGTGAGGTGAAAGGAAATGCACAGTTACTGTTCTTGGAAATATGTAGAATATTGATTCAGTGTGTAGGCCAAAGCCTGCTTCATTCTTCCTCCAGTTGCAGCAATTCAGCTAAAAATAGCAGTTCACAAAGCTGTTCTTCAGGCAGAAGAAGTTTCCTGGCCTCAGGCATGATTAGGAAGAGCACTGAATTGCACATCCCAAATTGCAGCCTTCCTTGTTACTGACATCTGTGAGTCACAGGTAAGAGAAACATGTAGTCTCCAGCTAGGAAGAATTACCTTTCTCTAGCTAGGAAGAATTACCTTCTCAAGGGTCATCTCAGTGTTAGAAAAACAGTTATAATGTTACCGTAGGAGCCTTAGCACTTGAATCTATTTTTTTCCTAGAAACTGTCTTCCCAAGACCTCAGTTACCATTATTATTCCTGTTTCTCTGTAACTTGGAGAGTGAAACTCTCTCTCAGGAAGAGTGCTGGCGCAAGGAATGAGAGTTTGCATGTTCAGCCTTCGTGCTAGAGCTCTCTCCAGTCTCCTGCACCACAGGACTGTCACCTTTCCGAGGCAGCTGGCACAAAGGGCCGGTCAGGGGAGAGAAAGGAAGTGGAACACATCTTCTTTTTGGGGTGTCTGTGTGTGTGTCAGACATGTCTGGCTCGGGAGGAGCAGGTAAGTGACAGCCTGACCTGAAATAACCAGCAAAGGGCACCTCTAAGAGCCCCCACCTGGGCTGCAGGTAACTGCAGATGAGCCTGCAACTGCAGCCATCCTCTCTGCACAAATTTAATTTTATGGGCTCAATACACACAGAGACTGCATAGCAGGGACTAAAAATATGTCCCTTCCTAATGGTGTGCTAAATTCAGTTTTAACTAGTGTATGTTTGAATTAATGTATTCACTGCACACAAGTTTAAATACCTATGGATGTTCAGGATTTCTTTCCCCTCAGGGAAAAAATACTTCCTCCAGCTTTTACAACTCTTCTGTTCCTTTCACTGAGCATCCTGAATGGGCTGTATAAACCTTGGCTACAATTTCTGAGCATCTACAAATATTAAGTAGAATATTAATAGCACATTATCTTCTAAGATCTCTCTGCTTGAAGGTCAGCTGAGTATTTTGCTGACATAAGCCTACTTTTGTTTTTGCAAAAGTGGAAAGAAAAAAAAAAAAAAAAAGGAATCTTTGTCAGGCCCAAAAAGAGAGAAGGTCAAGTTTATAGATGTCTGGCAGAGATTGCCCTCGAATATTTTCATTTGCAGCTGGGTGGGGACTAACAGGGTTTGGTATGGTTAATGGGGCACTGCAAAGTCATAGGCTCTGTTATCCTCCTGTCTTCTTAGAGCTGTCCTATGGCATCTTCTTAATAATACATTTTTCCTACTTTACTGCTAGAAAATATGTATATATGCATTTGATCAGATAGTTATTATGATACTCTGATGTTTGCCTGGATCCATGGTACTACTACAGCTTATATTAAAAGGGGAGCATTGTATTTTTTGTGTTAAAGGCAAGATGGCATGACAAATCTGATTTGCATTTGACCATTTATGGATTTAAGTGTCTACATACATTCTTTTGGTCTTGTAAATGTGGGGAAAAGGAATAAAAATTGGAATAGCAAATTCTTTTAAAGGAAGTGTAACTTCAAGGAATCGTAGAATGGTTTGGGTTGGAAGAAACCTCTAATTCCAACCCCCCTGCCATGGGCAGGGATGGTAGCTGAAAATGTCACAATTTCTTTAGTTTAAGATTTTGGATTTTTTTTTTTTTTAAGAGCTTGTGTTAACGTGCTGTGATTTCAGAAGATGTTCTACCTCAGAAGTTAAACTCTGCAGGTTTTAGGGTGCAGTTGTTACTTTTTTTGTATCACTTTTCAGTGTGGTCAAGCTGTTACTTAGCACGCTGAAATCCCTAAATCTACTTTTACTTCCATGTTTTCCTGCTGTAGCATTGAGAACTTCAGCATAACACTTAGTTATTTCTGAGTAGGTCTTTTTCAATGGGCATTTTAGAGTGGGGACAGTTTTCTACAACCTGATGTGAACCAAATCAATTAGATTCGACCCAAATTAAAGTTCACTCGAGACAGCACTACTTTATTTTTAATCCGGGAGGGATCCCAGAGGGATGTAGAAAGTCCCTTGGCAGGGACTGGCTGTAGCTTAGCACAGAGGTGCAGGAACTGGAGGGCTTGGTCCCAGTGCCTGTTTAAGGGTTAATACTTTATAAAATCTGATGGGACTAAAAGTTGTTCATGCTGACTCATGTTAGACAGGTCGGACCTGCAGATTTACTTCAGCCTAATCGTGTGTGGATATCAGTTTCTGCTTGACTCGGTGTCTTCCAGGACAGGGTGAAGCTGTATTTTGCAACTGCAGCACATTCGTACTTTAACCCAAGTTCTTAAAAGTGATTGTATTCTGCAAAGGCGCATTCCTGGCGTTTGCCACAGCCTCGCCAGAATTGGAGGGTTTGGGATTTGGGGCTGTTTGTGGCTGGAAACAAATCCGGTACGTTCATACCTTCCAGATGTTTGTGGCCAAGTCAGAAACTCTTAAAACAATCAATATTTCGAGGGGGCGGAAGGAGCAAGACCACCTCGCTGTGGGGGGGAGGCTGGGGCTGGCGGCCAAACGGGGTGGGGGGTTTTCCTCTGGGAGGCGGGGGGCGGGCGAGGGAGGGGAGGAGGTGCGGGCAGAGGGGAGGAGAGGGAAAGGAAGAAGAGAGTTGCGGACGGGTCGGGCAGGGGCAGGAGCCGGGGTTGCGAACGGGCCGTGCTGGGAGGAGCGGGGCTGCGGGCGCTGCCGGGGCCGTGGTGCCCCTGTCCTCCGGCTGGTCCGAGCACCGGGAGCCACCGGGGGCGGTGGCGAGGGTGGGCGGAGGGAGCGGGGAGGGAGCGGCGCGGCCCGGCAGCGCCGGCGGAGGCGGGCGGGGGCGGCACGTCCCAGCCCCGTCCCGTCCCGGGGCGCCCCGGCTCGCCCCGCCATGGGCAGCGGCCCCGGGACGGGCTGGCAGCGGCGCCCCGGCGCGGGGCCGGGGGCGGGCCGAGGGTGCTGTGACCCCCGGCGGGGCCCTGCCCACCCGCCCGGCTCCGGCACCGGCTCCAGCGGCTGAAGTTGCCGAAGTTGGGGTGACTGCGATGTCCCTCGCCCGGCGGGAGCCCTGACGGGCGCTGCCCGTCCCGAGGCCGCCTGGCTTTGTTGGGTTTTTGTTGATTTATTTCCTTTTCGTTACTGTTTTTCTGCCCTCCCGCCGCGGTGGATGGCCCGCGGTGGGTGCCGCTGGCCACGCCGCCCCAGCCCGGGGAGGATGGTGGCGGCGGTGCTGGCCGGGCTGTCCCTGCTGAGCCTCCTCACCTGCGGCTACCTGGCCTGGGGCAGCCGCCGGGGAGGTGCCGGGGAGGTGCCGGGGAACTTGCTGGGAGAGGAGCCCGCGGCCGGCGCCCCCCGCTCGCAGCCGCACATCATCTTCATCCTGGCCGACGATCAGGGGTTCAGGGACGTGGGGTACCACGGCTCTGAGATCCGGACGCCCACGCTGGACAAGCTGGCTGCCGAAGGGGTCAAGCTGGAGAACTACTATGTCCAGCCCATGTGTACACCATCCAGAAGCCAACTGATCACTGGAAAGTAAGTTTGCTACTACTTTGTCATTCACCTCTCCAGCCTAAACGCTGTCCCTGTTGGAAAGAGCACGGGTGAACCTGGCAGGTTCACATCTGGGTTATCCTATGGGCAGAAGGTGCCTCTCTAGTTCCCTTAAAACCCTTGAATGGAACGGACTTGTGATAGGTTTGAAACAGCGAAACAAAGCTGTCACCCAGGGAGGCAGGAGGGTTCAGCACTGCGAGCTGCCCTGCGGAGTGCCGGAGCACATTGGTGGTTTGCAGCATCACTGACAGACGTGCTGGCTGTCAAGTAACGTTGCTGTTGCTGGGGAGCAAGCTGCTCCGCTTTGCTCTGTGATTTCAGAGGGACTCAGGGGAGGAGTTGTCTCAGGGAAGTACCAGCCTTTCGTGTTCTCCTCTGCTGGTGTTCATTGCAGTTGGGTCACGGGTCTCATTGACATTGTCTTGATGCGAGTTCTCTCCAAGGGTTGTCCTGCATTTATGAGGTGGCTTTCCCATGTGGATGGGCACAGGGAGTTCAGGCTCTCTCAGCACCCTCATAGCTGCAGCATCGCTCTTGTCGCTTTGCAGGCAATTACAGACCTTACTGCTAAGCCACTAAAGTAGGTGCCTTTCCTAACTGGTGAAAGCACTGGTGGGTGTCATGTGCTTTGCCTTAAAGTTGTGTTATACTGTGGTCTGCTAACAAAATAATTACCCAACCTCAGGGCCTTTTTACATCAGAAGGTTAATGAGGATTAAGCGGGGGAGGGGGGGGGGAGTTTATGCATTTGAACTGTAGGAACAATTTCTAAATCTCCCAGTGTGGACACATTTACTCTGGAACAAAACTGCCTTGTTTCTGTTTAGCTTAATTCCCTTTGACAGGATCAGGGAACTCCTGAAAGAGCAAAACAAAATGAGAGGAAAAAAGTTTATTTTCTCCTTTCCCGAAATATAAACAGGAACAAGGCCATGTTAATACTGCTGGTATAAAAAACACATGTTAAATAAAACAAGCAACTGACCTGGTGTCTCGCATCTCCATATGGTAGAGCTGGAGGTAATTCCCAGTCTCGGTCTATTTCCCAGACTTGCTGGACCAGGGAGATTTGCATGGAGAGCTGGTACATTATCTAGAGAAAGAATTCCACACAGGTCTTTGTTTTGGTTTTATTTTTACTTCTTTGTGCAGACTGTATCTCAGAAGTTATTTCAAGACACCTCCTCACTCATTCACAAGAACAGAGTTGCCCTGCAGCAACTAAAGCAGCAGCTTTCAAGGGAAACGCGTGCCAGGATAGCGTTCAGTGCATCTTGGTTGTCTTTAAAGGCACGCAGCAGTTGGAGGCCAGGAGCTCCGCCAGCAGCACGTAGCCAGCCAGCTTTCTGAGGATGATGGTTTGGGAAGCAGTGCTTTACAAAGGCAATGTCATGCTGCACAGCAATGACTCATGCAGCAGCTGCAGGAACGGGATGACAGGGTTCCAGTGGAACCAGGGTGCTGCTCCAGGTCTTGGAGGCTGCAGAGATTGTCTACACATGAGAAAAAGACACGTTAAGAATAACTGTAACTCAGTTTAACTACTTTGATCCTTCTTTAAGTACAGTAAAAGGTAGGCATGTTCTGAGGAACCCTGCTCTTTTCATTGGCTTGCCAGGTGGAAATGGTTCTGCAAATCAGGCCGCTTTGGTTTTGGAAACTTTTATAGGAAAAAGAAATTTGCTTATACTTCGTCTTTATTTTCTTAGTCTGCTGGTCTGAAGCCCTTAGAGGTTTTTTTTTTTTAATGTTATTCTACTTTAGGGAAAAAGGAGCTGTAGAGAGAGAACTATTTCTCATGAGTGAGAAATCAGGGAGGGATTGATGAGGGCTTAATAGGCTGGGTAGAGTACTCACAAGGCAAGTTCAGAGAATACTTTTTCCACTCTTACTGAAGATAAATGCTTTGATGACTGCTTTTAATGCCTTCTTAGAAGATGCGTCTTGATTAAAATGCCAGGATTTGGACACTCCTAATCTAGGACAAGTGCTGTTATTTCTTGAGTTCTTAAATGTGTTAGTTCCAGGCTAAAGACCTGCTAATTTTCTGGAGGATCACCTGGATGCTTTGTGCCTCCTAATACACATCCAGTGCTTAACATAGTACCAAAGAATAGTTTAGGTTGGAAGGGACCTTTAAAGATTAACCTTGTCCAGCCCCCTGCCATGGGCATGAACACCTTGAACTAGAACATGTTCTAAACATTACCTGTTGGATCAATCAAATCCAGAGGGACTTGTGTAAATCAGAGTCATAAGGGAACACTGACTCAGGTTGCCAAGTGGGAGTTAAATTTTGGAGAAGACTTTGAACAGCCCAAGTTCTTCACAGGTCTCCAGGCAGTCCCTCCATGGCCTGTGTTAGTAAAGAGACCCTTCTTTTGGTGGCTGTCCTGTGTGTGAACTAGTACAGGGAAGGAGGCTGGAGGTGACATGTTAGAAGGAAGAGGCAGAATTATTTTTTCCCCCTGTGCTGTACCGCAGTGTGGCAGCTGGTGAACTGTGTCATCCTGACCACTTTGGAATCCCTGTCTGCTTTCTCACACCCTGTGTGTGAGCCTTTGGCTACTTTTATTCCTTGCTTTCCCACAGTATTGTCACTTTCCCCATTCACTCCATCCAAAGCTATTGCTTTTAGGCCACTAGTAGGGCTGGCTTCCACAGCTTTTTATTCTGGGCTTTATTTCTGGGTGTGTGTGTGGGGTTCAGCTGAGCTGAGCCTCCAGAATAGAGAAGAAAGGCATGAGCCAGTGGGCTGAGGGCCAGTGTGATGTGCTGGGGCTGTGAAGGGAGGTTAGGGAGCAGCTCTGCGCAGCAGCTGCGCAGCTGGGATGGCAGCAGAGACCCGGGTGACAGGGTGTGCTCTGCCCTGGGCGGGTCTGGGACACTGCCCGGCCTCTCGCACGTCCTGCAGCTGGACTAAACCTGTGGTTGTTGTCGGGCTTGGGTGTAAATGACATAAATTGTCTCCAGATGAATTGTTTTGTGTGATACAGTATTTTTTGTGGTTGTTTTCATCTTGAAAGTAACAGGTGTGCCTCAAAGCCTAAATAATTTGAGCAGAATGGGATACCTGGCTGAAAGCCTGTAAGCTCAGAGGAACATGTCTTGGGGTAGCTGCCCCAGTTCTGTGTAGCAGGCATTATGTAATGCAGTGGTATTTGTTGGAACAATATCTAATTTAGCAAAGGAATCTGACAGTTAGTACTGACTGATAAGAAGGAATCTAGACTTAATATGCTGTAAATGCTTTTGGCATTATTTAGATACCTGCTTCCTCCTCTAGGCTCCTGGTTTTCTGCTGACCATCAGACCTGCAGCCCGGGGACCATGAAGTGCACTGGAATCCATCTGGGCCACAGGAAGGTTTCTCATCTATTCCGGAGTAGGGATCTCTGTAGAATCTGACGCACAGCTGGGGTTACAGATCAGTGAGAATCTGAACTCCTTTTCTGAGTCATGGAAGCCCTGCACTTATCTCAGGAATGAGTTTTGCACTGTGGATGGAATGCAGAGATGAAAGATGTTGGGGAATGCTGAAAGTCTGGGGAAATAAATCCCTTTTTTTTTCCCTGGGATAAAATGGAATATTGAGAATTTGCTTAGCCAAAGCAGACAGAAATAGATTGTATAATCAGTAAGCATAATCTGAGTGTTATTGTAATGTAAGTAATTATATCACTTACCTAATTCAGAAATGTCACACATTTATAAACATATATATAGCTATATGTGTTAGGCATATGGCTCTAGGCATCCCTGTGTAGTGATACCTAGTTCAGCATTAAAAATGACAATGTTGGAGCAAACTAAGACTTATTTTGGCAAACAAAAGTGGGCTAAGTACTTTGAGTTGAAGGCAGTGGAGCTGACTTCAGGCAAACAGAAATCCTTTGCTCTGAGGGTGCGAGTTCTTGGTCAGCCTCCTCTTCCCCTGCTCCTGGGTGTATCCTGGCCCAGGCTGCAGTTCCAGCAGGGTGTTGCTCTGGGAAGGAGCCAGTACAGTGGTGCGTGACTGGGAAGATACCTGCTGTGCTCTGAGCTGCAGCAAAGGGTCCTGGAGCCTTGACGGGCTACTGGGAAGCATATATAACACTCCATTAGATATACTCCCTGTTCTGTAGTTAACAAAACATGAGGGCTGCAGAATATCAGCCTTAAGTACCAAGAGGTGACCTGATACTTTATCTGCTCTGGAGTAAAGGGACTTGGCAGTCAGCAGTCCTGAGTTTAATTCTGATCAGTGTTTCATTAAGAACTGAGATGATGAAATAAAATGTTCTGATAAATGTGCTGGTGAGATAGGAGGGCCTGCCAGCATTGAGGGACTGTAGTGATACTGAAAATCATCTTGACAAATTAGAGACATAATCTGAAAAATAAAGCAGAATTAAAGCCAGCAGTGATAAATAGAAGATACTCTGCTGAATTCCTGAGGCAGGAAGAAATTTAATGGGCTGGGAATGGTGATCAACTCCTTAGACAGTATTCCTTTAGCAAAGAGGCTGGAATTACAGTGCATCATGCACTGGGTGTGAGGTCAACAATGTCATGCTGTTACAAAAAAGGCGAACATGAGTTTGTTTGTGGGGCCTGGTAGGTCTGTGAAGAGCCTTTCTTCTCCGCGGCTGGAGCACTTTTGGCCAAACTTGGGCATCATTCTCCAAGAGCAACATTTGTATCATTGGAGAGTGTCCAGAGAAGGGTGATCCGATACCTCAGGGAGATAACTCAGCGGAAGGATCAGAAGAAATTGAGCTGTTTAGTCTAAAGGAGAGAAAAATGGGAAGGGACGTGGTAGGCCTCAAGTATTTTAAGAGCTGTGCAGAGAAGGGGCATCGGGTGTGTTCAGTGTCATGCTGGGTGGTGCAAGAAATAAGGGACTTTCTGGAGCAGGAAAACTTCAGGTCAGATCAGAGGGAGAACCTGCAATGTAGAGAGTGTGAAACCCTGGAGTAGCTGGCTTTGAGAAATCGCTGGGTTTCTCCACCGGCAGTCATTAGGAACGATATGTCAGCAATGACATAATGTAGTTGAATCTGTCTTGGGGAAAAGGGTTGAATTGGGTGGTGTCTCTTCCAGCTCGGATTCATCTGTGCCTCATTTGAAGTACAGGTTAATACAGAAGGCCTTCTGAGGCATGGTGTGAATAAAACACTGCTAAATGACAGAAACTATTTCAGTGTTCACTCTGAGAGAAAATACTGTGTGAAAGTTTAATTTCAGTTTTCTCCTAGAAATTTCTGCTTTCTTCATCCTCGTTTTCTCTGGAAATTTACAAGATTTTTTCCCCCTAGGCTTCATAACTCTTGGAGTATGTCATTGTTTATTTCTCCTGACTTCTTTCAGGACCATTTGTGGGACGTCTGCCAAAGATGTTGAGGTATCTTTTTCCATGTTCTTATGTCTTTCACTTAGCATGATATTGTCCATGCATACATATATATGAAGCACACACAGAGAACAAGTAAATAATTAAATGCAAGGACTTATTTTTCTTTATTTTCTTCTGCCTCTGTTTGTTCTCCTCTGGTTTATGGAAAATTAGATCCAGGTACTGAGCTGCTCTGGAGTATTAAGCTACAAGAGCTCTGTCCATATCACTGTAATTATTAACTGACTGCACCAAGGAGCATGTGGAGAATAGGGCTGGGAGGGAAACTACATGCCAGCAATCAAGATAAAAAGTAGCACGCACAGGAAGTAGCAAAGTGTAGGGCAGGTTGTGATAACTTTTTCTTGCATCACTTTCTGGCAGCCTCTAAGAATATTGTTTGATAGTCTGAGTCTGTTGCATTGGACAAACAGCATTGCCTGACATCTATAACTGTGTAGTGGAAATTGATTTTTTGTTTTTAATTTTCCAATTTATGCAAGGTACAATAGGCTAAAGAAATATAGCTGGAAACAAATTTAGAAATTCTGTGATTGTAAATTATCAGTACTCCAAAGAGCTTGTTATAGGCTTTTATCCAGCGGTTTGCTTTTGTTCGGTGTTTCAACTATAAAAGAGAAATTATATTCCATGGAAAAGTTAAGCTTAAAGGAATTAAGGAATTTAGCCTTTTTAGCATTGTTCCTGATACATGCTTTGTCATGGATGACGTGTAATGCTGCCTGTGACAAGAAGCTGAATGAGTGGTGGCAGTGGCCTCCTGTGCAGTTCTCCCTTTTCACTGTTACTCTTCCTTCATGAGACCCTTTAAGTGAATCAAGATGGGAACCTGAGATGGGTGTCTGAAAATAAAACTGGAAATGAAAAGATGGGGTCAGCTTTCCTGTCAAAGGATTTAGACCAAATGAAATGGGACAAATTAAATTAATGTTTTCATTAAGACACTTTACATTTCATTGGAAGATTTTCCAGATTAGTGAGCTGAAGGTCAGAAGAAGGGAAAAATCTGCCCACATTCTTTCTGTCTTTGTGACACTTGTGTAGGTGATAATAGCACACACAGAGCTTTGTCTTCACAGTTGTGTGTTTCTTAGTTCAGGGTTTGAATTTTTATTGCACTTTGGGTTTAAAATCAACCTTTGAGATTTATATTTTTGCTTGGCTTTATATTGATTCATAGTCAGATTTTCTGTGCTGAGTTGAGTTTGCTCCATTCTAGAATGTCTGTTCCAGAATGAAAGAGGTAATTCACCAGCTGTTTTTCAATTAATATAAATAGCACAAGGCAAAGGAGATGGGGCCTGTGTGATTGATCTTGTGTAGGATGTGTTAACTTTCTCTGTATCAGTAAGCATTTTATCAAAGCTGCCCAATTTATTGTTTTTCTCACTTAAAAGCCAGTAGACCTGGCTGCTGACCTCAGCTTCTCTTTGTATGTGTACATTGGGAGGCTGGAATGCAATAGCAAGATTTCAGAGAAAACCCAAGACAATCCTAATGGGTAACAAATGTAAAGGATTAATCAAGAGGTGTTCTAAGCATTGACTAAAATAGCTCTGTGGCCTGTGATGAAATGGCAGAATTTTAAATGGGGAATTTTATTGTATGTGCTGGCTTATAAATAAGAAAGCAGTTAAATAAGTTTCATTATCCTAGTTCAACTGCAGTTGTAGTATGTTAATTAGTGGTGTCAGCTATCACCTAGTTATTAATGCATGCTGTTATCATCATATTATCAAGCTTGAGGTTGGAGGGACAGAATGTTGCTGGAGTTGGAAAACAAATCTGAGATAATTAAGGACATCTTAATCTGCTTCAAACACAAAATTATCTTCTCAAATGCATCTCTGCAGGTATTAGATAATAAGCATTGAAGTAGATATTATTAATATCATAAGTATGTTATGGCCCCAGAGCCTTTATTTTCAACCTTGGGGCAGAAATGTCACATATAGAAACCAAACCTAGTCTTTATTTTTCTTACTCTTAAATGCGTGGTTCATAAAGATGTTTGTGCCGTGGCAGCTTTCTCACTGTCATGGCACCCTGACTGTAAATGCAGGATTCAAACTAAATTACTCTGGCTTTTCATTTCATTTTTTTCCTTTTATAATTTAAATATTAATTCAGCTTTTTGGAGTACATTTTAATTCCACTGCATCCTCGCATCAGAATATTAGTTGTTTTCTAGCCAAATCTCCTGTGTCCATTTTCTGATTCAGTCTACTTTTATCTCCATTTATGTGTTTTAAAACATTCCTACCCTGAAAGAAAATTTTCTCCCGTTATGAGATAACATCATGTAATTTTTTTTAGCATTTATAGAACACAAGTGGGTACCAAGGTACTGCTCTAGAAGTGGTCTCTGTGATAATAAGTTCTCCTGAGAAATGAGTTCCCTTCTGTTTTGAAGAGGCAGAAAATTACAAATTTGAAGAAACACTATAATTTGAGGAAAATGGGAAGCTGAAGGGAGAGGAGAAAATTAGTCTCAGGATAGGGGGAAGTAGTGTAGCATTTTTAGACTAAATATACTCTAATAGACCCACTGTTGCCTCACAAATTGTACCTCTCTGAATGTAATAAACTTTGTCAAAACAACATTTGCCATCACATTTTATATACTCCGTTTTAGTTGCCATGGATCAGAGCTGATAAAGTCATAGAAAACTGGGTTTGAGGGGGCCTCTGGAGGTTGCTGAATTAGGTCTGCCAACTTACATCACACAGCAGGGACACGCTGACTTTATCAACTCTTCTTCATTGTTTGTTTGCTCCTGGAAATAAAAAAATATTGTCAAGCATTCAAGAAATTGGTATCTTGACTGTTAGGGAGTTCCCTAACTTTACTGTGTTCTCAATTTTAGTAAAGAAAACTGTTACGTGAACTTTTTTATTTTTTTTTTTTTCTTTTAAAGGGCCAACTGATGTAATCAGGGACTTTGTTAATGACCACAGCATAATGTCAGCTCCTTCCTTAATTTTTCCATGGTCCCATTTTCAAGAGCCTTCAGAGGAAGCTATTTCAGCCTGTTTGCTGATTTTTCTTAAGAGCAGATTTTTTTTTTTTACTATTGTACATACTTGACTGCCGTAATTCCACATTAATTCTGATTTGCAGTCTGTTTCATTCTTAATTCTTAAATTATTTTATGGTTCTGACTTGTCAAAATTATTGGTGGAGGGGAGGAGGGAACAACTTACATCTGTGTTGTTTCTCCCCCGGTAGAAGTACTCTAAGCAAAAAATTAAGTACTTGCTGCTTGGTTTATGGCCCTCTCCATTCTTACCAGCCTCTGTTTTCATGTTTCCTACTAAATGTGGTCTGGAAGTGCACTGGGCTTTAATAGCCTGAATTTCAGCTGTTACCTCTGACAATGCCTTGTCTTTACCAGTAAACTGATTTAATGGGATTTTTTATATATGTATATATATAGATGTAGCTTTTCCTGGCAAATCCTAAAAGTGCCTTTGAATCTGAAAAACTGTAACATCAAGATGATTCTTACTGTTCAAAGTGCATCCTCCATATATCTGAGTCATACTCCCTCACTTTGGTAACAAAAACATTTGTTACCATTAACCATGGTGAGTCATGGTAATGCAAAATGAAATTTGTGGGCTACTCTGCTTTGCTTTTCTTTATAAACAAGATGCTGCCTGAGGTACCTCAAAAGAAAAAAAAAAAAAGAGTGGAGCATTTCTGTATTAAATGATTTCATGTCATAGTTGGGTTTTGGGGGTACTTGGGGGACATTTCTGCTCCTTAATAAATTATTGATTTGCATAATAAATGTATTTGGGGTCAGAAGCAGGAGGAACAGCTCAAGCAGTGTGTCAGACAACCAAGATTTTACTTCCTGCCCTTGTGATCGTTTGCCGAGGTTCGTGTGTTTGGAGACCTTTCCTGTGGGGTGAGGGTGCCCACCACCCATCATCCATAGCCTGGAGAAAGCTGTTGCCTGGTCTGTGTTTCTCTGGTAATGTAGGTGTGTGTTTTAGATCATGAGACTATTTATTAGTTTGACTCAGTTGCCAGTTCCTTCTGCAGCCTCCCATCCTTCTAGGAGAAAACCACAGGAAATTATTGTGCCTTGCGGTAATACTGGTGCTCTGTGCAACACTCGCCTCCTGTCCTTCAGGATGCCTCCCTGACCTTTTTGCACACTATCCCCAGAAAACACTCAAGCCTTTCAGGTCATTCCAGAATTAGTTTTAAACATTTGCAACCTCCCAAACCACTTCCAGGCTTTCCTGGACACCAGCCCACCAGGATGTCCTTTTGGAGTCCTCTTTGCTTCCAAGGCCAATCAGTTTGGCTGCCAGACTTAAATCCATTCTCTTAATTTTCCCCATTATCCTGTCTCTGGCACCAAGCACAGGAAGAGCCAAACCAAGTCTTCTCCATAAGAATGAAAAGTCTTACCCTGTCCTTTAGTTCTCTAATCCTTCAGGTATTTTTTGGATGAAGACCAGATTGATGTCTTTCAGCTACAATCAGAATTTATATTCCTGTTATAACCAGTTACTGGCATGCAAAAAGGTTTCTGTGCATAAGGAAATAATATTTATACTTTCCTTATCATTATTTTATTTTAATTATAACTGATCACAGTTGTAAATACACTTCAAGGGGTATAAAAGGTAAAACTCCTTGCACAGTTCTGAAATTATTTTGAAACAGTTAAAAAGCCTGTTGTCAGAGGACATTATCTAATAAATGTTTGATTTTGTACCATGTAGCTTTCCGTCAGCATTGTATTTTAAAACTGGAATAGAAAACGTGATACTATCAGGGAGGCGAAGGAACCTTACAAAGGTTGTGCTACTCCCAGGCAGGAGTGTTTGGAAAAGAAAACAAACCTAAGGCTCTTGGAAGGAGTTAATGGATTTCTAATTAGATATGACATTATATGATAAATGATGTGATACATGGGCAAGATGATTCACCTTTTATGTTCACCCTTCTGTATTCAAACCAAACCACGCTTCCCTGATTTACTCCAAGTCCTGGAATTTAGCTCTCTGCTACTGCCAGCCTGCCTGAGCAGTGCAGGGAAATGTGTTTCACTGGGGTTTGCAGGCTGCTCTGGGAACAAGGTGTTTCCAGGAAAGCAGGTATTCCTTGTCTGCCCACTGCGTCCTTGGCTCCGCGGTGGCGCGGCCGCTCCCGGCTCCTGCGGGAGGAGCTATGCTTTGGGTACAGATTCACCACTGCTGCTGGAGAGCTGGCGTTTCTCAGCTGAGCTCGGTGCATCCACTTCCTTCCCTGCACTGTGTCGGAGAGAATCCCAGCAGGGCTCGCTGGATGGTGCTCTCTGGGTGGTTCCCTTTAAGGCTCCTGAGTTGACTGCCTTGCTGCTGGACAGTTCAGAAGGGAGGGAACAAACTGGCTTTGTGTCCACAGAAAATTCAAGAAAACAGTCTTAAAAAATCCTGGTAGATTACCATGTCTGTCCTTCTTCACAAAATCGTTAAAAAGTACTATTTAAATATGCGGGAATTACTTGTTCCTAAAAAACTTTCAACGGTGATTTCCACACTTTCCTCAGGTAGTCTTAGCTGTAATTTTGATTATATAACTTTTAAACTGTCTAACTTCCAGCTTTCCTCCTGCAGTTTAAGCTTCTGATCTCTTGGCAATTTTCAGATGAACAACTTACATTGCTACAAAGGGTGGTAAATCTGTACATCTGAGCCTATTATCACATCTCTGCTCTATCCTTCTCCAGCCTGAGTAAATTCAGTTCTTTCCATCTTTCTACACAGATCTTGGTTTATATACCTTTGATGGCTCTTAATGTACTCCTCTGGACTTTTTATATCCGGGCCTATTTTTTTTCTGAAAACTGTCATCTGGAACAGGACACAATGTTCCAGTAAAAGTTTGACCAGTCCAGCCTTGGTATCTTGTTCTCAATCCCAAAGTTACTAAAATATTTTCACAGTTGAGTAATTAGAAGGCAGCAAATAAACTCCTTTACTGGCATGAATTTACCTCAGCAGAAAATCTGGGCAAAGCGTCTGTTTATCAGAGAGTGTTTGAGGCTTTTCTGCTGCTGATGGGTAGGGAATGTCACAAGAACAACAGATCTTGTACTATTTTTACCAGTTCAGCTGTGATCTGCCAGTTAAACCAGGCTGATCATCCTTATGGGCTCGTTCCTTTGAGAACTGCTGCATTCTGTGCAGCACAGGGCGAAGTGCGCTCAAAGCCACACCATCCCATGACAGGGTAACGGCCAGGTGGGAGCTCTGTCCCCTTTCTCAATGCTTGGACACAAAGCAAATGCGTTTTCTTTTCCTCTAACAGACCTGGGAAACCTGTGGTTTTTTGCCTTGCTTAAGGCAGGGCGTCATGTTTTCCCTACCCCTCGTGTCGGTCCCCATAAGACAAAGCTTTTTTCCGCAGCACCAAGTTGTTGCTGACTCACCCTCAGGCTGGGCTACCAGCAAGCTCCAGGTCTTCTTTTCTGCAAGAAACTTCAGTTACTGCCATTGATTATTCGACCCCAAAAGCACTGCTTTGTGGTTATTGTAAGTGAATTGCCTCCTGTTCATTTCAGGTTATTCCTCTAATTCAATTTCCTTTTGAATTTCAACTCTTCAATAGGCAGTGCAGCAGCTTGATGAGTGCAAATTTACAGTCTGAACAGGTTGTGGAATTTAATCTGTATAAATTTCACCTTAAATATATATTCATAACCCCTATGGAAATAATCACTCAGAATGTAATTAACCCAATTGCTTTTCCTAATTCCTCACAGATGTACTTCAAGAATTAAAAAGCCTGAAGCTTAAATATATTTATTCCAAATTTTTCATTTTACAACTTGAATTTGCCATGTCAGTTTTCAGGGTTAGTTAATTAAATCATAAAATGGTTTGGGTTGAAAGGGACCTTTAAGCTCATCTTGGTCCGCCCCGTGCCATGGGCAGGGACACCTTCCACTATCCCAGGTTGCTCCAAGCCTTGTCCAACCTGGCCTTGGACACTTCCAGGGATGGGGTAACCACAGCTGCTCTGGGCAACCTGTGTCAGGCTCACTCCCTCACCTCCTCACAGTAAAATGTTTTTTTTTTCATGATGTCATTTTCAACCTTGGGCTTTTGGAGTCTTGGGTGTTTATGTGTTTTGAGTTTGGTTTGGTTTTGAGGTTTTTCTGCCTTCCCTTCTCTTTGTTTCTGGTTCATCAAACAAAATAATGATCCTGAGTTTTGGCGTTCCAATGTCAAATGATGCGTGCCACTGTCCATGCATCCTGCTCTGCTGGAGGGTCACTGGATGTCACCTGCAGGTATTACATAAAGATAAGAATAGGCTGATTGTTCCATCTTCATTTGGTTTGGTATTTCTCTGAAGAAATGAGGCAGGCAATTTCCCACATGAGCAGACAGAGCCTCCTCTGTAGCTGTGGTGTTGTGCTGAGGCCGTCAGGACAAGGCTGGAACAAGCTGGGAATCCACGCAGTCCTCATCTGAATCTTGGTTGTGACAGTATGCAAGGAAGGATTTGTCTTCCACAAGTTGTAACAGATGAAGTTGCTGGATTGTGTTCCATCACAAAAAATTGTCTGTATTGCAGATCAAGGTGCTGGTAAGTCATATGCAGGGCCAGAAAACTAATAGGCAGCTGCAGCTCCGGTATTCAAAAATACAAATACATTTGTGCTCTTTAAAATTCTTACTTCTCTGCTGAGCAAAGACCAATTTCATGATTTAATGGACATTGACATATAAAGACATTTTCTTAAAAGACCATTTGAAGCTTTTGGGTCTTTTGGGGTAGATATATGGTGTTTAACAGCAAGGACATTTCCTACAAAATTACTGCCGGGCCTTCATTGGGTTTTAAAGATTGGAGATGACCAATTAGGCATGCTCCAGGTGTTTCCTCTGCTATAGCTAATACTGATTTTTATTAGTTATGACCTTTATTTGCTTTTGACTCATGTCCAGCAAAATGGAATCGTCACTCGTTATCAGTGAATTGGGTTTTGGTCTTGGGAATAAAACCACGCATGCTCTTATTTGTGCATAAGAGTTTCTTCCTTGCCAAAATCCATGGGTTATGATGAAGAAGGAAGGAAAAATAATTCCTTGCCAGAGGAAAACATAAAAGATATATGTGTGTGTATATGTATATATATATATGTGTGTGTGTGTGTGTGTGCGTGCGTGCATATATATGTATAAATTGCCAGTTTCTTTTTATAAACTGGCATTACTGGGGAGGGCAAGGTCTGTTGCTCAGCCATTCTTCTATGGAAAGTAAATGTGCTGTCTCACTTGAACTCAGTCTTCTGGCAACCAATGTGCATGGCCAGGGTATTTGGCTTTGCAAAAACACAGCAAAAGTGTACAAAGAAAACCCCCACCCTTTTCTAGCCTAATTCCCTTGGCTTGCACAAGGGAAATTTTGAATTTAGCAAATGGAACTAGTGTGCTTCCAGCCTGATCTGTTTGGGAGCAGTTGATAAATTGTGTCAAAACAGTCCTGCATACTTGGAATTAAATCCTGCACATTTCTGAAGAAGCACTTGCAAATATTGCTGTTCTGCAGAAGTGTCTGAAACAGTTGGTGCTGGTGCAACACTGGCCAGGCAGGAATGGAATTAAAATATTTCCTCTCTGCCGTCTGCTCGAGGCTTATCAGCTGCTGATGCCATAGAGAAATTTGGTCTGTGTATAGTACCCTGATACAAACTGAAAGGATTTTCCTGCATAAACATTTTTTAAAGAAAGCTTTCAGCAACTTGGGCTTTCGCAGCAATGCTTTAATTGCAGTCAGTTTGTCTCCCCACAAAACTCACCATAAATAAAGACTTATTTCGGTATTCTTGTGGTTCAGAAACTGTAATTTATTTTTAATTTTTTTTTTTAATTTTTTTAAAAAAATTATTATTTTTGTCAGAGACAGCCAGTGAGTGTACTTCATCTCCCACCCTGTGCTGGGTGAATGTATGTAACTTGTGTGGGAAGATGTGCTCCATGTTTTCCTCTGCCTTTCCATCCTGTCAAGCCAGTGATGCTCCTTCAGCATCAGGGACTAGGAATGTAGCATGCTCAGTGTCCCTGACTGTGGTGGCCCTGCCGTTCCAGGGGCATTGGAACCAGCTGATTTTTAAGGTTCCTTCCAACATAAACCATTCTGTGATTCCATTATTCCAATTCTATGATTTTCCATTAGCGTATTTTTACGTTGATACATCTTCAGTTTGTTATCTAGATGTACCTAAATTTAGGAGCCAGTGAAGCTTAATTCACAAGATTTTATTTAATGCACACAGTTTTGCCATGGTTAAACCAGAAATAATTCATTAAACACAAAATGTCAATCCCTTGAAGCTATAATTTGATATACCTCATAGAAATAAAAGTGTGGATTTCCCTAAATAACTTGCTTAGTAAAATAAATCTAAGTAAACCCAGACGGTCCACTTAGGTAAGGAGTAGGTGCTTGAAGACAGGAAGTACATGCAAAACAGAAATGTACCCACAGCAACACACGAAATTCTAAATGCAGCTGAACTGTGTGTTCCTTCCTTTTTTCTGTCCCCTGTTGGGATTGTGTCTGTGTGGTACAACTGGAGATTGGCATGCCAGGAACATGACAGGGAGAGAACAGATTGCTTCCCTTCACCGACAGAGAGGATTTAACCTATTTATGGCACTCGGCTGTTAGTACAGAAATTGCCAAGCGCGCCCAGGCTGTGTGCTTTACTGATAGCACTTGTTCTGAATTCACACCTCATCAATCCATTATCTAAGGAAAGGAGGGAAGAAAGGAGCCCCGTCTTAATTGGGGTGGGTGGATAATAATGCCAGGCAAGCAAGAGGCCAACCTGAGCTTCAGCCAACTGCGAAACTTTTTCTGGGAAGGAAAAGGTGATTCTATAACCTGTCATTGTCACCACGCACACGGAGGAGGTCCCTGAGCCACGGACACTGCCACTTCTTGGGTCTTAAAGCTTTTTTTGATGCTTCAGCTGCTAGCTTGCTTTAGGATGGAAAACCGCAATGTGCAGGCATAGTGTTTAATTTTTGTCACTTCTCTGCAAGAAAAGAAACTACCTGCAGGTAGAGAAAGGCCATCAAATGCCTTTTAAAACTCAGCTGAAGCCATGGTCATAATTGGGAAGAATTTTGACGTAGGAGTTACTAAGGCGGGAGAAAATGGAATTTTTAAAGTACATTCCTGAGGGAGTGAGTGGGAGAAATCATTCTGTCTGCTGAGAGCATGAAATAATGTGTGTGCATTTTGGGGGTTTATTAGAAGGCAAAGTGTGCTTTCTGTGATTCCATTTGTTTAGCCTCTTAATTCAAATCTATCTCTTCCATCTACAGGCTGATCAAGAGCTCCATAGTAGTCAGGCAGTTGAAAATTTTAACCTTTGTCAGATTGTTGTTTTGTTGCATTTTCTTGTCTCAGTAACACACTGTGGAAACTGCAGATTCAAGGAGAGAATGAGAATTTTCTTCTCTTTTTTTTTCATCCCTAGGGAAGGCAGGAATAAAGAAAAATGGTTGTTTTCAGCTAGAAAAGCAAAACAAAAACAAATGGATGGGCAGCATACAAAGCTTTTTATTTTGTTGGCTCCGGTATTGTGTTTCTTACCAGCAGAGTATCTGCAGCTGTATGAACTATATTATTATCTATAATAAAGGTGATAATGGGGCATGGATGGTCTTGGAGCAACCTGCTCTAGTGGAAGGTTCCCTGCCCACTGCAGAGAGCTTGGAACTGGATAAGCTTTAAGGCCCCTCCCAGCCAAATCATTCTATGATTCCATGGCCCCAGCAAGGAACCCCAGTGACCCAGAGAGGCTTTTATTCCAGCACATAAAGTCCTTAAATGCGGCTGATGCAAAGGATATTTATAGACTCAGAAGGAATATGATGAGAGATTTTTCCGGAGCAAATGAAATAAAAATGAGGTTTGTTCCCAAGCAAGTGCTCTAAATCATGGTGAAGCTAACATCTTAATTTGGAGTCCAACTGGGAAAGAGCTGGAACAGCAATTTCAGACCATGTACAGGGAGCACAGGTTATCTCAGAAGAAAAGGTGCTATTTCCTTGTCAAACCAAGCCTTCCAGCTTAGATCCTAGAACTGCAATTGGTTGTATTTTCAAGCATGGGGTTTCATCCTTTATCCCATAGGAATGAGAATGAAGACAGATGGGAAGAAGGGAGGGAGCAGGAAAAAAGTCAAACTAAGGCATTTTTTCTGAAGTGTAAGAGTTTGGAGGATTCTAGAAGATGTAGTCAATGCAGAGCTATTTACCAGTGTTTGACTGGGATAGCTCCAAGGGCCGTGTTAAATGCCTTACATTAGATATTTATTTTTCCATAACACTAAGAAGTCTTGTGCACTTTGTGAAGCAACAGATATTAGCCTGGGATTGCCTTGGAACAACCTGGATATCACTGGCACCTACAGATAATTCCAGATATGCAGTAAGATCCATAGACATACCTAACCATTATTTTGCTGGTGAAAATCAGGATTTACATTACTCCACAGCAAAAGCAGAGCTGTTCTTCCCTTTTTCATTTTCTTATTTTTTGTTTGGGGGTGGCTAACTAAAAGCATAAAAGAATGAATTAAAAGCTCTTTGCACTTTATGCCTTTAATATACCAGAATGCCAATGTCTCCTGCAACCTTGCTATTAACATTAAGTGGAAATTTATTGTCATTTGAGTTGACTTGTGGCATTGGCAACAAACAGAATTACTGTTTTGGGGTTTATGTTGGGTTTTATATGACAGCCCAGGATGATGCATTTCTCAAAGCACTTGAGATGCAATTTCAGAGAGGCAAATGAGAATCAGTCAATGGGTCAGAGCAACACAGTTCAAAGGCCTATAGTTCATAAAGTATTTATGTGCTGTTATAAAATTAAAGAGGAAAGGGAGCTTATGTAACATACCAAAAAAATGAAGAGCCAGCAGAAAACTTCCTCTCCTGTCCAACAGCTGAACTAAACTTACATATTTCCAGAGAAAGTGTGTCCAGCCATGGCTTTCCCACTGCTATCCCAGGATGTCTGCTGTTTCAAATCCAATAATTCAGTTCTTTATTATTCTATTGTTCTAGATGGATGCATCATGTCCAAGCTATGCTCACTGTGACCAACTGCAGAAAACCAGTTTGCCACAAGATTTTTTGGTTGTTTTTTTGGTATAATAATGTAATGGCAAGGGGAAAGGGGAAGGAGGAGAGCGACATCAGAAAATAAACTGGATGGTTTAGATTCTAATGATGTTTCAAAGAAAATCACCCCAAACCACCACAACCCCCCTAAGCAAAAAAAAATATCCGAACTTCCAGGCAATTAAAACCTGAGAGGACATTTTGTTGCCTGTTAGCTGGCTCATGGTGTCCTTTACACTGTTGTTGCCTATTGTAATTCAGATTTTTGAATTTATCTGGATTTTTAGATAAGTGTCTTTTTGGTTTTAAAATACTGATCTTGTATTGGCTCTATGTCTAAAATACTATGACTGAAAGTTCTAAAGGAAAACGTAAAAAAATAATGAAAGGCTTTATATAAACTTTTGGGTCATGTTACTAGTTAGAGGAAGCCCTGTTGGAATCACTAAGTTCCACTCTGATTCTGATGTGGTTTTTTATGGATTTTTCATATTTCCTTTCTTTCTTCTACCCCATTTCTCTGTATTGTGATGTAGCAGTCACCATCCTTACCAGGAGATGTGGCTGCAGCTTCCCCAGGTGACTGTCAGCCATTCTTCCATCTTGAGGAAGTACATTATATGAGAAGTTATATAAAAGAGATTATAGGAGTAGATTATATGAGTAGATTATATGGGAGAAACTTCCAAGTCAGAGCCAGAATGCATATTTATCCCAGACTCTTGGCTCCCAAGGAATGAAGGCAGAGGCTTTACAGACTTTGTGCTGCTCTCCCATTCTGCTGCTCCTGACTCTTTAGTCACCTCCCCTGCATTTTGCTTTTGGTCACACAGACTTAAGCCTGGGTTTGAGAAGCAGATGCTTGACTTTAACACAAATAATAGCAAAGAAGTTGGTCCTGCAGTTTGTCAAGCACTGCTTGTGAAAAGCTGGGCATGAAATGGACTGTTGAGGAATTGTATAGTCGTGCAGCCAGGTTACCAGAATTCAAAATACATTAAGTGCTGAATCTTGAATAAGCCAACTGGGAGAGTTCATGAAAAACCAAAGCAGTGTGGTTAAGTTGCAGGGGCACGTTTGTAGAACAAGTTGAAAATGTGTTTTATAGTGTGCACCCACTCCTGTGAGAAACCTGGTGAGGTGATCCCAGACAAGCCCAGTGCTCTGACAATATATACAAAGTTGGCAGTGACTTACTGCACTGACTTTGTACAGCTGTACCCAGAAGTGCTGATTTATCTGTTTGGTGGGACAAGTTACTAATGCTGTACTAATTGCTGTCACTAATGGGACAGTAGAGATAAGAATGTTGTCACCGAGTGAGCTGACAGGCTCCCTGCAGGGTCACAGCTTCCTCTGGCGCCTGTCTCCTGTGTGATCCATTGGAGCTATACCCCACAGATTTGTTTAGGGAGTGGCAAAGTCTCCTGCAGACAAAGCCGAGCAGATGCTGTGGTTCCAGCAATGTTCCTGACATGTTCCCATCCCTTGAACACAGCCACTGCTCTGTGGTGGTGTCACCACTCATCACCTCTCCATGTTGTGGTACAGTCTTAGCACAGATACTGTACACAATGTCAGTGAATTGCTGTGGGGCTGATTTGCTCCTCCTTTAACCTTCCTGGCTCCTGAAGAGGAAAGAAATATATACCTTTTTCACTCAAGACAGATGCAAAGCATGCCGGACTCTTCCCTCTTCTCCTTCCCTCTTTTCCCTTTACAATCCCCATAGTTTCCAAATTTCTGTTCCTGCCCAGAGAAGATTGTTGAAAATAACAAGAAAAGATTCTAAATGATGATGCTTTGTTCAGCATTACACCATTTTGTAAATTTTGATGTTATTGCCAGGATTATTAACCACTGAAATACATAATTTCGCAACCTGGACAGGATGTAAGTGATTTGGAAGCCACAAGTTTGAGTAACTTTACACAGTTAACTGTGCTTCAGAAGAATGGATGGGTTATGATCTTGCTGTCATATTTTTCCAACTAAATTTCCCACTGGAAACCTTTGGGTTGGAGACCAAATGTGTAGGAGCTGCTTTTCTGTGATGGTGATAATTTCAGATAATGCATCTCTGAGAAAACAGAGCATGTCCTTTTCATCTTGAAGGACCAGATTTTTTTTTTAAGGAAGCTTAATAGCAGATTGGTCTGCACTGCAGATTGCAGTGGTCTTTTGTTAGTTCCTGTAACTTCTGTTGATTTTATCGAGGTTTAGGGATCTTTTTGAGAATCCCTATTTGTGTCGTTAGCTGTAAAAAATACATACTAGTTTGTGAAATTCCTCTGGAAGTGCACTTAAACATCAGTTCAAGAGCAGCCAGTTGTTTAGATCCATCCGTTCAAGAAAGCTCTTCTGTCACCAAGGAATTTAAGCAGGTGTAGAAGTTCTACCCATACAAAGGTACCTTCTCAAGTCAGAGCTCCATAGCTATTTAGTGAATCACACACTGATAAATGCTGAATGTGTTTCCCTTTTTCCTGAATAAGTAGTGTTTCTCAAAGAATCACTACTTATACCTTTTCTTTTCAATTTTTAATGAGTGCTCTTCATTTTCTGGAGGGAGTTTGCCCTTAAATCCCTTCTCACAGGATATGTGATCACTCTACTTAAATAAATGTTTTCAGACAGGGGGAGAAAGCCCCACGGAAGGCAGCATATAGTGCTGATGGTATCTCTGCATAGGTTCCATTAGTGTATTAGGAGTTGCTGGATATGTTGAATGCACACTTCCAAAACTTTGTGTGTGTCCCATTTACACCTCACTTACTCTTATCCAGTTCACAGTTACATGAGTCATTTTTGTGGTATTTTGTCTGGGATCAAAATCACCTACTAGCATCTTAAACAAGGCACAGCTTCATTAGTACATTAACATTTTAAAGCAAGTATTTTATGCTTTGTCTGCTTTTATACATAATTTCTAGACATGGAAGAGACTCTGTTTCTAGATTTTTGTAGAACCAACAGCAATAAGGCACCTGTTTCTATTCTGCCATCGATTTTATGCTCCATTTTATTTCCAGGGATGTTGCACCACAGCCCCAGATCCTGTTAGGCCTTTGGACAGCAGCAAAGCAAGATGTGAGCAAGGAGCAGTGTGAATTAGAATTAGGAGGGATTAGGGAGTGTGGCACTGACGTCCAAGAGAGCACTGCTTGTTTTGCTAAGCCGGATTTAGGAGGGAAATAAAGAAGCATTTTTCCAAATCTCTTCATTATTTATTGCACAGTGGCCTAGAAACAGATGTGCTGTTAACCTCTGTCCCGTATTAACTCCAGTTTGTTCCTTTCTCTGGTGGGGGAGGCTGAGGGAGGGGGAGAAATGCAGCAGGGTGGTGTGAGGGGGCATTGCAGTGTCCATGCCATGGCATCTTGTAGCCATCAAATGGGACATGGAGAGTTCTCCAATTCCATCACATTCCTGCTCCACAGAGAAGCCTTATATTTCTCCTAGTCCTTGCCTAATTTGGACAGGGAGCAAAGGTAGCAACTCAAATCTATTGGTAGAGGAGCAGGGAAATACCTGTGAAGTACCACAGAGCTTCATCAGGTACCCTTGGTGACAGACAAGAGGGAGAGGCCTCAAGTTGTGCCAGGGAAAGGCTTAGGTTGGATAGTAGGAAAAATGTCTTCACCCAGAGGGCTGTCAAGTTCTGGAACCACCTGAAGCTGAAGTCACTACCCCTGAGAGATTTAAAAGACACGTAGGTGTGGCACTTAGGGACATGGTTTAGCAGTGGAATTGGCATTGTCAGGTCACTGGTAGGACTCGATCCTAAAGGTCTTTTCCAGCCTTGGGTCACAGTGAGCTGCTCATGTACCTGCTGAAGTTGCTTTGTTCCTTTTGAGTTCCAACATGTGGTGCTTTGAATACAGACATTTTACTTCCTTTTTTAATGCTGTACTATGTAGTGTGTGTTACCTCTGATGTGATAGTTAAAAATTGTCACAGAACTGACTGACAGCCCTGTAACACTGCTCCCCACTCTTCTCCCTGTGCTACAACAGCACACCTACATCCACTCAGACACTGGCAGTGAAAGCAGTTCCTTTCCATGTGGAATCTCCCCTGTGAGTAAACAAAGATGTTCCATTTCCCCATGGTGTCAGTCAGGAATCTGTTGTGTGGGCCCCAGGTTAATGCAATACCTCATTATCTTCATCCATTATTTCATTGGGAACCATACACCATGCCTTTGTATTGATCAAAACTGAATGTGAATATTGTGGTGAGTTCTTAAAAAGGGATTTTAATATCATATTTCTCAGGTTAGTCAGGAAATAGAAAGAAAATCCAGCAGCCAGCAGTATGTAACAGAGCTCATGCATGACTGCTGGCAATCATTGTAAATAAGCAGGTGCTTGTAAGCACTGTATTTTAACAAGTCCAGTTACTAAGTGGTTTAGCATCGGGGTGAGTCTGGTTTGCATCCTGCCACCTCTTTTATCAGGACTAAGAAGTGCATTGTGAGCTTTAGCTGTGTTGTGCAACAGGCATAGTTCCATCCCTGCTCAAAGGATGAGCAACACAACAGACTCAGAAACTGATATCAGAGTGACAGAAGGACTGGAGGTCAGTGGGGTTGTTCAGGCTGAGAACTATGCAGAACCCAGAAGACAGCATCTCTTGGCTGCCAGCCCTCCCTCCCTTTTAAGGCAAGGTTATTCCTCTCACTAATGATTCAGTGCCACTGCTGTTGCTAGTAAGTGTCAGCCCAGAAAACCAGCAATATTGTTGAAAAGTCAAATTAGAGTTTGTGGTTTTTTTGGTTTTTTTTTTTTTCCCAGATAAAGCTGTTCTTCATATTATCAGGGCTGTAGCTTTTCTGGGAAAAGTACTCTGGGGTGGCATGGAGCAATTGTGGGTGGTGTCTGTCCCAGGATGGCTGCAGGAGCAGCAGCAGAGGGCATCGCTCTCTTGCTGCCAAGAACGAGACCCTAAATGAGGGGCCTGGGTGGGCACCGCAGCATCTGTAAAACTTAAACTTAGCTTGTTGAATTGAGTGACACACTCAGTTCTGAACAGCACCTCATCATTGTGTGTGCAGCAGCATCCAACGCACTGGCTGAAATGCATGATTAAACACCAAAGAGCTTCAGCAGGAATCCTGCTGTCTCAGACTGCTGTGCCGTACACCAGGGATGAAGGAGAAGATAATAATTTCCTTTTGATGCCTGTGTACATGTTTTGCAATGATGTTGTGTGATAGAATGCATTAAGTAGAACAAATAGAATAATGAAATTGAGATGAAACAGGATTAATCACCCAAGAATGTTACTTAATTAATCAGCATTTCCAGTGAACCTCCACATGAAAAAAAGGAGTTTGGTGCATTAATTCATAGACTCATTTTGATACTTTGATGACTCGAGCAAAAATTTGCCTAGAAGCCTATTCAATTGAAATTGATGGAATTATACTTTTATTTAAATAGATACCTATTGATTAAGGGGAGCAGAATCTCTAGAATTCTCAGAATTCTCTATCCTGTAATAGAATCTTGGAGACAGTTGAGCTTGAGGATCTCACAGAGCAGGATAATGGGAATATTATGAATACTAAAGAGAGCTTGTGGCTGTTACCACTTGATCATTATACTCTCACAATAATAATTTATCTCCAATGTTAAATTACTGTCTGTAATATTTATCCAAGGATTCAAATGAAACTTAATGGCCTATGGTACACTTATGCTCACTAAAGCAGTGGAACTATGATGTTCTCCAATGTCACTTTTAGAAATGGTGTGTTTATGTAGTTGTTGGGTGGTTAATAAAAAATTACAGCTCTCACAAAGCTTGGATGTTGTGAAGGTATCTAAAACACTTGAGATGTCTCTGAAGTACCACGTAGTCCTATTTATTTTTCAACGTCATAATGTTCTTTAATTAACCATATAATATGATACTATATAAGCCTGTGATGTGGTAGTTCTTAACCTGTATTTTACATCTTGTCTTTTTGCCCTCAGTCATCCTTGCTGTCAATTCAAGGTCATTTTATAGCATTTGAGTTGATATAGGCTCTAAGTGCTGGATGTATGAATAATAGATAAGGACAGTTTTAATTCAGAAATGGTACTAAATGCTCAAAATGAGTACTTTAATTAGAGAGTAATGTAAGAACATAACTGTTTGGCTGCTACCTTAAGGGCTGCCATCAACTATGTCATTTTTATGAGAGATGTCTTCTTATGAAAGGCAGCCATATAATGAATATCTTTGATATCCCTTACGTGCAGTCATTGAATAAATTCTTCCTATACCAAGATGAACCAACTTTCCTGAACTGTCACAGAATTAGGTGGAAAATATTTCACACATGTGCATGGCAGGTTTTTATTTTTGGTCATGTAAAAACTCCTGTGTTATTAGCAATTAAAGTACTCTTTTAAACAGAATATGAGACACCTCGAAGTTTGCCCTGTCTGTAACAGTGACTATTCTGGGATATTAGGAGCCTCTGGGGTGCTGTTCTCCCCAGCACAGCAGGGAACAGGGGCTGGAATGAAGGCACCTCTCCTTTACAAACCGGTATGTGCTGTGTCCCTGTCCTGGCATGCTGGTTCCATTCCAGCCTTGCTTTGGGAGTACCTGAGAGGGGGATTCTTCTGCACATTTTTAGACTCCATTTATCTTTTTTCTTCTGTTTTTTCACCTTCAAAAATGACCAAAGCAGGACTAGAAATTCATCTCTAACTAGTCACAGAGTCACTTTAGGTTTCTTTCCCTTGCAACATGGTGATTAGGTGTCACATCCGCTGGGATCTGTTGTTGCTGAGAGCCCAGAATTTGGTGGCGAGGTCTGCATTTGTGGTTGGCATGCAAAGCATTTGGTCAGATTGTTTTCCTTCCATGTCTCTCCCATGTAGACATGAAACCGCAAGCGCCGATTATTCAATCACACATTTCCCCCTTTTTCCTAAACGGATTACAGTGATAAAGCTGGAAACATTGTGCTGTTTCCACAGCTGCAGCAAACTGGGAGCAAAGAAGACAATAGCTGCATGAACACATGTGCATTGCAGCTGCTGCCAACTCCCACATTCTCCCTTCTCCTTGCTGTCCTCCCATCGGAGCAGATAAATTGCCTCAGTGACAGGAAAGGTTGGTAGCGGATAAGCTGCCGGTTTGATAATGTTTGGTAGAAAATTTGGAATTAGTGTATGAAAATACTAATTGCAGCTTAATTTGGCGGGTGATTTAAAGTTCAAGCTTCTGGAACCAGGGAGAGTAGCCCTGAGGAAACGCAGATGAAGCTTTCTGTTCCTTTTCCCTCCCAGTTTGGTCCCACAGTCAGATAGTTTTCCTTCAAAGCTCACAACTCTGGAGACAACAGTTGCTTTCCTGCTGTTCACTGAGCTCTGCCTCGCTCCTGGGGTGCCAGTTGCATCTGCAGGAGTTGGGGAGATGAAAGAGGGGATCTGGTGCATATCTTGGAGATGTAAAACTGTTGGAATAAGGAGCTATGGAGAGCAGCTTTTTGTGGCATAGTTCCCCAGTTTTCAAGCAATTATAGGTGCCAGGTGATAAAAATCCCTTCCACAATATAAACAATATCAGGGTGTAAGGACATTATTTAAATGGCCAGAGGGCAGGGCTGGTGTGAGATCAGAATTTCAAAATGATTCTGAGGTTGAGTTAGTTCATCAAAATCCACATGGCATTTGGTGAAATAAGGATGTCTCAGTTCCTCTGAGTCCTTGGAGAAGGGTCATGGGAGAAACACTGATAACATTATTAGTCTGCAAGGAAATTACTACTTTATTTTTCTTTTCCTGAATTTGATGGAAGAGCCTTAACTGATTTAGAAACAACAATGGAAAACTTGAAAGTAGGGCGAGATAGAGAATCTTCCAAATGACATATATGCAATAGCATTGCCAGAGTGATAAAACAGTAAATAATGTGAATTAGATTTTTAATGTAAACACTTAGTTTAGAAGTACATGCTTTTTCCAGTCTGATTTATAAGCACATAAAAATTCGAGGAATAGAGCTGAGGATGAAATAAATGTGCGTGTATGTCTGAGTGAAGACTTCAGGTTTGATTTGTGTAGGCTGACACAGTGAAAATCTGTGAAGGTTTGGAGTTTGTATTTTGTTTTTAATGTTGCATTTTCTTCTCTGATCAATTTCCACTCATAACCCACCTTTCCCAAAATCCCAAAATCATAAGCCAGAAGATAAAAATGGTTAAATGATAGATAATGAATGATAGATTCAATATAGAAATTGTATTTTTCTGCTGTTTTTGAAAATGGTAATGTACACACTTACATAGAGTAGGCTCAGGACTCCTTGGGATAGGCACTGAGCAGACTATGAAAACTTCTATGCTGACATTTAGAAGTGTATCCCATGGGATTACACACAGTTGCCATAGACTGTAAACACCGAAAAATGAGATAGATGGGACTTAGTTTAACCTGCTCTTGTCCAGAACAGATACCAAACTGCCCTAAGTAGTGCTGAGGTGCCACTGCTGTTTTGGATCTCGCGGGAGCTTGGCACTTGGAAGAGCTCCTGAACTGCTCCTTTTTCCCTCACAAGCACCTTACGGAGATGAAAACAACTTTGAGATGATTCCGAGTGAACACCCCTGCCCAAAGTAACAACTTTTTCAAACATGTAGGGCTTGTGGGCTCTATGCTAAAGCCTCAGTCCACTATAAAAATGGCTTTGTTGTATCTGGCTTCTCTCACTGATGATTGTGTCCTGCCTCTGATGGTTTGCTGGTGACAAGTGGAATCTTGGGGTATTTTCCCCCCCAGCAAGTGGTACCTCTGAGGACTGAGAGCCCCTAAAAATCACATATTTCTCTATTTTTTACTCACCTGGAATTCCTCTGTTCTAGCTGTTGTGTTATACAGATAGTTTCAGATAAGATGTCAAAGACTGTTCTTTAGTAACCCCTAAATTGATGTTCTTGACTGGTATCTACTTGTTGTATTTCATTATTTTTAACAGGGAAATGCATAATCATCAATAATGATTCCTTTATGTAGCATGCAGACAGACCTCAGTGCTGTCACTCCCTGTACAACTGCTGTCAAACGTGGGGTTTTTATTTAGAGTATCCTTTTCTAAATCCTAGGCTAGAGTTTATTATTTTTTAAATTGAGTTTTTTTTCAACATATCCTGAGCTATGCAAGCATAATAAAAATACATTTCCACATGTACTAACTAGAGCTATGCTAGCAAAAGTTCCTGAAATTAGAAACGTCCAACTGAGCTTCTTTGTTAATCTACAGTGAACCTTAAAAGAATCTCAGTTTGAAGACAGTTAATGCAGTATTTGAAAATTGTGAGAGTTTGAAATCAATAGTGTTGTACATGCCCATTACAAAATTAGAAACATCCCAGCTTCTTCCTCAGCGTGGTGCAGAACCCACCCTGAAGTTAAGGGGGAAAACACTCAATAGAAAACTCCTCAGGGAAAGGTTTGTTCAGGAAAGCTGGTTTGGCCTACATGTGTGTGAGGCTGTGCAGGGAATGTTGGGGCATGCCAGGAGAATCCCTTTCCATCTTCAGGCCCTCAGCCCTGCTCTCTGCTGCGGGGGAACAGCAGCAAAAGTGTGCAAAGATTCTGTCACTGATCTCCTGCTCTGCAATGAGAGCTGGAAACTAATGCAGCGCTACTGAGGGCATTAGAAGGGGGAAACGAAGCGTCCCAGTGTTACCACATTGCTCAAGCTCAGGTCTCACTGACTTCAGCGTGCCTGTGGTGGTTTACATCCATAACACTCCTGCACTTCAGTGTGCAGTTCACCTTCAGCAGCTTAATGGCCTCTGCACCTTGAGACTGGAGGCAAGAGTGGTGTGAAGCCACTGCCTGAACTTTATGTCTAAATTAAAACAGGAAGGGAACTCATGTTGGAAAGGGGTGTCATGAGCTCACACTCAGGAGGAGAGTTTTATTTGCTTATTTATTTATTTTATAAAC
This sequence comes from Anomalospiza imberbis, assembly GCF_031753505.1. Lineage (NCBI taxonomy): Eukaryota > Metazoa > Chordata > Aves > Passeriformes > Viduidae > Anomalospiza > Anomalospiza imberbis. Next base: position 45,781,744 of record NC_089684.1, on the reverse strand, counting down.
CCTCTGAAATATTTCTCTGAGCATCCAAGAAGCAAAGGGTAATGAAGTCATCGGGATGCTCCCAGAGGGAGGCCATTGCTTTAAAGTTTCCCCTACAAACAAGAAAACAGCTCAGTGTGTCAGTGAGCCAGCAACAAGCATCTGCCTTGGCTGCAGCACTTATCACAGTGGGTTTACCGTGAACATCTGAACAACACACCAGGAAAACAAAAACAAGAGTAGAAAATGCACAAAGAGCCATCCCTGTATGGTAAGGAGAAATTCATTTTCCATATGCTTCTTATTAGCTGAACATTTCACACAGATTTTACTTAGTTCCTTGTTCTGCAAATTGCAAATATCAGATATTCTAAAGGAGACATCTATGGTCCAGAATCCAGGAGGAGCAGGGAGAAGGAGAGCATAGCACATGCATCTAAAATATTCCCAAGTCTTGAACCCCTACTCTTTATACAGAGTCTTAGCAGTTAATGGCCTATATGTAAAAAATGCCCACGAAGGTCAAAGTCTAAAAAAGGATGAAATTGGATTCTGTGGTCTGTCAGCATTTGCTTAGATTTGACTGGCTACTAGTGCTGAAATTCTAATAATGAATTCCAGACTATTCACAGTCCTAACTTGCTTTCTGCATTTGGGATTAAATTCAGCCAATTTCTTCTAAAAAGTGGAAGCCATGAAATCTATAGGATGTATCTCACAGACATTTTGTGGCAGCTGGTGAGCTCGTGACTTTATCTGCTAGAGAGCACCCTCAAAATCAGCATCTGCCTCCTAATACCTTTATGTTTTGCCTGGTTCTGTTTTTTGGGGTTTTTTTTCCTCTTGTACAGTCTAGAAAACAGTTTCAAAACACTTGTTTTGAGACACTTTGCTGTTAGTGCCATTTGCTTCCATATCATCACTGTCGTTTTCTTGGATTACTTTGCTTTTGTATGAATGCCCTGCAAGTCCTTTGAAGATGAAATGCTTTTGCTGAAAAAGTAATGTTGGCACATAATGGATCAATTAGAAAGGCATGTGGTGCAGGAAAATGTACAAATCTTGACATTTTTTGTCATAGTGAACAGTCTTCTGATAATCAGAGGTTGATATTTCTTTGAAGCATTTCTATACTTGAAATATTTTGCCTTAAAATGTATTGGTTGCAGGCTTCTTTTTTACACATACGAGTATAAAAATGTGTCTCTTTGTCTGTGTGCCTATAGGTATATTCTGAAGCGCAGCCATGCCAAAAATAGCACACAGACACATGCACGCACATCTGGGAAACACACCAAAGTCTTCTGCAAAGAGGCAGCAGCAGGGAATATATGTGCATATAGATGGATGTATGTTATATGTGCACTGTTACCAGCATATTGAATAACTTCCTGAGGGCACTGCTGAAACAAGATGCACTGCTGAATGCCTCTCTGACTGAGGCTTTTGGTTCAGTATTTGTCAGATCAACACTGTAGGAATTTCATGCTTGGATCTCTAGTTGGAAAGCCCTCGCTGGGGAAACTGCCTGGTGCTTTAGGAATTCTTGGTGGGAATTAACATTGTGTGACTATCATGCTTTCTGTGTAGACATTTGCCTACAAGAGGAAGATTGGTTTGCAGTGTTTTACAGATTCTGTGGCCTGTTCCCCTCAGGCCCAGCTTCTCAGTTTTCAGAGGAGAAGGGTGGTGGAAGGTTCCAGCTTGATCCCTTCAGAGAAAATCCTTACTTCCAGCAAAGTCAGCTTATTTTGGAGGAACTGCCCAGCTGGGACTGGGATCTGACCTTGTGATCAAGGAGGCTGTCAGAGTGAAGAAAGCAGAAACTGTTGACTAAAATAGCCAAGTGGGGACAAGGACTTTTCCAGTTGGATCAAAAAATGGGAATTTTCTGAAAGGATTTAACAAGGCGGAGGAAAGAGAAGGGGAAGAAAATGAAATGCCTTGTGGACACAGTTCCCTGAGGATTCCCAAATATGGAATGAGCTGAAGTATGGGGCACTGCATGGCTTTCCTGGTTGTAGTTCACCTGTTTTAAGAGGAGAATATTGCAGATGAGCCATGGGAAGGATGTGGCACTTGTGTGTGTGTGTGACATTTCTTTTACAAAAGTGTAGTGCAGATCCCAGAAACCCATATTTTTCAGGGTGTGTTTTAGCCCTCTCCTGCAGCATCTCCTGCCTTGTCAGCACCAGCCTGGGAGTTTGGGGACAATTGGGTGGCAGGGCTCCAGGTCCCCAGCCTGGTCCCAGAGACAATGCTGTGCAGAGGAGCCAGGGGGACAGAGTGCAGCAGCAGCCCTGCAGCACGCTGGGTCCAGAGCAGCACAACACCCAGAGCTTCTGCAGGCAGTTAGTGAGACCGGAGCTTCTGGGTCCTGGGAAATTAGCTCCAGAATTAAATGGGAGTTACACAATCCATACACATTGCCAGCCATTAAAGACAGCTGTGGCGCCTTCGGAGATCTTGGCCAGGAAGCCCTCATATGAAAGCAGGCTTTAAGTAATTTATGGACAGGCAGAGCCTAATGGTTTTAATTTTCTAGACAGCTCAGGAGGCCAATCAGATTGGCAACACCAGCAGAATGTGTCAAGAAGCCCCAACTCCTGCTACCACAAATTAATAAGAACCGGTTTTGGGGGAGATACGCAGTACTGGTGGATCTGGTTGTTCTATGCATGGCTGAGAATTGAACCTATTCTTACACTCAGGGAGAAGTTGTCTTTGGTCTGCTATCTGCTGTTACATTCTCTTTTTTAGTGTCAAACTGGTATAAATATATTTGCCCTTCATTTTTGATACTTACTGCTGCCTGTGCTGGGTTCATTTTCTCATCATATGGAGGCCATATGTATTCTTTACACATAGCCTGTTGTGCACTGCAGAATTTATTATCCCATCCTTTAAACATACTGCTCTTACACGCTCAAAGCCCAGCATTTTTATATGCTGTAGATATGTTCACCACTAGAAAATTACAAGGCACTGTAAAAATTGTATTTATCCACATAATTTTCTATAGCCATTGTTAAATGGAGACATGTGGAGGAAATAAGGGTGCCTCAAAGTAACTGTGCTCCTGGATATGTAGGTATTTTGAGTAGCTTGGATCATGGAGGGAAAGGTTTCATCCCTCATTGAGGCAAAGACAGATTTGATGGTGTGACCAAGCTGGTTTTTGAAAGCAGCACACACAGGCATTCTGAAATATTTCCAGAGAAGGCTTTGGCATGCATGGGGATATTTTCTGTTAGGGTTAAGGTGTCCATACACCTGAGCATTTCCTCCACCAGCCTGATGCCTGTCTCCTCCCACCTCCAGGTACCAGATCCACACGGGACTGCAGCACTCCATCATCCGGCCGACGCAGCCCAACTGCTTACCTCTGGATAACGTCACGCTACCTCAGAAGCTCAAGGAGGTTGGGTACTCCACGCACATGGTGGGCAAGTGGCACCTGGGGTTCTACCGCAGGGAGTGCATGCCCACACAGAGGGGTTTCGACTCCTTCTTCGGCTCGCTCCTGGGCAGCGGTGACTACTACACCCACTTCAAGTGCGACAGCCCCGGGATATGCGGCTACGACCTGTACGAGAACAACAATGCCGCCTGGGACCACGACAATGGCATCTACTCCACACAGATGTACACGCAGAAAGTGCAGCACATCCTGGCTTCTCATAACCCCAGGAAACCCATATTCCTCTATATTGCCTACCAAGCTGTCCATTCGCCTCTTCAGGCACCAGGAAGGTATTTTGAACATTATCGCTCGATAAACAACATCAACAGGCGGCGGTACGCGGCCATGCTGGCCTGCTTGGATGAGGCCATAAACAATGTGACCCTTGCTCTGAGGAAGTATGGCTACTACGAGAACAGCATTATCATTTATTCTTCTGATAACGGTGGGCAACCAATGGCCGGAGGCAGTAACTGGCCGCTTCGAGGAAGCAAAGGCACCTATTGGGAAGGAGGTATCCGCGCTGTCGGGTTCGTGCACAGCCCCCTTCTGAAAAACAAAGGGTCTGTATGCAAGGAGCTGGTGCACATCACAGACTGGTTCCCCACGCTGATCACGCTGGCGGAGGGGCAGATCGATGAAGACATCCAGCTGGATGGCTACGACGTGTGGGAGACCATCAGCGAGGGCAGGCGTTCCCCACGGGTGGACATCCTGCACAACATCGACCCGATCTACACCAAAGCCAAGAACGGCTCCTGGGCCGCTGGCTACGGGATCTGGAACACTGCCATCCAGTCTGCCATCAGAGTGAATCACTGGAAACTGCTGACGGGAAACCCGGGCTACAGCGACTGGGTGCCTCCTCAGGCCTTCAGCAACGCGGGTCCCAACCGCTGGCATAACGAGCGCGTCTCCTGGTCAGCCGGGAAAACCGTGTGGCTCTTCAACATCACGGCCGACCCCTACGAGCGCGTGGACTTGTCTGCCAGGCACCCGGAGGTGGTGAAGCAGCTGCTGCGGAGGCTCTCGCAGTTCAACAAGACCGCGGTCCCCGTCCGCTACCCACCCAAGGACCCTCGCAGTAACCCCAAGCTCAACGGAGGAGTCTGGGGGCCGTGGTTTAAGGAGGACGAAAAGAAAAAGAAATCAGACAAAAGCAAAGGTGCAAATAAGCAGAAGAAGCTCAAGAAGAAGAAGAAGAAAGCAAATAGGAAAAAGGGGCAGTCGTTTCACTGCCGGTCACGTCTTACTGGTGGGTAAACTCTAAGCAGGCTCCTTGGCCAGGCTTGAGTCAGCCTGGCCCTACTTCTTGAACTTCTGATGGAATAGACTAGAAATGCCAGTTCTGCACTATGAATGAAAGTTGTCATCTTTTAATTTTGTGTCTGATTTCACCAGCACAAGATACCTTAGCACTCTGAGTGACCATGTGACAGACTTTCTCCTCCACAGGATGAGTGGTCCTCACCCATCGCCAGACACATTCCAGATAACAACAGCGATAGCATCTTGTTTCAGGAAACGTAGCTTTGATGGACAAATGATGGTTCCTTGCCTTAATTAGCTGGAATCTTTGGAAAGCATGGAGATATTAATGGCAGATGTTCTCAAACTGACAGATAGCTCAGAGGGAGAAAGGAGAAACAAAACCCGAGAACCTCTGTGTGTCAGTAAGTGTTAGTCATCAGCCTATGACATGTTTTGATACAACACGGCAAAAACTGAAGCTACCAGGTAACTTTGTAGAGGTGCTGGAGAGGGGGCATGATAGGAGGAAAGCTGCTTTAAGTTAGATTTTGTCCATCTTAACTAAATCTGGAATATTTTTAACATTTCCTAGATGTGCTGAGCTCCCCCCATTTGCAGTAAAACACATGACCAGCGAGCACACGCCTCGTGTAATTTATTACATGCATAGACAAAAACACATCACCAAAGTGAATGTAATATTTAAACACTTTAAGATAACTATACAACAATATGTAAAATAGATAATTTATTTTACAGCACAATCCTTATTTCTCTTCCATTAAAATTTCCTGGCTGATGCAAGGTACCCCTGTGGGTGCCAGGGTTGTTTAGGTTCTTTTAACGTTGACTTTTAAAATTTTATTTCCACCCTGTCATTCAGAGTTTATTTAACGGATTCATATCCTCAGAGTACTGTAAACCAAGGAAATACTGTATACACTGCTAGGATGAGGAAGGAGAACAATTCAGGTGCGTCACTGCATTATGTATTTGCCTTCAGTGGTTTTGAATGTAACAAAGGGTTTATTTAATTTAGGAGTCCCATGAATATTGTTCAGTTTCTGTATAGAAGCTAGGCCGTCTTGATGTTTGGGGGGAAAATTCTACTTTAAACCTTTTATTTATGTACCTATTAAAATAGTTTATTTTTATGGCATTCATAAAAGCGGTCTGCCTCTTTTTTTGCATCCAAGATAGCAATTTTGGCCTAGTTTGTTTTAAACAAACTCAAGTAAGCTGTTTCATTACTATTATTTTTGGTGCAGGGATGTTTTATGACATTTTGCTTCTGAAACAGAATTTCTTCTCTCAATACATATATCATTTGAGACATGCTTCAAAGTTTGCCCTTTCCAAGGTGTCTGCATGGATGATGGATGCATGGACTGGCTGCACATTCGTGGTGATCTGTGGTAATTGATAAAATGCACACACACATATAAGCTTCAAGATGAATTATGTTAAGTAAAATTGATGATTCGTTTGTTGAATGGCTACAACGTGTTTTGGTAAAATTTCAGATAAGCCTGCTTTTCAGCAGTGTGTCACTTAACTCAGAAATTACATTTATATAAATGGATTATGGCTAAAAAATTGAGCATTCCTAAAATCAGTGCATACAGAAATCTGAATGAAATACAGCTGTCCAGCACTCCAGCAACCCCTGACCTTTTCAAAAGGCAGCTAACTGCAGGTACGTACTGCTAAACCCCAGCAAATGTCATACTAAAAGATGTAAAACAGAATATAGCTGCCATTAACAAAACACAGAAACAAGTCAGGCAGCTCTTAGAGTTACTTCTGTAATGAATATACTGGGGAGGACACAGAAATGGACTTGGAGAATTGCATGTAAATAATAATTACAAAAGAATGGTGTGTATCTACATAAGTGCTTAATATTGTAACTTATTTTTCATGCTGTGTGGTCCTTAAGATGACTAATTAATTCCTTAGAAATCTGTCTAGCTTTTCTTCACATCCACACTATCCAGTGAGTAATCAGGAACTCGGATGTTCTCTAAATTCTCACTTTTTAAAACAATGTGCCATTGATGTCCTTAAAAGAAATTAGAACAACATATTGAGATATTATACTCTAAAATGTGATCTATAAAATTCATATCTGTGAGGAGATACATTTAATTTTCCAAGGTAATTTTTAAAAGGCGAAAATTAGGTATATAAGTTAAACTGTATACAGAGAGACTGAGATATTTTAATTTATTGTGGCATAATAGCAGTAAGGCAGTGTGGTAGAGTGTTATCCTCGTAGAATTAATTATTGCCCTTTTCCCTGAAAGCTTTATGGTGGCTTTGGCTTTCATTGGACCAAAGCAGCCAGAGAACATTATTCTCTGACAACATTTTATTCTATAATTATTTATATCTGTTCTCTCTCAGACAGAATGGGAGTCCTTGAAAGTAACCATTACAAGGCAGAACAGTGGATCAGTTCTCTCTGTGTGTTAAATAAATGTGCCACGAAAGTAAGTGTTTGTAGAGTACACAGTGGGAGTACATTTCCAGTGAATCTGCTATTTTGATCTAATAGAGGGCAAAAGTTGGCTTTAGAGTGGGGTAGAAGACAGCCACAATTTAGCTGCATTCCTGAATGTTTTGCTGAAATGCTCCGTGTCTGCTCTCACACACCACTTGTTGTGTCGCTGCAGCAGCACAGTGGTCTCTGGTTCATGAGGATCCTGTGTAGCTCTCAAGCCCCACTCTCTGTGTGCTGAGCTCTCACTAGCTCATACACTCTCCCAGCAGGATTTCACAGCTTGTTTACATCTGCCGATATGTTACATACCCACTCTCGGGGAAGGTTTGATGGGTAAACACTGGAAAAGAGACCTGGAGAAAGGCTGGGTAGGGGACAGACAGTGGGGAGCATTTACTTATGATTTTTCAGGTTGTCTCAAGCTTTCTCCAGACTCTGTGAGGGCACAAGGAAAAGGCAGGTTGGATATAACTCTGATCTGGTCTTAGAGACACCCACACCTTCAGGGGGCCAGCCTGTTCTTCAGAAGAATACTGTCTTTTCCAGGTTTTCTCAATTTTATTTTAAAGCTCTTCACAATCTTCTAATTGTAAGATAATTTTAACTTAATCATAATTTTAACTTAAAGATAATTTTAACTTTAATCATCAGGGACTTTTAAAGTTTTATTACCAATAATATTGTTGTTATTGTTGTTGTTATTGTTGTTGTTGTTGTGTTGTTGTTGTTACTTAGTTTGACATAAATGTGGAGACAAAACTCTCTTCCACAGCTACAGGTAAAGAGGAGTAAAAGGCAGAGCCAGGAATGATGAATAAAGCAGAATTGTCAGTCCTTCCCTGTGGGTCATGCAGGGAGATGGGAAGGGATGACTCTGCGGGTGTGAAGCTCAGCCAGACTAGCAAACTTCAGAGCACGAAGGCACAGTGAGGTACTTGGCTAATTTTAAACACCACCCAAAGGAAAGCACTTCACAAACCTGAACTTGGTGAACTTTAACTTAGCCAAACTTTGATTTATCCAGACACAACAGGGCACTTATTAAGGCATTGCCTGGAATTTTTTAGTTTGGTGTACAATGTATTTGGAGAAGAAGGTAGGAGAAAAAAAGAAGAACAAAAATGAGAAAGGTATGTAGGCAACACCCTGGGATCCAGCGTGCCCTGAGCGGCCTGTGAACCCACGGCAGGGCAGCCCTCGGAGCTCGGGCCTGTCCTCGGCTCTGCTCCGCTCCCCTGGGGCTCCCCGGGCACGGCTGCGCCTTGCTGGGCCCTGTGGGGCCACACGGACACACGGCGCCATTCTGGGGGAGGGGACAGGCCGACATCTCGGGGAAGGGCAGGGCAAGGTGGGGGAGTCGGTCTGCCGTGCTGGGTGAGGGCAAGCGAGGGAGATGGTCTGTTGTGGGGTCAGAGCGCCGTTTTGTGTCGGGCTCTGGGGTCAGAGCGCCGTTTTGTGTCGGGCTGTGGGGTCACTCTGCCATTTTGAGTCAGGCTGTGGGGCGCTCTGCCATTTTGTGTCAGGCTGTGGGGTCACTCTGACATTTTGTGTCAGGCTGTGGGGCACTCTGCCATTTTGTGTCAGGCTGTGGGGTCAGAGCGCCGTTTTGTGTCAGGCTGTGGGGTCACTCTGCCATTTTGAGTCAGGCTGTGGGGCGCTCTGCCATTTTGTGTCAGGCTGTGGGGTCACTCTGACATTTTGTGTCAGGCTGTGGGGCACTCTGCCATTTTGTGTCACTCCACCATTTTGTGGCATACCATGAATCACTCTGCCATTTTATGGCAAGCTGTGGGGTCACTCCACAATGTTGTGGACACTGGGACATACATTGTGCCTGTTTGCTATTGATTTAATGAACTGTAGTCTTGGGACAGCAGGAATATTTCTGTTGCCATTCTCCATCTTTTATTTTCTCATTTCCAAGGACAGGCAGAGAATGTGTATTCCCATGGGGGAAAAAGTAGCCTGAGATTTAATTTAGCCGTTAAATAACACAAGCTCCACTTCAGCATCCTATTCTGTTCAGAGGAGTACTCAGTAATATACATTATTTCCTTTCTGTGGATCATAAGTCAAGGTCTTGATGAAGTGGAGGATTTGTGTCAAAGACAGGCCAATGTGAAAATACCAAAATGCTCTCTTTTCCTGCATTATGCTTCCTTTTTTCATCTCTGCCAGGCAAGGTAATAACAAAAAATATAAATATAGATAACCACATGAAAGGAGATATAATTAAGTACTGGGATTTGAATTAATGGTGCAACAAAAGTATAATCCATGATATGGTTTAAAGTTATTTCATAAATTCCGTTTGTTTCAGGTATAACCAGGGCAAGGCTGCTGAAGTTTAGCTTGTGACTGAAGTAACAGAACTGATTAACAGCTGTTAGTGTGAATTTCCGTAACGAGGGGAGAACAGGGTCCTGAAATGTCATACTGGTGTATGTAGCCTGAAAAATACTTTTTTATAATTCCTTATAAACATCAGTGTCTCAGTAAAAGTCAAGTATTTAATCACCTGAAATCAGTGCAGGCCATGACGTTTGTTGTCGTTGCCTAGATTCGCTTCAAAAGATCACTTATGAGCATTACTTGGCGAGGGCGTATGTATCCCTCATTAAATGCTGCTTGCTTCTGCTAGTTAAGCTGAGCCAGCATGGAACAGTGTGCAGGAGAAAGTCAAAGCCTTACTCTGAGTGTAGGAATGGTTCTACATCAGCAGTGTGCAGGGCACAGTTTGGAAATGGACATCACTAGTGACAGAACATCTGTATGGATTTGCCAAAATCCAAAGCAAGAGACTAATTCCTTTTAGATAACCAAGCTGCATTTGTGGTTTTTAAGATGGCTGGAGAAGGAGGGGAAGCATGGCCCTGTGAGAAGGTGAAGACCACCAAGCTGTGACTGCTGTCAGACTTTGAATGAAGAAATTGCACATTGCTTAAAAGGAGCATTTTGGGACAGTATGCCATTAAAGAAATGCTTCATATATCATCATCTAATTTTCTTCTAAAGAAACACAAGCTTCAAAGCTCTGAATATTGGCAAAACTTGACGGGCATAACTAGTAATGTCTTACCTTTCGGCAACATTCTGAAGTCTTTCATGGCATACTTTTTTACAGTAATTGGTTCCAGTTTCATTTTGGTTTTCATCAGCAGATTCCATTACATTTTGTCACTCTGAATGGAGGGAATATAATTGGTGTTGATAAAAAGCATATTGGGTTGGGGGTGTTTATCTTCACCAAATTGTTTCAGCTCTCAAGTGACCCCTAAGCAATCTCTTAGCAGACCCATTTCTAATAAACCTAAAGAATTGATCTCTTATTACTCTGTGGCTGTGGAGAATTTGAAAGAAATGCACAAAGGATTTGAAAAAGTACAGAGGGAGCACATAGCTCTGGTCTTCAGCCCAGGTGACTTCAGCATCTTTTGTCTTTAAATGTGATTTCTTTGAGGTTTTTACTGCTGCTAGTTTTTTTTCTCTTCTCTTTGCAAGGAAAAAGGCTACATGATTAATTCTGCTTTCAACACTGAATGTGAAAGTCTGCTTAAAAAGCCTCTGTTTGGAATGGCAGCAGAGAAGAGCAAGAAGTGCCTGCTTTTTGTGAGGAAGAACACACTGTGCTGTTTCCCTGCCACAGCCACAGAGCCCTCACCAGCAGTTACTCAACTCCTTAGTCTGTGAGTGTGCCAAGATCCAACAGTTATCCCAGGTAATGAGTGAGTTGAGATGAAGTGGTACCCTGTGTGGTTCCTGTCTTTCTTTCCCATCACTTTCCTACCCTGCAGCCCGACTGAACTTGTGAGGTGTTTATATTGAAATCTGTGGAGAAGTCTCAGCAGGCTGAGATCCCACTGACATCTGTTTCTTCCTCATCCATGCCAGAGGCCAGCATGAGGACCTGTACTAGGAACAGTCCTTGAAATCCAAGTGGAGTCATGTCTTTCCTATGTTAGCTGTGGTTGTTCCTCAGAGGCACACAGGAAACATTTCCTATAGCATAATCCTAAATTCAGCTAAATTCATAAGCATACATTAGCCATTCTCACTGTCCTGTCTGCTTACACAGTAGCCTTCTGAAATACAGTGTCTTCCCAAAGGCATTGGGTTCAGGTTGCCATTTCCTATCATTGTCTTCAAGTCCCATTTCATTGCTCAAACCCGGGAAATTGTTTAACTAGAAGGTAGCTTGAACTAACATGAACTAATTTTCTTGAACTAGCGTGAAGAAAAATATCCTCTTCTGACTTAGATCAGAAAAATATGGAAAATCCATTGCTTCCCATTGTAAATCTCTTGCAGTAGTTCATATCTGAGTTAAAGGTATAAATGCCTTCTTTATAGTTTGGTTTTTGGTCTGGCTAGACCAAAGATTCCAGCTTTATGTTATTTTTATCCACAAGGCAAAGAGTCCTTTGGCACCTGCTCTTTTCCTCTAATGATTGTACATCTGTATTCCAACCTTGAATATTTTTTTAAGAAGTTGAACAGATTGTCTCCTTAGAGTCTAATCATTTTATGGCACTTTCTCCTGTTCCCAAGTAGGAGCTGAAGGTTTTTTACATCCCTTCTCCAGATTTTCAGTAGACTGAAGAAAATGTGGACATCAAAAGTAAATAAAAGATTCCAGTATCAGTGTCCTTCAAATGATGTACAGGAATATCACCTTCTGAGGGGAAAGCCCTGTAGACTGCACTGAGCCTAGAGCATCCCCTGCTGCTCTGGGCTTGGGATGGCACTCCCAGGCAGGGAACTGGCTGTGGAGTTTGTGGTTATTTTTGTTGTTCTGTGTGAGGCAATCTTTTACTCCTTAGGTGTTGTTTATTCTTAGAAAGAAAAAAAAAAAAAAAAAAAACCCAAACAAAAAAACACCAAACATTCAAGTTTGAAAATATCCCAGAAAAAGGATTTATTATTTTCTCACAGCATTTCCATTCTCTGTCTCAACTCCTACAACCATTTTATAAAAGCCACCTGTGCAAAGCAGAAAGGGAAATGTAAAAAAAAGAAAAGGATACAGAATAAACTTTCTCATTATAGTTTATATCCCATGATATGCTCACAGCAGTCATGCCTATCATGTGTAATTCAGGAAAAATACACCTGTCCTTCTCTGAGGATTATATTTTCAAAAGTCACTTTTCCCCATTTTCTATTCCACAGGGTAGGCTCTGTTTAATTCCCCCTAATTGCAATCAGAGATATTATATTTATTCAGATATAGCCCTCAGGGTCTCATGCATAGCAGGAGTGTTTCAGTGGTTGCATTTCCCAACAGAATGTGTTGAAGATCTTAGAGGTGAGTAATCAGTGCCATAAAATAGCTGCTCCATTTCTATAGTTATGGGGAAATCTTCGTTCTGGTTTTCCTGGTTCCAAGTTCAACATGCTGGTTTGTCACTGCTGAATGAGGAAATTCACTCAGTCTCTCTTCTAATTCCAGAACTATTCAGGCAGTAATTGCCTAGTGATATGGTTTCCCCAAAGGTCATTTATTTTACGCTGGTTTTTTTTTTCACCAAGCTCTTTCAGAACATATAAACAGAAGTAGAGTTGCAGTGCAAGGGAGTCAGTGCTGCTGAAAACATTAACAGGTTTGATAATCAGAGTAGGGCAGGTCTGAGAGTTTGTAGTTCCTGATGTGCACAGGTCCAGGAGAGAGACACACTGGCGTAAAGGGACATTTGGGGAATTACTGAGGTAGGTGTGACAGCAGTAAACCAAGATTGTTCACTATGGGGAGGGTATATGGAAGGAAAGCCAGTTCAGGTGTAAAGTTATCAACGCTTTCCTTGTATTCCCAGTGGAAAAGCCATGTTAGGGACTCTTTTCTGTATTATCTCCCAAGACAGAAGACTTCCCTAGGTGTGAACGTGTGTTTCTGGTGCTGAGATTTATCCTGCAATGCTGTAACCTTGGTTTACCTGAAAGAAACAAGGGAAAACAAAGGTTTTATTGTCCATGGAATGCACTGCTCACCACGTTAGGTTTCTCCTGATTCACCCAGCCCTCAATCTCTCACTCTTGCCTGGGATTTTACCAATCTTGTTCTTTGTTCTGTTCCCTTGCAGTTTGAATTTATTTTCCTTGGAAGCAGCAGTGCTGTTCCCGGCAGTGCTGGCTATGCACTGGTGCTGTGAGCGTGTCAGTTTTTAAGCCATGCTGGTGTTTCCTGCTCTGTAATACGCAATAAACAGGTTACCCTCTGGATGGAAGATTAAATCCATGCTTTTGTTAGCAAGTTGAGGCACAGGCTTTAGCTAAATTATCCCCAATGCTTTTGCCTGGCCATCTGTTTCCAACGGAAATGAATCCTGGGCTTTAATTATAAATCTCTTATGAATATTGTTTTTCTTTTCTTTTCTATCCCAATCTGCCCTTCTGGAGATTGGTTGAACTCTGCCTGTGTCATCTGAAAGGTGGGTGGGATCACCAGTATGGCTCATGGTGTGATTCATTTTTTCTATTAGCCTTCCTGTTAATGACTTTTAATCTATTTATGCTCTTGCTGCAAGTTGAAGCAAAAATCTGTGTTACCAAACCATGTTCATAAATTTGCTACAGATACGTGTTCATTATGAGGCAGTCTAAGTACAAACATGTTAAACCATATGGAAAATCCGCCCCCATCTTGCTGAACTGTTCCAATGTTTAATTACCCAGATTGTTAGAAGTGTGCACCTTCATTGTAATTGTTTTTCTAATTCTAATTTCCTGGTTTAGCCCTCAGATCATCTTATAATTCTTTATGTATGAAGATGTGCATAGATTGAGACCAAACACAAAAAACTCCTAGTCCAGGTGCTGCTCTCCAACAAAGCATTACTCATCTCAGTAAGGATTTGTCATTAAAATGCTGTGTAGTTTATTATTTTTTCCAAAGAAAGGGTGAAGTCATTCTCTTCATTTTAAATTAAATGGGGGGATAGGGAGGAGGACACAGAGCGCTCTGGGCTGGGGTGTCAGGGGAGTCCTTGGTAAGATCCTCTCTGGAGCTCTTCCCTTTTTCCTGGGAGGTAAGGGAGAGGTTTTCACATCTTGTGCAGTGCAGGGGAGCAATTCTTTTTTGTGACCAAGAAATAAAAGAAAAGCTCACCGAGTTGCGCATCCTGGCACCTTTTCCAGCCCTGCTGGGGAACTTGGCCTTTGCTAGTCAGCACGAAGACCTTGAGCAAGAGAGGAACCTTTCCCTGCCAGGCTTTTCTCCCCAGCAGAGGCCAACTTGCAGCAGCAAGGCGTGGAGATGAGTCAGTGCAGGATGGACGTGGGTAAACACCGTTAGCTGACCTCTCCAGAGACAGCTGCATTTATTGCTTCACCACAGAACCACTGAGCTGGGCGGGTGTTCAACAGTCGGCACTGAAATCCTGGGGGATGTGCAGGTCTTCTGCTCCAGCTTTTACCCCTGCCAGGTACACTTCCCATCCCTCCCCCTCAGATCTTGGTGCTTGCCATCAGTTAGGATCATTCTCTTTGAAGGATTTCCAGTTTAGAAGGGTGCCAGGTTGCCTTTTGATCCTCTTGAAGATGCTTTCTCTCCAGAATGACCAGAGTAACTTTTATCAAAACACGCTTTATTCATTCTCATAGCCATGGCTTTGTTTGAGTCACCATCACTGGAGGGATTTAAAAGCTGTGTAGATGTGGCAGGTGGGGACACAGTTAGTGGTGGCCTTTCTGCCACTGTTAAATCAGCCCATGGGTTTTCTTCCTGTATGATTTTGCTCTGCTGAGTGCTTGTACAGAAAATGTATCTTCACTAAGTGCTTCATACAGCTTTTAAAGCAGTCCTGGAAAGGTTTTGCTATTACTTTATAGGATGAGACAAGGAAGTATCTTCACGCTCACGCCTTTCCCCCCTATTTCTGTACTAAGTTCAGGGAGTGAAAATGATTCACTCTGGTTTGTTCTCATTCCTGCCCCAGCTGCCTTCTTCCCTAAAAAATACAACATTTCTTTTCATATTCTCCATGAATACTGTGGCTGTGACTTCTTCCTCCAGCATTCCTCATAAAGAAGTTTAACAGCAGCTCCTGAACAGGCATCTGAGAAGCATGAGGCAAAAGGTGGGATTGTATCTGGTACCAGCTCTCTGCAACTCTGGGAGCCCTTGGAATAAGGGGAGATGCTCCAAGGATCATTCAGCTGGACATAAAAGTTTCTGGGCTGTGAAATATAGAATAATATAGAAGCAGGAGATGGAAGATAATGACAGAGTTCCCCTCAAATGAAGGCTCTGGCATTACATACTCAGCCTCTGGGAAAAAATACAGATAGAATTGGTTTATAGAGCAGGAAAGATGTTGATTCTTCATCCACTTTTGAATAAAGAACTCTGAATAACGGAAGCATTTGTGTGGATTTTTATATGAGGAGATTAATGTATTCTCAATCATTGTCTATGTGTATATTTAGTACAAAATCAGATATTTAGGCAAGGAAAGATAATCCAAGACACTTGTAACTGTTATGATGCAATGTAATCAAAGTTACTCTTGTAGTAACACAAATAGTTGTATTAAGCCTCCTGACCCTGGACTTTGGGCACCTCTACTTTTCCATCCATAAATCCTCCTAGATCAGTAACCTCTGAGTGTTGATGGCTTGTGTTAGGCCCTCTCTACATACCAGCCTTGGGAAATGAAGCTTGGAATATTTCAGGTTCCAGCTGCTGTGCCTGGGGATGCAGGAAGTGTGCTCAGGCTCATTAAATCTGCAGGACGTGGGAGCTGTGCCCCTGGTGACACCACAGACAGTATTCCACATGAAACCCAAGCACTGGAACTCCTTGGCACGAGGCACATGCGAGCGCTCGGGAGCAGTTCTAGAGCCGACTCCAGCACGTCTCCGTGTTTTTCAGCTGCTGATGAAGAGGTGGTTTGTACAAAAAAAGTCAGAAGTAAAACACATGTCCTCAGAGAAGCTGGAGATGGAAATAGTTCTCATGTGAGGCATCACACACACAGGGACTGAAGGCTGCTTTGGGAGTTTCTCCAGAGACCAGACACTTTTCCCGCAGGTTGTGGGGAGTTGAGCTTTCTCCTGCCTGGAGTTTTGTGGGGAAAACAAAATGCAGTGTCAGATATGGAGTTCTTACAGAGGATAATATCCTTACACATCTTCATTTCCTCAGGCAAGAGAGGACTGCTTTTCAAAACATGGATAAGCCACCTATGCTACTGTACCACTTCAGTTATTTCCAGCTATAGGCAGAGATCCAGAGACATTCTGGATCCGTAAGGTGCGTTCTGGATTTCAAAAGAAGGAGTCTTTCCCTTTAAGCCTGCTCATTTCTTCATTCTAACACAACCAACCTGAAATACTCCTATTTCTTTTAAACTCTGCTTCTCAATTTGCTTTTGAATTGCTTTCATCTAGAGTGTGAAATTCCAAGTCACTGCAAAAATCTGTCTGAGGAATATTCTTGGCAGCATTGCTAGCAGAGAGTACAGGAAACCTCACAAGAGAGTTGGTTCCAGCAGCATTGCCATCCACGTTTCACAGCTGCAGGGACATTCAGAGCAAATCCAAACACTGGCTTTCCCTTCAGCAGAGCCACAGTTACCCAGGACACAACCCTGGCAATGTTCAGGGCCAGGCTGGATGGCGATTGGAGCCACCTGGTCCAATGGAAGGTGTCCCTGCCCCTGGCAGGGGGTGGGTTGGATGGTCTTTAAGGTCCCTTCCAACCCAAACTGTTTCGTGGTTCTGTGAAAACACTTGCAGGCAGCCCCTTGAGCTGCTCAGCATTACTGCACCAGTACATTGGCCTCATCTGTGAATGAAACACATTTTCTGTAACTGGTGCAAGCTTTTGAATATCACCTTATCTAAAATGTCCTTGAGATGGAAGGGGTCCTTAGCACCGTATTTTGGCCAGGAGATTATCCCTCTGCAGAAGACACCATGGAGGAGCCGTGAGGCTGCCCTGGACAGGCCAAGCCATGGTGACTTCTCTGTGAAAATAGAGAAGCCTTCATTGCAACAGCCCCAAAATCTACAGGGAGTAAGAGCAAGTCAGAACTGCATTGTTGACTTCACCCTGTGTGTTCCTCAGATGAGGCGGAACCTCAGCTTTGCCTTGGATAACTCGTGCTGCAGCTTTGGGGCTCCTCAGCATGCCCCGAAGGGGAAGGTAACACAGGCAGTGCAGCCAGGGCTGTACACTGACACCTGTGCTGGCACCACTGCTCTGCTCTTGGGCCTTAATCTCACTTGGCCTTCAAGTCTGCAATAGAACTAGCACTTTTTAAGCCAGTTCCTTTCAGAATTATTTTGCTTTTAGGCAGTATGGGCGTTATTTATTTACTGGTTTCACTAAATTTTCTCATTTCTCTATTGCAAATGACAGATTTTTTTTCTGATCCTGGCAACTGCAATAACCACATAACCCTGAACTTGCTATTTAACCCGCTGGTGTTGATTTAGATGAAACCATCAGAGAAGTCTCATAGAGTTTAAAAAATACCTGAATAGCAGTGTGTTTGTGGATACATGTGAACAGAGAGGCGTGGCAGGAAAGACTTCATCGGTAATTTTGTCAGTAATTTTTATGCAGAACTCTGACTTAGCATTTTCTGTCATATAATATTGGAATAATACAAATTTCTTGAGGCAGATTAATTGCTGAGTGAAATTTCAGAATGGAATAAAACTGGAACAAAAGTCAACTAATATGCTTCTGACAACTTTCCCAAATGTATTAAACCTAAGGAAATACCCTAGGTTATTTTATACTTAATATCTTAAGGTATTTCGTATTTAAGATAATTTAATATTCTAAGGGTATTTCAGGAATAAGAGACACCGTTTTCTTGCAATAAATGACTTTAAAACAGAAAACAGTAATCATGTAGAAGGGCAGAGTACTAACAAGTACTTGATTGCACTAAATAATCCTCTTTAAAATTTTTCCTGATTGTCCTGACCTTTTCTTTTTGTCACTTAGCTGATCTGCATGTTACCTGCATGTTATACCAGTTGAATTGGGTGTTGAAACAATTAAACCCAGCTCTCAAGTCTTCCAGAATGACTAAAGCAAAAGCAGATGACAGTTGGGAGATAGCTGTGCAGTAGTATTCACTGTTCAGGAAATAATACATAGCAAGCTATAGAGACTTCTGGGGAAAACACTGGGAAGAGGGAGTATACATTTTTTTTCCAGTTATTATATTATCTTCCAAAAAAACAGGTCACACACATACAGTGTTTGTAGTAAGTAAAGTTAGCACATGATGAAAGAAAGTCCTGTAAAAATGTCATCATTCAAAGAAAATTATTTCTTGTACCCTAATGCACACACACACACACACACACACACACACACACACACACATATGACCAAGAGCCAGCTTTTGTGGTAAATAGTAACTTTCCTTACAGGTTCTTATTCAGTAAATGTGAAATCTCAGAATTATGCCATATTGGTCAACTTACAAAACTTATAAAAAAAATCCATTTTGGTCCCTTAATACACCTGCTTTGGAGCACATCCTGGCTACAGAGGGCTGAGTGCTCACTTCTCATGCAGGAATCACAACTTGAGTCTTACTCATTTCTCACACATCCTACCCTCTTGCTTATGCTTTTTTTACAGCTGCACATTTTTCAGAGACTTCAGTAAAGTTCCTTGTCAAATATCAGTGAAGTATGAAAATCACTTAACTGATTAGACAGAGATATAATTTACTCAATATTTTCAAGATCAAAGAGACCGAATAACCTTTTTTGCTCCCAAAGTGTATTTAACATCACAAAGAAGGAACATATGGTTTCATCTTTTGCTAAGTTATTACTTTTATTCTTTTTCCATTGCCTTTTTTTTTTTTGGATGTAAAATAACTAATCCATGCAGACAATGGAAAGTAACGGTGTAAGGAGTGAAAACTGTAAACCAAGCAATGGGCCATGGAAGCAGAGCTGTGTGGAGGTGAATGGTACACTCAGGACTTATTTACATGTATCTAGATAATTTACTTTTGTTTTAAGAGACTGCTTGAGTCCAATTACGGTCACTTTGCATTGATGTAAGTGTCACACTTGATTTATGTACACAGTGATTGTACAAAATCACACACAAGTGAAATACTGCCTGACAGTTCCCTTGGAGCTCCAGGAAAGGTTTGTTCTAAAACATTTATGTTGCTGTGACTTGGAAACTGATAGGAAGGTGCGGGTGGGACAAGTACCTGGTGTGGGCACTCTGTATCTCTTGTTAGTGATGCTGGTTGCTGGCTCTGATTTCCCATTCCAGGTCTAAAGCAGAGGCTTGGCAGTGTGGGAGCAAGGAGAATCCAGGTACAACGTGAAAGAAGCACCTTAATGCAGCAAAAGCTCCAGGCAGCTCCTTAGGATTTGGAGGTGTGGAGTGCAATAGCCAAGGGAATGAGTTGGAACAGGCAAAGTTGCCCCGCATTCTCCACCACGTGTGGTAAGTGTGTTCTAATATTGTTTTTATATATTGCATACAATCAAGTGTGGTTTTCCTGGGAAGGTGTGGGAGTTGTTAGTTGGGAATGGCAATGTTTTTCAACAGTTGCTCATTCTCAGGAGGAGAAATGCTTGGAAAAAGTTGTCCTAGCCCATTGAAACCTTAAGAAATTTCCAGGCAGGTGAGATGTAGAGGCACTCACTGGGTTGTAAACTCTGATTCTGCATTACTAAAACCTTATGAGATTTCTGTTCAGTGTCTACAGCGTTCAAAATGTAGTTTTACGTCTTTGAAAGATTCCATTCCTCTTCCCTGCAGCAGTACCTTAGCACTCCCCAGGAGCAGACTCTTCCTGCTGGCTTGGAAAGCCATTTTACCACTGCAAGCATGAACAGCCTTTGGAATAAACGGAGCTCCCAATGAGATCTGCAGGCCTTGGAGCAGGTACAGCCAGCTACAGGGTGACACAGTCACTCGCCCGCTCACACACAGGGTGCACAGATGCACACTCACCTACAAAATCCTCCAAAATCTCCATTACTGCTCAGAAATGATCAGCACAGATGAGTAAAACTGCAGGGTTTTTTCATAGCTTGGCAGAAATCGCTGTAAGGACTCTCAGCGTGCAATAATATTTTCCCCTTGGAGTTTGGATAGTAAGAGTTAAGAGAGCTCAAATCCTGTATTATTCTGGGCAGCTGTAAAGGAAAGTATTTTGTATTGCTGGAATTGCTGGAGCATGTACTTAAAATTGAAAGTGCTCACCAAGCTGAAGTGGTCTAAATTGAAATTACTATCGTTTGTCACGAGCTTTAATACTTCCACTAGTTTGATCAAGGAGAGGGGAAATTAATACTAAAAAGGACAAGTGTAACACATGTCCACTCACTTTTCTATCTTTGCACTCTTTCAGCAGAGTGATTGTTGTACATTTTATCCATAGAAAGGGAATCAAGCCCTTGTTTAATTCCTGTAGTGTTCCAAATATTGCTACTGCAACAATCTGTTACCAAATGTCAGTGGAACAGGTTTTGAGTTGATGTGAACTGTCAGGGGTTTTCAGGCTTCCTGGTTTTCACTGTATTGGTGACTAAGTCGTTAAAGCCTAAAGCTAAAGGGAACTTCTGCATGTAGCCACAGAGACAACATTCAAAAATATTTATAGCCAAGAATAATGCAAAAAGAGAGAGAGTGAATATACAAGTGGTGGCTTAAATGCTTTTATTGCTTTGGTTTCTCCATTTCAGCAGCTGGTACAGTGGTTAGAGTCCTTTTACATTAAAAAGGAAGGAGAAAGAGAAGAGAAGAGCAGGATATCTGGGGGAAAAATAATAAAAGAGAAAACAAAATTGTAGCTTTTGGGACAGTAATTATTCTTTCCAAGCACAGTAATTCAAATAGGTCATTAGTGGGTCAAATAAAGATGACTGTAAAGAAGTCCAGCAGATACAATGTGTGCCTGTTCTGTAATTGTACGCTCTAATCTCACTGCCTGTCCCGGGGAAGTGCCCCAAATGCCGTGGTTATTGCGAGTGACAGCTGTCCTTTGGTGCTGGTTGCCCGGAATGGCTGCAGGCGATCAGATGACCAAGCCTGCTGGCCTGCTATTCCTAGCTCCTCCTTGTTCCTTCCTGCCTTTTCCTTCAGCTCAGAGGTTTCCTTTCCGACCAGCAGAGCCCTATGTCATATAAGGAACACCAGTTATCTTTATCTACCCTGTCTGCCTCCAGTAGAGGGAAAATGGTAATGCTTCATGTTTCTTTCATCGCCCATCATAAATCTGTCACTTTGAAAAATAAAAAGACAGAGTTAAATTAATTACTCTCATATTGATTCCACTTGGCCAGATTCATTAGGCAATCCTATCCCTCCATAAGCCCCCAAATGCCGCTCTGGGTAAAACCTGGCAGAGAAATGCGTCAGACTCATTTATATTTCATTGTTTTAAGTGGCTTCCTCTGTAAATATTTCACAGATGATGTATATATTGAGGTGAATAGCGAAGCAGAAAACTTAAAAAAACCTTGACTGCAAACTTGCAGGGTTCCTGTTAGAGTAACCTTTCTTAATCAGAAAAGAACTAATAGCTCTCTCCTAGCACAAGCTGATTAGATTTTTACAAATGGCGAGTAGTTACCTAAATACCAACACTTCTACAAATACTTGCCATTAACAAACTGCATTAGTTAGTAAATGGTTGCACACAAGACTGTGCTAGGGGCTTACCTGCACACGAGTCTTATTATTCACATAAACATCTATTATTTGAAGCAAAATTGAACTCCTATGCCAGGATGTAGAACAGGAGAGGTGCCCATTCATTTCTTCTATACTTCTAATACTTGACAGCAAAAGCATTTACTTACTATTTATTTATTATTATTACTGTTCCTTTACACTTCAGCTGGTTCAGAGAGACCATTATTGTGCTCCAAATGTGTAAATTATAGAGAGAATGGAGATGGCTTAGTGTAAGTGAAGCCATAGTAGCTCACAGAGTAGTGACCCAGGAAGAATCTTGTGTTGTAATTGATAGCAAAACTAAACATTAGACTTGTAATCATGCAGGGGCCATCAAAATTAATTGTATTTGAGCGCAAACTGTTGAAAAGCTTAATCTCTTCAGGGGAGGATTTGTGGAAGTGCAGTATCCCTCAGGGAACCATGCAGATCTGCATTGCAATGGCCTTTTTCTTGAAGTTTCCTCAGGGATCACAGAGAATTTATAGGGAGGCTCTATTTTTTTGTAGTCACACTGCCTTTACCAGCTGCACAAATTCTTCCTTGAATGACTACATTCCACAAAAGCTATTACAGAGAATGTTGGGATTCTTATTTTCATTGCCTTTAGTTGTTTTGCAAAGACAACTTCTCTCTTAAGAAGTACGCAGAGCATGCAGGTTCCAGCGGGGAGAAGAGCCTGCATGTTTATCCATTCCACTGAGGGTATTTGGAAAATACTGTTACATCTGCATGCATATTGTATGCAACTGAACAGGAACAGTGTTTGTGATTGCAAAAGAAATACTAAAAAGAGCCTTGATTTGTTGCGCCTGTGTTGTGTGGGACTGGATACCCAAGGCCACATAGACCAGAGATTTAATTCCTGCTCTTATCTCTTCTCGTGATGCTGCCTAGGAATTCATTACCTTTATCAATACAGAAAAATAAGCTCTTTTCTTTTAAAGCAACAGCACAGTAAAAGAAAGTAAATCGTGACCTCATTTGTTGGTAGGAGTGGTGAGATGAACTGCAGCTCTGACCTATTTCTCCAGAGTTACAATTATCTGCAGTAATGGTACCATTTTGCTTCTTAAATCCTGGATTATTGTAATTTGAGATATAGAGAAGCTACTCTCTCTCTGCTTACAGACCTTGGTCCTTCAGGGGCAAGCCAGCCTGAGGGAGGAATGAATACACATGAGGGAGCAAAGACAAGGCAGGGGATCAAGCCAGAAGGAATTGGTAATTTTAATTTTAATATTTTATATATATAATTTAAGAAGTTGTCTATGTAATAAATATAATTTTCTTTATTTCCATGTACATATAATATATATGTTTATTTTACTATTTTTATACATATATACATGAAAAAATGTACTTCCCTATCCATATGTGTCTCCACATGGAATGATCTAAACCAGAGTCACGTGGTGAGGGATCTGGGTTTTGCTCACTTGTCTGGAAAACTCCACTTTGCTGAGACATGATCGGCCTCCCTGTGCACCATGGGAGTGATAAATATAAAAGACTTGAAGAAATCAAGTTCTTAGATATTCAGAACCAAACCCCTTGGTAATAGAAGTTGACACAGCTGCCTTTAAATCAATTTAATACTTGCTTAAATCAATGGAAGGAAAGTGAATTTCACTGTGTGAGGATCTGGTATTTATAATCTGATTTCATTTTTTATTTATTATCAGTGTATACAACCTTAAGAACAAACTTTTTCCCCCGAGTTTTATATTTATCTGTATCATCAAAATGAACAGAAAATATGTTCATATGTTTTCCTCAAGTCAGATTTCCATGGTAAATTTTCAGCCCTCAGAATATACCATAGATTCAGTGGGTTCTTGGCCATGGCTGTGTTTGGTCAAAGCTGGACTCAATGGTCTTGAAGGTCTTTTCCAGCCCTAGTCATTCCACAATTCCATGGGTTTTGTTGTTTCACCACTCAGGGTGCTGTGAGCAGCATTTGCAGCAGCATTGTGTTGGTAACAAATGCAGAAATCGTGAGTCAGGTTCTCACCCAGCACAGGACCAGCTCTAAAACCTGAGTTTTCAGCAAAAAAGCCCCAACAAACCAAACCAACCAAACCAACTCGTGTCTCTTTCTTTACCCACTGCTTTCTGCCACATCTTCACTTTGCTCCAGCCCATAAACACTGACAAAACACATAACACCAGGACTCTTCCACAGTTATGTGTCAAATGCTAGAAACTGAATTCCCCATTGTCACCAAGAGCAGTGCACAGACCATTGAGGCGATGGATTTCACAGCAATTTCACTTACTTTATTCAATCTTGCTGGTTTTGCCTGCCTTCAGTCAAACAGGAAATCATTCCCTTTTTGGTCATAGATCTCCTCTGTAGAAGGTGATCACATCAAATGGCTGTTCAGGGCTGGCTTTTCCTCCAGAGCCTTTCATTTGTGTCAGGGAGATGCCACAAGCACCACCCGTGGAATATGTGGATTTTGAAGAGCTCTGCCATGCCTGCAGGAGGCTGAGGTCAAGCAAGGATGAGTAAACTATAGCTGCAACTGCTCTTTTTAAGGGGCCTCGTTTGTGTTTGGCTTCCTGTGCAAAGTCAGAAAGTTCTCCTGATGGGGAATGGTGCTGGCTGAGGTTTTGAGGAAGACATTCATGGCTGACACGTCGGCTCAGCCTCTGCTGGTCTTGGACGGGGATGCAGGGAGAGCACAAGGGTTTGGTGGAAAACACGAGACATTTGGGCTGAGGCAGCTGACAAAGCTGAGGCAGCTGCTGTTGTTTAAATTACTGTAACAAATCTTAAATCTTTCCCATCCAGGTAGCAAAGAAGGGTTTGACATTGACACTGATGGGAAGGAGATACTGGTGTGGTTTGCCCAAAAATGAGACAGAACATTTTCTTTCCTCCTGAGGATAATATGCATTGGAAACAGGCAAAAGGTGGGTGCCTCAAAGTCACAAGAGAGGTTTGCTGTAAAAATGAGAACACACACTAAAATCTCCAGCACTAACTCTAAGAGTAAATCAAACATTTTCCTCATTCCCTAAACACAACAACTCAGCAAATGCATTGGAAAAGGCAGATGAGTAATCATGCCAGTCTGGCTTCACAGCTGTCCAGGGAATTTCAGGTACTCTTGGAATCTTGTGGCGCCTAACATCATGTGCATTTCCTAGATAGGACTTTCTTTAGAATTTCCTTCTTCTTTTTGTCTACATACAATTTTTTGTGATAGAAATGTATGTACATTAAGACACCTTCCACTGTATGATCGGGTTGTTATGGGTATTATCATAATTAATTACTTTAATTCTCCTTAAATTATATAGCTAGTTTCAAGGTCAAGAAAATTAATAAATGGCCAATAACTAACAATTACCCAGTATATATTGAAATAAAATTCCTAAGAATATCAAAAGAGATCTTGTTAAAGACTGAAAATTGTGAAGTTGGTTATAAAGATTTCACAATGGATAAGAATCACCAGCCATGCAATAATCTAAAACATACAGACAAAAACATGTGTCCTTTAGTATAGCTGTAATATAAGTACTAGTTACCTTTTATATGATTCAATGTTTAATATTTAAGTTTCTAGACTTTACATCAAATCCTGGATTATGAAGAGTATCCCATAGGCATTTTCAGCTGCTTCTCTCCACTTCGCTACAATTGTAATAACAGTAATTTGTTGCTAAGAAAAACATAAATACATTTGTGTATTTATGTACACATAAATGTATACATTTATGTGTACATATATACACATAATGTAGCTTGTTTGGGTTTTTTATTGTTAGTAAAACTTAGAGATTTGCTGTGACATTGCTACATCTTATAAAACAAAACCAGGTGAACTTTATAGAGTAGTAAATAGTTGATCAATTTTGAGTCAGATTTGACAGTAAGACATTTTGGCCAAGATAGGAAAAGGTTTTAAATGCTGCTTAAAACCAAATATGTTCAGAATCTGTGTCCAGCTGTGCTCTCTCCTCCCTTTTTCCATGCTACCTCAAATGTTAGTCTAGGAAGAACTGGAAATAAAATTTCTCTTCACCATCTGTTATCTGACATTTGGAAGAAGTCCTTATTTGGCTAGTAATGAGAGAATTAGGAAAAGTTGGGCTATAAATCATTATCCTCAAATTTACAAATCTGGTGTATTTTTAAAGGCAAAACAGATAATGCCCTATGTGGAAAGGGCCACATTCCCCAAGAAACAGAGGCTCATCCAAGCATTCAAATACCAAACAGATGGAGGAACCTTTCAAGGGAATATACATAGGGGAAACAAATGCTGAGGAGTACAAGGTAAGAGGAGCTCAACAGGGCCACAGAAAGTGTTAATGACCCAGGGATTGTGTTAATGACCCAGGGATTATCTGCTCCAAAACTAAGTGGAAGACAAAACTAGGAAGAAAAGGGTTCTCATAACACAAACACCCAATGAGGAAATAGCATCCAGCAACATGGGATTATCCCTCAAAAGATGAAATTGGAAAGGATTTCCCGTCCTAATTACACCAACTTTATAAGGATCAAGTTTAGACAAAATATCCCAAAGCTGACTTGACAACTTCACAGAGGAAGGAGAAAATCAAAAACAGACCCAGATGTTGCATGTTATGGGCGACTTCATGTGAATGAGTCATGCACATTATGTAAGCAAGGGACGGGGAAGGACTGCGGGAAGGTCACCCAGGAGCTCCCTGTTGTGCTGGGCACTGGGAAAACACGGAGCACGAGAAGAGCTCAAGCTCTGAGTCAACGCTGGAGAAATGCAGAATGCTGGCCTCAAGGGGGTGTGCCTGGGAAGGGGTTTTGCCATGCAGTGGGAGGGCAGTGAGAAAGGAAGAGAAGTCTAGGACCACCGCAGAGCTCTGATGAGGAAGGGCTGTGGGAATGGCAAAGGAAGGCAGAAGAGAATAGCTAGTCAGTCAGGGCTGGGGACAGTGTGCATAGGTTTCCCCTGGGGATGTGTGATGATGAGGAAGGAAAGTGCTGGCTGGGTCCTACCTGGTGGGAATCTTGTATTAATCCAGTGCTGGTTTTAGGGGTTTGTGGTGCTGTGGTACGTCACAAGGTGATGGATAGGCAGATGAAGAGATACGTACTCTTTTTTGGGGCAGAAATAGAGGAGGTAGATCTCGCAGACTGCAGCAGGTTGTTCTTTCAACAAACAGGAACAGCCTTTGGGTAAGAAAGCTGTGAATAATTTCTGTGTCTGTTTCTGCGTACTGTGTCAGTTGCTCACAGGAGATGATTAACATGCCTCAACACTGTCACATCTGAAGGTTCTGCTGGGAAGGTCCCCTCCAAATCCCCACTTCCCACACACCTAAGGCACTGGAATTTCTGTGTGTGCAGGAGTGCAGCAGGCACCCTGGCCATAAGAGGTGACTGTGTCTATCTGTTACTCTACATGAGATACACTCTGTACCCCATGGGAGTAAAAATGGAAGGTGATTCTTCTCCAGATGTCCAAAGGGAACATTCTGCCTCAGCCGTGGCTCTCCTCTTTCCATCCTTCCTATGGATTTTATTTGCTTGCCCACTGGAAAAAAAGGAATAGGTAAGAAAAGCTTAATTGAAGCAAGGTTAATACAGTTCCACTGAGGATAAGGGGAAGATTTATTCTCTCCCTCCCTTCTACACATGTCTTGCTGTGGACTCTGCCTTGCCTAACTTATGTACCTTCATTCATTTACTTCCTGCTGGTCACCTGGGAGAAGCCTTTCTCCTGGAATTTATTGCCTTGGCTGCCTTGTTTCTGTCCACGCTCATAGTAAGATGTAGTGAATGCTCAAGTACTTGTCTTATTCTCAGATGTGAATGAAAGGGATTTATCTATGCTGAAAAATATGTACTTTTGGCTTGGTGCAGCCAGGAGTTACCGTAAAGAAAACGTTGAAACTAGAGCCTCTGAGCTGGCAAGAAATGTAAAGCTTTGAAAGAGTGGGACCCGGAGGAGCTGCTGAAATAAAGCATCAGGTTCTGTAGCAATGGGCAGCCTTGGGATCCCACTCCATGATTTTCTTTCTCTGAACCCGCTCTCACCTTGGGCTGACAGTGTTAGCAAGTGATGGAGGAAGGAAATGGTTATATTAAATACCTGTTTGATGCAAGGCTGTGAGAGGAGATGAGGAGAACGTGGGAGCACAATTTAATTTATGTGTAATTGACTCGGCCAAGGGGAAGGACGATGGGCCAAGCCCTGCGTGCTGTGTGTTCTTGCTAAACTTCTCCTTGAGACTGGCAGACGAGAAAGTCCTTTACCGCTCTTTCTGGGAAGAACACATTTGAAGGTCACCCTGTGGCATCGCTGTAACATTTTACCCAGAAAAGAAGCATCTTTACCCAATTGTCAGACTCTCAAGCCTATCATTGGCATTAATAAGCTCAAAATAGGCCCTGGGCCTTTTTCCCCAACAGCTACATTTACTGAAATTGTCTATACTTTTCTATATTCAAAATGTCATTTTCATTTTTTCTTTTCAGTAGGGGAAGGCAGCTCTCCTTTTCTTCTTCATGTACAACCTGCCCTTAACATTTTACAGCTTCTTGCTAAACACAAAACTCCTGAAACATAGTGCTTTTAGGGTGGTGTGAGTGATGATGCTCCTGGTCCCATTTTCCAAACTGCTCCAAAGCTGCCATGGACAGCATGGGAACCAAAGATACATTTGAAAAGCTCTCAGTGTTTCAGCTCTGCTTGTCAAATGAATCTTTCCATGCCTTTTGCTTCCTGTTCTTTAAAGTGCAAGTTTTCACCTATAGTCACTGCTATCACCTTTTCCTTCTTCTCTTAGCCCATGCCTAGGAATGAAGGGAATGCTGCTGAACACAGCAAGGAAATGAAAACAGCAATATTTATCTTGCTGCACTGTGGCTTTCATTTCCTTTGAAGCCAGGCTGCTTTGTAACCTGCAGTTCTCATTTTTTTAGCCCAAGCTTGTGGTTTTGGGGGCATCTACTCAAAGTGTTTTTATTAAGTTCTCAGTTGTCACTTCCTTCAGTTTAATTTTATTTTCTCTCACACCTCATGTTCTTTAAAATTGGTTTTGGCTTGTGGAACTGTCTCTTAAACACCAACTAAAGTATACTGTTATTTAGTGCTGGAAATGGCTTCTTGTGTTTGGAGACTCTTCTGTAACTTGTAGAAATCCTGAGGCTGTTTCAGCACAGAGGCCTGAGGCTGCCATCAAACTACGGGTAGTTACTTGTTCCTCCACTTAGTGCTCAAGGATGTTCTCACTGAAGAAACTGGGGGTCAGATCCTCTTTGTGCTTCAGTTTGTAGGGCTTTGTTCGAGACAGTGAGTGTCCAGTTTGTTGTCATCATGATTAATCACAGTTTTTATACTTACTGATATTACTTCCCTTTTACCCATTTGCTTCTGGCTCCAAGCAGTGATTTAACATTTAATTTATAAAGAACAAAACCAATCAAACCAACCCCCAAACACCACCAGATGCAAGTGCTGGTAGCTCAGATGGATACAGGCTAACCAATATAAAATTCCAGCATTTTTATTTATCCGCTTCAATAGACCTAAATTACATCTTTGCTTTTGTTAAGCAGCTCCTTGGTGTTTCTCTTGCCATCTTGACTCCTGCTAAGTTATTTTTGCCTTCTCTTTCCTGTTTTTACTTTTCCATTCTGTGTCAGTTCATGGGTCTCCTTACCAGTGTACCCTTGGCTCACCACAGCATGAGAACTATCCAAGATGCCTTAAAACTTTTTACACAGCCAGTGGGGCACTTATGGATTTCCTCTTTTCCTGTAGGACAGGGAGGATTTCTATTAGGATCCTGAAGCCAAGCCAGGGAAGCAAACTGGGCTTGTGCATCTCTTCACTGCCTTCAGAACTCCCATTAGTCAGTTGATATGTGCAGTGAACTAATTTTCTACCATTTATTTGTTTCCTTGTATGAGCACACTGATCACATTTAATACCTTTTTGGGGAAGGGAAATGAGATGGTGATTTTGGAGTTATTTCTGAACGATGATGTTCATTTTAAATAAGAAAACTGCTGCTGCAAGGAACTAACAATTGTTTTCACTTCAGGAATAGTCAGTAGTATTTGAAAATTATTTCCACAGATCCATCTCCAAATGAAGAAGTGGCATTTCTCCTCTCAATCTGATATCAATGCAGAGAATTTATCTTAATCTTCCCTGAACCATCCAATCTCCCAGACTAAAAGTTGCAATCAGGCAGTGGGCAGGTCACAGATAGCAGCCCTGGGGGGTTGTGGTGACTGCAAGTGAGCAATTTCACAGCAATTTTGCTGCAAGACAGGTCGCCGAGAGACATTTTAACCTCAGCAATTATTTTTCACAATGCCAGTGACATCATGAAAGGAGCCAGAAACGAATTCCTTTGGACAATTATAAGCAGAGATTGCTCTTGACCCTGATATTTATGGGGTGCCAGCCGTCAGGAGAGGTTATATGGGTCTCCAGAGCAGCCCTGCCTAAACTTTGGAGAAGTTCCGAAATAGCAGTAATTCATGATTTCATTGTGCTTGGCTAATTGTTTTTCCTGAAAGAAAAGCTCATGGTTTTCTTTACAAAGGAAACATGGCAGGTTCCTTTGTAACAAGAAGATAGCAAAGGTTGTAAATCCCTGGACAGCTATTACTGCACAGTCAGATGTGGTAACTCATGTCTATCTCCCCTAGAAACACAGTAATGCGCTGCTAAAGTCAGGGAAGAAATGGGATTTGGGGCCTTTATGAGCTGCACAGAGAATCCTTAGACTGTTTTTAAGAAATGATTTGTTAGGAAATAGAGCAGTGTGATATTGATCAGTATGATACATATCACTGTGTGTATGTGCAATATGTATAAGGTAGAGTGGTCTGCAACTTGGCCTTTGCAAAATTTACTATGTAGAATGCTTTCTTTTAAATACAATAGGGACAGAAACACAACTGTTTCCCACAGAAACAAATAATTTCTATCACTATATACAAATGAGCACAGGTAAGAGCAAAAATGTTGATGAATCAAAAATCTTGTGTACTCTACACAACCAATGTTCCAACCCAAACTTTCTCTTCTCTCATGGACAGGGAGGGAGTCTCCTCTTTTGCATAAAATCCCAGTTAAATCTTGGCTGTCTCTAGTTGGGTGTCTGAGCATCTAGTTTCCTTATCACTTGGAAACAACTATTTAGAGATGGGCTTGACTTTGTCTTACTCAGATGATGGTTAAATGGGGCTTGTGGTGCCAGAATTTATCACAGTAGATATAGTATCTTTTTTTCTATTTTAAGCAGGCATAGAGAAGGGCTGATGAGATGTCCCCCAAATAATAATTATAATCTGATTTAGACATGTAATTTTAAGTAATGCATAGAATTTGGCTTTACCATATTTAAAAAAGAGAAAATCCAGTTTAAAAAGCTGCCAGGGGGATGGAACAGCCTGATCTGAACAGCTCTGAACAGCCATTCAAGGATGACAGGGAAAAGAAAAACCCGTCTTCTGATCAGAGCCCGAAACCAACGACTGAGAGAGGATGCAGCTGCACTCTGAACACAGAAATGGTATTAACAGCATTTGGGGACAAGCTTAATGGAAATTAAAGAATAACAGTGGAGCTGAACAAATGGCTCCAAGCTGAAAATGGCTATGTGTGGGCTGGCTACGAAGCAAAGTTTTCTAACTGATAATGTTGTATTGGCTTGGAGTAAAATTTGAATCTGATTAGCAGAGGAAGGCGAGAGGGGAACCTGCCCATATTATAGATGGCTGATATTGCCCAGAAACATCCTTCTGGTCCTACATGTTCAATTCCTGTATGCCTACAACAAAGACAAGGCCTATAGGCAAGCTGACCTGCAAAGGAACCAAGTAAAAAAATGGGAAAGAAAACCAAGTAGCTCATAAATTCCTTGCTGAGATTTTCTGTTGCCTCAAATGTTGTCACATTGCAGTTTCATAGATTCAACCCTTTCTGTTCCTATCAATCTGTTTAAAAAGAAGTGAACTTGCAAATGCTCAGTTAGGCACGTGTATTTGTAAATTAATTAAAGATGGGACAGCGAGCAAAGACATTTTCTCTGATCCAGGATCTCCTGTGGGAGCCCTTTCATTGCCTGTTGCTATTTTCCTGAACAACCTCTCCAGTGTTCACGATACCCAGGTAGTTGCCAAGCTCTCGGGTAACCTGTCCAGAAGGCCTGGGCTGGAAAGCCAGCAATTAATGCCAGGCAGGCCTGAGCCCAGGCTTCCCTAAAGCAGCAGTTTCTTGGGGTGAACTCATTAGCTGCTGGCAGCACAGAAACGCTGCCAGGGCTGTCAGAGGCAGAGGTTCAATAGGTGCCTGTGCCTGTTTCCCTGCAAACAGCAGCCCAGCACTCTGCGTGCAGGCACCTCCGAGCTGGGCCAGCACCTCAGGCACGCTGAAAGCACCTCAAGAAGAGCAGCTGCTCATGTCCCAGCATTCATTTCCTGAGCAGCTCACCTCCTGTTCCATCATTATGCAAATGGGGAGGTACTTCTACCTTGAATCTCCCCAGTTCCTTGTTATTCCATTCACTTAGCTTAGTGTAACCTAAATTTTCAACTTGAGAAAGATTTCAACTGACAGGCATTATTTATAATGCTCATAACTTCAACTGTGGCATTTGCTTATAAATAATTTGTATAAAAGCATATGCTTTCCTTTTACAGAGACATAGGAGATAATTCCATTACCAGTAGTTCAGTTATTAAGCATATTCATCCCCCTTAAAAAAAAAAAAGAGTCTGAAAGGCAGAGCAAATGTGCTCTACTGAGGAAAAGTCTTTGGGACTGATACTCAACCCTGCTTGTTAAGAAAAACACACTATGAGAAAGTGTCTCAACCATGTATCTTTCTCACACCAGAAACTTGTAATGTTTCTAGGGGCTCCCCAAAATGGGCCTAATGGGTAAAACCCCAGTGCATTACTGGTACTTGATGATTTTAATTTTTTTTTTTTTTTTTTTTTTTTTTTTTTTTTTTTGCTTTGAAGACAAATGAGTAAACCTTGACTGCAGGTAGAACAGAGAACTGCGTAGAACCACTTCACTTTAAGCATCTAGAAAACACCTTTTCCTCATATCAGAGGCTTCAAGGTCAAGTAGATGTCTTCTTATTTTTCAGCTGAGATTAGGAAGGTGATGAAAGAAACAATACAAACAGAATTCTATCGCCACAACCTGAAGTAAAGAAGAAATCTTACATCATGGATAAACTCATTTTTCTGCCGATGATGGATGAAGGGTGAGTTTATGCATGAGCTGTTGCTGTTCATATTTCCAGGGATGCTAAATTACAAATGCAGATGAGGGCTGTATTTTAACAGTTGGGAACAGCTTTCTGAACCCTTTGGCAGGGCTGTTGAACTAAACACAAAGCTTCTATCTCTCTGAATCTCTCAGGGCATATTAATCCTTCACTTAGAGGTTTGTCAGATGAAAAGCTGCTTGAATGGTTTGGTATTTTTTTTATTGTGTCTGAATTGTATTGGTGCTGTGTACAGATCACATAAAGCCAGAGTCAGGAGTCCCAGCAAGCTCCTGTGATGCCTCTGGGATGTGCAGGATAGTGTGCTGCCCTGCTGCTGCTGCTGCTGCTGCTGGGAGCTGAGGGAAGCAGCCCAGTGCCAGCAGCTTCACTGAGGAGCACAGCAGTGGGGTCTGGCACACAGCCCACTATGCAGGGAGGCGTTTGTCTGGGGAGGGTGAGCCAGACCTTTCTGTGCACGTGGAGTCACGGACTGCTTGGGGCTGGAGGGACAGCTCAGCCTGTTCCCACTCCTTGCCATGAGCAGGGACACCTTTCATAGACCAGGCTGCTCCGAGCCCCATCCAGCCTGCCCTTGGACACTTCCAGGGATCTAGGGACAGCCACAGCTTCTCTGGGCAGCCTGTGCCAGGGCCCCACTGCCCTCACAGGGAACAGTTTCTCCCCGCTTAGCATTTCCTTCTGCTGGGAGAGACTGGGGCTGGAGGGGCCCGTGATTTGACACAGCCCCGTGTTTCTTATGCTCTTAGGCTCATTGGATCCTACAAATCCTTACTTACCAAGCAATCTTCTCCCATGTAAGTAGCTTTGAGCACTCGGGAAATACAGGAATCTTTATCTGAGCATCAGAGCCACGTTTGCTATGAAACAAAATAGGTCACAGTCATTTTTCTGTCATTTTCACTCAGCAGAGCCACAGCAAAGGTGAACTGTTTTGTGGGGCTGCAGGGGGAAGCTTGCTTTTCTATGCCAAGTCCTTTGCCAGCCATTTTTAAAGCTTATCCTACCCAGTTATTCTACACAGAAAGGACACTCATTTTTTTCAGCTAAGTGGGAGAAGAGCAGCCTAATTTAACGCAATCCCTGCAATGTCTCTTTTGAAGCTCAGACAGGATTCAGAGATGTTCAGCCTGTTCCAGTTCTGAATGTCTTACTGGGTTTTGAAAAACTATTACTCAAATCTTCCTTTGATTTTAACTTAGTTTTTTTTCCCCATTTTTCTATAAAATTTTTCAAAACCAAGGCAATATCTTTGAAAGTGTTTTCAGAAAGAAAACTTGATTGCTGTTTCTACCTAGTTCTGAAATCAAGCACTCAGAAATACAGTGGGCAGGAATTCAGGCCCTGGAGCAGCATTTAGTTCTGGTCTGGAGGAAGGTAGAAAAGTAATTTTGTGTCACAAGTAAGCTTGGTCTCCTATACAAGCCAAAATGTAGCATTCCCTTAATGGCAATACCAGTTTTCCAGCTTGCCATTTGTACACTTGCACATTCTCACACACTGCAGTATT
Source organism: Anomalospiza imberbis (assembly GCF_031753505.1). NCBI lineage: Eukaryota > Metazoa > Chordata > Aves > Passeriformes > Viduidae > Anomalospiza > Anomalospiza imberbis. The sequence continues at coordinate 45,747,099 of NC_089684.1, read as the reverse complement.
AAAGAACATACTTCCTTTCACTGTGAAAGAACAAAAAGTGCTGGAATCTCAAGTCCAATCATTTCTTCTCTGCTTTCCCACCAGCAACCCAAGACTTTCTTCATGCTAAATCAGCCACAGATGGAAAAGGTGAGACCACCTGGGTTGTGAATAGCACCATCATTGTACATGAGCAGTGTAAGGCTCTTTGTGTATCCGGCAGGTATAAAAATGTGTAACAAGGGACAAAATACATAATGAATTTTACTAAAATGGGTGATTAATATGTGAACATAAAATATTAGTATATTGTCATAATATACTAATAAATAAAAGAAAAATATTTATGATTATACTTACACAGAACACCAGAGATTATGTAGGGACAGAAAAAAAAACTGTTTACTCTTCATGTTTTTGCATTCCAGTTTTACATTTTACATTGCTGATTGAATAGTTTGTGGTAGGAGAGAAAAGTGGATGGATAGGAGGAAGAAATGAAATGACAAACCGAAGGATGGGGATTTACATGGTTGGGTGTGATTCAACAAGCCCACTAAAGAATGTGCCTGTTCTTTTTCTACTTTAGCTAACCCATGTAGGTGACTCTGGAAATCTCTCTCCTCTTGTTTTTTTTTTTTTTACCCAGGGAGGACATACAACTGTAGGACAAGTACAGAGGGCTGAAGGACAACTATGTCAACAAGGAAGCAATGCAGGGACAGAAACCTGAATCAATGTTCAGTCAGACCCTTTAATTATGCAGCTCATTTTGTACCAATGTAAGTAAACCCTTGATTCTGAAGCAGCTTGTGCCTAGGGGAAAGGAGTGCAAGAGCCTCTGGTATCCCCATAGACAGCCCCTGATGGGAAGCATGATACAGTGAAGAGAGGTAAAACCTTAACCAGTCTGGAATTCAGGAGCAGTGGAGGCACCCAAGGAGAAGAGAATATGGACCTCAGGAGAAGAAATTATTTTGGAAACATGTGTCGATATATATAAAGAGAGATTTGACCCATGTTTTTATCAGATGAGAGGTCCAATATAAAAGGAAGTCACATGGTAAAGAATGTAAGGTTGTCATCAGGCCATAGAAAATCTCTTCACAAATTCTTTATTTCCTCGTTGGAGTTCAGGAACAGAGGAATGTAAGATCAAACCAGCTCACATGCTGGAACAGTTAAAGTAGCCTATTTTAAAAATAGAAATCAGATCTGATCTCTCTTTGGAAGTAAAAAAAAAGTATTGTGCAGAAAGTTACAAGAAGTTCTGGATCAGATTATGTGGTCAGCAGCTCAAGTGGCTTAAAATGATCAAAACTCCTGTAAAAAAAAGTCTTTCAAAAGACCGTTCAGGTTGCTCTGGGTATTTGTGTTTGAGTGGTCATGGCACGACCAACACCCAACCCAGAGCAGCAGAGCAGCTGAAATGGAGGACCAGGGCAGCCAACCATGGGGTGAAACATCACTGTCACTGGAGAATTAATTACAGCGTGTCAGTCAATGAAAGGTAACACCAAATTACAGGCACTGTGCCAAAGAAAAAGACTCCAAGGGGTTCCTGGCTTTGAGCCCACCTTGGTGGGAGCTGTGTCGCTGTCTGGGATGCACACAGGATATCCACACAGGCTTGAAGGGATGGTTCTTGGGGCTGAACATTTCCTGGGAGTCAGGAAGAGCAGAGAGCAGTGGAAGAGGCAGCAGTGTGGCAGCTAATAAACAGCACGTTACTCTGCATCTCATAAATTTCCATCAAGTTCATTTATTCTCCTCTGAGAATGAATAACTAATGAGAAGCCTCCTCTTGCCAGTTATTGTAGCACTACACAGAGCGGGTTGGATGTGGAGCTGCTATTAATAGCACTGAACGAGCTGCTAATTGTGCAGTTATGTAATGGCCTTGTTATGAAACCTAGTTTGGGTTTGACACCTTCTGTTTGCTAAAATCAACAGTAAAACCCCCAAACAAATCCAGGGTTAGCAGTGCGTGACATGAAATAAAGGCTGAATAATTACCAATGTTTCAAAACACAATAGAATTAAAAAGGGGGGGAAAAAATCAATTTGTTTCTCTGAATTCCAGCAGAAGTGAGCTGGAAGCGAATCATTCCACAGATCTGCTATTCAAAGGGATACTTCAAAGTAACTTTCTCTAATACCTGCCCTGCAAATACTGACAAAAATCCTCCAAGTGACCTGTTTCTGCAACTTGTGAAGTCTCAGAAACTATTTCTTTAATTTAAAAAAGTTGTGCTTTGAGTGAGCACAGATAGAACATATTTTAAGGAGAAAGAAAGGCCAGAAAATATCTGTGTGACACAGTGGTACAAATCATGCACTAGGATGAGGCACGAATCTCTACTCTTTTAAATGACAGTAGATAAACCTATACAGTTTGACATTTTTAAAGTAACTTATTAAAAAAAGGGAGAGAAACAGGTGGGGATGACATTTTGTTCACTGCTGTAAAGGAGAGAAGATTGCAGTGCATTAGGAGGGAAGCTTTTATCCAGGGTGGCCCTTCAGAGTGTCTCTGTTTCTAGTCACTCTGAAGGCTGGCCATTGCTGATGCAATTTACAGCCCTGGGAGCTGCTTCTCCTGGTGAAAGCCAGCTACTGTCCCCTGCTTGTGAGGTGCTTCTCCTCTGGATACACCAAACACAGCAGCATTCAGAGCGTGCAAGAAGGATCCCTACAGAGGTTTGTAGTTGTATGCGTGTCATAATATACATAGAAATGAAAATTCCTGTGAAGTGAAAATCAACACTGTGCCAGCGGTTGTTGTTTGATCAGTGTTATCCATGATCTTTAGGTGCTGGGGGAGATCAAGGCTGTCACTCCAGAAGGAGCCCACAAACATGCAAAGAACACTTCATCTGTCTGTTTACAAACATACATCCTCGCCTTTGTGCAGAGAAGCACGTGGAATTTGCCTCCAGCTGAGTTACCTTACATTTCAGGAAATTGGGCACAGATACTACACTCAGCTCTGCAGAGTTATTTTCCACTGCTTGCCACTTTACATTGTCTAGGTGATGATAAACCCCCTGATTTATCCAGCCTGGTGGATTAGGAAGGTTTTATTCCAGTAGTTCCTCCATTACTGAAGTGCCCAGAGGAGGCAGCCAAAGGGCTCACAGAGGCTGGATGCACAATGTCCCAGCACCACAGTAATTGCAGCCAGCATGCCTAAAAAGCTGTGATAATTTAGGGTTCAGCAAGTGTTAAGGAAAAAGACTGGAAATCAGGTGGTCCAGATGGCTCCCACATGTATCCAGTTAATTATCAAGATCTCTTATCCATTTTATGTATGTGTGTATATAAATATCAATGTGCGGAAATACATATAGACACTATTTACTTCATTAGGATATTTTGGAATTACCATGTGGCAAATAATAGAAGGATCTTCTCCTAAAATAACATCAGCAAGCTTCCCTACTCCTACACATGAGTTGAAAGGAGTTTTCTCCTCAGCGCATGTTTTCACTGGTAGTACAGCTTGTTTGTGTTGTTACTGCTCTTCTATAGCCTCACGTGTGGGAGCAGGAGGAGGCACTGAGCAGCTCCCCAGAGTGGTAACAGTTCCATATTTCTGTTGTGGTGGTGCTGAAGGGATCCCATAGAATACAAACTTGGTCACCCATCTCGCTGGAGGACAGAGTTCAAAATTAATCCACAGTCCTATGATTGCTTAATTCTCAGTTATTCTGAATTTATACTGGTATAAATGTGTGCCTTTGCAATACTTCAAATCTTCTAAAACACTTTAAACCTCGTATAAATCTTTAACTGTTGTTTACATTTTAAAACCCTTAAAATATTTTAAAATGTCTTTTAAATTAAATTTCAGTATGGGAATAATATTTTCCTGTGTCTGATAATTTTTTTTTCCTCTGTGATAGTGTTTTTTGCATCTTTTGCATTGCCTACCTGCAGTGATGGTGCATCTACTGCAATTCCCTGTGTATCCTGCTGATCCTTGTTTTTCCCAAGATAAGGCAACCCAAGCCTTCTTGTTGGTGAGTGCACGTAACTAAGGTGTGTCTGTTGTCTACTAATATATGTTACCATTTCCTGATGGATTGATATTTCGTGTCCCAACCACACTTTAATTGATCTCTAGCAAATGGTTCTCTAATGGAGAAACAGAAAAGCTCCTTCTCTACAGGGATATTATCCAGGACATACCCTATTTTTGTTTCTTCTGATTCTACGAGGTGTTTTTTTTTCTTTTTAATAAATGGAAAGACCTCCCCATAATTCAGAATCAAAAAAAGTTCTAGATGGAAATCAGGATGCAAAAGGAGCTTCTGTCAGCTGGAGGAGATGCTGTTTATTTCACTCAGCTGACCCAAATATAAGCCAGAAGCAAACACTTTGCACTTTCCAGTGTGTCTGGGGAGGATGTAGGCAGAGAACTGATGGGATCCTCTTGAATTTGCTTGATAAACTGAGAATGGTAGAGTTCATTACAGCGGCCCTTGGCACCATGAAAGCAGGGGGAACAAGAGATAGGACAACAAGAAACGGCTTCAAGTTGCACCAAAGGAGGTTTAAGTTGAATATTAGGAAAAATTTTTCATGGAAAAGATTGTCCATCCCTGGCACAGGTTACCCAGGGAAGTGTTGGAGTCACTATCCCTGTAGAAATTTAAAAGACAAGTAGGTATGGTGATTAGGGACATGGTTTCGAAGTTGTGCACATCCTTCTTCTCATGTCTGTTTTATTCTTGGCATGAGCACTCCCTGCTGTCTGGGTCATGAAACCAGCTGCTGCATTTCTCTTCTACTTAGGTTTAAAATCTCCACAATCTAACAACTGTGTTTTTCTTAAAACTCAGCTTCTTTCCAGTCAACAGTGTCTCATATGCACTGGGTTCTTTAAGATCTTCCCCTTTTCTGACCAAATCTTTTGTCTTCAGTTCAGTCTGTCCAAACTTTTGTCATTAAAATAATTCCCTTTTCTCACCCCCCTGACCATGTTCCCCCTACTTCTAAAATCTCAGCACTGACTTATTTTCCCCATAAGATTCCAGCCTGACTCTTTAACAGTTCTGGTTAACTCTGTTACTGCTCCTTCCCCTTTTCATCATGGAAAGCCTTTTCATCATGGAAAGCCTTTTCATCTCCCGTGCTGGGAATGCCTGTGGATGGGAAGCAGGAGGTGTTGTTATTAATTTCCTTCTTCAGCTTCCTTCATTGAAAGGATGCTCCAAATCTAAAACGTGTGGTAGAGCAAATTACTTAGAGTCACCTCTCCCATTTTTTTAGGAAATGGCTGGAAATGTTTACAAAGCACTCACCAAAAGCATTCAGAAGGAAGACTCGGCACAATTTCCGTGCTGGCATGCCAGTGTGGGCTCCTGTGTTTCCTGCTTCCCTTACAGACCTGGCAGCCTCTGTGGACTTTGTGAGCCAAGATCACACTTAGTTCCTCACCTTGATGATACTGAGGCTGTCACAGGCAGCTTTTCCACATGCATATCTTTCTCTTGGGTTTATATGGCAAGGTAATATTGAAATGAGTCCTACCAGGCCAGAGAAATGCACATATTTCCCAGAGTTATCACCACTGAACCAGAAGTAACAGACCCCTGGGAGCTCTGGAAGGGGAACCATTCATCCTTTCTGAGTCAGCCAGTCACACAGGGTTCAAGACTGGTGCTCAGACTTCCAGAAATCATAGAATCATGGAATCACAGAATAGTTTGGGTTGGAAGGGATCTCAAAACTCATCTCATTCCAAACTCCTGCCACGGGCGGGGACACCTTCCATAGACCAGGTTGCTCCAAGCCCCAGGAAACATATAATTCACAGCTTGAAATACCATTTTTTAAGTAATGTTTGTATTTCAAATCCATGTCATGAAAGCCAGTGGCAATAGGTCTTATTCATGGAGTGTTACTAATTCTAATTGCTTGTAAAAAGAACTGTGTAAACAATGGAATATTTTGTTTGCTAAGAATTCATTAAAAATTACTCAGCTCAAAATAACCAGGACAAGTGCATTAAAAAGAAATCACTCTCTTCAAAAGCATTATTTTAAAGGCGTATTCTTAATTAAGAATACTTCAAATAAAAGAGAGAAGAAGAATGTATTCTTTAAAATTCTGAGATGAAACTTAAATCCTATCAGAGCATTCCTTGTTTCTTTCCAGTGCAAACAAATGAAAACATCTGTTTTGCTCAAGCCTGTGTTTTTGTCCTTGCCCCGCACTGAAAGATAAAAAATAAGGCATTAATTTTTCATTTCTTTCCCCCTATGGTGCTTCCAGAGGCAGGAGTTAAGTGGCCAGCAGTGCCTCCCAGCCTGTCAGGAGTGATGCTTTTTTAGGCCAGAGAGAACCTTTGGTCTCCTGCATAGCAAGAGCGTGACAGAATCACTGAGCTATCAAATCATTTATTCTGCCAACATCTTTCTGGTTCACTGAGGAGGAAATTAATCCCACCTAAGAGTGCTCCAGCAGCAGAGGCAGAGAGAGCACACACACTGCCCTGCTCGGGCAGCAAGGTGCTTGCCAGGAGTGTCAGTCATGGATAAATAATTCCTTTCCTTTGGGGAACCTTCAAGGATCTACTTCTGCGAGCGCTGACACACACGTGGTGGGACAGCGGCAGCGAGAGAGCTTCTCCAGGGGGAGAAACAAACCCTGGGGCAGGTGCAGCAGCTCCACCGTGGATCTCCACAATCCACCAGAGGCCAGGCAAGTCCAGGACTGGCACCAGCTTCTGGAGTCAGCACTGGTCAGGAGCTGGTGGTGAGGGAGCTGCTCCAGCAGCAGGCGTTGGGACAGGCTTTAGGCCACCCTGATCACTTGGAAAGGAGGGAGTGAGTCTCTGGCATGATGTCACCGGTCCTTCTGCCCTCCAGAAGCTTTATTTATCAAAGTCCAGCAGCTCCAGTGAGAAAATAAGAGAGGTGCAACATGTGGTGCAGCAAAGAATTCCACACTGACCTAAATCTGTGCCTCCAGTTCCAGCTGTTGCCATGAATTGCAAACCCATGTATTTTCTGTGTGATTTCTCCCAGTTGATTCTCTTTTTTACCCTGTCCTTACATATTTCCTGGTTTCCATGTACATTTTTGATCTTTTCATTGCTTTACTGCGGTGATGTACCTCTGACTGCTCGTGTTGTCCATTAGTTTCCCCAAGTGCTTTGCCCCAGGAATACTTGCAGCCCTGGGGAGGACCAAGATTTCTGTTAAAGACCATCTGCTCATAAAGTGAGCATTTATCTAAACCCCAGATTACTCAGGTGTTCTGGGCACTTCCTGCCTAGGCCTCTACTGTAAGTGGCTGTCGCACTTGTTCACAAATGAAACATACATTATTCCTGACAGCCCTCATGATGAGCAGTACACACAAATGACCTCTTGGAAGCTCTCTTGACTCCTGCAAAATATAAGAAAATTGAAAATCTGTATTTGCAAGGTTAGAAATAAAAGGACAACATCGCTTTGGCTGTCTAAAAGGAAAGCCATACAAAGCAAAGACCTCACGGAATAGCAAACTCTTAAAATAAATACAATTTCCTTTGCCACAATAAATGTTTCACTATAAAGTTGAATATATATTTCATTCCACTCAGCTGTAACAGTTTGTTAAACTTCAGGAATTTTAAGTGAACAGCTTCAGTTTCTTACAGGCTTGAACTGCTCTCCTGAAAACCCTTTGGAGAAGAAAAATGTGCCCTGGGATGGCTTTGAAGCATTTTGTTTGGTTCATTGTTGAGATCTGACGTTCTTCAACAACAGATAAATTGTTTCTGTGGCCTTAATGGAAATCTGAAGCTCTATCCAGCATTTAGAATTTCACCTCATGGACCAGATCCTTGGCTGCCATCCTGCCTGCTTTGGTCTGCTCAGGAGGAATTTGGGGAATGTACCAAATGTTTAAACGGCAGCTACAAATTAAGGTTTTCTTCAGCTCAAGAGGGAACTACAATTAAGACATGATTGTTGTAAGGAGAAAAAAACCCTGCCAGCTGAAGCGTTTCCAAGCTACTCATCACTTCCCTAGTGTTTCTCTTACAGAAATTTATCTAGTCCTGTGATACCAATCTTGTAAACAAATACTTTCTTTACTTACGTCCTGTGATAAAATTCATGCTTGATATTTCTCTAGGAATTCCTTGGCCACTTCTTGTCTTTTTCAGATTGGGAAATGTGAAACAAAAAAAAAAGTTTTTAAAAAGAAAATCTCAGTTTGGATCACTCATCCTTATAATGACTTTTAAAAAAACCCACAAAAACATCAACAAGAAAGTGAATTGAAATTGAATTTAAATATTTTCTTCTGAATATTTTTAAAATGAAAGAATAACTGTATGGCACGGCAATAGCAGATACTTGGTCCAAATGCTTCTTCCTAGAATATACCATTAGGGAAAAAGTGATGTAGTGCCAGGGGAATATGTTTCATTTTCTTATGTCTGTGTACATCTGGATAAGGAACCTGGCAGAAAACTCCCCTTAAATGCAATGATCAACCCACCCTAGGGGTTCGACACTGCTGATTGCGTTCCTTATGCAGATCTGATACCAAGGGATGCACAACTTCCACGTTACTTTTTTGTTTGAGGGGATTTGGAAATATGCTGCTGTTCGGAGTGCTTGTAATGTGCATTCCCTTCACGGAGGTGGGAACAGATCCATTCTTGCTGGTCTAAATGGAAACATCCTGCAGTCTCTCTGTACTGGCACTGCTGCACGGAGTGGTTCCCTGGAGAGGAACTGACGGAGTAAATGCTTTGTACTTGCTCGTGAGTTCCTAAGTCCCTCTGCTGCTGCCGTTATTCACGAATTCAGCGTGTTTGTACAAGGCACAGCTGCCTCACCTGGAGGAAAACTACCTTTTGTGTAGGCTCTGTCATTCCTGCCGTACATTCATGTTCCTTTTGGGAAAGGTTGGCAGGTTTTAACTCTTCCTAGGAGGCCACAGCTCTGGATGACGATTCTGGAAACTCCAGAGGTTTAATGTAAAGCCCTTTGTGGGTGTGTTTGGTGCGTCTTGTCTTCTCACTTAGCAAAATGCGGGTGGAGATGCTCCAGGCTGCCTTTTGTAGTGGAGCTCTGCTTGTAACCAAGCTGCTGCTTGTGCTCTGTGCAGGTGTGGATTGAGCTCTTCGCGTGGCTCACCGCCACTTAGTTGATCAGAAAGGAACAAAAGCAATTCAGGTTGGTCAAAAAGGATGAAATGCCCTTTGGGTGGCCCCATTCCACGTTCAAGTGGTCACGGCCCCGAGGTTGCCAGGGCTCAACGAGCATTTGGACAACGCTGTCGGGCACAGGGTGGGATTTTGGAGGTGGTCCTGTGCAGGGCCAGGAGTTGGACTTTGATAATCCTTGTGTGTCCCTTCCAACTCAAGACATTCTGTAGTTCTGTGGAAGAGACCGAGACAGCTGTTTGCTGTGACATTTCACACGTGTCCCCAGCGCTTCCCGGCGCTGTGCGCAGCACGCACGGCGTTATTCCACGTCCTGGCGGTGCCCTCCCGCGGGGTGAGTCCCGGCTGAGGTCCCGGGGCCGGGTGTGCGCGGTCCCTCCCGCGGGTCCCTTGCCGGGCGGGCGCAGCTGCCCCGCCGCCCTGGTGACGGTCGCGACCCGGCGCACGCGCGGTGCGCGTGTGCCCCCCCCGCACGCGGCCGGGGAGGCCGTGACGTCACAAGGTGCCCGGGGTGTGTGTGTCCCCCTCCCCTCCCCGCGCGCGGCCGGAGATGCTGTGACGTCACGAGGTGCCCGGTGGGGTTCGCCCCTTTCTCTTCCCGCTCCCTCCCCGCACGCGGCGGGGGCCCCTGCGACGTCACGGCCCCTTGCCCGCGAGCGCACCCGCACGCTCTTCCCGCCGCGCGCCCTCCCTCGCGCTCGGGCGAGGCGTGACGTCACAGGCGGCCACTGAGGAGCGGGGCGGGGGTGAGGGGGCGCGCGCAGGTGCATCCGCTTCGCTCAGGGCGCCTCCCGCCGCCGTCCCGGGGCAGCGCCCGGGAAAAGGTCGGTGCTCGCTCTTCGGCGGACGGAGCGCAGGTTCTTCCCGTGCTCCGATCGCCCCTGTGAGTCTCCCACGGATGTCGCGCCGTCCCCGACGGCAGGGAGTCGCGGGCCGGGGTCGCTAGGGGGAGGCACGGCACCGGCGGACGAGCTGAGGCGCGGGAGAGCGGGAGGGGAGGGAGCGCCGCGCCCCCCGCCCCGGTTTTGCTTTCCCTTTTGCCGCTAGTTTTCCGTGGCGAGCGCGAGGGAGCGAGCAGGATACGCATTTATTTATTTATTTATTTATTTGCTTACTTATTTATTTAAATATTTGTTTGTTTGCTTCCCTAAAGGGTGAGGGGAGGGGAGAGGGAAGACCGGAGGAGGGCGCGGAGGCAACGCCGTCACCAGAGGAGGCGGTGGCGGGGAAGAGGAGGAGAAGAAGCCGGCGCGGAGCCTCGCCTCACCTCGCCTCGCCTCGCCTCGCAGCCCCTCCGCCGTCCCCGCCTCGCCGTCCACGGCCGCCGGAGTCACCGGCGGCCGCCCGTCCTCATGATGGCCTCGACCACCTGCACACGCTTCACCGACGAGTACCAGCTCTTCGAGGAGCTCGGAAAGTAAGGACAGAACGGAGGGTGAAGGCACCGGGGGCTGCGGGGGTCGGTGTGTGAGCCCTGGGAGGAGCCGCGCCCGGGGCCCCCTCACCGCTGCCGAGAGCCCCGCGGGAGCGCTCGGGCTCTAGCCATACGACCCCGGGGCGGCGAGGGGCTCTGGGCGGGTGGCGGGGAGCTGCCCTTAACCCCCTGTGCCGCTATGTATTGTTATTTATTTTTTATTGTTATTTTTAGCTCTTAGGTTGTCGCGGGGTGAGGCTCTCGGTTTGTGAGGGGTGTCGGAGCGCGGCGGGCGCCCCCCAGCGGTGGGGCGGGAGGCGCAACCCTGAGCGCCATGTTGGGTGTCGCCCCCCGGGTGTCACCGCTGAGGGGGACACGGCCACCGCCGCGCTGTGTCCCCCCGCGGTGTGCCGGCATGGACACAGTGAAAACCCGCCCGCCCTCTGCCCCAGCTAGCGGGATTGGCCGCACGGCTTCTACCCCGCGGAGTTCACTGTTCAGCTGAATAAAATCAATGCTGACTGTCCCTGTCAGAAAAACAGAAAATCCCTTTTTCTTTTAAATCTTTTTTTTTTTTTAATTTCTGCCGACATCACACCCCTCCGTGCTGCCCGTTAGCTGGTAATGGCAGTGGAGTGTTTCAGTTGGACTGACACTTTGCCTGGTTTTGGTTTCCAGAGGGGCGTTCTCCATCGTGAGGAGGTGTATGAAAATCACCACAGGACAAGAGTATGCTGCCAAAATTATCAACACCAAAAAGCTTTCAGCTAGGGGTGGGTATATTTTAATCTGATGTTTATGGTGTCTCCTCCCTGTTTCTTGTGTTCATGTGCTAAGCATTAGGAAATGATAAAAACAGCTCAGTATTTTAAAAGATTTTTAAATACTATTTTAATTATTACTGTCTGGGTTGGAATTTTTTCCCCTGATGCCTGATTTTTTTTCTGTGTTATATGTTTCATGAACTGAGTGCACAGAAGTCAGAGGTTGCTGTAGATCATTTCAAGACAAGATGTTCACCAACTAAAATCTAATATAATGCAGTCTCTTCATTTTTAATATAAATAATTTGAGTCAGAAGCATTTTGTAAACTTTTTTTTCTGGGAGGATAGTCAATAATAAGTTTCCATTACAGATTTTATTTGAAACATTTACAGCTGCACTGAATTCTGTGTTCCCATTACATTTAAACACGAGCATGAGGGCCTATCTGACTGTGAGTGAATGAGGAAAACATTACTTTTACGTCAGATTAAACTTTTTTATGAGAAGAAAATTATGATGAGAAAAAAAATCCGTGGGTTTTGATCCAACTATTGTAGAGCAAGTCACTGCGATGAAGTGGTGAGGAGTGTTACTGTTACAAGGCTGTGCACAGCTTGTTTCTGCCTTGCCTCTGATGTGCGTTTCCAGCAGCTTGTCAGCAGCAGCGGATGGGTTGTTATGATACATTGTAGGTAAATATACACATGGTGTGGGCTGTTGTTGTGGAAAGGGAGTCTTAGCGGTGCTCTGTCAATTGCTCGTTAATTCCCAGCTGGAGTGCTTGTGTTCGGGAGGCAGGGATTAGGGATCGCTCGCCCCTAACTATATCTGTGTTTTTATGGGAATTTGTAAAGAACACGGGAGTGAAGGAATAAACAGTGCCAGAGCCTAAACGTGTTTGTGGCTGGTCTGCTTCTGGCCCAGAGGAATCACAGCAGGTAAACACAGCCTGAAGTCATTAAGTTTAAACATAAGCCATTGCACAGGACGATATGGCAATTTCTGATAACGTGCTGCTATCTAATAAAGGTCTTTACATGATTGTTACTTGTGGCTGTTGAAAGTTGTGTGAAAATTTACTGCAGGACCAGGTTGGTCCTTGATGTGCTTTGTTAAGGAGTAGAAGCACATTTGGGAGAATTTTGCTCATAAAATGGAAGGAGGAAAATTTCATACCATTTTTTCTGTGGGTTCAACCCATAAGGGAAGGGGTTATGCTTCAGAGCTGAGCTGTGGAATATCCTTGCGAATCAGGACATGCGTGGTGCCTGTCCATGAATGCAGGGAATGCCTTTCCATCTCTGTTTTCAGACATCCCAAAAATAATTGCAATTTTTTACTTTCTGGGCTGTTTTTTGTGGAGGTTGTTGGATATCTACTAAGTAGTTTCTGAAGAGCAAGCTTCTTGGAGAAATCTTTAGATGCTTCTGAGGCAATTTTTAATTGCGGAGAGGTGCACTTGAATGTCACTTGTGCTACAAAAAAACTAAACCTGAAAAAGCATCAAACTGTGATGCATTCTCCTGGCTCATATTGGGGATGGAGTTTATAATTAAAGTGCTGCTTTTAGATCTATGTTTTGTTCTATTCCATCTGAACTGCTGTATGAGGAGGTAGCAGTGCACTTCTCTTCTGTGTGTCAGGCCTACTGAAATACCCATTCCAGTGGAAATCATTGGGTCAGCTTCATCTCTGAGCAGAGTTAACAGGAAATGTGTTCCTTGTCTAGGGCTTGCTTCCCTTTGAGCCTTTTAAACAAAATATCGCATTTGTCCCTTTTTGCTTCTTGCACTGGACAGAGTGAGGGCAGTTTCAATGTATGATATGGAGGAGTCAAGACTAAATCAAACTTCCTTAAAGTAGTTTTGAAATTAGAAATTATTTAAGTGGCTTCAGCCCAGTCAGAGCAGTAGTTGTCTTCCCCTCTTCATCTCAGTCATAAATGTTATTGGAGATTTATCCAAATTCTTACTTTAGTAGTCTTTGTAATTCTGATCTGGTCACCATCTAATGCCAGTGAAGGTGTGTATCAATTTCCTTGTATAGTTACAGGGAAATTTCAGGCAAATTGCCTGTGTGTGAAGGCATGGGCTTTGGCTGGAATTTGGAGGGGACAAGGAAGCTGTGCCCCCTGTTCTAGCAGAGGGAACCTTGGTGCTTTCAAGTTGATGGTCAGTTCCTTACAGAATTCCAGTTCCATGATTTTCTGATTTTAGTAGTAGAAGTAATAAACATTTGCAGCTTGAATCTATTTCAGTATAGCAAAAATGCTTTTGCTTGTTATAATTACGTATATTCTCTTTTCCTAGTATTCTTAAGGTGCTCTTCAGAGTTTTGATCTTGGTGTTTTCTAAGTCAGCTGGACTCTAAACTACTAGAATATCCTCATCTGGTTTTGTATCAATAGATGATGTTCTCGCACAAGAGACTATGCTGCTGATGGTAAAAAAGGAAAGGCATAAAAAGGTGTGTTACCCTGTAGGCACACAGTCTGTGGTAACTGGGAGTGGGGCTGGAGCCTCATCCCCAATGGGCTACAGCTGTGACAAGCAGGTGAGCAGCACTGAAGGTAAGGAGCCAGGGAGTGCCCAGGTGTGCACTGACCAATCACCCAAGGGAGCAGAGGGCACACAGGTGCAGTGCATGAACAGGAGGCTATGAAAGGTTGGGCTGAGGAACAGGGGGAGCAGATGCTTGCAGCCTGCTGAGGTGGCCTGATGTTGCTCTGTATGAGGAGATGCCTGAAGCCTTCTGATGAGGTATGGTGGTACTCTCTTTGGGTTGAAGCCATTTGATGTTGTATAGTGATGCTCTCTGCATCATGGCCCTCTCAACTGTGGCATGTGCTGTGGCATATACTGCAACATTACCCTTCTAAAATTAGGTGCAGCGATGAACAAGTACACAGGAAACCAAGAATAAAGTAAAGAACGTGTGTTTGCTGGTTCTGGGTCCTGTATGGTTTCATCTGGTGAAGTCTTTGGGATTTCCTTACTATTCAGTAAGGGCCTGGGCTTGTCTGTGTTATTTTTCATGTGTAGGAAGTCATACAGCTGAAAGTGAACTTCTGTGACTTTATTTTTCCCTTCTCTTCAAAATACCAAATAATGAGCAGATTGTCTGTTTCATTTTGCCATTATCTGTACATGTTCTTCCTTCTCTTTTGAGAGTTGTCTAGCTTCGATCCAAATTGGTTTCACATAAACAGACCCATTTTCTTAGTAGGTTTAGCCCTCATTTTCTGTCTTCTAAAAAAAAAAAAAATTAGGGAAGAGCTTACATTTCTGATCATACTTGAAAAGGTGAATCACTGATAGGTTCTCAATGGGTGTACGTATTGTCAGTAACTCCCACTGACAGTTTCTGGTGGCCAGAAGCCCAGTGCCTTTGGTGCAATGTGATGGTGTCCATGGGAGGTGGAGGATGTCCCAGTCCCTTTCCTGGGGAGTTTGTGTCAAAGCTGGGCACACCTCTGCCAGCCCTTGGGCTGCTGCAGCAGGACTACCAGCACTTTCTTTATGAGCATATGTGCTACAAGGAGTAACCTGAGAGTCAGCTGGTGGTTATTGCTGCTCCCTGCAAAGCTCTCATGAGCTTTCAGGGACCAGCCATTCCATTAGCTTCAAGCCTTGGAGGTGTTACTGGTTATTTATCTTCCTTCTTAGCAGGAAATTTTGCAAATCTTTTTCAGTATTTCCACTGTTCTTTCCTGGGAGCTCGTGCCTGCAGGTGCATGGCACAGCCGGAGGGACTGGAGCAGTGGCACTCACCTGCAGCCAGCTCCAATGGGTGCGGAGGCTGCAAACCCCACCCTGTGGGAGCAGCGTTTTGTGCAGTGTTGAGTAATTGGGCTGTGGGAAGAGTGTTTCAGCGTCTAAAGCTCTCCAAGTAGGGCACCTCATGATCCCTGAAGTGATTTAAAGTACATTAGGGAGATGAATGAAGTGGGAAGTGTATATAAGGTGGTATTTTTCAGCACAGCTTTTCATGACACAGAGATAAAGGTTTTTGATGTGTCACTAGACTAACATTTCCTTTAGTCAGGTAGCTTGTGTCAGTCCATGCCAGATGTTGTACCGGAAGGCAAGCTCTAATAAGGCTCCCAGTGCTCCATAGGAGGAGAAAATAATTATTTCAAATTTAGCTCAAGATGTTAATCTCTGAAGCACACATTTACCTGTGCCAATTTATTACAACACATGTATTTTTAAAGCTAAATTATGTTCTCACGCACACATGATGTTACTCCCCCACAGACAGGGCTGTCCTTCAGGGCATTTAGTTGTCAGTGAGGCAGATTCTATCTTTGTAAGGACAAGATTTAAGCTTGGGATTTCAGTGGTTTTCTTCCATGTCTTGCTGTAGTCTTGTTTCTCTCGTTAATTGCTTGTCTTTAAGAGTGTTTTAAAACTGCTTTTCTCTAGTATGTAAGAAGGCTCACCTGCTAACATGCAGTCACCCTTTTTGATGTGTGTGGTCAATGTTTGTGCTCAGCTTAGTCATGGTATTCTTTTCAGTTTGACATCAGTTGTAACACAACGCACTTATTTGAATGTTTATTTGCAAGTATTTGTTTAGCTGCAAATTACTGTAATTTAGCAGGCTACTGGTTCTGTTGAAATTGACTCCATTCAGACAGCTCAGGCTAATAGGGAGAGAAGAGCATTATCAAAAAAAAAAAAAACTCAAAAGGGATTTTTGGTTAGGTGCTCTGTTTTGTGAAGGTTTGGAGCTTCTAATTCCATTTTGGTTTCAGCATTTATTCTGTTTTGGTGTTAGTGAAGGCCTGAAGAGCTTTCAAATACCACTTTGAAACTGTGATGTGTGTTGGTTGGTAGTAATTGATTCGAACAGGTAAACTAGGTTTGAAATGAAATGTCCTGGCAGTTCATAGTTAAACTATTCATAACAAATACTATGTTGATTTCAATAATGTCACTTCTGGAGTTTTTGCAAGAGTTATTTACTCTCTCCATTGTGACTGGAATTGCTCTTAGAAAGGCATGGAGAGTAAAAAGGTGTTTGCATCATCTGTCAGCTCAGTTTCAGCAAGCTCATTAGGGGAAGAGAGGGAAATGCATACGAAAGAGGATTACTGGGGACTTATTTGGCTAGTGGTCTCCAGCCATTTTCTGTCAGAAGTTACACATTATGGCACTGATTCATGCTCTTGTACTGTGTGTTCTCTTCCTGCAAAGTGAAGACTTAGCTGCACACTTGAACAGCTCTGCTTAGGAGAGAAGGGAGAACTTAAGATGCAGGGGAGAAATACAAACAGAATACCTTTCCTGAGCTCCCATATCCTGATACTGAAATAGGGATGTGCTGTTCCTCCTGGTCTGAGAGAATGTTTTGCTATGTTAAAATGGTACTTCTGAATGAAAGGGTCAAATACAAAAATAAGGAAATTAACACAAGGGTCAACACTTTGCATTTACTGTAGATTGGTTCTGTTTGTTTTCATATAATACCACATCTAGGAAACATTGTTTTGTGGGAAACTGCAGGCCAGCTCAGGTGTTTGTGACTTGGATCTGACCTCACTGACAGCCAAGTAGAAATACACTTGTTCCTGGAAGGGCTGAGAATTAGGCACAGACCAACTCCCCAGAAATCCAATTTCAAAACCTAACTAAACAGTGGAATTGAAATGTAAAAATCCTGCCATAGGTAGGCATGTATTGCTCCAAATGCTAAACATTAATGCGCCTTCTCAGGTGGTGATTAGGGGTATGTGAAGTCATATCTGCTTTGTTTATTCACACTTCTGTTGATTTCAGTCTGGTTTAGGGGTTGAATCTATTTTTTTTCATGTAATTGGGGAATGTCTGATCTAAGTGTCTGGAATAAAAGTCAGTGAAATATTTTGATTTGCAAATGTCTTTACTGCCAAAATAGTGCTTTTCATGTGTCTGTCCTTCATTTGACCTCCTGAGAAATGTAGGCCAGGGTGTTTGATATGTCCAGCCTCCTCCTTCATGCACATATATTGCACATTTATCAAATGCTTTGTGAGGATTTTGTGGGGGGTTTGGGAGATTATGTGAGAAACATAACTACCTCTGTGCTTTGAAAAAGGTTACTAGAGAACAAAACCTTTACAGTGTCAGTTCCTCTGTTTAATTCCTTATTAAAAATAATTGTGCTTTGAATTTGAAGAAACATCTGCTCTGTTGTGGAGAGGCACAGGAGTCCAATCTGTTTATTCTCTGCATGTATTGAGCTTGTGTACATCTTGCAGTGTGTGTTTTTGCGAACTCCTCATACATTTAATCCTTGTATTATAAGAAGTGTCCTGTGTGTGGTATCAGGGAGGGTGGAGAGTTTGTGTGATGTGGAATTGGTGTTTTCTTCCAGGGATACAGTTGTGCTGTTATCCAGTGTCATTTTTCTAGATTGTTGTCAGCTTGTTCTGAAATTCATTTGAGCTGTTTGAATCAGAACTCACTTTCAAGCTTTGCAGCCCTGATAATTTCTGTGGCATCTGATCAGAAGCTGCTGGGTGTATTCTGCTGTGCTGAGGGGTTACTTGATTCCTCTTGAATCTGTCCTTCTAAATGCCACTGGACAGAAGCAGGAGCTGTCAGAAAAGCCAGGGAGTGGCAACTTTTGCAAATTTTGCTTGAGTGTCTTATCCCTGACGGAGCTGCTTTTCTGATCTGGGGCTTCTTTTGTGGGAATTGAGAAGTGCAGATGGTGCTACAGCATATATTTGTTTTTTCTAATTAGGTTTTCAGTCTAGAAAATGATAGGTAATGTGCTGAGCAAACTATTACAGAGATGTTAGTGCAGTTATTGGTTTAGGTGGGTTGTATTTGGTAGAAAGGAACACTGCCTACCTGGTGGTTTGAGGGAGCTTCTGTTACATGAATTCCTGACCTTTTGTCAGTTCTTTCTAAGTATTTCACAGCAAAATTAGAGAGTAAAACATGCAAGCTTAATTAAAAAAAAAAAAAACTCTTAAAAGTAATGAAGTAGATTTTAATAATTAGACATGTGATGCTGTGGCTATTTGCTGGTTGAGAATGAAGCATTTTATCTTGTGATGAGAGGCTTTAAAAAAAATTTTTACCAGCAACCAAGAATTAGTCACTGCTAAATGTATAAAGTTAAAATCCTGGTGATGCTTTCCAAGAGAGCTGTCTGGCATCCATAAAAGCAGAATTAATTTAGGTTTGGCAGTCACTTTCAACTTGAAGGTAGAGTGTTCTTGTATATGTTCACAACTGGTTGTGGGCTTTCTCTTGCTCAGTTACAGCCAAATCAGTCATTTTGGGCTGTCGGTTGGGCAATCTCTCCCACTGTCCTACACTACTCTGTAGGGAGTTGGTTTTTTTTACTGTGCAGCAGTTTTGACTCTGCCATTGGCACTGCTGTGGAAAGCAGGGCTGGGGTCACCTTCCACTGGATGGAGAACTTGACTGAAACCCTTCTTTAGCCAGAGGTTATGATGTGCAGAATTAAAAACTTCAGATTCTATATTATAATAATAATTTCTAAAACGGTATGAACTGAGTGTTTGCTGGCTTGACTGAGCAGCTGCAGTGTTTTGGGTAGATATGTATTGAGGAATGTGCAGAACTGGGGCAGTTAGCTGTGGGCTGTGTGTGTGGTCTGCAGGCAGGCTTAGCCCTGCTGAACAGCCAGTGAGCCCCACAGCCTCCAGCTGGCAGTGCCCTCACCTTGGGAGAGGGTAATTAATTTGCCCAGCATTGCTGGCACTCGCTGGCTCACATGGTGCAGAGCAGGCATCACACACGCTCCAGGGAGCATTAACTAGCCTTGGTGCAAGTGCAAAGGGTAGCACTCTTCTGCTGTAAAGTTTCGTTATCTCAGCGTGTGAGGGGGAGAGAAAAGCAAACTTGGAGCCTCGAAGCTGATATTTGTGGGCAGCATGTACTGCCTGTGTTTTCAGAACTTTGTTCCTGATTTAATTGTAGTTGGGAACTGCTTACTTGTAAGTTTTCTGCAATGTGAATGCAAGTGTTGCAGCAATAGTCACGTTGCATATTCATGTAGCTGCACAAACAGATGGGGTTCCTACATAAAATCCATATTTGACAATCTGATGGGATTTGCCAAGGCTTAGCTTTCATTTAAATGATAACCTCTTGGAGAGACGGGTTCGTGATTTAGTGAGTCAAGAGAGGCCTTCAGGTTATTTGTATTGCATAGCAGTCCTCAAGCCATTGCTTATGTGTGATTTTGGTTTGGGAGATTTCTGGTAGGAATGGTTTTAATGGGCTACTGCTTATTAGAAGAAGTACTTGCCAAATTCAGAGATTTCTCTTGAAACCTTATTCATTTGGGTGATGTTACTCATATCCTGCAGAAAGTGAAGATGTATATGCAGTTATAACGTGGACAGACTGCTGCTGCTGTGGTGCTGCCTTGCAGGGAGGATTTTGTTCTGTAGGACAGATGACCTTGGGTTTCCCTCAGGGCTCCAGGTGCTGCTGAACTTTTCTTATTAAAACACACTTGGACACCTGCTTTACACCTTTTTTTAATAGATGTCACTAACATTGTGTCTCCAGCATGCAAGTAAGGATCAGTGCAGAAACCTTAAAAACTATGTTTTCCCATTATTTATTGAATGCTATAGTTATAAAAATGAGAAGTTCATCTTGGTGCTTTTTATACTGAGTCTGCTGCTTCTAAAATAAGTCCCCCTTGGGTGTAAGGTAGCTTCCTACTCCTTGCATTGCACAGCATGGATTGCTAGGAATTTTTGGTTAGGATTGCACTAATAAATGCTCATGGGACCAAATGCCTTGCTGGTCATGGCATAAAGCCCTTATTTTTCAGGGAATTTTTAGTATCACTGCTCCAAATGGGGGAGGGAAAAAACAGGTTTTCTGTCACATTTTTGTATCTTTTCATGGTGCTTTAATGATATTAATCGTTGATACTCAGTAAACTTTGGCATGTTGAAAACCTTTGGAGGTTCTCCCTCTTTAAGTTAGAGCCTCCTGGTAGTCTGCTAATGTGGGGGAAGTCTAAGATTTATAGGGAGGTCTGTACTGGTGTGGGATGGAAGAACTCCCAAAGCCCAGTGACGTTTCTTTTTATACCTGTGCCACTCCATGGTCTTTCTTGGCTGTTGCATTTTTGGAAGAGGAAAAAGAGGCCACTGGTTCAGTGCTCTGTGTGTGCGCATGTGAGGTGCAGAAGATCTGGTAGAGCCTGTGTGAGCCCCGCCAGCTTGTTTGCTGTAGGAAAGTGATTCATGCTAAACAATCTATTAACTTAGTCACTTTACTTGTAATGAGGGCAGGAATTGGTGTCTTTGAGTTTTTATTTATTTGTGTTAAACATGATTTATCTCTCTAAATGAAGTAATAAATTGCTTTCATTGCCATGTTAATCAAAACATGTAATGAGATTAATTTTCCCAGAGCAGAAGTTGATTATGTGTGGTCAGTCCCCTCTGCTTGGAGCTGTGTTTGGTGTTACAGATGTTTCAGGGACCAGATCGGTGATACAGCCCAGACTTGCAGACTCATGGTGGGAAGCTCAGTATCTCAGGAGGTGCTTTGAGGAGACCCAAAAGAAGAGGACAAGGATTCAAATTATGTGTATTTCAAGTCTTTAATAGGTGCAGATTTTTTAAGCTTCAAAGTAATGGAATTTAATATTCTGTCTACATTTTTCAAAACAGTTATCGTTTGGTCATAGTGTGTTCTTGTAGCCGTGTAAATCTCACAACTGTTACATCCCAACATTTAGACTCCTGAAAGTGCAAAATGTTTGGAAAAAAAAATGGCAATTTTTGTCCTTTGAATACTACTGATTCACCTCCATCACCTTGGTATACGGGTGACTCTTCTGTTGCAAACTGTCTTCTTGCTTAGATAGCTTTCAGGGATAAGGATTGGTCCTCTTCCAAAACTCAAAGGAAAGTCAGGTTCAGAGTCATGTTTTGGTTGTCAGTGGTCTGCTCATTGTTACATGAAACAGGAAAACCAGGTCTAGTGAAACTCAACCTTTCCACTTCCAAATCACGTTTATCCACTGTTGGACTTCTGTAGGGTAAGAGAACATCTGAGCATTTAGCACCTGGAGCTGGCCTTCAGTGAAAATTAGGAAATGAAATTCAGTTGTATTCAAGGTAAAGTTGAGTCCTTCAACAGAATAAATAATCTGCTTCAGTAATCAAGCTCTATCTTAAAATTAACTGGGCAGATGAGTGGGTTGGTTATTTTTGCTTTATTGAAGACACAATTTAGTGCTGCCTTCTTTTACTTCAAAGACTTTTCTGATTTACAGCCCAAATTTAGTCGTGGACAGTGTTTGTTGTCTGTGCCTGGGCTGTCCTTCAGAGAAGGCTTCATCTTTCGTCAGTGTATTTATCAAGGACAATCTTATTCTCAGTATTTTATGTAACAACCATCTTCCCTTAGCTTCCTGCTCTATGACAGACTTGCCATTATTATGGCCATTCTTCTAATGCATCCTACTGACTAATTTACATGTTGATATGTGAATATTTGGTGTGGGGAGTTGGAGTTGACCAGGAAAAAAAAACACTAGGGGAGGTTGTCTGAGTATCTTTAGTATCACTGGTTTATGGGAGGGTCCTGTCTGGTGAAGTCCAGTGTTTATTTACAGATTGATTTGGCTGGTTCTGAGGCTGATACTGAAAGAACTCATTTAGTAATTTTGCTTCAGCTTTGCCATTCATCACTAGGTTTCCTGTCACCTCTTTTACCAGTTGTCTACCAATTTCAAAGCTAGTTTGGTATTCTCCATTTTTACTCATCCCCAGATGCCTAATTTCCTTTGTTTCTGCATCCTAACCATTGGAGCCTTGCAGGAGGCTTTGATCCCTGTCTGGAAAAATTCCCTGGAGTACTGTTTTAGAGGACTCACTGTACCCAAGCAGTAACTGATATGCAAAGATGTAGGTAGCTGCAGGGTTTTTTTTTTGTAGAGTTTCTCAGATGTTGCATATTGAGACTTAAGTCCAAACCCATTTCTTCCCATCACACCGATGTTGTGCAGCCCTTGACACAGGAGCTTTCTATAGCCTGCTGTTACTGTCGCCTCTGTGCAAGGTCGAGTGGAAACTGCTGTGAAAATAGCTCCATGAAACAAAGCTAAATTAGGAATAGTTTCTGTTGAGTGTTGACTTGTCTCTGCAACCACAGATGCTCATCTAGCCAACAAAATGGCTAAAGAAACAGAAAATTGTACAAGTGTACTAAGAGCAGCCTAGTTTATTGTTTAAAGTTCTATTGATTCACACACTAAATAAACTGAAGCACTTTCAAAATGTTACTAATTGTTGTTGACTGCTTCAGTCAATAAGATACAGTGTGGAAAAATGCCTAACCAGCTCAATGGAGATTTTGAGGGCTTTCCCTGCTGCTTTACATGGCCTTTTTTTTTTTCTTTTTTTTTTTTTTTTTACTCCTAGAGATCCTTTTCCTTCATGTTTCTCAAAGTGCATCTTATAGGCAGCTAATATTCCATAAAGCTGTCATAGTGGACAGCAGAAACTTCCAGAACAGGGAAAATGCAGAAGCTCCCAGTGCCCTGAGCTGTGGTTTGTGTTGGTACAGTTTTGTGAGGAAGCTGTGGCAGGTACCAGTGACTGTGTTGGTGGGAGGAGTTGTGTAAGAGGACTCAGATGTTGCCTGGCCCAGGTTTAAAGTCTTGAATGTGAGGAAAGTGTTTTGGGTTTTTTTCAACAAAAGGTTCACTCTGATGATATCAAGTCTACAATGTGACCTTGAAAAATAGGCGATTTTACATAAACCAATAGTGGTTGGGTATTGAGCAATAACATAAATGTGCCAAGTGACATGCTGAGCTACACCAGCAGGTACGAGTACTCATGAGATCAGCATCTGGGTTTGCATCTATCAGCTTTTTTCCTATGTAAAGGATAGACATTTTTATTAAAAATTACATTAAATAGGCTTTGAATTACAAGTATTAATTAATAGTAAACAGAAAAGTTCCACATAAAAGCACGTTTTGCCTATTTTGCATAAACTTTTTTTCAAGATTGAGTAGTGTTTTTATAAATATGTAAGATATGTATTTAAATTAGAGGAGGATTAAGTTCCTTACTCTTGTAAATATTTAGGTTGATTGACTGATCTAAAATTTTTAAAGGGCAAGTGTGTCCCTTGATGTTGATTTTACTTAATCATGAGTAATGAAAAATGAATGCCACAGAGATTATAAACCAGAACAACAAAAAAATCCCATTATTTTTTGTAAAGTGTTTTGGTTGAGATTCTCCCTGCACCCTGTCTGACTTGGATCATCCTCAGGGAAGAAGGGAAGATGTCCACAAGGAGGGCAGTGTTCCCTTGTAGGACATGTTACAAGAGTTAGTTTTACAGGAAGGGGGAAAAAAAGGTAACAGCTTATTTGCAGTATTGAAATCCAAACTGGAGGTGTGAAACACGTCTGTGCTAACTCAGAATTAGCACTGCCTCAGTCAGTAAATAACAGAATTCTGCAGTCATCCCAAGTTAATACTTATATTGTCAGACTTAAACAGCAAACGTCAGTGGGACCAGATGGATAGTCTTGACATCTCTTTAGTGTTCATCAGCGCTTGCAAGCTCTAGATAAAAAATGAGATTATGGGAATGAGAATAGAACCATATATCTAATGCTGCAATGGCATTCCTCTCAAATCTTAGTAATGTGACAAATCTCAGATACCTGAGGTTCACCTACCTGCATCTGTATTTCATAGCACAGAGTTAATGAATAATCTCAAAGGTAATTGGAAAAGCATTTTTTAAATTTCCCCTAAATTATATTATGTAAATTCAGTGTCAGAATGACATATACAACACTTAACCCGAATTACTTGTAGTGGCTCCAAAATAAGAGGTCAAAACCCAAATAATTGTCTTACTAAGCAGAGATTATCTGCTCCTTTGGCAATGTTACTACTAATATTAGTCACATTTTTTTTATGATGCCACAATAGGTAGCTATATAAAATTACCACTGTGAGTTTTGGGTACTTGCAGACTAAATCTGCTTCTGGAGTTTCATGCTCAGATGACAGGAGTTTGCATTTAATGTTTATGTTTTTGAAGGATTTCCCTGCCCCTTCCATGTTTTTAAAAAATGGTTTCTTTCTTTGCCCACAAAAGAGGGTGTGAAGGAGCCATCCAAAAGCTGTGCGTAAAGACTTGGTCTGAGAGCCTCTGTAGAGGGTGTTTAAGCTTATGTGCTTTATTTTGCAACACTGAGGAAATGCCACTCGTGGGCAGTAATTTTGTTCCACTGCTGTAACCTGATCATGTTTAGTCTGGTACCTGTATCCTTAGCAGCTTCAGGTAGGATAATAGAGGGATGTGGATGATATCCATGTCTGTGCCATTCATGTATCCTTCTCATGTGCATTTTGTGGCATCAGTTTTGCTGAGCTGTTAAAGAGCTCCTACTTTGAGAACTGTTGTACTCAGTCTGATGCTTTAAGAAGGTGTATAAAATAGACACCTGAGAGGCATGTGTAGGTTTGTTGGGTTTGTTTTGTTTTGGTGGGTTTTGTCTGTTTCTGTTTTGCAATTGCTACATCCCGTCTCTGAGATGGGGCTCTTCATAACCTCATTACAAGGTAATCTGTTTTAAACTCTGTCTCTGTCATGTTGTCCCTTTTGCTTAAAGTATGCTTGTTTTTATTTTCTGTGTTATGTGAGTACTCAGTATAAAAGAAGTTATTGTAGTTAGTTAAAATGTTAGAAAATCCTCTTTTAAAATTCATAATGTTTTGAATTGAATGTGATTAGGTTTTGGATGTATTCAATTGTGACGTATTTTTTGACCACAGTATTTTAAGCATTTAAGCAATTTTTGGAGGTCACTCATTTTCATGGTAACATTTACCCACTCCTACCGGAAATCCATTCTGCTTCAGTTTTAGTTCAGCTTTCTGAATGTCAGTTATAACCTATCTATAATGATGTAAAAATAGTATGTGGGACATCAGCCGGGGTCTCTTGATGTAGTAGGGGCTCATTGTCTGAGCATGGACTCCCTGTCAGGTAGAGAAGAGGAGAAAAAGAAACAATGAGATGACAGAGTTTCATGGGTACCAGGAGAGGAGACTTCATGATTATTTTAAAGAATGAAAAACTGGAAGGTCAAAAAACATTATTATCTTATAGGAAAAGTGCAATGGCTTTTTAACCTGGTTTTTGTATGTAGTTTTGCCTTATCAAGAAATGAGAATATTAATCTGGCATCCCATTATCCTGTCCCTCTAGCATAAGAGCTGAAGAAAAAGTGTTTGCTGCTAAGAGCGTATTCAGTTGTAAACTATGAAGGTGCATCTTGATCTTGCATCAAGATATCAAGCAGAGTAAGACTTTGCAGTACAGTTAACTTCTAATTGCCTATTTACAAGCACACATTCACCTTATGAGTGTAGGAAGAGTCTCCATATTTTCATAGGACTTTTTATGAAACAGCTCAATAAAATGCTCTGCCACTGCTGCCGCCTGCTTCTCATTAAGTACATTGATATTCTGTGGGGGATTGTTGAGTGACAAGCATCGCAAATGTGCCTGAAGTTTTCCTTAATGACTAAGCTTTATTGCCTAATATAAAAATGAGCGGCTGCGCAGGAGTGAGCAATGTTGTCAAACCTGTCATCAAGTTCTCAGAGTTGGTTTGAGTGCTTGTAATGTTCTTCCTTTAATTGACTTGGAAATTGGCAAAGGTTGCTTAAAAAAGGGGAAAAGCAATTTTTAAAGACGGTGGGAAAGTTTAGCTTTATAGTTCACTGTGCAAAGGCCTCAATAATTAGCTGTGGTTATATTGCCTGCTTTCATCAGCTTGGGTTTTTTATCTTTCATTTTGAGTAGGATGAAATAACTTATTGAAGAATCTGCAGCCCTTTGACAGTGTTTGTAGGTTGAACCAAAAAAAAAAAAAGTGAAAAATAGTCTTTTCATTTGTTGGGTGTGCATCTGTTGTCATTACCTGAATGTCACTGGTTTTTGTATTGTCAAGAAAAGGAAAAAAACCCTGCCCTTACTGCTAAAGAGGTCTAAAATGAAAGTTTTCAGTGTTTTCAGAAATGACACGCCATGGTAACAGTTTGGGGATAACAGATTGAAAATGACAAATAATTCAGAAGCTGTAGTTACATCTTCCTCTGCTGCAGAGGTGGTCGTTAAAAAGCTGATGAGTGCACAGCTTGGTAAGAACTGCTTTTAATGCACTCATAATCATCCATAGCAAAACCCTGTGAAGCTTTGGGAGCACGGCAAGATGGGGGTCTGAGAAGAATCTACAGTGAACTCTCCTTTATCTGATCTTTATATTTTAAGCCTTGGCCTAATCCCCTGTGTCTGTTGGAGCCAAAGGTAGGGCAGTAGTTGTGTCCTGTGGTGACAGATCTCTGCTGCATTTGTCACCAGTGTCATGACCAGTGCTCGGTACTGCCTTTGTCTTGTACCCTTGTGTGATCAGGATGGGACCTAATTCTTCCTCTGAACTGTGTTTTTCTGATTCATCATCTCAACAGCATTAACTTCAAAGAATAGCTTGGGAAACTGTAGGATTTGTACAACTGCAGTGCCAAGGACAGATGGGGAGGCAATGCTATTAGAATGGCAGGTGCCTCTTGCACCCTCTGCCAAATAAATTGCAATAAAAGACCAAGAGTGTAGTTCAACTTTTCATTCCTGTTTTGGTTTTTTTTGGGGTTTTTTTTTAGGAAATAGCATAGTATATTTTTCACTCTTGTATACTTCTGCCATGACTCCCCTTGTAAAACAGGAGCTAAATCAGGAGCCAAAGAGTTGTCCCTGGGAAAGTGATAAGAATTTATGGTGTAGAGGGCTGAATTGAGTTGTCTTTTGTGTTTGAAAAAATGAGCAAATTATTGAAGTGGTGTCAGTAATTCTGTGTAGGTGTTTGTAATGCTGCAGCCTGTGTTAAATCGAGCATAGGATTCTCAGGGTGATCCCTTGACCAGCTTGGCTGAATCCAAGGAGAGTTTAAATTGGTCAGAACACGAGGGTGAGACCTGCACTGTAATTCTCAGACAGGTGACAGTCTGTAAAATGGAAGTTTCCATCCCTCTCAAAAAGCTTGGATGTAGCTGTGAAAATTACCTGTGTGTTTTCTGATGTGGAGAGATTCTACCCAGCAAGTGACCCTGGAAGTAGTGTCAGGGCTTTAGCCCATGAACACCAGAGCCCATAGGAAAATTGCAGAGCATGTCAAACATTTGATGTCTGTACAGCAATGCTGCTATTCAGCCAGGCAGTGTCAAGCCTCATGGAGGGAACTTTAACTGTCCTGAGCCTTTGTGCTGATTCTAGCAAGGGCTGTGGGGAGAATTTTCGAACATGTTTGTCTGGCTGCTGGGATCGTCCTTGTGCACTGTGTGAGAGCAGCTGTACAAGTGGTCTTGGCAGAAAGTGGCATGATTAATACATCACCTGTGTGACAGCTTTAAAGCAGCACCTGCAGTATGCTTCTATGATCGAGTAGTTGCTGTGAAGGTTTTACTTGGACCTTGTATCCACTTCAGTACACATATTTATAAGTCAGTTGGCTTTTCCTTGGAGAGAACTTTTTGCCAAGGAAAGTTGTCTTTTTATCAGGGATATTCTTTTATTAAATCTCAGATGTCTGCTTTTTTAGTGTAAATCATGCTGCTCTTTTAGGTGGAAGGTTAGTGTTTTGGTTTGGGTTTATGTTTTTATTGTTGAGGTCATGTTGGTAGATTTGAAATGAAAGATCATATTTATTTTATCTATTAATACAATTGAAAATAATTGTCCTGAGTGACAGTTCTCCACAAAAATCTGGTTTATATCCAGCCACAAATTACTATACACTTCCTACTACTTGAACTTTACCAGGGTTTAGTTTTTTGAAGTATGTGCTACCAGGCTATTTGATTAATGATTTGTGCAGAGCATTCCAGTGAAGAATTGTAAATTTGAAGTAAAGAACCAGAGCAAATTCATTCTCATCTCTAGAATACTCCTAAGAGGGACATCTCCTGTATCAAATGGGATGGTTGTTAGTGGCTTGGGGAGAAGGGTTACTTAAACAAAAAGATACACGCTGTCACTTTACCCTCACTTCATTGGTAGTACTTTTACTGTTGGTGAAATCTGATATTGCATAATACTAAAAATCAAGTTGAAAGGTGGTGAAACTGTGTCACTTAGGAAGCTTTATATCCTGATTCAACATGGTAATTATGTGACTTCTAGCCTGTGAATAATCCATGGCACTCGCTGTACCTTAAGTCTGCTCGTGTTTACATAGTCTGCTAAATGATCATTCCAAATCCATTTCTAACTCAGAACAGGGATCATGTTCCTTTGCTCAGTGATTGTGTGGTTCTACTCAGAACCCTGTGTGCTGGTGGCACAGGTGATTAGTGTATGCCATATATTGGGCAGATAAAGTCACTTGGTGACTTGGCAAATCTGAATGTGCCATTTTATGTATCTCTCTCTGTCTATAGCACAAGGATCAATTATTGGGGTAATTTCAACATGATGGGTGCTATTTTTGTTTACCATAGAAATCCAGAGGTAAGGAAAGCTAATGTGCAATTTATTAGAGGTAGAACTGAACAGCTACTATTTTCTACAATAGTATGAAATATCATAGGACAATGTGGCCCTTAATTGAAAAGCCATGTGAAATGAGATTAGTCCCCGGATTTTAAAAAAGGGTAATTGTTCTTTCTACCTGCTGCAATGTGAACTGTGCGAGCTGCAAACTGGTTACTGGCTTGATTTAATCATTTTCCTCTTAAGCTCCTGTATCACTTTTTGCCTCTCTGTGATTTAGAGGAGGGGAATTCTTTGCAGGTAGCTCTGGGAAGTAGTCGGAGAGATTTAACAGTTGTGTAGTGTTGAATGGAGTACCAAGCAAGATGTGGATGCTTGGCACCTTGCTTGTACTCTGCCTGCCTCTTACAGCTTCTGCACCTTCAGGTATAATCATGTTAAGGGCCTTCTCCAGTGATGCAATGAGCAATATTTTCTCTTGCTGCTGATATGGCACAAACCAGACAGTCCCTATAAGCTTCACTTCTAAACACTGTTATGTAAAATGCATCAGAAATTTGTAAGGGCTGAGGTCAGAATGTCTTGTTTTGGATTAGCATTGCTGAGTTTGAACGACAGGCAGAAGGGAAATGCAAGCTTCTGCTTTCCTCTAAAGGTGTTTCAAACCCAACTAGTTTTCAAGTATTTTTGTCTTCAGAAAAGAACTTCTACTGGTGTCAGATACTGTGGAACCTGCATTAGGTATTGGTCTTTATTATCATATGCCATAATAAAATATTATTTAAGCAGAGTAATTTTTATGCTGGTAGTTGACTGAAAATAACTGAGAGCAATATTTGACATCTTAGGACTCAAGATGAAATGCTTTGATCATTATTGAAAACTCTGTGGAAAAGCCTGGAGAAATTGATGCTGGCAATATTAAGTATTTTTTTACAGGTGGGAAGGGTGATGAAAGGTGAAAGGCTCTTAAGGTTTTTATTCTCATTTGGTTCAGGTTTGGCATAGTGTATTTAAAATGACTGTTGGATCCTGTGACCGTAAAGACTGTCCAGTGTTCTTGAAGCAATATAATTTCTGACAGTTTTTCTTGAGTGGTGGGGAATAATGTACAGCCTAACTGCTGCAAAATACTTGTTGGAGCAAGGAGCTGTGCATGTGCCTGGGATGCTGTGTGCAGGGGGGTGTGGAAGGGCTGCAGCTGCTGGAGGTAAAGGGAGTGTCCTGCAGAGAGGGCCAAACGGAGCTCCTGTTAATGACTGACACACAGTGCTGCCCTGGCTCCAGTGCTCACAGCTACTGCTGCATGTGCCACATGTTCCCTGGGAAACATGGGTCTGCCTCTTCACCTTTCCTAAAGTGGGATTATCTCTGTCTGATAAGCTCCTTAGCTGCTCTGCACAGGCCTTCTCCTTCACTGCTCTTCCTTTGAGATATTTATAGGTGAGGCACTAACAACACAGACCTTATTACCGGCTGAGGTGCACTTCTGTATAGCCTTCTGCACGTTTGTTTGCTAAGGAAATTAGTTCAGCTATTGAGTCTTGAAGTTTTCGAAGGTGTTCATTTAGAATTCAATTCATAAAGAATATTTGTTTCTTGTGAGCAGTGGCCCTCAGGGCTTTTTTTTCACCCCTCTTCCTACATTTCTACAGTCTACATGGGACAGAGGTGGCTTGTGAACATGCAGCAGAAGAAAAGAGCAAATAGAGGAGGCGAGGTTGGAAAGAGAGTGTGGTTTTTTTTTTCACTTACATATTGGAAAGCTGTGAAGCCATAATAGCTGTTTCTCTTGCCTTATGATACTTTGCCGTGACACTGTGGAATCAACCTTCAAGAGATGGAAGATGGCCTTGTGCTGCACAGAATTACTCACAGGAACCCATTCACTCTAGGATGCAGACTGTAATGTGGAAAGGATGTTTTTCTGCTATAATTACCTGGCATATGTCTGTGTGTATCATCTCTTCACAAGAAGCTCTTTGAAAAGATGACTGTGCCTTCAAATGAAGCTAGGCTTTTCCAATGGTCAGTAAAAAGCACATGGAAAAGATAACAAGGATCTGTGAAAAGGGTCCCTAATTGAAAAGCAGAAATTATCACTTTTCATGGAAAAGTCTCTCTGGTGTAGCTTACAGTCATTTCCACATGAAATATTCAGGCTGCTTTTCTTTCCACACTTAAGTGTGCCTGTAAGCACACTCATACAAATCTGTGGAGAACATTCTTCAGTTCCGATTTCTGTGCTTAAACTCTTCTTAAAGAACTTGCTAAGCCATTAATATTAGTCTGTTTGAAATAAGTGCTTCCTAACTGCTCTTACCTTTCTGGCAAAACTAGGAAACATGCCTTGTCTTTTTGCCCAAAGCAAAAACATTATTGCTGCTGGAATTGGTTTAAAAGCATTAAAGTAAGAAAGGCTTCAGTGGTGCCACTTGGTAAATCACTTTAAAAAGTGTGCTTTTACACTTGACAGTATGCAAATTGTTTATGAAGCTTTTGACTGTCCAAGAAGCAGCCTTCATCTCAGTTATTTCTCTTAGAATGACAAAACATCACTGGGTAATAGCATCATTCCTAAGAATGACTCATGAGTTTGGATAAAATAATTCTGTGTGGTTTATACTTGTAAATGAATGTCTCTGGACAAGTACCTTGCTAAGTTCATAAATTTTGACATGGTTCAGACAGAAGAGCTTATTTGGAGATAATTAGGTTAAATAGAATACTTTTCTGAACATGTCAAGATGTGAAGAGATTTGAAAAGTTTTGAAAATTTCAAAGTGCAATGAAATGTGTTGAACAACTCTTCTCTTGTAGAAGGGGAAGAAAGGGGTTCCCCTTTGCTGGAGGGGAAAAAACCAAACCCAAAATTGCAACCCAAAAATTAAGAGTTCATCTAGAGAAAAAATGACAGTTGAGGAACTCGCTCAAGACACTGCAATGTCTTTTGCCCACATTGTGAATCAAAACCTTGGTGAAGTGCTCACAGAGCAAGGTGAATGGGAAGCACTGTGGATCTCATGTACCATGGAGGAACTGAAGATACTTCTGAGGAGGAATGTTCTTTTCTGTCCAGACAGAATGAGGTCTTGACCCCTTTTAAACTTGCTGCTGTATTTTTGGATTAATATTATTCTGGATATTAAAGAAGAAATTTTACCTAGCCTGAAGGAACTGCATATTTCTGCCAAGGCTGTCCTTCATTCCAAGCTAGTGATTACCTTCCCTCCCTTCCCCTTGGACAGGTTATGTTTATAGGTCATAAAGAAGCACCAGCTAAATATAAAACAAACTTATTAAGCAGAGCACAAGAGTAATACATTATTCAATATTTATATTGAAAGGAATGTAAATACCTTTAATTTTTCAGTGCAAGTATTTAACTGTGTGGTTCTAATATCCAGCTAAGGAGCATTGCCACTATATTCACTATAGCTGAATGATTGATGTGGCTTTCTTTGTAGGCTTTTCCTTTTTTACGGGTTGTTGACCAGAAATTTTCTTTTTTTTAAATTTTGAATAAATTAAAATTTACATTTCTGAGGCATTTTTATCCTACTGCTACAACATGCATTCAGTGCTGGCAACTGTTCAGCAGCTAGCAACTGGATTGGTGAGATCATAGGATTATTAGAAAATAAGTGAATAACAAAAATTCTTCCAGCTTAGAGGTGGGTTGGGGTTTGTTGGATTTTTTTATTTCCTTTTGTGTGTATGTTCATGATGTGCTTTTCTGCACTAAGCTGTCTTAGCAAGTCCTTCTGGCCTAAATGAGAACGCTTCTCAGCATGTTCCCTCGACTGGCTGCTTACTGATGTGCTAATCTCTGGAGTCATCTGAAGAGCCAAAGAATTTTAACAGGGAGGGAAAGTGAGTTAGACACAGCTTTGCTGATCAAAAGTTAACTTGTTCTTTAGTGCACTTTTGGTTGGCAGCTCTTGGAATGCTTTTTCACTGTGGAAGTCCTTCATGTTTCAACCTGGTCTGAATCCTTGGGTGACATCCAAGATCCAATCCATTACTTTTATTACTTCAGTTGTCTTCAGTTGAGTCCAGATTTGAAGTACTTGCTTTTGATATTTTTCTTCTCCTCTCTCATATCCCTCCCTTGCTCCTTTGCTTCACTCTTCATCTCCCATTTGGACAGAGGATGACCTGTCAACCTTAACGGACTATCAGAAGGGTTTGTGAAGCCCATGGAGTATAATTTCCAAAGACAGGTCTAGCTGATAAAACATTTGTACAAGGAACTGTCAGGGAGCTTTTGGGCTGCCAAGGCCCAAGTTAGACTTGCCCAGTGCATTGAAAGCCAGATGTGGCCATTCTGTGATCATCCTTTGGAGCCCTCTGATGTGCTGAAGTTCACAAATAACCAGATACTACATGGAAATTTTTACACTATGTGGATGTGTAGTGGTTAATTGCCATCAGAATTCAGATTTTATTTTTATCTGATGGAATTCAGATTTTTATTTTGTGTTTTGGGAATCATTAGAAAAGAGTTAAAGCAGCCCAATTTCATTGTTATTGATCAGTGGACAATTTTGTTCAGTCTGGAATCACTTCTGCATCCCATTAAACCATTTGAACTATCTAATTTGATCTATAGGCAGAAATATTGACACATGACCTTTAACTGCAGATATGTTAAATTGAGATACGAGTGGGCAATTAAAAATGTATCTTGAAATAGAAGTGTAATCTATATGGTATCCAGCCCATTAAGCAAACTGACAGACTGTAGTTTGGAATTCTCTTTGCTGGGAGGAATTGGAGTTTAAAGTTCCTGAGATAGTTCAGTAGTGATGAAAATAAAAGTTGGGCTTGAGGGGTAGAAGATGGGATTTAAAAAAGATGAGCATGTTTCCATTACACATGTTTATTGCAATAATTCATAAGTGAAGGACTGAACTTTAAATCTTCTGTGAGAGATGGTTGATAGCTCACATTATTACCCTCTAAACAAATACTTCAAGGGGGAAGAAGAATTGGTTTTGATTTTACATTTGAACCATGAAACCGTGAATTCACATCGCTGAGGTGCTGCACCTGGTGGTTTGGCTGTCCTTCTGCATGCTGAGCTCTGTAGCTTACGCAGGATGTTTCAAGGCTTTGGATAGCTCCCTTATCCTTTTGGGTCCCTTCCAACTCAAGGTATCCTATGAATTCATTGTAGTCTTTTATGAAAGTCAAGAGAAAATGTGATGAGCTCTGTGGACTGCTATGTGTTTACTGTTAAGTTGGTGCAGTGGATTCCTGTTAAAGCAAACAAGCCCCGGTTCCTGCTTTGCTGCCTTGAGCTCTCCTGGTGTGTTATATATAGAGATGGGGGCTGGGAAAGGATTTCTCCTGTGTGTGCTCTGCCCTGGTATTGGCAGAGCACAGCATGGGCAATTCACATGGGCTCCTGAGGCTTCCCTTTGCACCTGCTGATGGATTCCTGCGGTGCAAGAGCTTAGATTTGTCCGGGGAACCATGTTTGTTCTCTGCTGAAAAACCTGGAGTACAAATGCAGAGGGGGAATCTCTTCACACTGTAGGGTTTTCTTGTTTTCTTCGTTTCTGTTTTCCCTGTGGGAGTTACCAGACGTGTCTTTGGTGGAGGCAACAAAGCCTGGCATGCTGAGCTTTAAACTATTTGAAGATTTGACCCATTGATCTTGCGTGCTGCTAAGTTAGAATGAACAATTAATTGCTGGTAGAAACCTGATAAACTTCTGTTGCTTAACAACGTCAAAGCAAACAATACTACCATGTGTTTTCTCTGAGCTTGTTTGTATTTAAATAGCTGTGAACGTGTCAAGTAGGGACATGAATAAAGTGCTGTCCGGATAAATTACTTGCAGAATTAAATTGATGTGAATTTTAAGTACTCATTTGTTTAATTTGGTGATGTTGCATTGTGCAGAGCTATTAAATTGGGGGTTTTGCAGCTGTTTCACTTAGGCTGGGATCTAAAGGGCAGCTCATGTTGCTTTGTGGTAGTCTCCTGTTTTTGTGGAGCAAACATGGGATCCAGTGTTGAAAACACTGCACAGTGCCAAAGATGCCCAAATTTGTCCACTTTTGGGACTCTCCTGATAGGCTGGGAATGGTGAAGAGAAAGAATGTTTAACAATGTCTAGTTACATACCTACTTGACAGTCAATTGGCATTGTGTAATCAAACCATGGATCATTTGGCTTCATCAATTAGGAGTATTAACGCTGTAAAAAAAAGCCAGGGTTGATTGGTGCAGTGGGTTTAGTGGGTTATGGACAATGGTTTGGCATGAGGGTTGCCAAATTAACCAACACCTTGGCGTTACATTATTTAAACAAGGGAAAATGTGGCATCATAAAAATCTAAGTGTAGAGGCTGCATGGCTTAGAGCTTACACAAGAATTTTGAATTTCAGTTCTGGAGTTGATTCCCTCCCTTATCTCTGAACTGCTGCGTGCAAAGGTAATGCAGTTCCTGTATTGCAGCTAGATACCAGCAGGAGCCAGCAGCTTGAACCACCTAGTTGTGCACAGGAATGAGCTGCAGGCATGTTTTAACATGCAGGCTGCTCCTTAGTGTCCAGTTGTCCTTTTCACTTCCAACAACACTGGTTAGCTTGGTGGAGAAAGGTTATGAACCTCCTAAACAATAGCCCTAAAAATGCCTGAAGTTATTACTTCATAAAATAGTTGAGGAAAATAATTTTGTGGTCTCGGAAGTCATAAGTGTTTCAACTCTGCTGTTTAGATGGAGTAAATGAGCCCAGAGAATCAAATATTGACAAAGAGTATTTAAGACCTTATTTCTAGTGGTGTGTGCACACAAGAGCATTTAAGTGAGTAACAACGTGAGCAAAGACGGGTCAGTTCTGTGGAACTTGAACCGGTGGAAGTTCAGAGCTGCATAGGAATGTTCGGGTGAGCTGAGCAGACTTGAACAACAAGAGAACTTCAGCTTGGGACCAGTTTATTCTTGGATTCAAAACTCTGGACAGTAGAGAAAATAATAGGAAATTGCTCAATTTACCAAGTTATATAGCATTTCTTTCCTATGGGATCAAGGATTCCTTACCTGAAAGCAGATCAGAATGTTATTCTGCTAGTTGCCAAAGTAGATTTAATCCAAATAACAAATAATTGTTTTTAATTCTCCCATTTGTTGATGCTAGTGATTGCAATGATTAACTTATCGAGTAGCCTGAAAATATCCTCAGATAATGCCAGGAGGATCAGTAGTGGGTTTTTTTTTTTCCTGTAGGAGTTGAAGAGGGCTCCCAAAAGGAAGGCAGCTCTTGGGCCCTTAGCAGTTAACACAGGTAGCAGCTACATACTTGTCTTCTGTTTAGTGTCCCTTATGCAGATGTTGCTGCTGGATGTCAAACAAAGCTTCCGGATGTTCTCCTAAGGAATAAAATGAATGCAGATCAGTCAGACTGTGGCTGCTTCAGGCCAAGGATCGAACTGTGCTGTCAGAACAGCAGGTCTTTTATGCAGTGAGAAATGAGAGCTTTTTATGACTCTCTGTGGCTTTTGTCTGGAAAATGTCAGTGTGTTGGACGCTACTTGGCCTAACTCTGGTCAAAATTCCGTGTTTCCACTTAGTGCTTTCTGTAGGCCTGGTCTGCAGAGGAGGTCGGTGCCAGCGTTGCACAGCACTTGGATCTATCACACTTTTGTTAGCAGAGAAGTTCATTTTTAATCTGTAGTTGCTTCTCTTTGCAGCTCCTAAGAGTGGTTCTCCCTTGTCCCTGTTTAGCAGTTGATTTTTTAGTTTTTTTGAGATAAAATTGGGTGGCATCAAAGAAAACGGTCTCATCTTCTGTACCAGTGCTTCCAGGTATAAATAGCAGAGTTCATGTTGATAATTTATAGCTGGTGGCTGTGGCAATTTGCTGTTTAATCTCTTTCTCACACCTTTGATAGATAACTTGTGTCCCACTGCCTCTTGTAAGGGAACTTTTTAACAGATGCTATGAATTAACAATATTTAGTAGTGGAATTACTGATGTTTCAAGATGTATCTTTCTCAAGGCAATTCAGAACAGTTATTTTCCCCTCTCTTTGCTAAGTGAAGTTAATAAATTACTGAAAGAGATGGTGTTACTTCAGTGAAATGACAGCATGCAAGGTGTGCTCAGCAATTCACATGCTGAATAGTCTTGTTTCACATTTCAGCTTGAGACCTTCATGTCACACCTGGTCGTAAATTTGCTGTTGGTGTTAATTTTTTTATCTGAGTAAAAGCTTCGGTGTTGAAAATGTGACACAGGAAGTTTCTGCTTGATGCTAATCTTTGACTGTGCAAGGCAGCTGACAGCTGAGGTGTTCTATACCCCTGAAAGATGTGATGCTGCTGACAGCAGTCTGTCAGGTTAGTTCTTCTGACGCTTGGTGCCATGGTATTACGAGTCGGTGGAGGATCTGAAGAGTGGATCCCTTCCTCTTCCTTGCTGGCAAACAGCTGAGATGATCTTGGTTGTAAATGCTGCACACTACCTTCTCTTGCTTAGGATGAGGTTTGGGAAGAGAGGAGAGGTAGAGGGGCTGTGTGAAGGCAATGACACCTAGAAGAGTAACATGAGTAAAAATCTTTCAGAAACACTAGCATGGTAACTCAGGTGTGACAGCACCTTTGGAGAGCATGGTACTTGAAGAATGAATATACTTGAGAATTTAACTGGGTTCAATACCTCAGCATTACAAATTTAATTTACTGTACATTTACTGAAAGGAATCAGGCACCTGATATTGAGCTAATTAAACATCCTGGTGGAGGAATGCTGTCAGGCATTTGGATTAGTCTATAAATAATTGTTGGATTTGATTGCTTAGAGCTGATCATTAATCTCTTAGGAGAACTGTGGGACTTTTTTTTGTGAACTGTCTTCTGAGCTCACCAGTCATATGAAACCAGGAATGTATTTTTGTTTATCTTTTGTTTTATTTGAAACAATGTTTTCAGATCAAGTAGAATATCAAGTGTAAGAGGTTTTCATTAAAGGCCTAACTTCTCAAATCTTCCCAGTTGCCTCTCCCCTAATATTGAAAGACATTCCTGAATATCCATATGGGTGCTTTTTCCACATGATTAAACTCAGTTTTGCAGAATTCTCAGTAACAGAAGCAAGGATCTGTGGGGGTTTCTGCACCTTTGGCTACTATCTGGAAAGCATCACTGGTGTGATGGAGCCCTGAGATAGTTTCACTCTGTACTTTAACATGGCTTCAGGAATTTCTGAAAAGGGAGGAAATTTTCCAGCAGGAAAAGGGAGATGTTCAGGAGAGCAGGGAGACCTCTCCCTTGGTTTAGCCATGCAGGACCAGTGGAGCTGCTGAGGACTGGGCCTCGCATCAGAACTACTGTTCTTGCTTCTTGGAGCTGGAGGGGCAAGCTGGTCTTCCTGCAGTTTTTCAGCCAGACATGCTTTATCTTACAAGTCTGTGCATTTTTTTCACCCTTCTCTGCTTTTTTTCCCTCATCTGCTTGCCCGTGTTTGTAAAGTAAAGCACCTCCAGGAGAGGGACTACATCTGCTCCCCTCTGTGTCAGCAGGGCTGGGTCAGAGGAGATGTGTGCGTCCCGGGGCAGTGCAGGAAGTTTACCCTGCACATGTCTGGAGTGGAGTTCTTGGGAAGGGAAGAGTGGCTGGCTCCAGCAGCTGTGAGGCACACAAGTGGAATGAGGCACGGCCATGTGATGTGCCTGGGTTCCTGGTAATGTTTGATCAGCACTCGTGACCATGCTTGGGACATGGAGCCAGCCAGCCATGCACTGCTTTGTCTGGGAAGTGCTGCAGGTCCCTGTGCTGACTTAATGTGGTTAGCTGGGTGAGAAGCATTATTTGGTATTTGCAGATAGCTATGAGTGGGTCTTTTTCAAATGGAGTATTCAGACAGGGAATTGAAAGAGGCTGCATTTAGAATCGCATCTGTGTGGAGCTGATCTCACCTTTCAGTATTTAAAACATGAAAGGATAGCTGTTCTTAGCGGTTCACCACTTAAATTGCTCCAGGGGAAATTGGGGGTTCATAACTCACTCTGAGCACATCTGAAGTTGGTGAGGGTGATTTTATTAATATTAGTCAGATTTGAATGTGGCATGTTAATCAAGAATGCTATTTCAAGGGGCAGTAATGCCTCTCTGATGCTTTTTGCTTCTGCTTTTACTGCAGGGAATTATGTTCAGAATTTCTACTCTGTGATTTCTTATGTGCATCGGCACTGGCCTGATTCCTTGCATTGTAAGGAGGCAGTTGCACAGAGAGTGTTCTTGGCAGACACAAATAAAAATGAAGACCCAATTTTGTTCACGGAAGTTTTGTTGTTGGTAGTAATGCAATTTGATTTTTGAGTTCTAGGACAAGATGGCTTTTTGAAAAAACTTTAATTTTGTAATAAAGTCCATGTGGATATAAGGGAATGCAAGTTTTGTCCCATTTTTTAAAAAAAGCCATTCCAGAAGCAGGATCAAAGTTACAAAAATGTGCCTCATCTATGTTAGCATGCTGCCAGTTGAATGCTATCCTGGTTATACTCAACACAGATAATTACTGGCTTGAATGCCTCATTTCTGGCATTAAACATTGTATTTCTTTCAGAAGTAGTGGGTGTTTCAGAGATGGCTTGCAAAATATCTAAATGGCTTAAAATACTGTGTTCTAGAGTAAAATGGTCAACCCACGAAGGTGTGACAGCTCAGTTACTTTTGAAAGGAGGTTGCAGTGTCACGGGTGCTTTGCCTCCCTGGCCATTGCTGGCACTGGTCTCTGCCTGGCCACTGAAAGGCAGCACTGTTTGCAGCTCAGCAAGGACTGACCATCCATCTCCCTTGGTTCTCTTTCCGTGGCATTCGCTGGATTCTTCAAGCTGTGAGTCCTTACAAGTCCTGCTGAAGTATTTCAGTGATTCTATCTCAGCCTTCCAGTGTATTAAAATGTCCCCGTGGGTATATAGTGCAAACACAAGCCTCATTATCACATTTTTGTTTTGCTTTTTGACAAAGTGATTACACATTGAAGAAGTTTGTTACTCACTCCAAGCTGCTAATTTTCATAATCTATCGAAGATACTGAGTTGATAAAAATAAACATGTCTCTTAAATCCTAAATGGGTTGCCAAAACTGCACATGGTGAGTGGCAGCTTCTTAAAACACTTCTTCCTTACACCTGAAGCTGTAAAATAGCACTTTGCAAGAGCTCAGCTTTGGAATTCAGGCTGGTAAATCACTGGAGTTGGGAAATGATTTAGTTTCGTTCCTGCGTACTGCAGTCAGAAGCTTTAAGTATGGGAACTCCAGTGTTAAGAGTGTTGTGGTCTCATTTAAAACACATTCTAAAAGTTGCTGCTTAGGGAAAGGCATTTGTTTTATAGTAGAACAATAAAAACTAGGAAAGAAATGACACAGTACTACCAAAACTACATTTATGTCAGCATTGCTAAAAATGCAACGTGAATTAATGTCTTTTTTAAAGAACCACTTAGTGCAGTCTCAGTAGTTTATGTTTTAATTTTGCAACTGTTCCTTCTAGTATTAAGTTTTTACTTGAGTTTTTAGAGGTTAATTTCCCTGAGAGTAAGGTCTTGCTTGTTTAATTTCCTAATGGCCAGACCTCTCCTCAGGTAGGATTGTGTTTTATTATGTGTATTTACTATGCTGTGAGAGCAGGTGAGGGTGGGGGTACTTACATGTGCATCATGTTAGCACAGAAGCCTGACTCCTGAACGGAGTTCAGCACCTTCAGCTGGGACAAGAAGAAGCCCAATTTTACTGAAGCTGGAAAACTTGCTGTACCAGATGGTCAAAACAGACTTAGGCTGTTCTTTATTCCAACTAACTGGATTTGTGGCATTTGCTATCAGTGAACTCTTAAGTTGTGGGATGGCTTTAGTAGCAAGTTGTCAGACTGGTGCTAGATTGTGGAGAGTGTCTCGCTGCAGGCACTTAGTGTATTTCAGCTGACACGGTGAAAAATCAGTTTCAGTGCATGCAGAGTTTGCAGTGCCTGGAAATCCCTGCTTTTTAAGGCTGCTCCAGCCTGGGGTCCACAGATCAAGTGGAAGCTGTTCAGTGGGTGCTGCCTCAGCACTGCAGTCAAGTACTTTTTAGATCTGTTCAGATTCCCTATGCTCTTAACCTGTCTGTGGTTTGCTTTTTCCTTTTTTTCCTTTGACATTCAAGTTGGTGCTTCACCCTTGCTCAGTCATTTCATATTTGCGATTTCCACGTCTCCAGCTGCTTTGTACT
Source organism: Anomalospiza imberbis (assembly GCF_031753505.1). Lineage (NCBI taxonomy): Eukaryota > Metazoa > Chordata > Aves > Passeriformes > Viduidae > Anomalospiza > Anomalospiza imberbis. The sequence continues at coordinate 45,706,015 of NC_089684.1, read as the reverse complement.
TGTATCCATGGGATGCACTAAAGCACACTTAAACAGGAGAGCACTTCCAACAGTAACTTTTTTTTATACCTGTATGCAGGATTGTTTACAAATGTAGAGCAGGGATTTCTAAAAATGTACACAAATGTGAAAGTAGAGGGCCAAAGCCTGTAGCTGGGAAAGGGAATTTCTAGGAATGAGATACATAATTGTGAATCTGTTTCAGCTTGAGAATTAAGAGGAAAATACAAATCTTGCATCTGAAACCTGTCTACCTTTCCTTTTGGCTATCTAGCTCACTGCTGTTAATATGTTAATATTTCTACATTTTATCTTGGGAACCTGAGATCTGATATCCTTTAGACAGAAGTTATAAATTCAGTTGATTGTGACTCCTTCCTGGTATAGGCCATCAGGTTGTTCACACAAGAGCAGAAGGCAAAGCATTTGGTGCAAATAGCTTGTACAGCAAAGTGAATTGTGGTGAACATGCAGGGGAGCTTTCTGGTTTCCCACTGAAACCCCACAGCCTGAAGCTTGACTTCTGTATACGTAAACCTCATTTGCTCTGAAGCTGCACAGTAAATTTTAGTCGTCTTTTCAGTAGACTTTGTGCTCTTGCCCCCTCAGGACTGTGATTGTCTTGGCCTCTGGAAGCCTGACAGTAGTATTTTTGTTGTTGTTCCATGGTCCTTGCGAAGGTGAAGTCTTAATGTTTTTATTAGCGGTGTCAATGCCTAAATATTTTCTCATGCTGGCAGAGTTTTTCTTACAGCTCACACTGAGGCTGTTGAGGCCAGCTTGACTGGGAACACCAAGGCTTGAGAGTGAGAGCAACTGTGCTCAAAACCTTGAAGGCGATGCAGCAGTGGCTAATGATTTAGAATAAAACTAAAACCATAATTTTGACATCACAAATGATGAGAAAAGTCTATGTTTCAGATGAAAGACTTATAGAAGAGTCGATTTCCTGCCTCTGTATTTTTAAACATCCAAAGAATAGCAGTTACGATGTAGTAAAACTGAGGTTTAAAGGTGAAGGCTTTTCTTCTTTTAAGTCTTTTGTGCTTTGATTACAATATTAGTACAAGCATTGGTTTAGTTTTTTATTCTTAGTAGGAACATTGGTTTAACTTTTTGTGTATTTCGGTTGATCATTGGATTTTAGTTTTTTCTGAAGGCCAAGACAATAATAATAAGCACTTTCTTCTTCTATTTTCATCATTTCTTTGTGGTTAGTGCATGCTTAAGCAACTTCAAGTGTAACTTTCTTTTAGCAGCCAATTGCCAAAGGCTTTTGTTGTAGTGTGATCCACAAGGTCACATCAAGGGACAAACCTAGGAGATCTTTTTTGCAAGAGAAAAGTGTTCATGTAATACTTCATCTTATTTTTGTATGATAGTTGCACAGGTCACCAGATCTTCACTGGTATCTTTGGACTGTTTTTAAAAAGAGAAGTAGCAATAGAGGAAATTCTTCAAAGAGTTACATTAGAAATAAAACTAATAAAGATGAATGAGCTAAACATGGCTTCAAAACATCCAGTTAAAAATAAAAGGCAACAGAAGAGTTTATATAACTGCCCCATGGCAGGAAAAACTGAAGCAAGCCATGTCCAATAAATCTTTGAGGCTAGCCTAAAATATATGACAACAGTTATTTTGTTCATATGTTTTATGTTCATGTGTTTGTTCATATGTTTTATATGGTAGCACTGCTGCTTCCATGGGTTCTTAAAAAAAAAATCCAACCAGGCAGCAGCTTAATTTCTGGCTGCCTGTGACTGGGACCTTTAAGGAGAGAGGCAACAAAATAGATAATTTTCAGTATATCTTTCAATATTGGGTGTATTTGCTACCTCCTCAGCCAGTTTGTGGTGCTGAATAGTCTTTTGGCTGCAGACACAGATACTGATACTGTTATGGTAAAAGCTGGGTTGTGGGATGTTTGAGTGAATTTTAATTAGATGGGAAACAACTCCAGGAGCCAAGTTTTTGCAGCATGAGTCACGATGTGCGTGCAGTGGAGCAGTTCCATCAGTGAGAGTTGTCCCAGAGTAATGACTACAGTGCCTGGCCCTCTGCCAAGGAAGGGTGTGAGTTTCTGGCTTTGGTTACTGAGGTGATTATTAGCTCTTCTCTGAATAAGAGCTCCTTTAAATTCCTAATTGGAAAAAATATCTACCTTTTGACAAGCATTAAACTCAGGAATGAGCAGCTAACAGTGAACTTTGTGACAGAGGTAATTGTGCTGCTGGTGTTTGCAGCGATAACCAAGATCTTGGTGCTCTGTGGTACCTTTGAGACCTGGTGGGTGCTGGGTAAGGTTGTGCTCACCTTGCAGAGCAGGGCCTTGATTGGCAGTGTCACACGTGTGGGAGCTGGGTGGGTGAAGGCTGGAGATGCCTGTGTTCATACGTGGTGCACAATAACCCTGCACACAGCTCATCAGGAATACAGCTCAGAATCAGGCTGGAGGAATGTGGAAGTTGGACACTTCAGAGCCGTGTTTTCCACAGCACTGTCACTCTGTTCGGCATAGCGTAATGGCGGGAATGTTGTAGTCATCATGCAGGAGTTTGAGTTGCCTGAGGAGCAAAAAGGGGGCAGATTCCAGAGAAAAATCTGCTCAGCTGTCTTTGTGATAGGCGTCATTGCATGCTGTGCTCAGACAGTGCAGTACTAAGTGCCAGAAACCAAGCTCTCCACACCTAGTCTGGGGAATTCAGGGTGTTTCTGCTAGCAGCCTGATCCTGGTGTTCTTGCCAGCAAGTGTCTATTGTGATGGACACCCTCTTTAAGCTAACAGATGGCTTCCTTTCACTTCCTTTCACCTGGGCAGTCACAAATTGGTCCGGTGTGCAAAGGGGCGGAGTGGATACAGTTAATTGGGATGATTTAATTGGGTTAAGTGGGATAGCTCAGAGTGACAAGTTCATGGCAGATTAGTCATGGTGCTGCTAATAAAAAAGGCATTACCAAAGCAGCAAACTTCTTTGAGTTCTTAACATGGGCAACATCTACTCAGTTGCACAAGTGCAGTCTTGATGTACCGGGTGGTGAGGGCTTTAGGAATGTGTGTGCTCTTTTGAGTTCATGTGGTGGCATGAAACAGGTAATCCTGCTTTGAAAAGGGTATTGGAGAGCTTGGTTTAACACCAGTCCAGATTTTGGAACCCTCTCTGGAAAATGCCTACAACTGTTTGCTCAAGGAATGAGGACCGTGCCAATCATTTGAAACACTTGTGCGTGAAGACACTGAGGCCAAATGTCTGTGACAGTCGGCTGGTCTGGGGTATCCAGCATCTGGGATTCCTTCAGGCTGACGGCTCCCAGAGTAGCTCATGGCTGAGGCTGGAAGGCACCTCTGGAGGCTGCCTGCTCCAGTCCCCCTGCTTGAGCAAGCTTGAGGAGCCCAGGAGCATGTCCAGCTGGCTTTGGTACAGCTCCAAGGATGGACATGGCACTGGGCCGTGGGCAGCTGGTGCTCAGTCATTCTCACAAGAAACTGATGAGCTGTACTGGAAAGAAGCTGAGAGTTGCTGCTTTGCAACATTTTTTATCAATGCTTTCTGTGTCAGTTCCTGGATGCTGTAGAAGAGAAGGTGCTGGGCCCTTTTTCTGTGCTGAACTACAAAGCCTTTCCATTTCCGAGAGCTGTTCCATACTGGCTGTAAGCTCTTGGAGTTAGCTGAAAGGACTGTGGGCAAATACAGCATATGAGTAATGAACTTCTGTTTTATAAATCTGGTATAGCAGTGGAACTATTTCCCCAGTGCTTTGCCAGTAACTCAATCAGAAGTGGCAGTTTTAATTAAATAACACAACTGGGGGCTGGTTATTTCTCTCCTCCAGTTCCTTCTCAGTTTTAAAAGAGCTTGGGGGTTTATCTACAGTAGTTTCATTTTCTACAATACTTTTCAGTTATTCTATATGCTAAGTAGAACATTGAGCTGTACCAGGGAAACCACATTGAATGTGGCATTTTAATAATAGTAATATATAAGAGCCATAATTTAAAAGTTATTTATTTCATTTATATAACCTTTTCAGTTATTCAGCAGATTCCAGGGAAAAAACAACACTACCAAAGGCTGATACTTAGAGGGAAGGAATTGAACAGAACATTATTTTTAATTTTTTTGTCTTTATTTAACCTCTATCTGGTTGAGAGGTTTTCTACTGAGTAAATTGAAATTCTTTCCTCTCACTTTGAATTACATTTAGTTCTTGTGGTTCAGTTGTGGTATAGGCTCCGTTTTTTATTTTTGGAGGGGGGATGGGTTGTCATGGATGTCTGTTGTATTTTGCCAGTGCTCCATGCTGTGAATTTTCAAAGCCGTACTTGCATCAGTGATTGGGGTTTGGCATTAGAACATCTCAACCATAAAATCTCTAATCAGAATAATAAAATTCCTGACTGAAAGTGACAGTGTGGGTACTTAAAAAAATGGTGTTGCTGTAAATACGTTCTTATATACTTATTTCTCTAAATCATCAGGCTAATCAGATTGAATGATTTCCCAATTAATATTGATTACTTTCTTGTTTTCTTTTATAACACCAGTAAAATACTGTGCAATGCTAATATCAATGGCACTTTAGTATTTCCTTCTTAGATAGCTAGTATCTGTCACTGTGCCAGAATTTGGATTCTCTGGGCTATTAAAATATCTTCCCTGAGTTCTTTTTTTTACAGAAACAAGGGATACACATTCATTATCTGGAATGGGCTATTGGCTGGGTTTGTTATATCCCCGAGAGTGTGTGGTTTTAAAAGATTGATCCAATCTTCAGTGCTCTTTAAGTGGTAGCAGGGATGAACCTGACACCATAAGAAACTGGAATGCGCCAACTGTTTTTTGCATAGTGGGGTTATTGGGTGGTTCTTTTATTTTCCTGAGGTACAGAATGATTTGCTTACCCTGTTTGTTTTGCCAACAGAGAGATAACCCAGTTTCCTACTGTTTCCCAAGAAGCTCAGTGGCTTGGGAAAAGGCCAGCAGCTTGGGAACTAACACTACACGTGCAAATAAACAAGTGTTAATTCTCTTAATAGTGGGGAAAAAGCTTAAATCCCTTTAGGCAGATTTTGTGCAACCACTGTCCATTAAGGAGAATGGCTTTCCTCCTGGGACTTCCTGCCTGCAGCACTAGATGATGGCTTAATCCTCTACAGGAATTCTGTATACTTACACTTCCTTCGGTTATCTTTTATATCCTTTTGATTGTCTTACATACGCTGATGGCACACAGTGCAGAATGCAAAGCAAACACATATTTAAAGGAGAGAGTTTGTTTGCCCAGTAAATACCCCAAATTTGTCAAAAGCTGAAGTTTAACTACCTGTTAATGCTTGCTTGAACTTTTATTTGTGGCTGATTATAAAAATCCTGTTTTTCTCCTCACCTTCATTAAAAGAAGAAAAAAAACCCCTCAGACTTCTTTGCCTGGGAGCATCTTTATTCACTCTCTGTAGAACAAGTGGAGTGATGCAGCTGTTGAGTCAGACAAGCTATTTAGGCATGTCTTAGTGAAATAAGACAAATTAGTTATTTCATAGAATCCCAGAATGGTTAGGGTTGGAAGGTGCCTTGAAAATCATCTCATTCCACCCCCTGGCACAGACAGCTTCTACTATCCCAGGTTGCTCCAAGCCCTGTCCAACCTGGCCTTGAATGCTTGCAGGGATGAGGCAGCCACAGCTTCTCTGGGCAACCTGTGCCAGGGCCTCCCCACCCTCACAGGGAAGGATTTAATCCTTGGATCTAGTCTTAGCTTGTGTTAGTTTGAAGCCCTTCCCCCTTGTCCTGTCACTCAAGGCTCTTGTCCCAAGTCCCTCTCCAGCTCTCCTGTGGCCCTTCAGGCTCAGGAGGGGGCTTTCAGGTCTCCCCAAAGCCTCCTCTTCTCGACACTGAACAGCCTGAGCTCTCCCAGCCTGGCTCCAGAGCAGAGGTGCCCCATCCCTCTGAGCATCTTCATGGCCTCCTCAACTCCCTCCAGCATGACCCATCTTATCTTGGGGCCCCAGGCCTGGACACAACACTGCAGGTGGAAGAGTTGCCTCCCTTGACCTGCTGGCCGCACTTCTTTGGATACACAATGTGGTTGGCTTTCTGGGTTACATGTGCACATTGCCAGGTGATGTTCAACGTGCATTTGGCCTTGTTGAGCCTTGCTGAAGGTCCCACTGGCCCACCTCCCCAGCCTGCCACGGTCCCTCTAGGTGCCATCCCTTCTATCCAACATGTCAAACACAGCATGCAGCTCCGTGCTGTCAGCAAACTTGCTGGGGGTGCACTCAATGCCATTGTCCACATCACTGACAAAGATGTTTGAGAGCACCAATTCCAACACTTGCCCCAAGGAATGCCACTTGTCATTGGCTTCCACTTGGACATTGGCTCTCCTCTGTGATTTGTTTTTTAATGAAAACGCTCCTTTTGGGAACTATTTTTTACAAGAATGTGTTTGCAAGGCTAGTATTTCTTTTTTAAAGGATTGGCTTTACAAACCAAGTGAATTGCAATTCTCTTTCTCTGCAAGAAAATGATTCTAAAAATAATGTCAAGACAATCCTCTTGCAAAAGGCTGTACTCATGTAGCTTAGAGGTTATGGCATCAGTGTCCTGGTATCAAAAATTGCTGTAATATAAAGCTTCGGATGGTTAAATGCTATTCATGCACATGGTATTTGAGGACGAGATTTGTTTTTATTATAAGCAAAGGCTTAGCAACTTAGCAGAAAAAAATTAATACAGTGGGTTAGTCATAATCCACTTCTTTGTTTTAAAGCAAGTTAACAGATGGAAGACAAGTTACAACTTAATGTGGAACTCCTTTTTGAGTTTATTATTTCTATTGTTTGAGTTTTTTATGGGCCACATAGAAATAGTGATTTTACCTATGACTACTGTTTGCTAAAGACCAAGGTTTAGGCATTGGGATATTTTTATTAATGCAATCGTATCTTTAGTCCTATAATACTACTGCAGCCTACTGTTATTTTTGATGAAATAGTCCTGTGGGCATGTGCTTATGTATTCTTAGTGTTTCTTCTTGTTATGAAAAGCTTTGGCTTTGATGTGCTGCTTAAATTTCCTCTGAGTCATAATGGTAGCTGCCAAACCATTGTTTTTGTTCGATTTGGACTTGATTCTAGTTCTACAGTTGTTTCCTCCTAGGGAGTTAAAAGTCCATGAGCTTTTATTAAGATAAATGTCAGTGATTTTGAGTGTATTTGCATAAATGAAGCCCTTAGTCTCTGGTAGGATAAGTTATGTGTAATGTTCAGTTTTAAAGTAACAGTGACTACAGGAAATATTGGAAATAAAAGTTGCTGACCTTTTCTGCACAATGGAATTTCCCTTTCCATTGAATATGGAACGCTTTCTCATCTGTAAGCTCTTAGTGAACTGAACATCCTCACTGGTCATCCTCTGTTTAAAGAAAATTTAAGTTTCTCCCTCACAAACAATTAATGCAATGTCTTGTAGAAATTACATCTACAAGGCAAAAGATGGTGACCATTGGTAGGATTTCTAAAAACAAGGGTTACCAAAGTGAAAACCTAAAGTCAGAGTTCAGAATTTGCTCTTTGCAGAAGCTTCAAAATCAGTAACTTCTGCATGTCCAAGCCAAGTGGCTGACAGAGACATGTCATGCCACAGTGTCATGACTTGACACCAGTCTTACATGTAACAATTACTCTACTATATTAAAGTAAGCTGGTGTCAGTCAGAAGCTCACAATTTATTTCGACTTGACAATCTGCTGCTTATATATTGCAGTAGCTGACAGTGTGTTTTGACTTTCTAATAAGCTGCATTTTTTTCTTTTGTTATTAGACAATATTGTTTGAATAACATTTTTAAGGAAAATGAGTATTTCTCATGCGTGTCTCGCTGCATCACTTGAGAATTTGAGGGTGCCTTCAAAAATTCAGTTGTCAGACAGAAGTCTGCTCAGAGTTTACAGCATTGTTAATGGATTTAATGTGTTTAAGATGGGCTCTGTAGGACTGGATTTCAGCAAGGCAGTCAAGTCAAGTATATCCTGCAGCCCATCCCTCTCCAGTGAACTATTTGAGTGCAAACAGATGCTTTAGTGTTCGTTAGACTGATAAGTCAACACCTCAAGTTCCAGGCATCTCTTACATGATTTATTTTTTTGAACTTTTGATTCCTAACATCTTTTTTTTTTCAAATATTGTTTCCTGAAAATTGCAACTTTCTGCAGGAAATGAGCCAAGAGAACTGAGAAGCCTAAAAAAATTTAAACAGCTCAGTAGAAAATAGAAGCTTAAAAAAAATGAGGAATACTGAATGCACTCACATATATATCAGCAGAATGTAAACAAGAAGAGGGCAGGCAGCTTTAAGTTGAGGACCAAAAATGAAAGGAGGGCAGAGAAATAAGGGAAGAGTTCCCAGCATGCAAAATGAGGGACATGCAGTTATGGAGGAATGGAAGGGGAATGGCTGAGGAAGACTTGGCTGACCATCAGCTCTAGGAATTGGCACGTTTGAGCCACAAAGGAGAATACACTGCTGTAGGGACAGAAGGAGGCAGCAAGGGGAAGATTGAGGATGTGACATGCATTCAGGTGTTCCTGTTATGGCAAATGTAAGCCTTGCATGAAGATGTATCTGGGAGGTGCTACAAGGCGCAGCACTGGATGGGCCAGATCAAAAGAGATGATAGGGGCAAGATGGAACACAGGGTGCACAGAGTTAATTGTCAGGTGCAGATTGGTGGCAAACAGATGGAGGTGACCAGGTGATCACACTCACACTTCCGGCTCTCAGGCCCTTTCTGTTTACTTTGGCCCTGAAGAGTTTACAGTACTTCATTCTGTTTCAGTAGATGTGCTGTTTATATAATAAAATAATAGATATAAAACTGCTATATGTAATTGTGCACGTACCTTTTATAGAAAATAACAAGTAATGTATGTGTATATCAGCAGTTCTAGACTTTCTCAAATATTTTTTTTGTTATTCTGAATCAGAAGAGTGAAGTGAGTGAATTGCCGGCTGGCTGTTTCAACCAGAGCAAATGAGAGTTATAAAAAGGTGAAAAAAATTGGATTTCTTAGCTTGAACTCAGTAGTGTGTGAATGTGTGCTCTTAGGAACTGTTTAAAGGTTCCCAACAATTGGGTTAAAGTCCAGTTTGCATTCATACCATTCTGTTGATCTCTTCTCTCTGTTCATTATGGGCATGGTTAAACACAAATGATGGAAATAAGTGAAATCATGTGGGCTCAGTGCTTTGCTATTAATGTCACATGTTGTCTTCAGTCCTTTTGCCAGCTCACTTTTGAAGTCAGGTACTCCTCAGTTTTAGCAGCAGTGCTAGAAACAGCACAAATGCAGGAATACTCTGCACCTTTTGGTCATAGCAGGTGTCGTAGAAATCAGGGATCAAGCGTCTGATAAAGTGCCCTAAAGACACTAGCAGTGTCTCTGCCTCTGTAGTCTGTGCTTTGTAGATGAGAATCAGGTCTCTGTGTCCATTTATCAATTTCTCACACACTGTGAAGGGTAAAATATTAACACAGAAAGCGGGTGGGAAGTGGAAGAAAGCCTTGCAGAAACATCAGTCAGCTGAGAACTGTTATTGTTGGAGGCCTTTGCAGCTGAGTACAAATGTGCCTTTTGTTTTCTTAATGCTGTGGGGCAGAATTTGAAGCTCTACAGGTGTGGGGTTTGTTCATTATTTTACAAAGCATCTTGAAATAATATCTTTTGCTTTTCCTTGATATTCAGCAGCTTGGTGAAGAGAAATGTGTCTGGGAACACAGCCACAGAAATAACTGGAGGCACACTCAGTGCCCTGATTTCTGCTCTCCTGATGCTTTTGACCAATGGCCTAATAGAAGAATTGGCTGTGCTATTGTTGTTGCGTGCTCCTACCCATTATGGAGCGGGGTATCCATGGAGAAGATGCCTTTATAACAATGAACACCTGACGAGTGATTCTGCTCGGAAACATTAGGAGGGGTGGGTCAGATGAGCACTCGCAGTGTCTGGAATTGTTTATTCAAAGAATGTCCCACTTTCCAAGCTATAAATACTAGGAAGAGAGGAATAAGTAAAGACTCTGTTCAAATATCTCCCCAGGAGCAGGTACTGAATGCTGGAGCATTCATTGTGAAAAAGTGCATTTGGGAATTGAAGGACTGTATTGCTTAGCATTTACTTCTTTAAGAATAGCAGGGGAGGTAACTGAGGTTTATCTGTGAGCGCTGCTGTAGCATGAACTAAGTAATGGAAAATTCAAAGAGCTGTGTGATGGACTGTTACATGAATAAATGTGGTTCTTGTTTTATCTTACCAGTTGAAAATGAATGCTTGCAAACTGCTAAAGGTCTGTAAATTGCCTTTCATAAGAACCAGCTCAGGCAGGGGCTTAGTAATGCTATTGGTCCCCACTGTCATGGTTTGACCCAACAGGCAGCTAAATACCACACAGCTTCTCTCCCTCCCTCCTCCCACACCCTGCAGGAGGACTGGGGAGACAATCAGAAGAAACAAAATTAAGATTTGTGGGTTGAGTTAAAGGTAGTTCGCTAAGACAGAAAATGAAGGGAGAATAATAATAAGTAATAGGCAGAAGATGATGACAAAGAATTAAAACATACGAAACAAGTGATGCATGATGCAAATGGTCATGGACCTGTGCCTACTCAGATCCTGAGCAGCAGCCCCCAGCCAGCTTACCCCCAGGTTTATCAGAGAATGTTTGGGGTTGGAAAGGACCTCTGGAAATCCTCTAATCCAGTCCCCTACTAAGGTAGGTTCAGCTGGAGCAGGTTGCACAGGATGATGTCCAGGTGAATGTTGAGGATTTCCAGAGAAGGAAACTCCACAGCCTCTCAGAGCAGCCTGTTTGCAGTACTCAGTTGCCCTCACAGTAAAGAAGTTTTTGCTCATATTCAGCTGGATCTTCCTGTGTTCCAGTTTGTGTCTGTTGCCCCTTTTCCTGTCACTGGGCACCACAGGAAAAAGTCTGGCCTCATCCTCCTGGCAGCCACTCTTAGGGAATTTGCCTGTGTTGGTAAGATTTCTCTCAGTCATTTCTTTGTCAGGCTAAAGAGGCCCAGTGCCCTCAGCCTTTTCTCATGAGAGAGGTGCTTCAGTCCCCTCATCATCTTTGTAGTCTCTGCTGGACCCTCTCCAGTCCTTCCTTGTCTGCCTTGAGCTGGGGAGCTCAGACCTGGAGGCAGTACTGCACATGTGGCCCCACAGGGGGAGAGCAGAGGGGCAGGATCACCTCTCATCCTGCTGGCCACACTCCTCCCCGTGCACCCTGGGATACCATTGGCATCCTTGGCCCCCAAGGCACTGCTGGCTCTTGGACTCCGTGTTGTGCACTCGGACCCACAGGTCTTTCTCTGCAGAGCTGCTCTCCAGCAGGTCAGCCCCAACCTGTGGGGTGCTGTGAGTAGCTGGCTTAGTGCAAACACTGCTTATAGCAGCTGCTAAAACATCACTGTGGGATCAACATGATTCTCATCCCAAATGCACAACTTAGCCCTGTACCAGCCTCTAGGAAGGGAATTATCCTATCAGGAACCAGGACACCTGCTAGTGACTTCAACTTACAGGAATTGTCAGGTCTAAGAAATAGAACTGGGCTGCTTTCCAGAGCCTTAATGCTTCATCAGAGGGAGTTCAGAAACTGCATTTGATGCAGTTAGATTATGTATAAACCACATTCCTGGGCTTAAAGCAAATGTCTTTTACAGCACTATTCCTATGCACACCATGCCCTTAAATCACAAATATTTATGTTCCATGAGACAGTGGATACTTTGCTGTGTTCTAGACACTTGTCAGCCACGTTGAAAAGTCACAGTAGTGGGAGGGGAAGTTGTTGCTCTGTTAATCTGTGTATTCTGTTGTCAGAATTTCTGCAGTCATTTTCTGGTTTCCATGGCAGAATATAAGAGCATCAAGGTGCTCTGGGTTTGCAATGCAGTCTGAAGAGCCTCTTCCAAGTTAGTGCTCCTTGTTTTATCTTCATTTAGCTGTGTAAAGAAAAACATGGAAAATACAAGTGTTGAACTGTGTTGCACAGAGTAGGAAGCAGGTTGAAGAGACCATCCTCAAAAGGATAAGCAAGGCATGTGCCAAAACATGCATCACTTCATACTGACTCATAATCTATCCAGTCAGTCCTGGGGGAAAAATAAGAAATGGACAAGACAATGCAAGGGACATGGGGAAAATGCTTTTATATTGTTTGCTGTGGAGTGCAAGCTCTAATAATAACAAAAAGCAACTACAGAAGTTGCTACAGGTTCTTGTTAGAAAGATTCTTTGCTTTGGAGACGTTGGCATTTTAGATACCTGTGTTGATAGGTGGTGAGAGGTGCACGTTTCTGCCCTGTTGCTAAGCTCCATTTGGGTGGTCATGCAGGATCAGCACTTTGGGTGAACATTCATGGTACTTTAGTAGAAGAGATAAATGCTGAAGACATTAATTGTATGTTTTCATATATTAAGACATACAATACATAATTAAATACATACATTATATGTCTTTAATTGTGATATGTTATGATGTAATCCCAGAAATGTGTCTAGTCTACATTGTAAGCTTTTGTAAGAAAGCAAATATTGATACTGCGGAAACAATTAGTTGTTTTATTTGCCTACCTAGTAGAAACTGAATGCAGGCAGTCTAATTTTCTGAGGCAGGTATCATAAATTATAGTATTAGCTAGCTTTGGGTCCACTAGAACATAGTCATATGAATGAGGACTAGTTCAAGATTTTAAGTTTATACAGTCTATGAGTACCCCCAGTTTTGCAGCTATATTCTGTCTGTTTCAGGTTTCACAGAATTTCATTAGTTAATGTAAAGGCTGAGATTTTCATGGTTCAGTGCATTAAATCTTGTTGTTTTCTTTTTTTTTTTTTTTTTTTCTTTCTTGACTTCACGTCAGATTAAACTTCCTTGTAGGTGGCTGCAAGGTTTTTTTTATTAATAAACTGACATTATTCTCATTGCTGCTTTCTTTCCAATGGTGTCAGTGGCTGACAGGTAGTGATCTTTTTCCAGTCTTGGCAATGGGCTGTTGCTGTGGTAGAGACCATTCTTCACTAATGGAGACTTGCTTTCATAAAATAATCTAGAATTTGCAGAGCATTCCTCCTTCTGCATTTGCTTTGCTGCTTTTTGAACTTGTATTTTTCAATTAATTACAGTTTCTTAAGCAGTTGGAGACCTATTTGTAACTGAGTCTAGGTAACTAAAATAAAGGGAAGGAAACAAGTATATAAGTGTACTTGTGTGCTCCCTTTTTATTATCTATGCGGCTTGCAAGCTTGGCTTCCTGCTCCTTAGAATAATTTTTCCTGTTTCGTGTTTACCTGGCAGGTAAATGCAGTTTCAGCTGGTGAATTATGTGCTGTCAAAATTGAGAGGCATTAACTCTTTGATTTCAATAAGTGACCTGTTACTGCATTTATTTTTTCCACAACTTTTCCTGTGCTGTTACTGTTATAGCATAAACATTTGACACCAGATGCTATCCCGAACTTTCTCAGGGTTTGGGGGAGTTTGTGCCTGCTAGGTAGTTTCCCTGACTGTGTGGCAGGACCCTTGTTTCCCAGTGGACTCTGCAGTGGCACACCTTAACCCTTCAGATGTTTGGGAGCTGAGTGCTCAAAGTATTTCGGTGTGCCCTGCCCTCTGACATTCACCTTTAGCTCCCCAGCACTTGAGCCCTGGCAGGAGGCAGGGTAACACAAATAGCTATGGGTGGCACAGCAGTTGCAAGCACTTGTAAATAAACCCAGTGGACAGAGGAAGGAACAGGATTTCCTAAAACTCGTGAAACAAACATGCAGATTTTAGAAGAGAGTAGTTTTCTTGGATATCGCACAAAGGTGAATTTGCATTTGGTCCCATCCCCAAACACTTAGATACTCCAGACTTACTCCTCTAACAACACTAAGGAATAGTCTCTTTCTTTGGAAATGCCGCTGTCATCTTCTGAGCCTTAATGCCTGCTTTAATCCCTGGCTCAGGGAGTATTTAATGCGCTTTCTGGTGCCTCAGTGCGGTGTGCAGGCTGCGAGGTACCTCCAGTCATCCAGCAGGTGTGATAGCAATTACTGTGACACAAACAGCTGAAGGAGTTAAATGCAGAGAGCTCATTGTTCTAATTTACATGACAGCAGAGAACACCTGGTTGGTGTCCGTCAATATACTGGTTCAATTTGGAGTGAAAACCTGGGAATATATAATGCAGTCGATAATAATGATGTTGATGATGATGTAGATGTTACCTTCATATGTTGCAGTGCATCCAGCAGCATCTCTAAGACATTTTTACTGGTACTTGAAAAATATCAGGCATGCTTTTTTAATCATTACAGTTATAATGAATAAATTATATTCATCACATCTAGTGTCAGTTCAGGAGTTGCGATAGAGTGGTTGATAGCAAAGAAACTTCAAATGCTTATACTTCATATTCGACTGTGCAGATGAAATTCTTTATTATATCTGTGTTATTCCTGAAGAGTCGACACAGGATGTTTTTAGCACTTGATAGAAGACTGTCGGACACCTTCCAGGTTTCTGGCTGTGCTGGCTGATCTGTAAATATAGCTGGAGGTGGTACAGAACAGCCTTTGAAAGTAGAGCTGGAAGTGCACCAGAGACACAGCTCCTACACAAAATGTCCAATAGCCCCTGGATTGTTTCTTTGCTTTTGAGGCAGTGTTCACGTTTTCATCTCCGTTCTCACCCCAGCTTAGTTCAGTTTGCCTTGCAGATCATCTCCCTGCTTGCTCTGGGTAATGTGCCAAGCGCTCAGCCCATGATTTAAGTTACAGCCAGAGCTGCTGGACACGAAGGTACTGTAACTGTAGATGTCTGTGCTTATGTTTCAGCCCTGCTGCATCTGAATTCAAAAATCTTAATGGGAAATCTCAGTGGCAGAGTGTAACTTAAAAAAAAAAAAGAGCTTTGAGCTTATGTTGCAGATTTAGAATTCTTCTTAATACTTTTAACTTCTGATTATTTTGTTTAGTAAACATTAAGGTAAAGAGGGTTAAGCTGACAAATTTTCCCATGCAAGTGGTGGAGGCTCTTAGGCCTCAGAAAGTATGATGGGTCAGTTGACAAGTAGTGACTAGCTCAAGAACTATCCCAGTTCTTAAAAGCATATGAAAATAATCTGAACTGTTAACATATGTCAAATGTTTCAGTTGTTAGAGTTGGCTGCAAATATTAAGAGGTACAAACTGCAGAGAAATTAAACAAGTTTTCCTTCTTGTTCTTTCCTCCAGATTTAAAACATGCTGTCAGAAACTTGAAGTGTTAAGTATTTCAGAGGTGGTGTTTGCTTTCTCTGTTGTATTTCAAATCTGTTGTTATAGTTCTTTTGACCTACATACAGTTCTTTTGCAGTAAGAAAATACAGTTCTTTTGCAGTAATCCTTACACTTTGCAGTAAGGATTTAACTTCTAAATTCTAACATCTGATGCTAAATTTTTAAATCTTCAGAGTTACCACCCAAAGCAATTTTTTCTAAACTTGTTTACTTCTTAATATTTTCAAGGTTCAAAGCATATTTTTTACATTCCAAGCAGTTTGATTTTCCAAAGTAGGTATTTTGGAATATTTGTGTTGTCTATTGTAGAAAATAGAACTTGACACAAGCAGTAGTATTTTATCTCCAGAAAAGATTGTTAGGGCTCAGTGATGTACAAGTCCAGAGCTCCAGCCTCCTGCTCTACTCAAAGGTAAAAAGAAAATCTATTCACTATTACACTTTGGATGAAAATATTAGTGGATCTAATTAAAAGAGGTCTTTTTTAAAGATCCCATCAGATGATGATGATGTGATGGTTCTCTAAAGCAAATGCACTAAACTATGTTAATATTCATGCTAACAGCAACTGTTTTGCTTTCTTTTGGTGCAGATCACCAGAAACTGGAGAGAGAAGCTAGAATCTGTCGCCTCCTGAAGCATCCTAATATTGGTAGGAACATTTCATTGCTTTGTACAGTATTTATCAGTTTAGAAAAGTTAGGGGAACTGGAAATTAACAAAGAGCAGCTCAGAAATGAAGTGCAAGTATCTTTAGGCAAGACTCTTTCTTTATAACATGGTGCTCCTTACGAAT
Organism: Anomalospiza imberbis; assembly: GCF_031753505.1. Classification (NCBI taxonomy): domain Eukaryota; kingdom Metazoa; phylum Chordata; class Aves; order Passeriformes; family Viduidae; genus Anomalospiza; species Anomalospiza imberbis. The sequence goes on along the minus strand of NC_089684.1, from coordinate 45,689,885 downwards.
TCTGCTGTGGGATGCAATAATCTGATGGATGACCTGCAGCAGTGTGCAGTGTTCTCATCTTTGAGCCATTGCTCTGCCATCAGTGAGCTCTCTGTGCCAGGTGTTTGGGGGGTGTTGAGCAGTGTGCAGGAGGGCCTGTTTCCAGGATTGTTCATGATTCTGCAGGGTACCTGCAGAAGAATTTCAGATGACAGTGTCTGTTGCACAGTGAGATAGACCAATGTCAATAATTAGTGCTGGTTTTAGTGAGATGCTTATTTTATACTGTATTTTGTGTTTGAGATTCCATCCTTCCGAGTTGAAGAAAGCTCTGCTCTTTTTATTTCCAGAATTGTGTGTTCAAACCAGGTAAAGCAAAAAATAAAGTTATTTTGGAGGGTGGGGTGTGTCTGACTCCTTGCTTTAGAAACAGTGTAGAGAGGTAAGTACCTTGATCTTAAGGGAACTGTGGCTGGGTTTTTCAGTTTTTCGTACACTGAATTATTTGCCAAGGGTATCTCTCACAAGAATATTTGCTGTACTTGAGACTTCTGCAGAAGGGTGGGAATTTCCTGTTTCTTATGGCATTTTTAGACTAATAAAATTGTTTGGTGCCTGTAGTGCCTTAAGTTTTAGCTTTCATATTTTTCAGATTCTGTAGTGCTTTGGTGTGTAACTCTGAACTTCATGTAAAACGTTAGCAAGTTCTCTTCACAGTTCAGTCAGACAAAACAATCTTTTTCCAACCAAGGACACCATTGTATCCTCAGGCCCAAAGAAGTGTAAACAACAGCGAATTGAGGAGAGCAGTCTTGGAGGATGGGACTTCATAGCCTGAAACTGTAATTGGATAATTGACCCCAATATGGAAATGGGCCAAAACTTATAAAAGTCTGAAAACTCATGACCCATCATCCATCTTGCGTCCATTTTGGGGCCATCTTGGGCAGAGCCACAGCCAGGCTCTTGTACTGCCCTAGGTGTATCCTTTGAAGGCCTTTGAATAAATACCAACTTTTCATTTAAGGCTGTCTAGCTTCTGTTCCAGGTAGCCTCTTTAGGCATCACCTGGGATGAAATCAGCTACTTCCTTTTAATGATAAATAGAAAGTGAAAACAAGTGTACCACAGCTCAAAATGACATGTCAAATTTCTGCAGCATCTCTTAAGCTTACAGGTTGGACTTAGAAATTTTATTAAGGAGGAAGAGGAGTGTTTTCTGTGCTATTTTATCTCACCAAAGGTTTTGCTTTCTAAAATGGCGAGAGATAAGCAAATGTACAAGTGCTTTTAGGGCGAAGGTGCAACCCTTCTGCAGCTGTGGTTATGCTTACGGTTTAGTCAGATTCCAGAGCCATTCACCTGGGCCTTACTAGAACCAGAACATAATTGTAAGTTTCCACCAGTTGGGGAAAATGAACACAAGACAAGAGTGAACTGATGCAGGAGAAGGGCTGAAATGCACAAAACTCAATTGAAGCAAAAGTCTAAATTGGTTCTGTGTGGTCATAAGTCTTCAGCTTGTTGAGCAGTGTAGGATGGAGTTCAGCTTCTCTATAGCAGGCCAGCTGTTCCACATGTACGGTTTGTATCTGTGAGGTTTGGCTTGGGGTGCAAACAGCTTTGGTGACAGGCAGATAGGGCTCTACAAGTCTGCACAAACTGTGCATCATCACCTGCACCGAGGTGTGCAGTTCAAGGGGGTATGGACCAAGTGTTCTGCTCCTGCTTCAGAAAAACTGTCATGTTCTAGATCTGTCTGAGAGAAGATTTTCGTGACCTGGAATTACCATGCCAGGGTTTGGCAGCAGGCGTTGTGTTCTGTCATGTTCCTTCTCCTGCAGCAATGCCCTCAGCCGGCTAAATGATGACCCTAAAATCATTCCAAGTGCTGCCAGCACCCCACTGGAGCTCTTATGCTTGTGTCACTATGACATCTCCTTTTAAACTGTCATCTCTGGTGAATAATGGAGCTGCATCGCATGAGGAAGCACTAAGAGTGAAAAAGGAAGTGTGCCGGAGGGAGCTCAGCTTTGACAATAAGTGTGTGTAAGTTAAGAATAATAAGAAAAAAACTGCTAACTATTTTTTTCAGTGTGATTTCTGTAGGAAAGCAGAGGTCTAGTTTAATTGATGGGGTGATTTCTCAAAGATGACTGTGTACAGGCAGTTATTTTTGGAAAGTTAAATAGGCCAAATGTTAAATGATTCTGTTTCTGTGCAGTCCTTACTGTCCATGTTCGTAGCCAAGAAGTGTCAGGGAAATCTGCCTTGAAGAAGTTGGTTCACTTCTACAAGCAGGGCTCCAGTGCATCTCTGAAATCAGAGCTTTTCTGTGGAGATACTGCTTTGCACATAACTAATTCAGTTCATTTTTCAGCATCTCTTTTATTCATCCTTTTAATAAATCTATGATTTCTTCTCTGTCCAGCCTTGTAGTTAGGATTCCTAATGAATGGTGTCGGAAAAATAAGGAAAGTGGGCTAAAAACAGTATTTTCTGTTCTCCTTTTTCTCATCTCCATTTCCTGCTTAAGTAATGTATATATGAAAGTTCATTTAGAACCCACCGAATTTCCTCATCCTTTTCACTTACAGGTGCTCCTCACCAGTACTCATTGTTGTGATTTCTACCTGGGCTGCAGGAGTTTGTGCATTAGTGAGATTTTCAGCATTGCTGTGTTTCTCAGGTTCTTACCGTGGTGACATGGCTGTACTTAGTGTGTAGAGGGTTCCTTTTTCCAGAGTTTAAAATGGGTGGAAATGGAGGTTGAGCTTTGCTGTTCAGAGAACCTAATGCTTTTTCTTTCTGGGATTGCACATCAAGTTACATTAAAAACTTACTTCCTTTGCTGAGCATGTACCTGCACAGAATTTGTCATCTTGGGTAACTATTACTTTTCCAGCAGTTCCATGTGTACTAATGCTCCCATTTTTTAAATTTAGAAGTTTGGAAAGAAAATTGATGAGGAACCATCTCTTCATTAAGAAATCCATTGTCATTTTCCCGATTTTTCTCCTTTATCTTCTTCTGGTAAACTTTGATTTCTTGGTCCTCTTTTAACTTGAGGTAAACTTAGTTTTTAGCACTCTGATTTCTAGTTTTGCAATTGTACAGTGTACAAGCTATGGCAGGCAGGCAGGGTCCATTAGCCAGCAACATCAGGCTCGAGTCTGCCTCTGATTGATCTTCATCCCTTCCCCTAAGGCAGCAGCAGATTTTACTGACATGTGGCAGCCCTTCAGGTGATAAATGAAGTCCTTTTGAGACGAGGCCAGGCTGTCCCTGAATGGCTCTGTAAGTCAGGGTACTTGCAGATAAGTAGGACTGCCAGCACAGACTCAGCTCCGCTAGGCCTGAGCCTGTTTCTGTGTCCAGCTTCGGCCAGGCTGGGGCTGAGGCACCACCACAAGCGTGCTCTGGCAGCAGGAAGGCCTCTGCTCCATGAACAGCTGGAGCTGCACCAGCACATGGGAACATGGGCTAGGCTGGCGTTGCAGCAGGCTAAGAGGTGGCCTAGATGCAGAACATACTTGGGACACAGGGAATAAGACAAATCCCTTATCTGGTTTCATGAGTGTGTTGGTGTCCATTTGGAGTCTGCTCATTTCCATGCTTGGAGCTGGGAACTTATCATCAGTGGCTGAGGCAATTGATAGCACCCAAACTTGGCACTGCTCCTCACCACACTCTGTGCTGGTGTCTAGCTTACTGAGTCCTTTTGCCACAAGAAAAGGAGGAAAAGCCTGTGTTTTGGAGTTACTTCCTCTCCCCACCATAACACAAAACATGAGCACTGAAGTTGTCAAGTTCCTCATGTGGGGAAAAATAAGAAACTCTGTATTGCCTTGTCCTTTTTGAACAGAGGGTAATTAAAGCTGTGTGGGGAGGTTGTGTCCTTTATGCTCAACAATATGTCCTTTATGTTTATATTCACCAATTACGCGCATGACACTTCATGAAGTCCCAAGAATCTCAAGAGAAACAATATTAATATATCGGAAATATGGATGCAGTAGCGCTTTCTGAATTTTGTTTGTCTTACTGTGGCACAGTTGTGAGTAGCTCAGCTGGGGTTAGTTAAGTTACTCTATAAAGCAAACACAGGGTAAAAATCAGGCCTGTTCAGGTTGAGTGGATGTAGTTCTCTAGCACAATTTTTTTTCTGAACTTAATTTAAGGTTTTACTCCATGTCAAAAATATCTAGTTCTTTCCTGATGCAGTGAAAATCAAACCAATCCCCAGCTATATAAATTTATGCTCAGTAAATATGGTCCTCAGGGATGTATTGACTATAGCTATGCAAATAAATAAATAAATCTTTTTATCTAAATATAAAGCTCTAGTTTGCATGGGACTGATGCATTAGAGAATCTCACTTCCTTTAATTATTTTTATTGCTTAGATGAGCTGATCACTTCAACAGTTTTAAATCTCATACATTCCATTGAATTAATTAAATTTGCAATTTCTATGATGAATAAGGTAAACCATAGTCCTTGAGAGAATTAAAATAAAATATCAAGAAACCAAATAAACCAGTGATATAATGTTATTTCGTATTTAATGTAAGAGCCAATTTAGTGAGTATTATAACAGATTGAATGTTTAAAGTCAGCCGTGGCTACAGCAAGTAACTGACTAGTGAAGTGCAACAACAGAAAATAGAAGCTGGTTTTGCAGTTGCTATTTGTGAAATTAAATGTACTGGAACAAGACTGCACCAGGCAAGAGCACACAGCGGGGCATAGTGGGGCTTGTCGCAGCTGGGTTTTCTGCAGGCTTTCTCCTTCCCAGCAGTTTTTGTTACTGCTGTGCATCTGATTCCTTTTAGTTGGTGAAGTTCTTGTGAATGTATGTTGATGTTTAAGAGGAAAAGCCCTAAAAATTTGACTTCTGTTGTTGTAAGGGCTTGGTGTGGAAGGCTTCCTGTAGAGCTGTTGGTGGCCCTGAAGTGAGTGGAGTATCAGAGCCCCCCAGCAGTTAAAAGACTAAGTTATGCAGTGCTAATCAATGTGTCAGTGATTTTCAGTATGAGCCATATGAAGCATCAGATAATGTGGTCTGAGTGTGCCAGCAGTGGAGGGGGGAGGCAGCTTTATTTGGTGTTACAGTTTTTGTCTCTTTTGTTTGCATCAGAATCCTTTTTTTCTGCTAAGTGGCATTGCATCTCTAAGTTTCACTCTTCTGGGTTACTGTGGAGCATAAAAATGTCTTTGAGTGCAGACAATGACACCACTCTGCCATGCTACATTAATTCTCTTTCGTTTTAATGGAGCACAAGGTTATTTTAGCTCAAGTGAAGCATTGCTGGCTGTAATATCCCTGATAACTGTAGCAGTATCCATAACAGACTGAGGAAATGAGGTTTCACTAAGGTTTGCTACCGATTTTGTAATTTTTACCTCAGAAAGTACATGCCTAATTTGCACCAAAATAGGTAATGATTCAGTATAAATCAAGTGTGAACCAGATCTTGAAGCATTTTACAGCCCTGCTTAAGCCTCTCTTTGTATGTTTCCTTAAATGCATCGAAGTTTTTTTCCTAGTATGTCCATTTTGTCTTAAACATTTTTTCTTTCCCTGAGGTCCACTCCACTTTTGCAGCCAGTCATTTAAAATGTAAAATAGAGTAATCCACAGAAAAGGGAAGTGGAATTTGACCACCTCTCTTGAGGATCCTGCTGTGGGGGGTGAGGACTGGGGTGGCTGCCACACTTCTCACTTGTATTTTCATCTCTTGTTGTGCTTTACTTTCTATATGTGTTTCCTGGAATTAAGAGTTTCATAATTGGCTGCACTGCTGACTTCAAGAGCTGTGGAAATAAGCTTGACTGAAATGAATTGCTCTCTCTCTCTGCACACACAAGATGGATCTTTCAGAACTTACTTTTTTTTGTTGTTTGAAAGCTTTGTTTGTTATGAATCTGCAACCACGTGTTATGCATACGGATAGACATCATGACTCCCAGCTAAACCACAAATATGTAATTTTCCTCTGGATTCTTTCCTCCAAAAACATAGATCTCTACTACTTCAGCTAAGCTAAGCTTTTTCTTTCAGTAGAGCTGGCACAGACATTTTTAGAGCATTTTTAGGGGATATTCTAAGTTCTGTTCCCTTTGCTGTTGCAGACAACACTGCTGATGGCCTAATAGGTGAATTCTGCACTGGTTCTTGGGTTGATACCCAAATATTGGAAACTTTTACTTGATCTGAGGGTGAGGAAAAACCAACCTCTAACCAAAAACAGGTTGCAGTATATTGGGTGATGTGGATGGGCATCACTAGATGGCATTAGAGCAGCTTCTGCAGGGGTGGTAAAACTTGTCATATGTGACTTTCTGTGATAATCCTGCCCCAGCCTTGACATTTGTGGCTCTGGGCTGAACCCACTCTGTGGGACGCTTCTGTCTTGGACTTTTCCCTTTCCCAAGAGTAAATAAGGAATTCATTCAGGCAGCATTTCTTTCGCAGGCAGCCTAAATCTGCCCATTTGGAGTATTTGACATCCTAACCCATGGTGGCTTACTGTCACCTTGCTTCTGGAAAAGGTACCTCCAAGGAGAAAGTGTTGGGCTGTCTGTGCCACCGGAGAGTGCAATTGGGAATTGCATTTTATAGGCTGAGCTTGTCTGTGCCATGTCACACGCATAAATCAAATCTGCTTGAGTTTTGTATTTTATATGCATCTTCTGTATCTTTATTAATGGAACACGCATTCAGTAAGTGATTTTATATCATCTTAGATACATATTGGAAACAGCATATGGAAAATTAGAACTCAGCCTGCCTGCTTAGCCCAGCCTGTCCATAGCTCTGCTGGGATGTCACCCTTGCCTGTCCCTGTGCATGGCAGGGGTGCGAGAGGCTGGTGCCAGCCTGACTCATCTTCCCCTGGTGCCCGAGGGCCAGGGGACAGCACCAATGAGTTCCAGGCAGACAGACATCCCCCTAAGCACCCCTGGCTTGTAGCAAGTATTTCAAGTGTCCTTTAGATTCTTCCTCGCTCCTTCAAACTTGACTTTTAAAAAGTTACTTTTCATCCTGATTTAGTTGCACTGCTGTTGGGAGTATCTGTTAATAGTCATGGCGTGCCAAAGGATGCAAGCTGGTCTGCTTCTCGGCTTTCTGCTGCATCCTGGCACGGAGTGAATGCTCTGACCCTGCAAATAACACCAACCTCCATCGCTGGCAGTGGATGAATAGCTCCTAATTGCTCAGTTCAGGCTGGGCTTTTTCAGATTTCGGCACTGGAGACTTTCCTACTCCTACAAAGCTGCTGATCTGGGCATTTTTTTTCAGTTGATAGGGGTTTAATGATACCTCTCTCCTCCTAGTCACCTTCCAAATTTGGAAGCTCTTTTTATAGTGGTTTCACCAGAGTGTTAGTATTCTCATGGACTGCTCATGGGAATGTGCTTCTAATTTTAGTTTGTCCTCTACATGTCTGTCTCCTTTAAATACATCCAGCTTCTCATTCCAGCCACAGTGGGCCAAGCATGACACTCCTGTTACTTGTGCATTGAAGATGTTCTGGTGTTGCACTGTAATAACATCTGCAGCTCCTGCCCTTGTGCTGCACAGCAGTGAGTAGCACTGGTGTCTCAGCGATTGTACCACCCAAGTAGTGCTGTTTAATTAATAGATTTGGTGTGCATTTATTTACTAGGTGACCTTGAGAGTTATTTATTGTGTTTCAGCAATTTATACTTGGTATGATGTCGATGGTGTGAGTGCTGGGGTTGTGTTGAATTTGACTGTGTGGTCTTGGTGGGAAGGACTTGATGGATGATCGGAAACCATAATTGCAGCTGACTGGCTTGCAGCTATCTTTCGCAGCATATATGTATTTTGGGAGTTACTGGATGTGCTAAATGAGAGGAATATTTAGAAAGAGATTTCATCTGCAGCTAGTAGTCTGGGTTTGTGAATACAGACTGGCTTCTGCTCTCCCCTGCAGCATTTCCATCCAAGTTTATGTGGGTTGTCACTGAGCTAATTACAATCTTACAAATGGTCCCACAGGACAGGACAAGCTCTCTAATTTTCATTTATTGTGCGACTGTGATTAAAATACAATGGCAGTTTCTCATCATAAGCCTCAAGTTTGTCATCTATTAAGTCAATATGCATTCCCTGCTTTTTGTAAAACAAACACTTGGAATCATTTGGGATCATCATTCACTTGTGAAGCTCTATGTTAGGGAAATGACAGTAATTTATAGTTGTCTCCAGCTGTGGTAGCATCACTTACTGTGATAGTTAATTGACAGAGGGGGAAGGCACGTTCACTCAGAAAATAATACAGATGGTTTTGAGTCCAGCCCAGTGGATAGAGATGGAGAGGGATCATTATGGAAACACTCCGTCTGGGCATCATACTTTGAGTCGCTCACTTGTATGCTCTGTTAACTTACTGAGAGCTCCTAGAGCTTAAGTGTTGTCCTGCGTGATTTTAGAGGCATTTGCTTCTCTGGGTTACAGCAAGCTTTTGTTCACTGTGTTTGATGGATGGATGTCTGCAGCACCACACAGATGGAAACAGGAGACCAGTTACCTAACCTGACTTTTTTCTGCTTTGACACTTCTCAGACTGTGCTTTTTCTCATTTGCTGTGAGTGTAAGAAACAGACTCAGTCCCTACGTTTCCCCTCTTGCTACCATAAAGAAATTAAGAGAGATAAACTGCAGTGGTATGGATGGAGCTGGTCTCTGGGATGCTCCTATTGCTCCCATTCAGAATGTTCAAGATTCATGGCTGTGAAAGAGGGGCCCAAGGACAGAGATGTCATTATAATCATGCTTTAGGCCCGTTGCATTCATTTTAGGTCTTTTTCCTCAAAGCTGGTGTCATGGTTTGACATGGAAGTGAATTTTTTCAGGAAGTTGGGTCAAACCAATCAGTGGTCAGGTTTGGATATTGGCACTAGGAGTGACCACTGAAGTTATGGACACGCCTCTGAGAACACAGGGTGTTAAAAGCAAGAACTCCCAAGAGCTAGCTTTCTTTGGTTTCGGTCATGGGATGGAGTGTAGACCTCCCCCGCCCAGCCACGGGCTGGGTGGAGGAGGGGAAGCCATGCAGCCTGGTCGAGGTGAGCCAAGGGGGCTGAAGGACTGGAACCGAGCCAGCTCCTGCGGACAGAAGGGTGGAGAGAAGCGGAGATGCCTTGGTCGTCCCCCCTCCCAGAGGGAAGAGACAGAGAGTCTGGACGGCACCTGTAACTTTGCCGGCGGAGGAGAAGGAGAAGAGGGGGGAAGGTGCCCAGCCTTGGCCTTGGGAATTGGCTTCTGAGCAGAGATTTCAGCTGTCAGGGGAGTCTGAACTTCTAACCCTTTCCTGGGAAATGAAGACTTTGTAAAATATTACTCCTCCTTGAGTTGAAGTACAAGAGAGACAGTGTGGGATCTGAGATGTTAGAAGAAGAATTTTTTGGGTGGGAGGAGATGATGGAGTGGCTTGTGGCTGGACTTTTCTTATTAGCCACAGACTGAACCAAATTCTCCTGCAACAGAGACTGCATTTTAGGGGGATGCGGTGGTGGGCCAAGAGACCTGTTTCAGTGACTACCAACATGACTACCAACAAAGGAATGGAGAGAACAGAGGAAAGCTGAGGAGGGTGTGGTGATGTCCTCTGTCTTCAGGAAGAAGAAGATCTCTGTTCTTGAGACCCTTGGCCCCAGGGGAGGAAGAAAATGGGGGGGACTGTAGTCCCAAGAGGAGATGCTGAACTGTTGTTTTCTTTTGGTCCTTGGCAAAGCATCCTTAAAGGAGCCCTATGAGCAGTCTGTCCATGCACGGTGGTGGGAGCACTGTGACCTGGAAAGGAGAGTGTCACACGGGCAGATTTTCTCCGGGTGGTTGCCATGTGTGACATGGAGACACAAGGGTGGCAGTTGTGTTTCCTGGGTGAGTCTGTGGTGCAAGAGAGACTTCTCTCTCCTTTGAGGGACGGAGTATTGATTATCTGAAGGGTGGCAACTTGATTAGGAATGCTGGGTGGTGTCTCACTGTGAGTTTGTTTGGAAATTGGGTGGGAGGAGGAGGAGGAGTGTTTTGGAGGGTCTTCATCCTGGATTTAGTGTCTGTGTTTTTTATAGTAGTAGTAGTTTAATAAAGTTTTTTTTTCTTTTGTTATTAAGCTGGGGCCTGCTCTACTCTGTTCCTGATCACATCTCACAACAATTATTTGGGAAAGTGCATTTTCATGGGAGTGCTGGCATTGCGTCAGTGTCAAACCATGACTGCTGGTAACACACAATTTGGGGACCAGGTCCTATGGAATTGGTTTTAGCCTTCTCTGCTTGCACAGATATAAAAAAAACCCATCAGGTAAAGGCAAGGGAGAAGGTGGATTTACCGTGATAACTGTATAGCATGAGAAAGTAATAGTTAATTCCATAAAATACAGAATTTTCCATGAAGTTGACTTTATTGTCCTGGAACTAATTTTTTTCTGGAGCAGGTCCATGGCATGCCAAATGCTGCCATCATTTCAGAATAAACCGTTTTCTGCTCTCCGAGGGCTGCTGTGCATTGGAATAATATAGAGCATAATTGAGAAGTAACTTAGAGAAAATGTAAGTTTGGTCTGGTTGGAGAGAAGACCTGGTATCTTAGCACTTCTTTTGGTTTTAAATAAGATTTTTAATTTGGAAAAATACTCATGATTCAAATGGTACATTGTGATACTTAGTATTGCCATCACGGGTGCCTGGAGTCTGTCTTTTAGTCCCTGCAGTGGAGGATAAATGATTTGGTTGTCCTATTACCAAACCAAATAAACAGTCATTAAAAGGTGGTACCTACTGTGATTAAGTGAATTGCTGGTTGTGCTTCAGTGAGTTTTGCATGGGTCCTCAGAAAATGAGCTCAGATCTGTCTAATGTTTATAACCACATCACTGAGGCTACATTTGTACTGTAATTTATGGGGTTTTGACTTCTTCTAGAAAAGGTGATGCAATATGTGATCCTCACTGCAAATCTGGAATATTCAAAGAGCCCACTGATTCTGTTTGATGTAACACTTCCAGCACAGTGGCAATTAATGTTACACTTACCACGTAGGAAGTAGAATTTTAGGACTGTCTGCATTTAAAAGCTCCCTGAACCTAATCAAAAGCTAATTTATTTTTAAACTGAAAATTTAGCTATTTCTTTGTGGCCACCTACTGCTCTGTAAACTGGGAAATTGTTTCAGTTTAAATTAGCTGATGCTTTGTTTTAAGCTGAATTAAGAGAGCATAAACTTTGATTTTATGCCAACATAATAACATAAACTAGAGCATTTTTCTCTTGTATACAGAAGTCTTAACAAGTAGTATTTGTAATGCTCATTCCACATTCTACAAGAAATAAGAGCAAATGAAGTTACTTTGTATATTCCTTTGTCATCTTCTCATAGGGAGGGTTGGCAAGAATTCCTAGAGACAGCTTTATTTGAAAATGAACTTTAAATGTTAACATTTTAAATGTTATTTACTCAAGCTTGAGGTAGAATGAACTTTGACTTGAAAGTTATTTATTATAACATATATCTTTTTATGAAAAACCAAAGCGTGGTAGCAGCTTTTTCTGAACATCTGTGTTTTCAAGTGACCAGCAGGACAGTAATGATGATTCTGACATGTAGATATGTATATGCTGAAAAACTACACTCAGCCTGTTTTGTGCTGTGCCTAACATGTATTTAAGGGCAGAGCCTACAAGAGAGGGTTTTTGCCTCTGGTTCACATTCCACAGTTGGCACTTGGCATTGCATGAGGCAATTCCAGTGCACTTGTGTTTTCTGTCCCCCACCACAGCAATGTCTTAGCAGTGAAATTTACTGGTCTGGTTTTTTCTCCAGATGCATGTTCTTGTTTGGAAACTATTGTAGGAAATGGAAAGTTCAGCCTCATGGAAATATGGTGTGGGTTCTTTGTTACAGTCGGGATTCCTTGACCATGAGTGTCAGGGATTTGTTTCTGCAGGCATAATTAGTCTCCTTTATTTACTTTACAATGCTGCTTTGCAGAGCAATTCTGTGTCTAGGGTGAATAATGTGATAAAAGCACATCTCTGCATGATTATCACTTACCTGGGGAGCTGCTGTGGCAGATTCTTTACAGGCTCATTGACCTTCAGGTCCTTGTGAGCTGTTTTAGCAGAAATTAGAGCAGAGACACTTTCATGGAGACGCTGGGTCACACTGGAGTTCCATGCGTGTTCTTCCCAACAGATGCAGTCCATATGGAAAGGACTTATGCAAATGTTTACAAGTGTTTATTTGTGCGAGTGTATTTGTTGCAGCTTTTTGTTCCTGTCGGCTTCTTAGAGTGGTTAAGTGCCTCGGAACAGCCAAGTGGAATTTTGTCTGTGGTCATTTGCATCACAGATGGGGGAAAGGAAATCCTTAATAATTAAGGATTGTATTCCATTAAATAGCAAATGGCCAGCTTGCTCTGTGGCATTACATGTTCACTTACTAAATTACTCATGAAAGTAGTTTGTTAAAATCATCTTCTTTACCATAATTTATTTATGTAATTTATCTTCTTTACCATATTCCATCAAAGTGACCAGGACACTTTGCCAGATAGGTTCTATAAGCATCTTCTGTTTCAATTATTTTCTCCATAATATATCTGTTTACAGCAGAAACTTCCTGTTTAGTCACAGATTTGAAAGTACTTCCTTTAACAAAATGAATGTTTGTGGTTTAAGTCAGTACTAGGTTTGAATTTATATTATTCTTTTCATTTTTTAGCTTGAAATTTTGTATTTTAGCGTTCTTAGTAAAATGAAAAATTCTGTGCATCTTGTGGGGAAGAAGCAGGCAGGAATGTCCTCTTTTCTTCAGCCTTTGGAAAGAGAGGGGGCAAAATGTTTGCTGGTTCACTGGTTCTTCAGCCCTGCTGCATTTCCATCATGCTACGAAGTAGGTGTAATATAGTCATCGGAAGGAGAATTGGGGGAGAAGGGCAGAATGCTTTAGCTGCTTCCAGTTACCAGAAGGACCAGTTTTAGCAGCCCTTGGTGACCTAAAGCAGTGAGAGACCAAAAAGCCATGACTGTGTATACAAGTACTACATTTTCAGTATTCCCTTGGTCAAAGTTGGGGTTAATTACAAATATTTTCTGTTAGGATGTTTATATAGCAGTGGTCACTAGATTCTAATTGTATACAGGAATTGGATTATTGCTCAGGTATTAAATCGGTATCTGACATAAACATCAATAAAGCTATTTTTGAATATTTTTTATTTCTTTACACAGTTCTTCTAATCAATTTTCAAATGAATTTTACTAGGTTACCTTGAATCCACAAGGATCATGGTTTTACTTTATGGTCTTTACTCCGATAAAACAATGCTTTTAAAACTAAAAACCAAAAGGGCCAAGACTGAAAAGTTTTAGGAAATTTAGATGTAGTTATTGCTCCTACTGACTTAAAGATCTAGCCTAGGTTTTCGGAAGGTAATTGTTACTAAATAAAGGTGCCTTAAATGCAGTGGTAATTGGTTTGCAAACATTGTCTCAGGCTGCTTGGGGCATACCTGGCTCCTGTGTGAGAGGTTTCTTTTCTGTGGTTCCTCTTGAGTCATGCCACAGGATTGCAATTTTGTGCTTTCCATTTTGTTTAAAATATTTAAAGTAGACTGACTTTGTTTTCATAAGCTGATGCTCTTAAATACCTTGGAGCTTGGCCCTCATGAAAGGGGAGCATTTAAAAAATAAACTTACATGCATCTCTGAGTGGTCATTATGTAAATTGTTTATATGCCCGTCTATAATGTATTTTAAGAAAGGAGAGCCAGGAAGGGAGGCTGTGTCCTACCCAATGGTTATAGCTCCCCAATAGCCAATTTTGTTGATGTGTAGGCCCTACATATTATTTATATAAATCTGTTCCCAGGGTTTTTTAGCACAGTAAATATTAAAATGGATAAAGTCTAATTTTGATAATTGGGCAATTGCATTGACTGTGTTGAAGTATACTGTGTGGCTTCCTGAGCCTGTTAATTTTAATTGATGTAACATCTTTGTGTTACAGCTTGTCCTTTTATTAGTTAACACTCCATGAAATTCTTGTGTCTTTATTCCTCTTCTTACATGTTATGATGAATGCAAAAATAGTTAAAAAAGTTACTGCTTAAAGCATCAACACTGGCAGCTGAGACATCAGTTTGCTCATAGCAAAAATTTGTGTCTGACTTGCTTTTAATCCATGCAGTTATCCTCATAAGGCTTAATGGGATGACATTTGTAAGGCTTTTTGTTGCTTTGTAAAAAATGTTGTTAAGCTTACAAAAGCAGTCCTTCAGCTGCAAATAGGAGCTGGCTCAACGTGAAACATAAGATTTCCAGTAAATGACATGGTTGTGTATTAAATGAAGACATGAAGGTGCAGGTGTACATTTTAGTTCCCTCTTCTTTTGTGCAACAACTCCATACAATTGTGCTGTTTTCATACATGAATAATTAAAGGTGTGTCGCTCCAGCTGTTTCTTTTAGCTTCATGGATCCAGGATATAATTCTGCAGAGCTGCTCTGGGCGTGTGTGCACACAGAAAGGCACACACACCTGTGTTATGGTGCACTGAAAAGCAACTAAAGCCTGTGGGATAAAGAGATAAGCATCAGTTACCTCAACTGCTCTACATGGGGACTACCAACACAGAATTAGATGTTTTGGAATACCTCTTCGGTTTTTGTTCTTTTTTAAATTAGTTTTATCTGGGAAATTTTATTTTTAAAGACTGTCAGTCTTCACCTACCAGGAATGAAACAAGAGTGTCTCCATGACAAAAGACCCTGTAATTTGTGGCCATCTGCTTTGACATCAGTACCTGGAGTCACTCAGTCTCTGTGCAAAATGTGATTTTTTTTTTTAAAAAATTTTGCACAGTCTCTGTGCAAAATGTGATCTGCTAGACAAGCAATTTTTCATTTTCTCTGTGGCAGGAATCTTTTGCCAATGTTAACACTTTGGCAAAGTGACTTCCCCACATGTGTGCAGTAGGCTGGCATTTAATCAGAATACAGTTGTTTATTGTGAGGGCCTTGATGGGGGTGGGTTTTGCTCACAAATGAATATTTTTGGAATATATGGCATTTTGTTCGTAGTACTCAACACTTGCTGTTGCAATGCCTTGGGGAAAAGGCAGTATTTCCAAATATTAAATTCTCTAGTTACGTTTTTGTCATAGTTGAGACAATTGTAATACAAAGCAACACACTCCATTTTCAGAAGGCTTCAGTTTGTTTTTATTCTAGCGCGCATGCATTTTATACGTTCTTACAAAACTACTAAGTTTGCACTTTACTCATTGGTCATGAAAGACAAAGTGCTCATTGGAATAGACAGTTGCAAGTTTCTCTTATTTATCCTTCTTTCTTTCTTTCTTTCTTGGTTTCTATGTCAACAACCTTGGTAGAAAATTCTTTCAGGGGTAAACATGGATCCTCTGATCAAACTTCTCTCTGGCTCACAGAATCTGCTGTAAAACTTTTTCCACAATTTTTCCCATCATTTCTTATTAGACCAATTTTTGAGATGCAGATGAACAGGATTTTTTTCTCAAGTTTTTGACCCTTGTGAATTTGCACTGTAATAAAAAAATTACTTTTCAAAGGAATTTGGGAGTTACATAGTTTTGGTTCACTGTTGCTGAATACAGGCCACCTGTTAATGGTGTACACAGCACTTCTGATTTGCATAAAGTCATTTAATAACTGTAAGGATTGCATTTTACTGCTGGTGTGTTTGACAGCATTGGGGGAGGATTATTTTCTTAAATATGCAAAGCATTACTCTGTGTTTAGTGTTGTTCAGAAAGCAGCTGCCCTAGAGCATTGCTGCTGTGTACTAATCTTACCAGATTAGCCTCTAAATATTTCAGACTCTTAGGTAAGAGCTCTTATTAGTATTTGCCAAGTTCTCTTTACTGTACCTGATAAGCTTTATTATAGAGAGCCCCAGGCTTCCATGGTCACAGCAGAACAGTGTTGTGTGAGAGGAAATGTGAGTGTAAGGAGCAGTAAGGACAGCACAGACTCCATTTTCGTGCTGAGTTCCCTGCCTGGGAGCTATAGCTGTGACTCTTACACACCACTGTTGTAAGGGGTTTGGTGGCTCAGCAGAGATTATTTATACCATTTACACCAGACATTCAAAAGAGGATGTGGGGACAAGATGGAGCACTGAGGTGCTGAGAATGAGGCTGCACTGAAGCTGTTTTGTTTGAAGGGAGCAAATCAGTGCCAACAGTAGCACTCCTGAGCAGTGGGTCACAAATGTTTGCGTGCTCAGTTCCGCTTCCTCGTGCGGGGTTATTGTGTTTACCTTGGGATCCCAGTACATTTCCCTTGGGATCCAGATTAAAAGCTGTAGGATGAATGCTGGCTTTGGTCTCAGTTCTTGGTACTGCTGTAAAGGCTCCTGCACTGATGTCCATGAGAGTTTCAGATAAAGTTCAACTGGTAACTTTATTTTCCATCCCTCGTCACTTTGCTTTATGCAGTAGAACAGGAAAGGTGGCAAAGGGTGACTTTGCAGGAAGATGTGAGTTCTGACAGTGCTAAGCCACAGCACATCTGCCACTTCTCAGCCAACAATTCTGCTGAGCACTAGGCTTGCTTTGTGCAGAGAGACAGGACAGCAGAAAATGCTTTTAGACAGGTGTTTGAAACAGAAAGTTGAGTGGTTCAAATATGAGTAAAAAACATAGCTGGTTATGGCTTTTCAGTGACTGAGGGTTTTTTCATTTTTTTGTTTTGGCTTTTCATTTTCAAATGCAACAATTTATCCCATATCTACTGGCATACAGGTACCAGTTCAGAGAACACCCAAAGCTGACTTAAGCCATTCCATGAAGTTCCTTCCATTAAGTAATGAAGTCGTTTTTGAAAGGGTGTGGAAGCTTTGGTTTGGGGTGTTTATTTCTTAGTTTCAGTAAGTGGTGTATGTAAGGCATGCATAATTACTCTGATACACTTTTGGAAGTGAACATGGAGGGAAAGCATCCTTTTCCCCTGTTCATCATTGCAGGAAAGCAGAAACAAAGTAATTTGCATATTTCAGCAGGTGTGACGTAAGCTTTTGTGACTTTCAAACTCATTTTAAACCTCTACTACTGATAAATGTGCCCCGTAACTTCCTAGTGGTGCACTAATTTGAGACATCAAATTTCACAGTTACAGGATCAGTGTCTCTGGGGGTTCACAGATCTTAATCTCTAGTGCCAAAGGGAAAATCAGTGTCTTTACCATTGACTGTGTTAATCCCTTTCCACGCTCTGTTCATAAACACAGTGAATGGGGTTGCACAAAGAGAGTTTTCCCCAAGTAGCATCTCTCTGGTGGTTTGGCACCTCGGAGCACATCTGTGCAGCTGCTGTGCTGACCATGCAACATAACTTTGGTGTGAAGTTCAGTCTTCTCCAATAATTTGTCTTTGTGTCATGAACTAATTCAGATACCAGACTTAGCAAAATGATCGCAAGCAGTTTCACACAAATATTTTAGGCAATAGGTTTAGATGTGGTTAAATATCTTTGTCATCAAGAATTTCTCTTGACTGTTGACTGTTTGACTTGACTACTTGTCTGGAAAAATTTGATTTTCAGTGGAAGTATGTGGAATACTATTATTTTGATTTTTTTTTTTCTTTGAAGGCAGAAATTCAAAAAGGAAATCATAAAGTTATTTGGCCATTATATCAAGCTGTTTTCTGTGGGATAGGCACAAAATAGTGCAGTTCAGCAGAAAAAGTCACATAAAGGAGATCATTTTACTTTTCGGTCAGATTGGAGCTGGCCCATACTAATTGCTAAATGGAAGCTAATCAAGCTAATAGGAGTTCTCCCTAAAATTATTGTTAGGGTATTTCTAGTGTGATGATTGGAAAGTATTTCAGGTGAAAATCAGTGCTGAAGCCAAAGTGGGGGTATTCCTGGTGTTTTGTGGGCTTACAGTATTTCTCCAAAAAGAAGGACTTTAGGCTGCCTGGGTTCCTGTTAGGCATTCCCATTGCTTAAGTCCAAGGACTTCGTCTGAGATTGTTAAACACCTGCTCTGGAACCCAGTAGAGGAGAGTGACCACAGGGCTACAGCAGGCAGGAGGAAAAGGAGCTACCTCCATTTCCTTGCTGCCCTCTCATGTGTTTGTTAATAACAGCATTGTGAAATATCTGTAGTTAATAATGATTTAGTCTAACTGAAATGTTTTCAGAAAAGATAAATGCAACTGTTACTACTGATGAATGCTTTGTGACTCTGGAGAAATAGGAATGGCAGTGTGAGCTTCTGATGGAAGTTATTATATTGGATGAATAATCTCTATAATTGCCGCCTTTTGGTTTGTCGTGCCTGAATCCTGCCTGATAGGGGTGTGTGAAGAACTGTGTCTGTCTGCAGTGACTGCACAAATACTTCTTGTAGTGCATCTCCTCTTTGACTTAGTCAGTATCTTCTCAGATTGTCATCCCAGCATCCCTTGTTTTTCCCATGGCAGGCTGAGGGCGGGCAGGAGGTCTGGGCCACGCTGGATTAGCATTGGTGCTGTTGTGCACCCTTTGCTCTGCACTGGGGATTGCTCTCCTCTGTCCTCACTTATTTGGCATTTTCACTTCTCAGACATAACCATCTACCCGGATTGACCAAAGATGCCAACATAAGCACTTGCCAAAAGGCAGCTCTCCTCTTCCCCAGCTGCCTCAGCCTGTTTTCCTTTTCAGAAACAATCAGGGGCATATGATGCTGATTCAGAGAGGGATTTGTTCCATCTCACTTCTGCGATTCAGGCATTTGGGAGGAAAAGGTAGAATGTGATCCTTCAAGATATCCTTGAAGAGATGTCAGACTTGAGTTTGGCTAGCAAGGAGTTAGGCTCCCCAGGCTGGGCAAAACATCGTCCATCATCTCAAACAACAGCCTCTTTCTAGTCCTAAGGGGACAGATCTGTGGTTCTGCAGGCACTTGGAACCAGATCCTATTCTAGAGAAGGAAAGGACAAAACGAGAGCACTTCCTGCTTCAGGCCTACACCAAAGCTCAAAGGTGCCATTCTGGCCTTCTTGGTAACAGGGATATGACAGAGGAGAACGTTGCTCTGAATTGAAAAGGCCATGCTTGGAGTTCTTATTAGTCTATTTATTGAACAGGATTTTTCTGTCCAAAAGTATCATTTGCTATGTATAAAGCTTAAAGAGTTGTTAACTTTTTCATAGATGCATATGCATAGCAGACCAACTGTGCTTCAAACTTTACAGATTTTGGGCTGTATAGCATCTGTGACATGTCCAAGGGACTGTACTAAATCCCATTTCGTGAGTACTATCTTTGGTGCTGCTGTACAAGCAATGTGCCCAACAGCCAGATATTTTAAGGGTCTCAGTCCTCAGCTAGAAATGTGAAGCTGCTCTTCTAAGCTGATATGTGGTGTCTCATCCCACATTTGGTTTGCTTTAAAGACGAAACGTTTGGGGGCATTGAAAGTTCAGCTCAATGCAAGCAGACAGAAAGCTGATTTGGGGATGTTTGGGGGTTTTTTGGGAGGGTGGAGAGTAGTGTTGGTTGGCCCCTTCATAAAAACAGGGAGTAATCTGAAATACAGAATCAGCCAAAACCACAAACTCTGATTTAGACCTACTTGGCTCTTCTGAATCATCATGGGCTCTGCACACTGAGTCAGCCAAGAGCTGGTTTTCTCTTCAGTGTTGTGTAAACACAAGATGTTTCTCTGGGCTAAATATTATTAAGTTAAAAAGTCATGTTTATTTGTCCTGTATAAAAAAAATGATTAATACAGAAAGTTACCATCTGGGGAGATCTGAAAATTCTTTTCTTTTACACTTTCTTGCTCAGCTCAGCTTTGTATACAGATCACTTTTAAGGTACCCTGATTTTTTCATTTGATTCTATAAGTGATTATTCTTCGGATCAAACCACTGGCAAGGCTTCCTGTATTACCTTTGGAAATTGTAATTTCATTTAAAGTAATTAAGGAAAACCACAGGACTTAATTCATAGTTGTACCACGATGTGGTATGAATTCTTAAAATTTGAAGGGAAGGTTGTGCAGCTGCTGAGCACATTTTCAGGGAAAGCTTTAGATCTGAACACAGAGAGGGATATGTAAATGTGGCATGGGGGCTTAATTAGGATGCTCTATGCTGACCAGGAGATTTTTCTCTTTGCATCTCTTCACAGTACATGTGAGAAAATGTTAACAAGCCCTGGAATGTTTTTGCTGTGCTGAAATTTGTGACCAGTTGTGGGGGGGGTTTTCCTCATCTTTCTTTGTTTACAACTTCTAAGATGTAATGCTGCTGAGAAAAAGGTTGTATGACATTAGGAAAGTAAGAGTTATGGAAAAGGCAGTTCTGAGGGTGGGGGATTAAAACAAAGCCCCGCACCCCACATCTGAGAGCATACAGAGATGCAATACCAGCTCTGCAGTAGAATTATAATCCCTTCCTTGTCCCCCAAACCAACAACAGCCATTAAAGACATGGAAAAGGTGACTGGTGTTTATCTTTTCTTCCCTCTTTCCATAGTGCGGCTCCATGACAGCATATCAGAAGAAGGATTCCATTACTTAGTCTTTGACTTGTAAGTATTTGTTTTGGATTTGTTTACCATGTTGGGGATGGGCTGTTCAAACCTGGAGATGCAAGTGCAAGCTCACAAGATAAATGCCTCGTTCTGGTGCAATGAGCTGGAGAAATAGATGGAAACACCTGGAAGGACAGGAACATATTTGGTCATTTGCATATGCAAGAACTCAGTTGTAAGTGTCACTGTAAGGATTCCATTTATTCCATAAAAACTGGTAAAACTCCACTGGTGAGGTGGATTTTAATATAAAGTGTAGGTATGTAAGTAAAGGTTGTGTGATGCCTGCCGAAATGAAGCAAAGACTTGGAAAAAAATATTTGCTGCAAGCCAGTTGTCTAAAGGAAAGATAAAAAAAGTCATGTGGGACACTGATTTCTCTACAGAAAATCTCTACTGCTGGATTAAAAAGGTAAACCTGAGTTTAGAGAGGGAAAGATTATTTTAGTATTTCATTCCTGATTGATATCTTACTCATTTATAATGTTTCTTTTTGACACCACTCAGAATGTAAAGTGTTCAACACATAGAAAGGAAGTTTCCTACTGATATTCTATTTTGCATCAGGAATTTAGGTCCCATGAGTTGTTCATGTAGTGACTGGGCCTGTATGGAGCTTGTTTTTTCCAGATAAGGCTGTTTAGTGGAAGCAGGGATGGTGACAGCATGATTTTTGTGTCTCAGGCTCATAACTTGAAAAGAGAAACTCATTTCCTCATTCTTCCCTGGGATGGGCAAACTTTTCTACTCACTTGAAAAGTTACTGCTTATGGTTTTGGATATGAACAAACCTGAATGATAGGAATTGTATTGCAAAACTAACTTAAGTAAAATTATCTCTTTAAACTGTAAATTTTTCCAGTGCAGTTTATGGTTTAACAGACAACACACCCACCCACCTACCCAAAGAGCTTTCTTAGCACCCTCCCGTGGTTTTGCTGGTTAGAATGAGAATACATTATTTCCCCAGAAGTGGGAAATAGCTCATTTCTAAGCATACAAACAGAAGTATTTACATTCAGCATGGCTGTTAGAACCTGAATCTTTCTGCACACAAGCAATCATGTGCTTTCATGTTCAAGTTACATTCTGGTTTACTTTCTGACTTAACTTTTTAAAAAGAAATCTCTAAAGACTTCTTCAGCACTAGATTTCAGACTAGAAATATACAAATATTAAAATAGTCTGTCTGCAGTGAAGGCATTTGGGACTCAAATCCTAACTGTGCTCCACAGAAGCTTGTATGTGATTTGTGTCTATCCCAGGTAAGTGCTGGGACTGTTGGCTTCGAAATGGCTCCAGGGCACAACACACATATTTGTTCTCTGACATGCACTGGGGTTTGTTATGGTTGTTTTTTTTTTGGTTTTTTTTTTTCCCTCCCTTAAGGGCTACAAAGGAAATCTTTCTATGTGGAATTGGAAAAGGCTTCTTAATTCAGAACATTTCTAAGAAGTGCATGCAAAATTCTTAGTTCTAGGGACAATATCCCTTTTAAAAAACAGTGGCTATTTTTTTGTTGTTGTACTGCTGTACTGTGAGAAACTCTGCTATACTATAATTGCAGTTAGTCCACGTCTGCCTTAAATTTAATATATGCCAGACTTATCTCAGGGGGTTATGATTGTGATATGAACTAGAATATTTGAACAACTTGAGAATTGTAGATAACGGTATCTAGATCTCAGTAGTAAGGGTGCAAATAGAAGCCTGTGTTCTGCAATAAAATGTTAATGCCTAACCCAAAGATACTGCCTTGGCAGAAAACTAGATTCCACAGGAAGCGTTCTGCCTTGGCTGGAACTTCCTCTGTTCCCTGTCAGTCCCATTCAGGACAAACAGAGGAACAGCCTCAAACATATAAAGCTTTTATGTTTTGGCCATGTGGTTTGAGGGTTTTGTAAAAATTACTTATTTTGCAAAAAAGAAAATGTCTAAATGGCAGAGGCAGTGACTTTGCTGACTGATCGTTGTTTCTGGAGAAGCAGCAGGTTGCATTTTTGAGAATTTTTTGCCAAATTACTGAGAGTGCCTGTTCACAGTTGATTTTTCATATTCATTGCTTTAATGCTTACTAGTATTATTTATTAGTGAAATTTCCCCCTTTACAAATGTGGTTACTGCTCTGTTGACAAGTACATAAGAGCTGCCATGATGAAAAGATACTGTATGCACTTCTTGAACACACAGACCAAGAACGTGCTTTTCTTTATTTAGTTTTTATTCAGCAGGAGCCTGACTGTGGTGTAACACTGTCACTCCACCCACACATGCCATCCTGTCATTTTCTTAATGATTTCTTTCAGACTGTGTGGGATTTGGTATGGCTGTTTCCTCAGAAATTTCTTTCAGACTTCATCCCACGTCAGAAAGTGAAGGGGAAGACTGCCCTTTCTGTGGATAGGAAAAAACAATCATTGTTACTTTCTGTTTTGAATTTCTAATAATCTCTTTGGATTAAATGCCACAGAGATGTCTGCTGCCTGTTGCTTCACTTGTATACCTGAGGCTGTGCTTTCATCTGGAGAAAGAAACAGTGTTTAATGTATTCTCTTACAAACATGCTTTTGGGTGAACAGTTCTGCTGTCAAATGGGAAGGCGGGAGTCTCTGTGGAAAATGGGTACTGAACAATGAACTTCATGAATTTAATAATGGACTTCGTGAAGTTTTTGCCCCTCTTCCCTATTGGTTAAGGCAGCTGCAGTCAGGATTTGCGTCTGTTGGACCATTTCAGTTGCTAAGCACGAATGAGACTGTCTTCAGTGTTAATGATATTAGATGAGTTCAAATCCAATCAATTCTGTCAGTATTAATTGCTGTATCTGAATGGAAACAGCTGTAGCACTTGAAGACTCTCTTGTGCAAGTCAATGAGATTCTCTATTTTCAGTGTCTCCTTTTCTAATGCACTTGATGAGATGCAACAATTGGTATGTTAAGAATCCTGGCCTTGCTTTTGGATTCTAAGTGCAGGGACCATACTGCGTAGAATAAACAGAAAACACAAAAAATAGCCTAATTTGCAAAGCAGTGTTTGCCTCAGGTAAATGCCTGTGCCTCTATTTCAGAAGCAGAAGGGCCACAGATGAATTGAATAATTCTGTGGCCACTGTAAGATGCTTCCTCCCAGCTCCCATTATGAAGGCAGCTGAAGACGTAAATGTAAGCTAGGAGGAAACCATGCCAGTGTGACCATCATCAGAGGCTGGTTTAGCTGTCTGTGCTAATTTGTGTGTTTCTTTTAATTATTCTCTTATATTTGCAAATATAAACCAGCAGTTTTTCTCAAAGCAATGTGTAGTGCCTTGGTGTTGCTTCATGCTGCGTGTGCCTCTTCCATGTAAACAAACCTGTGTGCTTTATTGGTTGCCACTTTAGTATGCTCTTCTCAAAAATCACAAAAGGACCATAGCAATTTGTACAAACCAGTAGCTTTTAGGTTGTATCCTGAAAGTTACTAGAGCTTAGATAATGAATGGCCTGTCATGAAATGCATCTTCCCAGGATCCAGATACCTATCTGTGTAAGGCATTGCGATCCATTCCCATTTGCATCCTGCAGGGAGATAGTACCTTGGCATCTGCTCTTGTGACTTTATGGTGAAGGACCCAAGTCATTTGGGAGTAGCTTCCTGGAACCTGCAGACTGTCCTGCACTGGGATGTCTGTGACCTTTACTGCTGCAGGGGCACCTTGCTCAGGGACACTCAACGAGCCAAGGCCATGAGCACGGCTGTCGTGGTTTGCCCAGAGGCTCAGAATGTGCAGCTGGGTTCTGTCCTCTCTTCGTGCCCTGCACTGTGCTGCCTTCATTCATTGTGGCCATTTAGCTCATTTGGGAGAGTTGTTCATAAGGTATCCGTTGGAGTGACAGAGCATGGGAATTGCTGACTGCTTGTTTGGTTGTCACTGAAATTCACCTGCTCTGTTCCTGCTTTAATCTTTTCATCATTTAACAATGGTTGTGAATACCAAGCAAATGTTTAGTGTCAGTAAGTAAGATTTCATATCCCCTTCCACCCTCTGTGCTGGAGAAGAACAAACATCAATTTGGTATTTTCTTCCACTGAAAGTCACTTTGATGACTAAAGATTCTTGTTTTCTTTCTTTAGCTTGGATCAAAAAAAAGTGTTTTAGGAAAGAGTATGATCAAAGGATGCTTTGTTTTTTCATTCATCACAAAGTGAGAATTATTCCTCTTTACCAGAACTGTGGCAGACAAATATATATGCAAAAAGGAGTTAAGAAAGATTGTCAAAATATGCATCAATCAAATATTTTGTGCTACAGCAACCAAAGCCAGTCTCTGGAAGGTAGAAGACAAAAAGAGAATACAAATTAGGCAACAAGCTACTTTACCTCCTCTAGATTTTACTCCAGAGTTTTGTACAAAATAGCTCTCGGTTACCTGAAAGTCTCTGCATTGAGAATCAGTAAGTCATAAACTCAGAAAAAGGATGGTGTAACCCAAATATAAATGAAAAATGAAAATCAGATTCTTGAACTGGCCTTCCCCAAGAAAGGAGCTGGGCTGCTGGTTAAGCAGGGCATTTCTTTCATCATTTAATGTGGCTGAAAACTGGGTTCTTCAACAAAGTGTTAGTACAGCAGTTTGCAAATCAATGTTACAGTTCTAAACAGAGTATTCTCACCTTGTGTTTTTTAATCCTAATAAACTTAATTGTATTCAATACTAATTGTGTTCACTGTAGTATGGATTTTTAAGCATCTCAGTCTTTTAAGTATCTTGTTGCACACTCAAGCTTTTATGTTTGGGAGTTTATTGGAAATGCAATGTGCTAATACTCACATTCGTAACCAGTAATGAAATACAAACATTGATCTTTCATCTAGGAATTATTTATGTAAGCACCTGTATATGTGAAGAATTGCATTTAGCTGTGCCAGTCTGTCAGCCTATACCATAGGAGAGAAATGTTACAGGAAGGGTCTTCCTGTGCTATAAGGTCCCCTCTTGTGACACAGGCAGACAAGTGTTATGAAATTACTGAAAAGCTCATTAATTTTCATTTTACAAGGATTGCCAGAAAACTTCTCCTGATTTTGGCCCTATATTTACTCATAGGTATTGTATGCTTGTGTATTACTGTACCAATATTATCCCTTACAACTCCCCTCTAGGGAGATCCAGGCTAATGCTTATCTTCAGTATTTATTTTGATCCCTCTTAACCTTTATTTTGCCCAGCTAAACTGGGTTTGCTTCTCTGAGGAGATCTGATAAGTGAGTGACTGGGTAGCATGGTAGCAATTTTTCTGTTCATGCTGCACTTTCAGTTCCCTTTTCTGGGTTTTAGTGACCAGAACTGGTACAATATGAGGAGGGATTTTACATTGCTGTCACACTATTCCGGATGCAATCCAAGATTGTGGCATCATCCTGCTCAGGGCTCATTCTGGACTGTGATCGTTGGGATATAAAACCACAGTTTTATTGCTTTTTAACCCCTTTCTAACCATTAAACTGCTGGTTGTACCATGAGCTCCTGAGTATGCAATGATGCACAGCCACTTCTGTTACTGGCCCCGGGATCATACAGTTCTTCCCTTGTACTTAACTTACTTTCAGTGGTGCTTTGTCTAAGCTATTCCTACTTTCTCCACAAAGATAAATGAAAATTTTCTAGGAAAAATCTGCTGTTAAACTGATTAATGTACCCTGATTCTACTGATAGTTCCTTTGCAATTCAGTAATGCTCTTTCTAGCCACAGCACAAAAAGCCAGCCCCTCTGGCACCTGGGTACACCTCTGTTGTGATTTGCTCTACAATGAATTAGCCTTTTCCTTTTTTAGCATTGTTGTATTTTAGCATTTCTTACCTTTGCCTTCTATTGCAGTTTTCAAATGATCCTGAATTGTACTGAACTTCAGCCACAATTTTCCTGGCTGGTCAGTTCCCTTTATGCTTGTAGTTTTACTCCTTCCTTTTGACATCCATAACTGATGTCCAGCATCTTGCCCAATACGCTGCTGCCCTTGGCTTTTGTTTTCTAATTATGATTGCACTTCCACCACATCCATTTTATTCATGTAATGATTTGGATGGACAAACCTTCCACTTTAGTTCCTGCACCTTGCTGCAAAACCTCTTGCATTTCTGTACAACTATTTCACTTACTCCTCTCTGACTTCTCCCTGTCAAGTTAATTTAAGGTGCACATTTTCACTTCTGAAATCTCCTTTTCCCCATCTTGCTTTTTGTAACAGAGTCACTGGAGGTGAATTGTTTGAAGATATAGTTGCAAGAGAGTATTATAGTGAAGCAGATGCCAGGTAAGTAATTTGTTTTTCTAATACTGCCTTTGATAATTATAGGATAGTTACTTAAATATATCCTGGTGTTTGGCATCAGTTTCCCAGCATAGTCTGTGAGACTCCAGGATTTCTCCAGGAGTTCTCTTAGACTTGGAAGGGCAGAGTTTGGCAGTTTGAGCTCACGACTGTGTGGTGGAGAACTCGTGGGACATCTTGGTGTCTGCTGATCTGAAAAAGCTGAAATTGAATCTCAGTTAGTTAAAATTTTACTCATTGTTTCCTCTGCAATCTGGACATAACAGTTCAAGTATCTCATCCATGGATTCTTAGCTTTGCTGATCAAAGATTGAAGCATAAGTTGGTCTTAAAAGAATTTTGCATTAAATATTATTTTTTGTTCTCAGGCCTGAAGTGCTAATTTCCTTTTCCAATTAGAGAATTTTAGTTGTGTTTCATCAATAAGCAGTTATACTGTGCATCTCATAGTCTGAGCTCAAATATGAAATATCTGGCAATTTTCTGCAAGTGCTTGTTGAAAAACTTGAATAATAAGTTAGCAATTATCATAATTTGCATGCGTAAAGTATCAGGGCCACTCCTGTCATGTTTGTCCTCATATAATAAATCTTAAATTTTGTCATAAATTTAAGAATCCTAAACATTGTGGTCAATTACTCTATAGAAAATATGTTCTACCACCACACTCTTAATATAAATTGATCTCAAAGTAAATTTAAAGAATCCTTATGTTTCTGTGTGTTTACAAACACACCCCCCCTAATAATACATATTTAGTACATGAAATTTTAAATTATGCCTTTACATTTGGAGATCTTTGGGAGATGACCAGAAAGAATTAAGTATTCCTAACAACAACAGTAGGACTATAATGAACAGACGAGAAGTTACACTGACTATTAGGAAGCTTCCACTTCCAGATCTTACTGCATCTCTATGAATGGTAGGAAGATTAATATTTTTGGCATTTAAATAAAGAACAGCGCACAGCAAAACACCCTGTAGAAGAGGAAACAGCAATAGCATTTAGGTGGGGTGGAAGAAGAGGAGCTATGTTGAAAAAAATTTCAAATAATTTTTTCCTGCTGTGATTGAAGCAAATTTCCAATATTGATGCCAAAGGCCAGTATATGTTGTCCTTGTGTGTTTTTAAGGTAGCTGGGTTTTAAAAGGAAAAACTGCAATGATGATTTCTTCTGGTCTAGAATTATAATATATTGGAAGGGGCTGTGCCTATATATGTGTGTATATATATATATATACTATATCTATATCTATATATATAGATATATGCACATTTCATTTTTTCAGTAAAAATTTGACCAAATTAGTGAGATATCTAGTTATGATGCATCTCTGTATTTTGTACATTTATATATACAAATATATTTGTATATATAAATAGATATATCCTCTGTGTGTATATGTGTATCCCTCTAGCAATAGTTGCTGTTTTCTGTGGATGCCTCTCCCAGGACTGTCACACTGGTCTGCTCCTGCAAGCCCTTGCTCACGCCAGTAGTCTGTACTCAGACAAACGGTGCAGTGAGTTATGAACTGCTTGCCTAAGAAAGGGTTTTCAGGCTTGGGCTCCAGTTACTGATTATGACCATTCCTTCTGAATGCCATGGTCAAAAGGTTTTGGATGAGCAGCATCTTGACTACTGTCTATTAATTAGCATCACTCACTTGCACCACAACGATGTCTTTTAAAAAAAAGCTAAGCTCTTGTGGTGCCAAAAGACATCTGAAGATGTGCTTTTTGGCATCATAGTCTGGCCAAAACTTGCAAACCTGGGTGTGGGAAAATAGGTGCTAGTTCAGTTACTGCAAAAGCACCAAACTAAAACATTTGTCTTAATTTTTATGTGAATTTTCACTCCCCAAATTACTCCTAACTAAACTAGAGCTGGACACTATTTTAAATGAAAATGCATGTCACCTTTTTCTATGACTTGGCTTTATTCTACCAACCGTTTTAAAGAAACCATTCAATTCAAAATGAAAAATGTTTTGCTTTTCCTTAGCTTTTGACTTCTTTTGTTTCATTTGTCTTCTGTATATCATCTCATTTATGACCATTTTCTAGTTTCAGCCCTTGTTATAATGTTAACTTCACCACCAAAAATTAAGAACACCAAAACATGCCACTAATTGTTTTACTGCCTCCACTTTATTTTTCCTGTGGCCGTTTATGGAAACTGGAAGAAGCTTCCATACTGCTGAATGAAAATACAGTCCGATGATTCTGTCTCACAGGTGTCATATGTTCCACGTTAAATGTCTTTTTTTGTTTGGTTTTGGTTTTTCGTTTTTTGGATGTATTGGAGCTGGAAATATCTCAGCAGTGTTGTTCCAGTTCAAACAGCAATCAAGACTTGTCCAGAGGTGTAAAATTATTTTTGTTCTTTAACTTTTTCTTTTAAGTTTTATTTTTATTTTGTATTTAATGTGATTATGTGCCTTTAAAATGTTCTCCCTTCCATTCTGCCCTTGTATCTTTGCAGTCATTGTATACAGCAGATTCTAGAAAGTGTTAATCATTGTCATCTAAATGGCATAGTTCACAGAGACCTGAAGGTCAGTATCTGGTGCCCATCAATTGGATATAAGAATTTTGGGGTTTTCTTTCCGCTGGGTAGGGGCAGAGGGTGGGATGTCTGCGATGTTCCCTTGCCTATCCTAGTCACTTTCCGAACAACCGGTCCAACCAATAATGCATGACGCCTCTTTCCAGTTTGCAAGTCTACAGGCCTAATATACATCATGGCAAAAGGGGGAACGGTTGCCCAAAATCCGTCTCTTGCCAAGGCGCTGGAGTTTGGCCCCGCTGTGCCAGGCGCTGGGGCTGTCCCTGTGTGGCTGTGCGGGCACAGGAGGTGACCCCTGGCTGTGATGTATGTCAGCTTGCAGATGTGACCGCCGCGGCTGTGCTGGGGCCCGCGGGGCAGTGGCAGAACGAGCGGCCGCACGCTGCTGCGCTCGGGTGCGACGAGCCCTCAGGCCAGTGCCGCTAATTGCCGGCTAAATTAGGCGGCTAGGAGCTAATTATTGACCCGGAGTACCTGGCTTGGAGGGGCCTGGGGACTACCTCCACGGTCGCTGCGATTTCTAACCGTTTCTAGAATTCTTCAGTCCTCTGTGAAGGCTCTGAGTAAGCGAGGAGGAAAAAGCACAGAGGATGCCAGATATTGAATACGACCTTGAATTAGTGGCAAAATTTCTTCCTTTTAAAAATTACCATTAAAAAAGACCTTGGTGTTAATTTCCAAGCAAGCCAAGGCAGCCGCCCCGCCGCCTGTGTCTGAGGGCAGCCCCGCGCCGCGGGCGCCGCCCCGCGGAGCCTGAGGCCGTCGAGCTCCGAGCGGGGCGGCGCGGAGCAGGGCAGGCCGGGGCGGGAGCACAGCCACGCCCGGCCTCGCCCTCGGCCGCCGCCCCGCCGCCTGGTGCTGGAACTAACGGGCGCCCATGGTGTTTGCATGCAGTCATTGCATTCAGCAGATCCTGGAGGCCGTGCTGCACTGCCATCAGATGGGCGTGGTCCATCGCGACCTCAAGGTGAGTGCTGCTGCCCCGCCGCCCTCCCGGAGCAGCATCCCTGCCCCACAGGGCCGCCAGCAGCCGAAATGTAAATGCTCCCCTCTTTTTATTTTCCCCCTTGGTTCATTTGATTTTACCTTGACTTCACCTACATGCAAGAACAAGCTCGTGCTCACCAGAGGGAATCTGCTCGAGGCTGGCCAGTGCCTGGCTGTCTAGCACTGGGCGGTACAGGGAAAACAGAAGGTGCTTTTCAAGCACGGTGTGTTTTTGTTGAATACGTGGTCTTCCTCCGTCATCCAGAGCTCTGGGAGCTTTTTCTCTCATCAGCAGAATTTTTAGTGCTTCTGGGAAGCACAGTGGCCTTTGCATGCCATGCATCTTATAGTGACAGAAGGCCAGCTGCTCTGGGATCGCTGACACACAGACCTCTCTCTCCTGCAAATGATGGCTGGGCTACCAAAGGTCTTTAAAAACCAGGAATTTCTACAGTGCTCTCACCACACCCACCTGAGGAGTCCAGTTCCTTCTGGATGAGCTTTAACATTGGGATAGAAACTTTTCTAAAGAAAACCCTGTGCAGAGAGAGCATTACCTCTTTCTTAACTGTACATCTCCAAATGGGTAGAAGAGTCTGCTGCAGGAATGCTCTCTGCCTTCTCTTCTCCAAATATGTTGGCAAGGAAAGAAGCAAGACTAGATAATTTTCTTTTACTGTGAGGCTCCAAGGGAGAAGGCTGTCCCAGAACTCATAGTAAGCTTGCCTTTTGGGCACTTGAGCTTCACAATCCACAAGGAAAAGAAGATGGTTTGTTTTGAAGTCAGATGGAAGTCTGAGCTATCAGATCCTTTGTAAGGCAGAGAAAAAATGGTGTGTGCGCTAAGGCAGCAAAACACATTAATCCCTTGTGGCATGGATTCTTGGGCTTTAGTTTTT
Organism: Anomalospiza imberbis; assembly: GCF_031753505.1. Lineage (NCBI taxonomy): Eukaryota > Metazoa > Chordata > Aves > Passeriformes > Viduidae > Anomalospiza > Anomalospiza imberbis. Next base: position 45,658,529 of record NC_089684.1, on the reverse strand, counting down.
TCCTGAAGGAGTTCTGAGGAGCAGAAATTTCCTCCTAGGATATGTGTTTCCAGTGGTTATCATGAATAATAACGTTGGAATCAGAATGCTGTCGCCTTTCTTGGCAACTTTCACTCCCAAACAAACTGTTTTTGTCTGACCTCATAAGGTTCATAAAGGAGCATAAAGAGGTTTGCTCCAAAAGCTCAGCGAGCAGGATGAGTTTCAAAGATGCAGACCCCAAATTTTTTACTCATTTTGCACTTCCAGATTTTCCTTTGTCACATTTGTACAACAGGACAAATCTCTGTGCAGTCTGTAAATCTTGCATGGCAGCTAGGTAATGTGGAATGAGTTTAAAGGGAATGATGTCAGATTTGTCCAGCTGCTCCAGCGGTTCCTGTCCACGCTGTACATGCAGTCCTAAGCTTCTAGCATCAAAAGGAATTTAAAAAGCCAGGATCGTAGCTATCCAAGCTGATGGAATAAAGGATGCTTTCTATTACTTTTCATATGTTCACACAAAACAACTTTTTCTTTGGGAACGCACTAAATCCAGCTGTTGCCTGCTCCAGACCATGTGTGGATTTCTTATTCTGGCAAATCCAGGATGAATTGAAAAAACAGTGTGAGAAAAAGTCTCTGCCAAGCTGTGGTGCCCGGTTTCATTTGGGAAAGTGAAAACTTCAGGAAGCAGAAAGCCATCCTTCTTCAGTTACAGCTTTGTGGCAAAAGCCAAAAAACCCATAGAATTAAGTGAAGGACTGTGGTGAAATCCAAGCAGAACACCATGTGCTGAAAAGAAGATGCCAGGAGCAGAACAGCAAGCTGTGGAAGGTGGTTATGGGCTGGCATGGATCCTTAAATTGCAAAACTTGATGATGGATTTTTTTCCAATAACTCAGTCCACGACATGATGGCATGCTTGGGGGTGGGGAGATTTTGGATGATCCTGTTTTATTTAACTTTCCTTCTACGCTGATTTAGTAGCAAACAGACAGGAGCTTTTGCAGCCTCTTATGACCTGCAGAAGTGCTTTTGCTGCTCTGTTTGTAAACACTGGCTTAAGTTAGAATGGTAGTGGATCCTAGACCCAGAAAAAAATTAACTTATCAGTGGCAACCTGGCTTTACCAGCTAGTAAAAGTGCACTTCCTGGTAGGAATTCCAGTTCTTGTCAGGCCGTAGCCTTCCTGCTTTTGTGAAACTTCTGTGATTTTTGTGGTTAAGACCCTCTTACCTTCCACCAGAGAGTGGCTGCTTTAGGTATATTCAAGGAAAAATACACAGAGCCTTAAATATTTGATATCTTAAGGATTAATGACCTTTGAAAAAGCATGGCATAAATGGTGTTAATTTATTTGTAAGTAATTTTAGCAGTTAACAGTGCCATTGTGCATGCTTGGCTGCTGCCCATCGCTGGGGAGCGCAAGGTGACACCACCGAATCCAGGGAACAAGTCCTGCACGTTGCTGTTAATGTTTCCCAAGTAATTGCACTCGTTCCCAGTTAATGCATGATAATTACCCACGTGCCTCTGGCCAGCCTCAAATGGCTGCTGCATGTTGGTTAAGCACACAGTCCCACTTGGCATGGCCCAAAAGGCTGTTGTCTTTGGCATGGGAGTACATCAGGAATTCTGGTGGAACATACTCATCTGTTAAAGTGGTACTTCTGCAGAGAAGAGACATGCAGTGGAATAAAAAAACAATCCCAAGAGGAAAACATAAGCTGAAAAAGCCAACAAAAAACCAAAGCAGCATCAGAAAATGCAAACCCAGTGTTTTGAACAGAATCACTTTTTGGGAAAGCGTTACGTGCTCGGTGGGGTAGTGCTTGTATTTCATCCAAAAGGATGAGGCTTTTCACTGCTTTTGGCTTGCTTGAAGGTCACAACCAAATAGGATCATCTGTTGCTTTAAGAGGTTTGTACAAGAACAGCATTCCAATAATTAATTACTGTGAACTTGTTTCATTCTGAGAGGAAACCTTGCAGAACCGCGTGACTGTGTGTTGAAATTAGTGTTGTTAAATAGCAAGGAGTGTGATGTTGCTTAAATCAGTGTTGATGAAACTAGAGAAGAGTCCTCACCTATGCACTCAGTGTTTCATATAATGTAATTTAAACTAATATAAATACTGTATTTTGTTCTGAGGGCTCTTCATCTTAATTTTTGAAACTGCAAAAATAGAAGATTCATCAAGTAACTATTGGTGAAAGTTTTTTAATATTGTCTAGTCTATGACGTAGCTACAAAGGGATGAGTGAGAGAACAGTGTTGGTAAATTGCTGAAAAGATGTTCCTCCGGTGAGAGGGGAAAAAAACATCTTTAGACTAAAAAGTTTGTCAGGGCTCGTTGTGTTGTTAATTAATAGAAGTATTACTGTGGCTGAGGTCTTACTTAGGCTCAGGCATATTTTGCTGGATACCTGACATGTATTCAAGATAGGCTTTGCTGAAAGAGGCTTATGATCTTAATTGTTTCCAACCTCAGTACGTGCGTGGGATTAACTGCAATCACATAAATAGTCCCTTGGAAGCGATATGATTGCTGCTGGGTTGAATCTGGAATATGCCTTGAGGAGTTTGCAGGATTGAGGCCCCAGCACCAGCCTGGCTATAATGAAGTCCCTTGTCACAGACCACTGCAGAAATTGCTTTTGAGGAGTGACAGCAATACCCTTGAAAGTGAGGTTTTGTTATTCTGTAAATGTAGAACAAAACCTTTTTTAAAAACCATGGGGATTGGAAAGACGGATGTGGCAAGAAAATGCTTTGAGGATCACAGTTCTTTGAAATAATCTGTTGATTTCTACAGTACTTTTTAAATTGTATTTTTAAAGCAAACATTCATACAATAAAGTTGTCTTTGGGCAATTTACATTTGATGTATTTGTTAACTGGAGTTAAAATGATTAATTACGAACAGTAAAATGAACACAATTGTTATGTTCAAATCCTTTACCTTTAAGTGTGTGAGTGTACCATAGCATTTCATTTCAGATGTGACCAACATACCCTACAAAACAAAAGCAAGGTGGGAACTTTCACTAACTAATATTGTTATTTGTAAAGGTTCTCTGCAGGCACAAACGTGGGTGTGCTGAGAGATTTGCAACATAAATACACCTGCTCTCTAAATACAATCACAGGGCTGTTATTGTTGGGATGTCATGCAAAACATTTCTGTTTGGCAGTTGCAGATGCCTGATCCTGCAAACTCCATGGGCTAGACTAGTCATCAATGAGTCCCTGTCCTTTGGGAGTCTGCTGCCCCATTTTTGCAGTAACAAGTTCTTGGGAATCTCTGACCTGCCTTGTCACACCAGCGGGTGTCACAGCTCCACATGCCCATTCTGGCTCTCTTCTTCACACTGGCCTTAGTCTTGCTGGCATGAGCTCATGAAGGCTGGTTACAGGCCTGGTGGTTCTTTCCAGATAGGAATGGGAAGTGCAAGTTTTGCAATTTCATGGAAAAAAAGTCATGGGTTTCTTCTCATTTTCACTCCTCTAAGTATTTGTTCTTTTCCAGAGTACTGTTTAAAATGTATTTACTTATCTTTTCATCTCAATTGTTTTCTCTCTCTGAATAAAGCCTGAGAACTTACTTCTAGCTAGCAAATCCAAGGGAGCGGCAGTCAAACTGGCAGACTTTGGATTGGCTATAGAAGTCCAGGGAGAACAACAGGCTTGGTTTGGTAAGTAAATACCATTTTTTCCTCACCATTTATTCAGCATAGTGGTTAAGCCTTCCCAGCTGCCCCACTCTCAACCCAGAGTGAAATGTGCAGCTATGTGACTCTTTGACCCTGGAAAACCTGTTTCCTGATTCCTAGCTTGTTTTACCTTCCGTCATCCTGTAAATTTGACTGAGGTGCACACAACCCCTTTTCTCCTACTTTCTCCTGAGTAACTTGAGGCAGAAAATACAGGTGTAGAACCTGGGAGGGAGACTGGTGGTTTCCCCTCAGGTGACTGAGGAATGAGACAGTAGGGTAATACTGCTGAGTGTACCTGCCCAGTCATCAGAACATTTTGTCTGAGCAGGTCTCTGTCAGCTGGAAACATCTGAAAAATTGATTCTGAAACACTTTGGAATGTGACTTGAATGAAAGGGAAAATAGGAGGGATTGAGCACCTTAGCTTGTAGCCAGATACTAATTACAGATTGCTTGTTACAGTTAATGGATGCCACAAGGAGAATGGTGGAAAATATTTAATACTGGTAATTTTATGCAATAGTGCATGTACAATTGTGATACATGTGTCTCATGTACTACCCTCTTTGAACAGATGTGAAGCAGGAGGGAAAATTTATTATAAATCCCAAGTGGAAAAACATACAGAATAAAATATTTATAGCAGCTGCCTATTCTCCCTTAGAGAAGCTAGAAAGTACAGTTTGAAATGGAACAAAGTGGTTGTAGGCTTGGAACAGAAGCAGAAAGATGTTTCTGGGCAGTGAATTGGGAGTTTGAGTGTTCACGGCTATAAGTACATGTAGATGCACAGGCAGTGCCATTGGACATATGTTGGCAGCTTTATGAGCCAGCCTGTTGTTTTAAATCCAGTCTTTTTATAAATGGATTTTAGTAATCCACAAAAGACAGAGGAGATTGCTCTTGCACATCAATGAGCAGACCAGAACAAAAGGAGTGGAATAGAAACAAGGCAAAACACAAGTGTCAGGTAAACAGGAAACATCTCAAGAGAAAATCAGCAGATTGAAGATGACTTCAGCAGATTGAAGTTGACTTCAGGAATATTTTCTGTTCATAGTGTACCTGCAGGTGATGCAGAGGAGGTTGCAATGTCCTAAAAAATCTTGCGCTTTTTTTTTTTTTTTGTCATTTGGTTCTTATGAAAGGCTGGGTTTAGACTTATAGCATCATGAGGACTTGGGAGAAGGGAACAGAATGTCTTTAAAATATATATGTAAGGAGGAGTTAACAAGGTCATAAAAAGCAAGTAGCCTAAAGGGGGTCTTTCTTTTAAAAAAAAACTGTGGCACTGAATAAGATAAGTGGATTCTGTACCTTTTTTGGAACTTTCTTTGCAGAACGTGTCCGGAGTGGTCCAAGTGCCTTCCCTCAGCTTTAGGACTGCATTAGCAGGGCAGAACATGAACTCCAGTGGACTGGGCATTTTGAACTTTTTCTCACTTTCTTTCCTAAGATTTTTCTGCTTTCTACTGGATTCTGCAGCACTTAGTGACTCATGGCGTGCTCTGATGCTAATTATAGAATTATAACTCTGCATCAGTATGCTTTCCTTTTTTTTTTCTTTTTTTTTTTTTCTTTTTTCTCCCTTTTTTCTGGTGTAGTCCTCTGGTGTGGTGGTCTCTTTTCTGCTTCAACCATGGCTGTGCCTCAGCAGGAAACTGGCTTGAACTCTGTGTTTGAATACAACTGAATACTTTCATGGTTTGCATGTTTGTAAAACAAACTTGTTCTTTGCCTGTTTGTAGAAAGCCTTACAGGGTTTAGTTGAAACCTGCCACCCTCTTAGCAGGTGCTTAATGTACTGGGAAGGTGTCAGGCAGGTTGAGTCAACAAGGCGTGGATTTTGTCTTGGTCCTCTGGACGCTTGGAGAAGTCATACAAGTTTAGGAGTACAAGATACTGCAATCTTTTCTAGGCACTGCACAGTCACAGTTTCCAGCTTTGCAAATTGCTTTTGCTAACCGAGTTACTACAAGCAGCAACACTTTTCTGAAAAGTGCACACTTGTTTGGGGGTCCCTCTAAGCAGTTACAAAATAACCTGATAAATGACAGTTAACTACTTCCTTGTGTTCTTTTTTTTTTTTTTTTTTTTACTGAAATCAGGGCTGTGTACCCTTCTGTGTGAGCTGCTTTAAACCACTCAGAATATTGGGGAGAGACTATTTTATTAGAGCATGTAGTGACAGGATCAGTAGGAATCACTTCAAACTGAAAGAGAGTAGATTTGGATCAGATAATAGAATAAAATTGTTCCCTGTGAGGCTGGTGAGGCCCTGGCACCAGTTGCCCAGAAAAGCTGTTGCTGCCCCATCCTTGGAAGTGTCCAATGCCAGGGACGGGGTTTGGAGCAACCTGGTCTAGTGGAAGGTGTCCCTGCCCATGGCAGGGGGTTGGAACAAGATGATTTTCAAGGTCCTTTCAATCCAAACCGTTCTGTGGTTCTGTGTACTAAAACTGTACCAATTATTTCAGTTTAGATCTGTTTTGTTTCTTCATTGAGAGATAAGGTTAGCTAAATACTATACTTATTTTTTTTTGCTTTAGAGTTTATTTTCAAATCTTGCATAGTAATGTTCATTGAGCCATGCTAAGTTTTAAACTCAAGACAACTTTGCTTCCCCTTTAAAATGAGCACTGCACCCAAAAAGAGATATGGAACAGCACTCTATTTAAAGCCACTTAGAACATCTATTTTTCAGCTTCTCTAAGGAGCTTAAGATGTGTTTCCTGTGTGATAGTACTCCTTAACAATTCATAGCTTCCATATCAGAAGCCTGCAAAAAACAAGCTTATTTTTCATGACCATATTTTAGCTCTTTTCTCATTAGAATTTATGGAATGTGTTCCTTTATTTCCTCCTCCCACTCCAAAGTAATTGGCGACTGTGGGGCAAAGGCTTCTTTTTTTCTGCAGCTGTGCACTTTATATGTTATCACCATCTCTCGTGAGTTTTGTGGAATCCAGGGTGGTATTACACAAGTGGCATGTGGTCCTTCATGAAAGCCACTAAATTCTCACCTCTCAGGAATTCCCAAGCATTTATTTTAGGCCAAGATGCCTGAAAGAACAGACATCCTCACTGAAATGGTGCAGACTGTTAGTGATCGTTAAGTTTTTTTCTGTTATAGTGTCCTGAGAGAAGTAATATTTATACCTACATTTTGTATTTCTGCTCAGAGAACCAGCACTGCTCGTAATGAATAAAGGATGAAGAACATATAAATTTTAAAGGCCAGATTGCATCGGAGATGCTTCCTGTAAACTTTTGTAAAGAGGTTTCCAGAAGTGGAATGACTTGGCAGAAATGAGCTCTGCAGTAGAAAGATCATATTAGATGAAGCTCTAATTTTGTGCAACATATATCTCCTTACATACAGGATACAGTAGCTGCCCCTCTGTTTTGTTAGTTGGTCCCCCATCATGTCAGCATTACCTCTAGGTCATGTGCCGTAAAAAACAAATGGGCAAATACAGCAGTTCATGTCCGTGGCTTGGGAAACGTTGTCCTGGGTCTTGTGGGCCGAGACGAGAATCACTTGCTTTTTCCAGAGCACGTACAGGTTTTGACCAGAGTTGCCTTGCCTTTTGACAGGCTTTGCTGGTACTCCAGGGTACCTTTCTCCAGAAGTGTTACGAAAAGATCCCTATGGAAAACCTGTGGATATGTGGGCATGTGGTAAGAAGTTATTCTGAAAGTCATATTCAGTCCACTGTAGAGTGTCTTAAGAGTGAGAAATTATATCCAGGGTGCATTATATTGTCCATCAGAAAAGATACATAACATAATACAATACAGTAATTATTATAATAAAATTCAGTATTAATTTCTAGTAGAGGTCATTGGATTTTTTTGTTGCCCTACATGCTTCTTTTTTAAAAAATTATTTACTAAGATCTGTTATGGCATTCTTGGCCATGTCTACACAACACACTTTCAAAGAGTACTAAAAGAATAGCTGCAGGTGTATGATGCCTCATTAGTTAGTAAACACACCAGTTCATGCTGTGAGCTGGACATTTAGTTTTGGTTCACAAGGAGCCTAAAATTCGTCTGACCAATATACCCCATCTGCAGGTGGTATAAACCACAAAATTAAATGTTTTCTGAACTGGAGGACAGAGCAGTTGCTTTGTCACCCAGTTCTCAAAACTGTTCTGAGGCACTGGCAAGTGGCAGCTCCCCAAATGAGAACAGGGGCTGGTTTCCTTATTTCACTTCTACCCACACTTAGCATGTGGTTGTATTTATGAAAGCACTTGAGTCACAGGGAATCATCTCTGTCAGAATAGCAGGTGGTCTTTTCAATTTCCTATTGACCAAATACAGAAATATTTGAGTTTCCCAAATTTGCTTTGCATGAGAATAGTTATAACACAATCTTTCAGACACCAGTATAAGCCATAATAAAACCATAAGTGAAAAATGCTTTTTCCTAGAACATCCAGAATCATGGAATATTATTTCTCCAGCTGGATAAACATTTCCAGTGTTCCTGATCTGGTGTTATCAAATGCTCATTATTGCCCTTGTTTTCTGTGAGAGGTTACCTTGTCAATCCCACTTCCACTGTTTTACCCAGTCTGAAGGGGACAGTATTTCTCCCATCCCAGTGGCTGGGATGATACTCGTGAGCCTTTTGTTGTACATGGTTGTTAGGTGAAAAATTAATTTCTGGTGTTCGTTCCTTGAAAGCCCTTAACGCTGGTGTGAATTTTCTGCAGGAGTCATTCTGTACATCCTCCTGGTGGGATACCCTCCCTTCTGGGATGAAGACCAGCACAGGCTTTACCAGCAGATCAAGGCTGGTGCTTATGATGTATGTACCACACTCTCGTCTATTCAGTTATTTGTAATTGTGCTTCTAAGCAGGAGTTCCCTGCTTAGAGGGAGAAGTCAAGAACTGATGATATCGTGGCATATGAATTCTGCAACATCATCTAATCGTATTATGTTAAGCAGGCAAGAGGCTGTTGGTCCTCAGATTTAGGTAGTTTGTAAATGATGATGAGGTGAATGCAGAGCCTTATAATTTTTAAGCTCTTATTTGAATCTAGTAGTGGATCCTTAGGTGAAATTGTATAAAGACTGTACAAGACAATGTGTATGTATATGACAATACATATTTACATGTGTACGTACATATGTGTATGTACATGACAATGTATATGTATGTACAATACATATGTGTATTTTTTTCTGAAGTTCCCCTCACCAGAATGGGACACGGTGACTCCTGAAGCAAAAGACCTTATCAATAAAATGCTCACCATCAACCCAGCAAAACGTATCACAGCATCAGAAGCACTAAAGCATCCATGGATCTGTGTAAGTGATTTCCACAGGTTCAACATGATCATTTGGCAGACAAATCAGTTTATGGTTTGCTTCAGCATGTAGTGAATATGATTAGAGGATACCTTCTGTTCTTGTTCATGCAGCTGTGTAACTATAAGTTGTAAAATTATACAGATATGATCAATAGTGGTCTGTATTTATAGAGATCTCAGCTTGGGGTAAGATTTTTGCAAATTTATCTCCTTTGCCTTGACTGTGTTGTGTAGAATGCTCTCTGTTAAAATTAGAGTGTTATTTTAAATTCTCAGTGAGAAGAAAGTGCAGGAAAGTACCTTCTAACTTTGAATTAGGTAATGCTTTGCATCTTCATTTCCCTGAAATCTTTCAGATAAGCATGAAATGTGCAGGAAGGGAAGTAAGGGACTTCTGAAAAGTCAATTTGCAGGCAGCAGAGGCTGCCTGGCTGTTCCTGGATCCAGAACTTTTCTCTTGTTCTCAGTATATTCCACACGATGACTTTTCAAGTGGACTTTACATATGGAAAAGGCTGAGTAAAAGGAGCACAATGGGATAGTGAGACTAAGTAGAAATTGAAGGCCCATGTTTGGGACTATGGATTGTAATATGTGTGTTGTAGAGTAAAAAAACTGCTAAAACAGCTGGCTTGGGTGCCTTAAAATAATTGTTTTCTTCTTTCAGCAACGTTCTACTGTTGCCTCTATGATGCACAGACAAGAGACTGTAGATTGCTTAAAGAAATTCAATGCAAGAAGAAAACTAAAGGTAAGAAAGAAAACTTGTGCTTGTGTTTGGTGTGCAAAATAAATGGGCTCTGTGCAGAGTTTTTATAAACATTGTTCTTAAATGACCTACTGATAGAAAATCAGCTTTTGGCTTGAAGATCTTAAACTTTTCATCAAAGTGAATAGAACTTGGCTTTTCTTTTTTAATTCAAAACTATAGTAATCCTCTGTATTTAGACACACTAAAAGTAGGCTCTTGAAGGACAATCCTTAAGGTTATTCTTCTAAATTATGCTTTGTTTTTTCCTGGCCAGACATGATAGCTTTGCAGATGTGAACTTGTCTAATGTGTACATTACAAATAAGCTCCTATTCCTCCCTAAGAAAAAGAATCTAGGAACAATAGTAAAGTCTCTTTGATATTCATCTGTTTTGAATAATGGCTGTGCCTCTGAATACTCCTGGCTTGTGCATTAAATACTGACAGTTGGTAAATATTTGAGATATCAAGATTGCTGATAGGTGTGTAATTAAGATTAAATTACAATTTATGCAGTCATGACATGGTATATGTGAGGTAGTGCACAGATAATCCATTCTCTCAGGGTTAATTCAGTAATTGGTGCCATTTGCTCATGTATTTTCCTTTTTGTGGTGTTGTGTTGGCATTTGGAGTTTAACACAAGTGTGATGCTAATTTGAGAAAATGTGTGTGTACACAGGGGGCCATTTTGACAACAATGCTGGCTACCAGAAATTTCTCAGGTATGTTCATTGAACTCCAGCTTAATGCAGTCTTTATATTTTAATGTCTGTGAAGGCTGAGGTCTAATTAGGACTCATTCAGGAGCATCTAAGTATGATATATATTGTGTTATTTCCTGTGATGAAGCAAACAAGAATTTTAATCTCTTTGGGCCAAAGAAATTCTCTTACAGGTGACAGTCAGATTTTTCTGTAGAATTTGAGCTCCTTCCCTGCTTTTTGATTGTTACCTGTCAAAGTCAGGCAGCATTTTCATGCCTATTTTGGTGCAGGCAAATTGAAAGTCACGCATATAGCTCCGCATGTACAAGTATCACTAAATAACATTTAGAACTTACATATTTTTATGTATATGAAAAACCATTCCATGATTCTGTTGCATCCTATATTAAAAATATCATCAGTACATTAATTTCTTTACTGCTTTGCTGAGGAGTAAGAAATGTAGTAACATGAGTCCCCATTTTCTTTCTAATGCCCAGCAGTGCCTAACTGGATGTAAGATCAGTTGTTTCCTCTTCATGAAACAGTTTTGTCCTGATGACTCTGGAGATTTAGATCTTACACTAAATATGCTCTAATAGGAAAAGCTAAAATTGCTCTTGGCAGAGTTGGAATTGTCCAAAGGAGTAGAATTGCCAGAATATTGATGCTGTGTGGAATTTTTCATTTTGCCATTTGAGATTTCCAGTGAATAGTGAAATCGAACACCAGATTTAAAAATCAGTAATTTTACATATCCTCCTGCTCTGTGGTGTAACTACTGAAGTGTAACATAAATTACTGTACCGACAAAAACATGATAGTGCTCTGGGCATGTTTCGAATAATAATAAACACTGACTCATCCAAAAAAATTACATAATCACGAATGCAAGAACAACTTGTTCAATTTGCATAGTACTTGAAATACAATTTCTTTCTTAGTTAAGTTCCCTTCTTTAATACACACCTAAACACAGAGGACTGCATTCATCTAAATTACCTTGAGTTAGTGCTTAGTGAATTCCAGTGTCTGCCAATTCATTTAAAAGGAGGGAAGGCTGTAGGCTGTCCTTCTTGTAAGAATGAATTACTGTTAAGTATCAAACAAACGAATCATTCCTCATCCCTTTTCATAACTGTCACTATGTATCTAAGGATCAAATTCAACTTTGAATGGGAAGGATCAACTTCCACGAACCAAAAAAGCTGAAGTAGTTTTTAAACAGTATTTCAGCATGAAAAGCAAACAGGGGTTTTGGCTTTTTTTGGTTTTTTTACCTGACATTTCTTGTTTTACACCATAGCCACCTGTGTTTTTTCTTGATGACATTTTATTTTTTCGGTTTCTTTATTCATTGTATTTCATTGCAAAGCATGTTTATGAAGGTCATTTGTCCATAATGATATGGTTATAAAAGTGTTTTACTTTCCTTTTTTTTCTTCCTTTTATGTGGAATGTGTATTTCTTGTGAGGTAAGACCCTCAGCACGTGAAAGGAACATCTTTTTTCTCTTCTCAATCCAGACTGCTGTTTGTCCTCAATCACTTTAGTTTCTCCATGCTGTCACAAACCATTTGTTTCTAGTCTGCATTCTGGCCTAGTAGCGCTGCCTTAGGTTTTATTTTTAGCTCTTGCTTGTAGTTGCAAGAAATCTCTCATTGTGGGCTTAATTTAGGATATGCTGATTGCTTTGCTCCTACAAATTCTTTAAATATTTGATTTGTATGCAGTGTCTGTGATTAAAGAAAGCTGAATCCAAATACTATTAAAAATCCATTGCAGGCCAAACCCAGCAGAATGGCAGAATATGTCCTGTAACGTGCCATAGTACGTAGTAATCCATGCTGGGCACATTGCGAAGGACGTGCCCGTACACGCAGTAAATACTTGGTGTCATTGCTTGTGGTGCCCTCATTTTACTGCCTCTCATTTAATTGGGTACACAGAATATATAGTCTTTGTCAAGCATCAAAAGAACTCAGAAGTTTCACATACAAATTTAGCAAAAGGACCTACAGAAGTCTATAAGAATTAATTTGTTTTCCCACATTTTTATTAGGGCTATAAAACAGGCTTTGAAAGCTATTAACTTCTGGGTTTTTTTGTCCTTAGGTTTCAGAAATACCTCCTTCCCTTTGCTTTCCCTAAATAAATTCCTGAAGGTAATGGAGTGCCACAATATTTGTGGTTATGTAAAATCTAAGGCCCTCTTGCCTCAGGTCCTGAAAGCACACAGGGAGTGTCCCATCTCTAAAGTATGTGGAGAACTATTTGGTTTCAATATTTATGTACATGTTTCTTTAAATAAAAGCATGCAGTGGTACTGCTGCACAATACAGGCAAACTTATTTTTGTTCATTTTAGCTGTAAGACGTGGCCATGTGGGAGGTCTAATGGTAGAGTTGGCTGATGTCCATAGTTATTAAACTGCATTTTGAGGGCTGATATATCAGTGAAGTCAGAAACATCAACCTGGCTTCACTTTTCAGGGTTTATTTCATGTAAACAACACAATAATGGACATTAGTCATTTCTGTACAGTTGCTGAGGTGATCCTACATTTTCTGTGCTGTAAAAAGAGCACTTAATGCAGATGTAGCTCAAAAATAAGCCACAATTACAAGAATTAGCTTTAAAGGTAAACCACATAATCAGTAACTCCCATATCCTCAGCCAGTCTGAGCAGCCTTTGGCGTGCGAGGTCCAATTGATTTGGAGTTTCGAGGTTATTTTTAAGATAAGGATGCCACTAATGATGGGAGCTCCATGTCAGGACTGTCTCCCCTACATACAGAACTACATATAGAACAGCATACATATAGAACTACATATAGAACAGCAATTTCTTACAACCTGAGCTGTGGAACACTTTCTGATGGGGAGATTGGGTCATAGACAACAATAAAACCCCAATAACGGCAGGCTTGTTGTGTAATTTATTATTCTTCAAGTCTTTGGCAGCGATTCATGAAGCATTTACGCTTTAGTGAATAGTTTATGTGGATTTGGTAGGTCAGCCAGCATGTATTTCTGCTGTGAATGTTTTCAGGTTCAGAGCTGTGCTGTGCTTGTTTGCACGTTAGCCTTCCAAATTTAGTAAATCGGAATTATTTGATGCCAGTTTTAAGTGGTGTAATTTAAAGTCTGGCATGTGAATAACATTATGGCAAATGAAATTTTGAAGAAATTTAATCGGTGTGCAACACGATTCAGAAAATAGCATGTTTTCTTCATTAGGAGCTGAAGCAAAGCCTAGAATTTGCTATTATTGCCTCACAGGCAGCAACCTTCCAAAACAACACTTCGCTAGCAAATCATCCTTCCTTTCTTCCTTGCAACTGTGCTGCCCTTTCTCGCGAGGAGGCTGATGCTGTCATGGTGGGAAGTCCCCAGAGGGGCATTATGAATATTGGTACCATCATTGAGATAACAGTGGGCTCTGCAGACACCAGGTCCAAGTCCCTGCCATCAAAACAATACCTTTTCACAGTCATATCAAACTATCCCTATCATCCAATAGAAATATATTGCAGTTGAGGAAATGGATATAGCCAAAGCTGCTGCTTTTACACTCACCCTGCTTCCATTTCCTCTCTGCCACCAAGGAGCTCTCTCCTTGCAGAGCTACAGTCAACCTACAGCTTTAGTCAATGGAAAAATAAATGTTTGATAATCCTAAGGACTGGTGGTTTCCTAAAGATGTCATTCCCCATGCTCAGAAACAAAAGGAGGAAATAAAAACTGAACATACCTGGAGCTGGGAGGCACTGGGGGTTTGCTGCACAGCTGGGTGACTGCAGGGGAACCACCTGACACCGAAATTATTTGTCTCGTTTTACAGCAGCCAAGAGTTTACTGAAAAAGCCGGATGGAGTTAAGGTAGGTTAAACACCTGCTTTCCATTTCAAATATATATTCTTAGTCTCCACCTGTCTGTAACTTCTGCCAGGTTTTAGAATTGATTATTGCTATTATTTCTTGCCTTCGTAGATTCTGTTAGCACGTGCTTCTCACTAGCTATTTGGGGTGGTTAAAGTTAGGAGGAGAAGCTTTGAAATTAAGTAAAACAAATATTTGAAAAGCCAGCGTTCAGTAAGCAGAAGATAGAAAACTACTGGAAAAAAATGCTTTTTCTTGCTTTTTTAATGAAGAATGATTATGTAATTAATTGCTCAAAGTTATCAGTTAACTTGTAAATAATGGTTTGGTGGTGGGCTTTTTAGGCAGCAGTGTTTATGTGCAGCTCTGTTGCCTCTCTGTTTCCCCTTGACTTTCCATTAGATTTCGTGGAAGACCAAAAGTGTACGGGTAGGCTTGGCTCCACGTGAAGTGTGTTCTGCCAGATGTACTTGCTATATTTGGCAGAACTTGAGGGGTTTACTGTCTCAGATAAGCTCATCCTGACTAAGAGACCTTGCTAAGAAGGGAACATTTTGGCAGCTTTCGTACATGGTTTAGTGCTCCTGTTCTCACGTCACCAGACCCTGCAGGAGGAGAGATGCTTCACAAATGAATATTCTGAATAAATACTTTGGGGGAAAAAAAACACTCAGCATAAAATGTATTTTGTTTTTTTTTTTTTTTTTTCTCAGAGGACTCTTAAAAACTAGTATAATGCTTCAAGCTTTCATTATAAGATTCAAAAGATATTCTTCTGTGCTCTGTGTGTTTATTCAGAAGGGTGTCTTTGACCTGAATTTTAATTTTCTATTTAAACTTAATGTCTTACTTTAACAAAACATTATAAATACTTGCTTAAATACCACATTCACAGTATATTTGTGCCTGCTGTCTGACATATGTACACATTGCCAATCAAAAAATCCCGAGCCTGACTTACAGAGAAATGAGTACAGTACCATTGCATTGCTTCTCACTGCCAAGCAGTGGAGATCCCAGTCACATGGAAAAGCACACATTTGGAACAGTTCTATCACTGCTGGAAAACCCTGACCATGTTTCATTTTGGAATAGATAAAATTTATGCACTCTCTCTGACCAGTTTTCCTTTTTAAATATCATTCCTCCTACAGGTCTACAATGCTATTTGTTCTATCTCAATTATAATATGGGAAACAATTGTTGCCAAAATTTTGCCTAAATTTCACCTGTTGGGATTCAGTTCTTTGGTTTTCAGCACATGTTATGTGTCTGCTGTTAGTCTGCATGGTCATGTGGAGCAAAGGGAGTAAATGTACATCTGGGGAAGTCTGTTTTTGTCGTTGCTGTTATTGAGATGCTCTGTAGCATTTTTCCACCCCTTCCAACAGCTGTAGCTTTTTCTTATTTAAAGAAAAAAAAAAAGCCAAAAGAGAAATATACTGTACTCCAAGCATTGATACTGCATATCCAACCAGTCACGTTTTCTTCTTTTCCTTTCTCTCTGACTGGTCAATTCAGAAAAGGAAGTCCAGTTCGAGTGTTCAGATGATGGTGAGGATCTTTATCGACAGATTTTTTTTTTCCTCCTGTGAAACGTTCACACTTAGAAATCAAACAGTTGCATTTAGCTTTGTTAAATTACTGTGAGAACAGCAAGACTTTAAAGTACAACCTTGTGAATTTTAAGCCTGCAGTTGCTATATGCCATCCACAGTGAATCGTTCGGCCTCTCTTTCAAGCAAGCCTTTATGTTTTTTTTTTAACCTGGGGACATAAAAAGCAAAAAAAGTAGATGTAACATCAGCCAATGCAGCTGTTCTTAGTAAATAAGAATAGTAACAAAACAGTAATCTTGTAACAGCCTTCTTCATTTTTAAAATAGCCTTATTTTAAAAGCTAATATTATTAATATCGTAAAATGTAACACAAAACAAGTTGCACAGTGGTACAGTACTGCATTAATTGAGTCACTGTAGCCCAAGATGCCATGCTAAATGCCCAGGAGTAAAAAAGCAAATTTCCCAGCCTTCCTACACTAGTTTCCCAGCTAGCTTGCTCTGCAGCTCAGGGCTGTGTCCCAAGGTGTCCCAGCTGACAGTCTCAATAACTTGCCTTCCTCCTCAACCTGCTCTCCAGTCTTGTGTTCATTTGGTCTCCGTGACCCCACACAGTAACTTCCTCTGTTGATGTTTATGGTGGTTTTGAATGTGACCTTTGAGGCGTTTGTGAGGATGGGCTCTGCCTGCTGCTTCTGCCAGCAGAGAGAAGGCCAAGGGCCCTCATCCACACCTTTCACTGGGAAGCCAGCTCTCCTTGGAAAGCAAAAACTGCTGGTCATGTGCGAGCAGCTGTGCAATTATGTAGGTAAATCCTCTGTTCCTTGGGTGAATGCAGAATTCCAGTGACAGGAGCCACAGCGTCCAAAGGAGGGGCACCGGGAAGGTGCAGTGTGGTTATTGCCAGGATCCCAAACCTGAAGTGTGCATTAACTCTTTTTGACAGAAGTAACGTTTGAAAGGTAAAAGCCCCAAGATACGGACTTTATTTGTTAAAATATTCTCATATTCTTTGGAGAAAAGGCCAATACTAATACTAGAGTTGTGCCCAGCTGTTTGGAGTGTGGATGTGTCTGTCCGGCACTACTGTCACACCTCAGAGAGTGACTTTTGGCAAGTGATGCAGCAGTAAAACATTCTCCTTCACAACAAACAGAAGGTCACTGCATAATCACAAATCAGCTTTGAAGTAACTGTTTCACATGACAATACTGTACTCCTTTTGGAGTGGTTTTCCTTTGCTGTTAAAAATACATGCAAGATGCACCATGTGTTCATAGATTAATGTCTCTGTTCTATGAGAGAGAAAACATGTACAGCTTATTGTTGTTTTCTCGCAAAGTTTCAAAGGGTTTTACCAAGTTCCATTTACATGGAAGAAATAACACATTTGTTATTAATGTTTGAATGAATCACGTTCTCTCTCTCTCTTCCTGATGAATGCTGGAATCTCAGTATCTCGCTGAAGAAGTTTTGAATAGTGTTCCTGCAGTTTTCAGCAGTAGCTGTAATAAATATTGTTTATTTTCCTAGGGCTTTCATCAAGGTAGTATGGACCAAAGCCTGCTCTCCTTACTCAGGCAAAATTGGAATTGAGCTTTGACTAACCTGTTTTCCTTATGTACTCAACCAAGAGCACTCATTAGGGTTACCACTTGAGTTTTTGTATTAAGTTGTTTTTGTATTGAATAGGACTGTATGAAATCTGGTGAAATCTTCATTTCTTTCCTTATATTTTTCCTGTATCTCTATTTGCTTTTTGCTAGGGTCTTTTTAATCTAGTCTTTCAATGACTACACTGGTGCAAAAATATGAATCTGTAGTTATGCTACTCAATATGCAATTTTTGTCTTGCTTGGAAGGTTTAGTCTGCTTTCAAGCAGCCATGTTTGTGTTCCCACTCTACTAAAGATCTCTAGTAGAACTTTCATTTACTGAAATGGATGGGATTTTCTTTAAAGTTTTTTCCTGAGTAAGGAGTTCAGGGTTCTGTCCATCTCAGAATCCCATAAATACCAAAGCAAGTAAAATACTTGCCAATACTTAGATCTCCCCATGAAAGACTTGATGCATGAAGGTGTTTGCTCTCTCCCTGTCCTGACTTCAAACAGTCCTACAGCTTACAGCTGTAGTTGTGCCTAGAGAATTGAAATTTATTTGACATTAAGTAAGCCAAGTCAGGGTGTAATCACTTGCAACTCAATAATGACTCATATGTTCTCTTAATGATAATTTCTGTAGAAAGACCATTGTTTAAAAAAATAACTGCTCCTCATCCTCCTGCTGTAGAGCGTTGTCAACTTTGCTTTTAAATCAAAGAAAATTATTTTTATTCTTTACAGTAAAATGGTATCTATCACCAGTATTATTAATTAATATTTAGTGTTGACATAATGTTCCCTGATTAACTAACAAAACTACTTTATATTCTTCAAAGCCAGTTAAATGCTGGTTAAAAATTAGAAAAATTGCAGTCTGTAATTCATTGCTGCAAATCCTGCGGACGTTTCCATAATTTAAACGTATCCTAAGTAAGATTCACTTCAGCTGCAGGCTCAGCTCCTGAAATGCACAAGTCAGCTGCCACGCCTGGCCCAAAGTAAAATAGTCACCATAAAGTGTTGAGGACGTGGAGTCTGTGAATTTAATTTCTTTTCATTCCATAAAGTTAATTACGTTTTTAGAAAAATCCATTTACAAAACAATTCCAGGCATTTCTGGTTTTGTTTTGGACAGTTATTATTAAGTACTATGACTAGAAGGTTCAGTAGAACTTGGTTTTTTGGATCAAAGTCTTTTCAGATGATCTGCATCTATATACCTTATTAAAATAAGACATGACCAAAATGTCCACAATATTTTTTCCTCATAATTGTTAGAGAGGAAAAAATACATCTTTCAAACCAGTTTTTCAATATTTGAATCTTGCTTCTTAGTGCATGTAAAAAGTGACTCGCTACATTATTTTTAGTATTTCTGTTCTTCCCATACCCCATGGTATTAATGAAAGTTAAATCTTTAAAAATGGATTTAAAGGATCAGATACTTTGAAACTTCCTGCTGAGCAGTTTAATTTGAATTAATATTTTGTTCAGATAAAAGCCAGGAGGTATAACACTGTGCTAAGCTTAAGAAGTATCATGAGGACCTATATATAAAGTTAAACAGAGAGGTGCTGATGGCTGGAGTAAGACTACAGGTACCATCATGGGAAACCTCGCACTTCTGAGTCACAGTACCAGCACAGATAAGCTGCCAGTAATTTTCTGCTAAAAATAGCACCAAAAAAGCTCAAGGGGCACAAGTGTCTTTCTAGCATCCATCATATTTATTCCGAAGTGGAATTAGAAGCCAGTAGAACAAATTACAGATTCTTGAAGCACTACAAATACTCAAATGTTATTAATGGTAGGCATAATTCATTAGAAATAAAGAACTGTTGGGTGCCATGACCGAACACCATTGCGTGTCACAAAATGGCAGTGGCTATTTAGGACTTTGTTGCAACCCGTATTAATTCCTTATTCTTCTTAGATGTACTTAGCTGCTCTTAAGGGCTCTCTGTTAAGTGTCTCAGTTCATCTGTCCCTTAGCTAGATCTTGGTGCGGGGATCTGGCAGCGCGTGGGGAGGAGCTGCCAGCCAGCTCCGGGAGTTAGTGTCAGTGTTCCTGCAAGTTCCTAAGTTCCTCTTTCTGTATTCTTTATTTCCATATCTATATCTATCTATAGATACCGATACCTGTCTATAGATGTTGTGTGCAGAGATATAGATACGGTGCCTACCGCGATTTCTAAGGCCTGTCTGTTTCTGTTTTCTGCATACCTACAGATAAACAACAAAACCAACGTGGTAACCAGCCCCAAGGAAAATATTCCTACCCCGGCGCTGGTATACCTGGAATTTTCCTTCTCATGCTATCTGGAAGTTTTTGACTGTCTTCTGTTTGTTCTTCCTCTTTTTTTTTTTTTCTCTCTTTTTTGCTTTTTCATGCATTTACTCTGTTTGCTTTCAAAAAACAGGTTTTGGAAAACCTTTTTGTTTGAATTATGCTGTCTTTTTTTTGTGAGGAAATCCATTAGAGCGTATTTATTGACAGAAAATGTTAAATGGAAGCTGGATGCGGTAGAGTCGTAGCATTTGTAACCGTAGCTGAATTTTTTGCATGCTGTGCCAGAAAGTGAGTAGAATGCGCTTGGTGTTGCTCTTAGCTCTTTGCCTGATGACTGTTTCCACCTTCTAATGCTAACCTTTTGCACCAACAAAATTTTTTTAAACCGGCTCTATCATTTTCTCAGCTTTGTCTTAGTTAAAGTATTGACATCCAGGAGAGCTAACAGGATTATTACTAGGCTGCCATAAAACAGACCTTATTCAGATTTTCATTCCATATTTCCTGAAACTCAGCAGGACTTTGCAAGACTACTCTGGGATCACGAGGCATCTAGAGCTAAACATTTTGCTTGTTTCTCTTCCATTTAAATCAGCAGGAGACATTATTCATTAATAAGCTCTGCTAAGGACATATTAAAAATCAAAATGATGTTCCTGGATGTTTACTGCAGTCTGGCTTTTATTAACAGCCCTATTTCTAAGGCACCTGTGTATTACGGGCCTCACCAATGTAAATGCCAGTGCCAAAGTACATCGTGTTGTGACTTGTTGTTTTCCACGTGCATATAAAACTTTGAAAATGGGGTAGTTCACACACATTTGGTAGCATTTTTCCTCTGGAGTTTTTTTGAGCATCTGGCACTGAGGCATGCAGTAAGTTCTTCCTAAGGCCAAGTCAGGTTGCATGGAGGAGTTCATGGCAATGTGTTCCCAGATGGAGACATGCCCGATGGCCCATGCTGAAAGCATGCTGGCTAACTGCCATTTCAAAGATTATTGAACCTTTTTTTTAAGGTTAAAGGATTTGGGGAAATTACACTTTTAAATGACACGAAGATCTCTCTCACTTGGTTTTACACAGCTCTGCAAAGGCAGGAGTTGAGGGCAATCCATGCATTCCAAACCACAGTAGTGTCTAGGGGTAGTCATCCTTAATCCTTATCAATTCTGCTGTATTTCGATTTGATCACTTCATGCTAATAGAAGCAAACATGATTAAAGAGAACAAGTTATTAAAGCTTAAAGATTTGTGGCCGCCCTGCCTGCTCAGGTTCAGACAGGAAAGCCCACGGAGCATTTGGCCTGCCCTTGTCCAGAAGAGCCTCTGCAGGTCCCCAGAGCTTCAAAGCCCTGCACACCCTGGTCCTGAATAAGGTCTCTGCATGCTGCTGCATTAGGTGAGATGGCCTTTTTTGCTGGCTTGCTGTTGAGGAAATCTGTGTTAGAGACATCCAGTTTCACCCCCTGGCGACAGTTAACATTTGTTTTAACTCTTGTCAGTGTTCAGCATTTGTGAGCTGGCTCTTCTTGCACCTCACACCAATGAAAATGTACTTACCAACGGGAACTCTTTCTCTCTTTATTTTGTTCTCGCTCAGGAGCCCCAAACTACAGTAATCCACAACCCTGATGGAAATAAGGTATTCAGAAAGAATCAACTCCATCTTGCTTTTCCACACCACACATTTCATCCACTATTCCACAGCACAATAGGGCCATTTCAAGAATTTGTGAGGGAAAATCTCATTCCTGCATTTGTTACACCCGGTGTCTCTCGAGCCTGTTTTCATCCGTGTCCATCTGCTGCGTGCATCCTGCTGCTTCTGAGCTCCTGAAGCTCTTGGGGGAGTCGGTAGCAATGGGTGGAGCTCAGTGCCCTGTGCAGCCCAGCTCGGGGAGCAGGGGGTCTCTCTCATTTCAGCCAGAAATGCTGCAGTCTAAGGGAAATCTAACAGTGCTGTTCTCAGAGTGTGGTGAGATGATCCCAGCGAGTTTTACGTGCAGTCGTCACCTCAGACAAAGATGTCATTTCCGTTTATTCCATCTGCTGTTTCTCAGCATGCTTATACACTGTGTTGTGACGTGTCTTTTGCACAGGACTTTGGTTTTCTTCCATAACATCACTGGGCAGTTTCCAAAAAAATTTCACATTTCAAGTGCCAAAGAGGTCTTTTGATTTTTACACGTTTTCTTCATTCTCTTTTCTTTTTCTCATGTATTGTGATGTTTGCGTCTGGCAGCTGATCCCTAAAATGTGTTTTGTTTTGTTTTTTTCATGCATGGACTTGAAAAGGGCCAGGAAATACCATCATTTACATTAACACATGTTCCTAGGTTTCCTGAAGAGAATTTATGCTTCAACAAGACTTTCACTGTTTGCAGTGCTGACTTTATTCACATCCCATTTATCTAGTCTTAACTCCCTGTGGTTATTTCATAAGAGAAGGAGTGGATCTGAGTGACGAAATTACGCATGCAGACATTCCTCAGGCATGGAAGTGCTGGTGGTGTGTGTTGTGCTTGTGTGTCCCAATCCTTTATGTCCCCTGCATCTGTCCAACACAGAACTTGTGTTTTCCTGTTACTACTCTTTCAGTTCCCCAAGTTTAAACCCATTGGCCACGAGCAGCCTGTGTTTGAGCAGCAGGCTGATCTTTATCGCTGAAGTCCACTAAAGCCCAGAAAACCTAGATAAAATATTGGCATGACTACATCTACTTGACTTTATTACATAATCTCAGCAACTAAGATTCTCAGTGTCCCAAAAGGTCACAGCAAACAAATGAACCCCTTAAGAGGAGAGTTCCTTCCTAAATTTATCTGAAAGACTGATCTTGTAGTATGGCAACTGGAGTGGATGCTTCAGTGTTAGAGGCTACATCTGCCCTGTGAGCTTTGCATGGTGTTTGCAACTCATATTTGTGTGAGGTTCTTGTTCACTTGTAAGTACTTTATCTAATATTTGAAGTGCTAGAGCATGATATGTCCATGTAGAGTGGAATGTCTAACACAGCCGGGACAGGGACAGCATGGTGGCTCATTCAGTTTTGTTTGTGTGTGACTTAATTCCTCTAGTTTGACTTACCAATGCACATTTGGGTTTTGAAGGTCTGAGTAATGCATTAGCCCTCTTGACCCTTCCTTTGGCTCAGCCTTATGAGGACACAGTAAATGAAGGGCACTGGCAAATTTACCTTTCATTATGTAATTGTAAAATCCTTTAAAGAATTAAATACAATACTAGTCCTGTCTTCTCTCTCAGATAAAAACAGATCAGTTAATCTTTCTTCTTATTGAGCTGCAAATAAAAAAAAAATTAGTTTTACTTTTCAAGAAAGTATAGAGATAAAAAAACCATCTAGCTTAAAACTTTCCAGCTCTCTGCAGCTGGTAGATTTGACAGTGCCCTGTTGAATTTGCCCATTATATTTCATGTTTCTGGTAATTAAGGAAAGACTGAGATACAACATTCTTGCCTTTTTAAGTGCAGTGGCTTAAGAATAAACTGTCTTATCGATGAGTCATTCCTCTGCATGACTGGTTGGTTGAAGAATACTGCTATGAAGATGCCTTAGTTTGTCAAAGTTCTTACCATACGTGCATCAATTCTCCATCTCTTTAAAAAGAAAAATCACAAAAATCAGTATAAAAATGAGGTAATCTGATCCAACATGCTTCAGATCACTGAGACTTCATTTGAATATACATTGCTTAAGTCACACGAGCAGGAAATCGGTTGTAAATTGTAGCTTGTGGAAGCCTGCATATTTAGAAGGTGGAATTGGAATGGAATGACTTATTTTGCACAGTTGGTTTAATCACTAAGCTTAAAATGGCAAGCATTCCTACTTGGCTGAAGTAATTCATACATTTCAGAATGGACTTTGTAGAGCTGGATGTTAAAGGAAAAGACTTTCCTGTACATTCCTGTGAATTAAAAGCATCAGAGTGCAGGAATTGTGTTTCTGTTCCCTCCTGTGGAGAATGGCAATGTTTGACATCCATTTCAGGTGGAAATGTCTCAATCAGTGTGTGACCATTTGTTTGTGAATGACATCCCACCCTGCTTCAAGGCTTTGCATGATTCCTGTAACTAATCCTGTCATTTTCCTAGGCACGCAAATAAGGCTTGGCTTGTTTTATGCATTCGACTCATATTTACTTCTCAACAGGAATCAACAGAGAGTTCCAACACGACCATCGAGGATGAGGATGTGAAAGGTATGATTTTACACTGGAAATGTTTGGAGCAGCAGTAACATGAGTTTGGTAGTTGTATTTCAGTAGGCCATTAAACACAGAACCCCATAATGAATCTTAGGAGAGAATAGTGTTTTTCCTTTTTTAGAAGAAATTACTTTTGATGTGTTTCAGACTTAACTGTAACTTTTCAGTTCCCAAAACATCATTTCCCATGATGTTTTGGGATTAAGAGTATAAAGTTACTGCTTTTTGACTAAGATATTAGTTCCAGTAATAATAGAAGTAGATTATAAATGTCTAAGTCAGTGCTTTGTAACTTTTACTTAGTTTATGTTTAGATGCATTTGTGTATTGGGTTTGGTTTTGGTTTTGTTGGGGTTTTTTTATGTCACCATTTTTATTTTTATTCTGTTCAGATGCCAGTGTATTTTTTTGGTTTCCTTTTGTTCTGTCCATACACTTATTTTAATCTTCTTTTATTCTTTTAAAAAACTGACATCAAAACTTGTTTTATAAACCTGAATTTGTAGCTTCACAGATAATATTTTTTTCCATTTTTCCCTGCTCTAAACATTATGCTGTGATGTTACACATACCTATTTTAATAGCATTATGTTTTAAAGCACAAAGGGTTTGAAAAAGGGAGTATTTGGTTTGTGTGTCTTTGATTCACAAAATAGATTGGCTTTTGGCCTCAAAGAACGATATATATGTACAGGTGAAACATGTGCCAGTGGTCGATAGTAAAATAAAACAGGGAGAATGGATGCAACAAAGTGATGGTGGTTTGAGTTACTGTGAAAGGAGAGAAGAATTAGAGGGATCTGCAGCTGATGCATTGGAAAATACAGTGTAATTTACCTTTAATCATAATGCTTTGTATTTCTTTTTTCAAACTATTTGATGCAGTTTAGCAACTAATCTTATGAAATGAATAATGTAATTATAGGGCCTCTGTGTGATGATGTAACATGGTGTTATTACAGTAGGGTTTTTAGAGAATTCTGTCTGAAGCTTACCGCACAGAATTGTACCTCAGGGGGATACAATTTTATGAAAAAGCAACAATTAAAATAATTTGCCTAATGCTTTTATATGGTTCTGCAGTATCATAGTTAAGGGCAAGCTGGATAGCCACAATACACGGTATTCCCAAACCAGAAAAGGGGATCTTGCAGTAAGCACAGGTCTGAGGAACAAGATCCTGTTTGTGTCTTTCCCTGCAGTGTACAGGTATTTAATTTTCTGTTTATTTAAAAGACAAATATAATCTCTCTCTTATTAATTGCTCATGAACTTGTTTGTTTTTTACTTTTTAGTATTCCTCTCGCACTTCCCATCTTTCCTCTGGAGAATGTTGTTCATATTGTTTTATTATAAATTAAAGCTAACAGTGCCCCCAGGGTCTAATTGGTAGAATGATTCAGGGAATAGGCAGTCCTGCAACCCTGACACCTACTATAAGCTCAAGCTTCCTGCTCTGGCAAGGCACTTAGGAAATATTATTTCCCCCCCACACCAAGCTTGGATGTATATTTTGTAGGAGAACAGTGAGCAACAGCCACTGGAGATAAAATACTGATAGGAACAAATGGATTTCAGAGGAAGGAGAGAGAATTCTCCACGTCCTTACACGTAGGCTCAAGATGACTCAAGATGTTTGTCACCACGTTTGAGACCTAGAAGGAATGTTTTGCACCTTAGATGATAAAGAACATTTAAGACGTTTTTGCTCTTCTTTGCAGCATGGAGTAGAGCATGGGAAGAGGCTCTGTCCTTCCCAGGAAGGAGCAGGGGGCTGTGGCTATAACTGAGCAATAGTATTAGTGTGTGTTTTATGGCATTGCAGTGTGATGCACACCTCCCAGGGAATGGCTCTGCAGAGGCGTGCGGGCTGTGCGCATTATTCCTGTTCCCAGCATCCCAACGCTGTGCGTGCGCTGCACAGGCAGGGCCAGGGCCTCTTCCTTTGTGCAGCCCACACGGGCTGGGCCTTTGTTCTTTGGTGTTGATTTGCCTCATTGCAGAGGTGTGGCTCCCACAGGCCTGTTTTGGGGTACAGCATCCCCAGCGCGCTCGTGTCTCATGTGCACTGTGGGAGCCAGTGCACAGGCTTGTCTGTGCCAAGTTTTATGAACGTTAGAATTCATTAAGACAGGGAGCAATTAAAAGTGTCTTACATCATCTGTCATTAGTGTATCCTCAGGATCAAATTCTCCTCCTGTCTGTCAGGGATGAACAGAGCATTCTCCTCTTGTGTCAGGATCTCACCCTGTTTTCACTTTTGAAGGCAGGTATTTAACTTGAAGACAGTAAAATCAGGCTTACTTTTCATTTTTTATTTACTGGAAATCTTAGTATCTGCAACTTTGCCTTGTTTATGTATACACTTAGCTCTTTCAGGACTGGAACATATTTCTTTTAGTAGAAAAGTGCTTGCCAAACAACAGTGAGCTTTAACTCAAGCAATAAGCTAATTATATCATTTGAGTCTGAAATGCCTTGAAGCTGTAGTTCAGGTTCGTTGCTAAGATAAATTTCTGACATTAACCATCGATCATGGGCTTATCTACATGACAGTGATCCCTCCTAAATATGACAGGAGCAGACAGGAAGAACATGCTGAGAACTGGCCTGTAGGCAATGCCTTCTTCTGGGATTGCTTGTGGGATTTCTTCTTCCTGTAGTAATGAGACTGGAACTACTGGGCAGCATCTCTGTAATATGGGTTTTATTTTTCAAGTAATGCTATGGTATAGTACCATTATTTTTGTCTGCAGATTTTCAGAAAGGTGAGTTGTTAAATTTCTCATGGTGTCTTTTTGCCCCCAGAGACAAATTAGCAAAAGCATTAGTAAGAATGATGCTTGGCAATGGGGAATTGCTGAGCTGTAAGGCACTTACAGATTTGACAATTGTTTATCAAAAGATTTTGACAAATTTGACCTGTGCTGCTTAATACATCTGGAAGGTACGTTGCCTCGAAACATTTAATGTATTTGTAATTAATTTTATATCTGTTGGCCTAATTTTATTTAACAGTAGAAAGAAAGCAGTTTAAACTATTTATTTTGGAATATACATTCCTTAAAAATCATTCAAATTTCTAAGAATAGTTTTTCCAAAACTCTTTCAAAGCCCTTTGTATCTGACTTCCGGATACAGGGGTAAATCTGCGCTGGCATCTGAACAGAGTCACTCACACCTATGACCTTTACAACTGTTCTTTGGCACCCACACTGCCCCTGAAAGTACATCACTAACATTGTTTGTGTGCTCAAAGATTTTCTAAGTTCTTGCTGCTTCTAACTAAATTATCATTATTTTTCTTTTGGCCTTCTTTTTTTCTTCCTTCACATGTACTTGACCCTCACACAGCTTTCACAAAGGAGGAGGACATGGAGAGGTTGAGTTCCACCCACCACTCCTCCTCTTCCATTGCTTCTTCATCCCACTGGTCACCACCTTTGCCGTGCCCCAGAGGCCGCTCCTGCTGCCAGTGCCTGCTGAGGAGTCTGATCACACTCTACCTCTTCATCTTTGTTTGTTCATATGTTGTGTTTCTTTCCATCAATTCAGCGGGCAAGTCCATGAGAAATGCAAACTCAGAGAGTCAATCGCTTGAGTCTGAGCTCTCCCACTCCACTCCTTCCTCTGTACTGTGTAAGTTGAGAGACTCATCTGTCAGATGATCTCCTTTGGCTCTCCTCTTCCCTCCCCACCATCTGACAGAAGCTCAAAAAAGGTCAATTGCTGTGATCTGCCTGATCTAGGAATGACCTGTGCTTAGCCTTTACAAAAGTAAAAATTTTTAGGTATTTTTTTCTTGTTATTAATTGTAAAAATATTTTCATCAGACGTAAGGTCCGAATAAATATGTCTGTATTTCAGAAAGCTGTATCTTGCAGGAGACATCTTTGCAGTAGTTTTCAGCTTAGGGAGAGAGATTTGCCTCGCCTCTTGCTTGGATCCTGGATAGGGCCTCAGCATTAATTACCTATTAACATTTATTATATCAGGTTCCTTTCTTGAGCATCCTTATTGATAAATCAGCCTTGAAGTTGCTGTGGCAGATGTTAACTTGCAGTGTTGATAGGATAACTGAGAAGTGTCCTCCTCTGCTCAGGAGATCTCTGATGATCAGTGACCAGCCGACCATAAAGGAAATCTCCAGTGTTAAAATATGAAAGGGGAGAGGCACTGTAGTGGTACAGTGTAAAAGACCTGGGTAGAGCATTTCTTGTTTGTAAATGAACTCAGAAATTCCTTGGAAGGGTGAGACCTTGTGAGTGAAACAGGGAATGACTTCCTGGGAATGAGGGTTCTGCGGGATAGGCTCTCTTAATGTATGAGTGAGTGTGTATCAAACAAGAAGTACAAATACTGCCAGCACAAACTGCTCAGAGCCAGGGAAAAGAGAGGAATTAATAGGAGAGATCTGGGCTGTGTAACAGGGAGGGTTGGCACGTCAGTAACACATGCCATAAGGCTTTATTCCATCCATGGTGCCTATCCACACAGTATCTTTACGTGCCCAGCATTTTCAGATCTGAATGCTGGCCGCCTCACATGTCCTGTTTCTCTGAACTAGTTGAGTGATTAGGCAGGAGCACAGTTTAAATAAAAATAGACACAGCAGCAAAGCTTGTTAATGTCTCACTCATCAAGACTTCAGACACCATTTCTGGATACAGTGGCCAGATTCCATGAAATTGTTGGGAAACCATAGTGCAGTGTCTTGTAAGTGCAGTGACCATGATGCAGCTTTGATCTGGGACTGTAGGTGATTTCTCATTCCAAAATAAACATTGGCCAACATTTGCTATGCTGTATAAATATTAGTGTAATTTTTTAGTACAGTCACATAAAGAGAGAACATCTTTAGGCATACTTGATTCCATATAACATAAATAAAAATATACTATGTATGGCATGTGGCAAGTTGCTTAACATTAATTGAAATAGACACATTAGTTTTGTTGGATCTGTTTTGTCAGTACAGGAGTGGAAAAGCTGTGGGACAATTTTTCAGATATTTGCCTACATAGCTAAAGAATTCAAATCTTTTTAAGGCAGTAGCAGGCTTACCAGTTTTCAGACAGGTGAGAGATACCAAATAACCCTGATAAAATTCTGCAGATCATCCATCCATTTCATAATTGGATGAATCAGAGTGAGCCTTTGAAATTGGCAGGCTCTAGGAAAAATAAGTACATGTGAGATGACAACTCAGATGTTTTAGTCCCTATCAAAGTTTAAGTGTGGGCTAAGAGATAAGCGCTGGTGTTCTGTGCACTCAGTCTTCATAAACTTCTTAAATGAGAAGTCCCCTGGAGCATGCCTTGTCATCTGATGGTCTAGATGGGTTTTATAAAGATCTGAGACCCAGTCAGTCATTTATTCATGCAGTCTGTTCTTTTATTTTCTTTTCAGAAATTATTTAGTTGGAATATTTGTGGCAGAAATTGTAAGAAAATTTATTAGCATAGAATTTTAAAATATTGGTGTAATGAGAATAATTTGTAAGAACATTGTGTAATGTAAAGCTGAACGAAATCTGGTACATCCACCCAGCCAGAACTTGTTATACAACACAGGGTAAAGTTTCTAGTATCTTCCTCTTTTTCTTTTGGTTATTTCCAGAGCATAGAAATAACTTGACTGGCTGTGTGCTTTCCATCTAACTGGTGTTTGCTGGGACAGTGTTCATATGGGAAGTGAAGCCAGGTTTCCTCTGCTGTGCCATTCCATTTTAGCAGACCGCTGTCACCTCAATACCAACGGTCCTGTTTTAAAACAACAGCACAACAGGGAGGATTTGTCCCCCTGGTTTTAACCCTCCTCCACAGTGTAGCTATCTGTGCTTGAGCTGGTTGTCTAGACTCCCTTTAGCCAATGCAAATAGGTCAGATGAGTCACACTTGTCTTAAAAATCTATTTTAGGATATGATGAATTGTGTCCTGAATGTGCTGATTTCTCTCCCTTGACTGTAAGGGAGGGGAGTTGAGAGAGCAAACTCACTTGTCTGTACATATATATGTCCAAAATATTGTGAGATTAATCCAATCTGAGGTGTACAGAGATATGTAGTTAAGAGTACCCAGTTGAAAAGTTTTAAGTGTTTTTGCCTTGAGAAACAACATGTGAGCAAGTCAGATGCAAAATCATTTTAATCATCTCGAAGTACACGTGCAAATCTGGAACAAGGTTACCTTGTTCTTCTGGACAGGTGCTTCTCTGCTTAGGCATTGCAGTACAGTGGTGACATAGGCATCTGAAGGGTTGATGGCAGGAGAAAGATGTTCCAATATCTGCATCAAGTGTAAAGTGGTTTAAATTACTGTTTTCACTGGTGTCAGTTTTGAAAAATAGATGGGTAATATGGTGGTCAGTGAGTTACAAGGGCTCTTTTTTTTTGTGTGTCAAAAATGTGAAGTTTCAGGTACAGAGATTTCTGAAGGCTTCACTTTCACATATCTGCAGCTCATTTTTATACTACACATTCTCTCTGCAATCAAAATACTAAAATATCTGTCATTTGTGTATGATTGTTGTAGATTGAGTTTATAAATACTTCTTGGGGCTTCAGGAGGGAAAGAAAAGCCACAGAGTTCCCTGCAGGAAGAAGTTTTTGCTGCTTTTTTGTACTTTTGTTTTCCTGTGATATTTGATTTCACTACCTGGGGAACTGCTCCTTGTAGGTCGAAAGTATTGGTAGTGTTAGATGCTTTTTGCTTAAATGGCGTTTCTCCTCATATTATGTTGTTTAGATCTTAGTGTTAACAGTGGTCTTTAATTTAGAAAGATTATCCCTCACCCTGTAGCTGAGCAAGGAAAAGAGGTAGTGCAATATAGCTAGAGATTAATGACTCATTTAAAGTTAACATATGTGCTGCAGCAGTGCTGAAGAAAACATTTTAGCCAGTGATTGGAAATGTTCTTCTTGTTTGTTCTTTTTCTTATTATTTGGTCTTTTTATAGCTCTTCTTCATAATATTTTTGTTTCAACTGCCTTAGTCTTAGTCATATACCTACACACTCGCCAAAGCAGGGGGTTTATGTATTTTTAACTGCTACACCCCTATTAATTATCTTAACTCCTTCACCCTATGGGGGAGAAGGTGTTGTTTAAGGAACAGGTCCGTAGTCTTTTTTGCAGTGTATTTACTTCACCCATACTCTGAGCAAAGACTGTCCAAGCCACCATCTTCTCTACACAAGCCTGCTATGTCTGCAGTCTGTTTCTTTCTTGGTTTTCAGGAAAATGGCTCAGCACCTTTGACTTGTCAACAGTGTTCCTCTCTCACATCTCAGTTGTTTTAAAGACACCGGGTGTATTTTTGTTCAGTTATCCTTCGTGTACAGAGTATGTATTTTATGCTCTGGAAAGCCATTGTCATATTCTAAAAAATTATAGATGGGTCAGGCTTTACTTTTTGAAGTGACTTTTACCACACTTTGTGGAAAAATTAGCTGAACCAGCTTTACCAGAATCTCATTACAGTTGTCAGTTTTGTTTAGGAAGTTTAGTTTCTGTAGTTTGATTTAGGGAGTCCTGACTGCACATCAAATGAAAGGTATAATAGCATGAAATTGCCGCTGTACATCAAACATCATACTTGTCCTAGAATTCAATACAAGCCAAGTTTACTATTGGATAAAAAAAATAAATAATAAAAAAGTCAAATGCAAATGGTGATTGTAAGTGACAGTTATCTGGCAGATGGGAACTGGCCAGATGCCTCTTCCCTAATGCCTTGTGTTGTCCTTGTATAGTTTGGAGTGTGTATTTAGATGGAAAAAAAAATTGGAGTGATTGAAGAGCACATGTTATGTGGAGTCCATCAAACTCAAAATTAAAATTTGGTCATTTTCTTACCACTCTAAGAACTGCCAATTATTTGTGTCAGATGCTGTCTACAGTAGCAGGACACTGTTCCTACCAATAACATTTCACCTTAGTTTATGTCCAGTGCCCTCCCTATTTCATCCTTTGTCCTAAGGGTAAGTGCAAGGATTTGACTGGATGCACATGGCCACCAAGGCACAGCTATATTTTTTTTTCTGCTGCTTTCTAGTCTCCTTCCAATTCTCTACTTCTTATATTTCAATTTTCCCATCATTTTTCTCTTCCTTACTTCCTTTCAGGTTAAACCTCTGCTTCAACGACCATGAAGCAGTAACACTTTTGGTCTCTGTTTGTAGTCTGGCTCCCTGCGCCCCCGCAAATACCCACACAAGAAGATGTAAAAGCTAAAAACAACGAGGAGGAGGTTGTGTAAAATCACAGTGGCTCCTGAGTACTTGAATTAGCCTTTAATATCTGCTGCTATTTCACACTGCCTTGTTCTTGGAATGAGTAAGGGCTAGGAACAAGGCAGAGAATTTTGCATAATAGGATAAATCAGTTCTGGAGCTCTACTCTATGAATTGTGTTCCACCTCTCCCTTTGGCTCACTGCCAGTGAAACTGCATGTCAGATCACTAAATAGGAAAAAATGTAATTTTCTAATGTATGAGAGCAGCATAGTGGCTTTCACAGTTTCATGTAGTGCTTGTAATTTTGTAGAAAAATCTCAATTTTTCAAAATTTTTCTCAAATCTCAAGCACTACATTTCAACTGCTGAGTTGAAAGGCAGATGATTTGGCAATATCTTCCTGTTCCTGACAGTCTGCATTGGGAGCTGTGAAGTCTTTGCACAGGTGCTGACACCAGTGCTAGAGTTGGATGGTGATTGATTGGAGCCAATGATAAGTGCTGTAATCTCCTTTGCTGGCTTTGCTGGCCTCTGGAGCTTCCTGATGGATGTTTTTGACATCCCATGGATGCATCTGCAGACACAGCTCTCCTGAATGTTAGTACAGCCCAGACAAACTTTGCTGGAACCCCTTTATGTAATTTAAGGTAGCTTCTGTCAGAAAGCTTCATGAAAACATACGTTCCACTGCAATTTCATTTTGGAGATAAACCAGGAAAACCAGCAAGTTGGCAACACAGTTCAATTTCTTCCTTCTGGGGTTGATGTGTAATTAGATCTTGTGTATCTCAACATCAAAGGTACTGTGGTAAAACTCAGCAAAGGCATAACTGATGTTAGTGAAAAGGGAATATTCCCAATTGTCTTGAGCCAAGTGGTGATAAATTATGTGTCCATGTGGTTTTGTGCCTGTCGTGTGTGGAAACTACAGTACCACTGTAGACATATTAATTGCTTTTATCATTATCCACTAACATGAGCTCATGATTATGTAGCAACTGATCAGAGATTTTTACCTCATTTCCCACTGTCTGATTTAATGGTCTGTAATTTCCTCATCTCTGATTGAGATGTGTTACTGTGTTATTTAATCAAATCCTTTAGCTCAGCTATATATATGTGAGATGTTGTGTGCAGAACTGGTAATTTCCTCACTGCACGAGGTCTGCTTGTTCTGGATCTCTTTTTGCCAGCCTTCTGTAAGACTGCACCATTATTTCTGACGCGGCCATCCCACCACTTGGCTGGTGCTGGCAATGCCATGCAGTGTCCACACAGTGTGGCCCATGTTATTTAAACCGATGATAATGGAGGCATTGCTGCTCTCTTCATTAAAAGTCTTTTTTCTTTCCACAATCCTTGTGAAAAATAAGGCAATTAATACTTGAAATGCTCTTAGCCACAGTGCTAACAGTCAAGAGCTGCTCACAAAAAGCCTTGGTAGACCTTTATATCCTTTTTTTTCACCATCACATTTTTTATCGCTGGTTTCTTTTTGGTCCTTTTCACCTGAATGCTTAGGTGTGCACTAAGGAGAAGGTTAACACCACAGTGCCAGTTTTGAGCACAGCATTAGAAAGTTAATTTCTCTGTGTGCTCCCCAGCATTTTCTTTTGAAGAAGAATGTGATCTCTCTCTGCACTTTCGGCATGTTTTTGTTAATGGTCAAATCGATGTGGGGGAGTGTGCTACTACAGCCAGACTGGCTGTAAAACAGTAATTTACTTCCTTGAGTTTGTAGTCTAGAGTTGGGGCTTGGTTTGTTTTGCTTTTTAAACAGCAGATCCTCCAGTGAAGGAAAGATAATTAGAAGTGTGATAGGGAAGTGGATAGATCTTGACGTGCGTTTAATTTCCTTGTGGATACAGGAGTGCACTGAAGGCAAATCACTGTAAAGCTGCAATGTAACATCATGTCCTTTGGTCGTTGAAAGGAAGAGAGGTGGCTCTTGTGCCACCTGGGGAGTGGCAGAATACCTGTCAGCTGTCACCTTCCACTTTGCCTTCCCCTGTAAGACTGGGTTTGTGTCTCTCCCCAGCTCGTAAGCAGGAGATTATCAAGGTGACCGAGCAGTTGATTGAAGCCATCAACAACGGGGACTTTGAAGCTTACACGTAAGCTCCTCCTTTGGAGGGAGTGAGGACAGCTGGGGTGTTTGACACTGTCTGTGTAAATATGCATGTTTATATGTGAGTGCCTGTGCTTGGAGTTATGTACTGTTGAAATGCCTTCCCAGATGCCCCCACAAAACACAAGATATGTGCGTGCCTGCTTTGCCCTGGCTTCACACATCACCAATTTCAGAAGAGCTGCTAGTATAACTCCAGTGTAGCTAGAAGAAAATATTTAAATCTTGCTTATATAATGATGTGAGGCCTAAAAAATATCCCTTGCATTGCACAGTCTTGGTTTTCATCATCACAAGTAAAAATTCCTACTTGTAATAACACTGACTTGTGGGTCTTTTTTTTGGTCAAAACACAATTTATACAAAATGTGGTCCACTTAAAGTAAGCTGCCAAATTTACTAATTGAGCTGAAACCAGTACTCCATGCCTGCTCCTCATGTTAAGTTCTTTCATTCAATATGAATGAAAGAAACAGTTAAAACTGATTTCTCCAAAGTGGTCATCCCTAACCACATGTGCTCATTGCAGAATTTTCTCTATTTCATAGAAAAATCTGTGATCCGGGCCTTACGTCTTTTGAACCTGAAGCTTTGGGTAATCTGGTAGAAGGGATGGACTTCCACCGGTTTTACTTCGAAAATGGTAAATATTCCATTTTCATTTCCAAGTCTTCATCTGTTCCTTGTGACTGTGTGTCTCTGATCTAATGAGCTTTTTGGTTTAGGTGTTAGTTAATTGACTTGGGTAGGGGAAGGGAGTATTATTTTTTCAGAGTTCTGCTATAGGTGTGTTTCTGTCTGCTTCTGCTCTGCTCATTCACACATCACAGGGCACCTCAGAGGGCAGAGGAGAGTTTCAGGTATTTGGAACTGAAAAGTCAAAATAAAGAATGAGTTAATTATTTTAACTGAAAATATTGAGTACAAATGTTATTAGACATAACAGCGAAACTGAAATGTTGGGAAACTCCAGGTGGTGCCCTCCACTTTATTTAATCCATATATGTACATGGATTAAACATATTTACTTATTAAGTAGTGCGTAATAAGTGATTGTGCTCATTCTACAAAGTATTTTAGTCGTCAGGTGTGATTGTCATAAAACCCTGATTATGAATTTGTATCTGCTCAGCCTGAGATTTTTGTGTGTAAAACAGGTTGGCATGAGTTCTTTTGGCTCATCCAGAGCAAATGTGATTTCTCCTGTGTGTACCCCCATGTGTGTGTGTGTGTGTCATAGCTCTGTCCAAAAGCAACAAGCCAATCCACACGATCATCCTGAACCCGCACGTGCACCTGGTGGGCGAGGACGCGGCGTGCATCGCGTACATCCGCCTGACGCAGTACATGGACGGCAGCGGCATGCCAAAGACTATGCAGTCCGAGGAGACGCGCGTGTGGCACCGGCGCGACGGCAAGTGGCAGAACGTGCACTTCCACCGCTCGGGCTCGCCCACCATACCCATCAAGTAAGAAGCAGCCCCTCCACCAGCTCACACCTCCTAGGCACACCACATAGTCCAATAGCTGCTTTGGGCCTTAAAAACTGCAAGCCGTCCTCTGGTAGTGGCATTTTTTGTGGTTGTTCATTATGTGTTATACCCACTGCTGTGCGTGGTGTTGGTGCGAAGATTTGTAAAATAATGCGCTTTTTTGATTGTTGTTTTCTACTGTGATGCCCACCGGTCCAACTTGGTCTCTGAACTGACAGCTTGAAGAGCAGGAAAGTATTTAAATGTAGAGAAAGCTTCATAGAAGTCACACAAAACAGAATTAGAAACCTGGAATGCAATTGCTGGAAAACCTGGGAAAATAAAAAGCAGTAGGATACATGGAGCTGTGAGAGCTAACCAGAAAGTTTCGAGTAAAATGCGTCACTATTGGGAAAAACTGAAGTTTGACTAATATTTAGTGTGATTTCCAGCCACCTCTACTTTCCCAGGCCTAGGTATGTTCACTGCAAGTTGGGTTTGAGCCAGGTTACACATTTACCTTGTAAATTGAGCCATCCCAGTCCCTCTCACATTCTTACCTCCTTCCCCACGCTCTCTGTGCGTAACTGCTGAGTATTCCTTGTTGGGCAGTTCCAACATCCCCATGGAACAGCCTCACATCTCTCCCATCAGCATTTTTCTCTGCTGTTCTTCCAGGCCCTGCCACGCCCTTGGAGTCAGGCAGTGACCGGGTTGCTTGGGCCACATTGTCACCAGGGTTCATGACAGCATACTCAGGGTGGCAGTAACAAAATAAAATGTCACTGCTTGCTCAGGAGGTTCTGCTCGGGCCATTGGCTTCTCTTCTTCAACAGCCTCTGCTAATGAGCCCAAAGCTCAGTGACTTGTGGTTTCCCAAATAGGCAGCACTGGTCCAGGCTTGGCTTTGCTCAGTTGTGAGCCCTCTGTATAGGATACAATTCCATTTATGTCAGGTGTCTTAATGTGGAGAGTGGCTGAATTTCCTGGCATGGATGGTAAGGGCTTAGATTTCATCTTTTGAGCCATCATGTCTCATATTTTACTCCTTGCAACACTGTTCACCTATATGAAATAATACTTGATGAAGTAAAAAATAAGGTAGAATGAAGTGTTAATCTTCCATGGTGATGATTTTTTTATTATTTTCTTATTTAGGAAAAAAGAAATTTATTACTTAGTGATAACTGTTTTATTTCAAAATGTGAAACAATGGGAACAGGAGCCACGTGTCCTTTGTTTCTCACATTCCAGCTGCACTGCCAGTGTTTCAACAGTTAGTATTCAAAGAGCAGTTACTCTTCCTTGAAATGCAGTGTTAGGTAAATCTTTGAGGTTCTCATAAAGCAGTGTTTGTCAAGGGATCTGAGCTGGGTGTGTGTAGAGCCAGAAAGCCCAAGTGTGAAGAGTGTGAAACAGGTTCATCTGGCCCACTGCACCCTGAACAGTCAGTGTTTACAGCACAATGGCATGAAATGAACTAGAGAATCATTTAATCTTTTCCTCTGATTTTTTTTTTCTACCTCTTTTTGGGAAGGTACTGCAGGAGTTTCTTTGCAGCTACTTGTACTCTCTAATAAAGATAAGGATTTCTGGGACTGCCAAGGGTGGAAGGAGAAGAAAAATCACCATGGAGCAATTTTTTTGAGGTTGCAGGGCAGTATTGGTGTATCTTTTGAGCCAGTGGGGTCAGACAGAGGAGATTCCAGGACTGTGAGGGGTGTCCTAGCTTAAGGGGTCACAGAGGAGCCTTAGAGCCAGACTAATGCTTAAAGACAGATTCCCTGAGTTAGAAGCGTAGCCCTGTGTGTGTAGCACTGGCAACAATATCACATGAACCCCATAACCAGCTCTCATCTTGAATTCAGGGGAGGTTTTTGGACTTGCTCCTAGCACTGTTCCAAAATATCATCTGTCTGATGGTTAGGAGCCTTACTTTCCAGTGTAAAATTTGGTCATCTTCAGCGTATCCTTGATTCTTCTATGTCATCGTTGTTCTCCTGCACTGGTTAGGTGTGCAGACATGAACTGGTTTGTAGGCAAGCTGAGCAGATCATTCCCACCTTGTACTTCCATAAGGTAAACAGCCAGCGCTACCTCAGATGGCTTTGTCTCATAGGATCTCCATTTTCCTATTACCTTATCTCCTTACGGTCTTTTTTTGTTTGAGGTTTGCCTTTCCATTAGCTTGGCTTCTTCTGAAATGCTCTGTCCAATTGTGGTCAGGGCTTTATTTCATTCCCCTGTGTCTTTCTTCTCCCTACTCTGTTCTCGCACAATTTTTTTCACTTTTGTCATCTGCAGTGCATCTGAGACAGCCACCTATTTATCCTCAATTCTCATTTCCAGCCAGTGAGTACATAGAAACTTTTACAGAGCTTTGCACTTTCTATTATTCCATGTAATATTTTTGGATTACCCAGCCCTCAATGGTTCTCCTTGCACAATGCTCCTGTTTTGTTTTCTTTTTATAGTGCCTTCCACCTAAGTGTCAGTATGCTACATGAGATCAGTCCTACTGCTTTTGCTCAGCACTACTGAGTCTCCTCTAGGCTGATAACTCCCCTTTGAGCACAAACATGGTCATTCTTTCTTTATTCCCCATCTTCTGAAGTCTGACTGGGAAATTCCCATGTAGCACCAAGCTAGACCCATCCTCTTCTATAACCCATCCTGAACATTTTTATACTGTCTCAAATTTCACCTTTGCTCTTCCCCGTGAGAGCAGCAATATCTCCATTTTGGAAAACTAAAGGAACTTAATTAACTTATTGTTCTAGTTCCTTTTTCTGAAATGTGTACAGACTACAGCTACGTATTTAATGATTACTGAGGCACAGTAGTTAATAATGGCATTTCCATAATAAAAAAGTATTTTACACATCATGTCTGAAGATGAACTTCAAATCTAATAAAGTTGCAAAAACGATTATAGCTGTGATCTGCTAGACACTGTATCCTAGATGTGTTAAACCAGTTGCTGCAAGCACAGTAGCTTCCTTGTTTTCAGGAAGGAGTGTGCATAAATCTAAGGATAGAACTGAGTTCTTTGGTAGGTATAGGGAAATGTTTCCTTGTGGCAGAGAACTTACTTGAAAAAGGATATGAGCACAAATATGTATTTAGTTTATAAATAAATTTTATTAATGGTTTTGCTGTGAGTGGGATGATGAAATCTGTCTTGTCCATGATTTCTCTCTGAGTGATAGGAGTGACGGTAGGAAATTGTTCTCTCTATCCATGTTTTTAGGGACCTGTGTTAATGTGTTTCTGCAGAGCTGTCTGCTTGTCCTCAGAGACTGCACCTGCCCGATATGGGCAGTCAAAGGGCTGCTGGGCCTGAAAGTGACTCCCTAACCTAATCCCAGCCTCAATGAGGCTTATGTTCCCTCCCTGATCACTGTTCACACCTTCTTATACTTCGATAAGCGCAGCACCAGAGAGCAGGAATGCAGAGTAAAGAGTTTGTTCTGTGTTTGTGCAGTGCCTAGCGCAGAGGGATCCCACCACGGCTCCAGCCCCTAGATGCTACGGTAATACAAATGATCCCACAACCTCAGTTAGCTACATACTTGCTTCCAGCTCCTTTCCCTTCCTTCTCTCTCTGCATTCAGCTCTGGCATGTCTTGCATGTGAATGACACCTGATTCTTCCTTGTCACTTGGTTCAATCTTTGTACAAGAGCCTCAGTCCATGGCAGTGCCTGCGATGTCCATGCTGAGGAAGTTAGGTTACACCCAGAGATTCACGGCTGAATTCTACCCTCCCTCCCTTAATGAATCTCTTAAGACACTTTGGCTTCCTGCCTGAGTTTTCTTTTTTATTTTCACAGCCTCTCTGGCATCTTGTAAAGATGGAAAATGTCTGTAAAGTTTGAAAAATAAAAGAATGCTTTGCCTGAGTGGAGGTTTTTTCCCTTGTTTTTTTCCCCAGTATCATGTTTAGTGATCTCGACAAGATGGGCTTTTTTTCAATAGCATTGGCTAACACTTGAGCATGTGTTGTTATCTGGTGGTGGTGTTACCTCAGTAATGGAAATCTGTTTGTTTTTTTTTTTTTCTCCTTCCTCCTAGCTAAAAATATCAGCGGTGCCGCTCTTGCATTTTCTGTACCCAACGCACCTGGTTGATTACCATCTTGGCCATCCCGTTCTCTTCATGCATGTTTCTGAGGGCATGAAGTTGTGAAGGTTCTTCATGTAACACGTTTGTGATGCACCACGTTGCTGTATATTCCATCTGTACACTGTTAACATTTCAATGAAGGTGATGTTCCATGCAATTAGAGAATAACAAGGCATAAAAGACAAAAAAGAGATATTGGATGGACAGCAGTAGACACACAATACATTTGTCACTTGCTCCATTTATGCCAAGTTTTGACAGACAACTTTAAAATCTAACGAGTTTATTAAAAAAAAAAAGGAAAAAAAAAAAAGAAAAAGTATATTTTACCTTCTTTTTTTAAGAACTGTTTTTTGACTCCTCCTTTTCTTCTGAGTCCCAGGATTTTGCATTGGTTCTGGTAGGAATGGTTAGGATTTCCGCTGGCAGCTCCTTTACTGTAAAACAGATTTTTATCCTAGATGGACAAAATCACTGATAAATGCGGAAGTGTTAATATCTTGGCTTTGGACCAGCTGCAGCCTTCTTAGTTTATTAGTCTATGTGAACTGGAAAAACCTCCTTATTTTCTGGCCTGGCCACTCCAGAATTAACTGCCAGTGTTCTGGTGAGTCAGCAGCTTCCATTTTTCTTTTGAGTCCTTTTCGCTTTCTTATTTTGCTTAATTGAACAGTTCTGTTTGATGATTAAGCAAAATTAAAAATTGTAAGGAACTAAGTGATAATTGAGAGACAGTTTTTGAGGATTAAAATGGAAGGAAAGAGAAAGATTTTTATCGCTTTTAGGATGTACTGTACATTTTTTAAGGAGGCTTTAAAAAATGCAATATGTGGGTTAATGTATAGACCAGTTGTGTGGATAATATACTCAAGAAATATTAGGCCTTAAAGCTAAGTATGAAGAGTTTACTTGCATTACACTGCTGCTGTTGCTTCTCGGAAATGAATTACGGAGACACCAGTTTTCCGTGGGACCCTAGCACTTTACCACAGGTTTGTGTCTCCCCCTCTTGCCCTCAATCCGCTCGTGGTTTCTCAAGCTCCCCTGGCAGCATTCGGTGTCGAGGCTGGCGATGCCCGCAGCGATCCCGATGGGTTTGTCCTGGCTCCGGGCCGAGGGTGGAACGTTG
The DNA here is from genome assembly GCF_031753505.1 of Anomalospiza imberbis. Taxonomy (NCBI): domain Eukaryota; kingdom Metazoa; phylum Chordata; class Aves; order Passeriformes; family Viduidae; genus Anomalospiza; species Anomalospiza imberbis. Next base: position 45,617,389 of record NC_089684.1, on the reverse strand, counting down.
TGCTGGCAGTGCGGAACACCAACTTTGCAACAGGGACTAGTTCTCCTTCCCTCACGTTGCTGTAAAAATACACCCTCGCAAGAATTTCAGTTTCTTCCCTTCCACTGTTCCAGGGAAGCCCAGGCTGGGCTGCTCCTGCTCTCCCCGTGGTTCTGTTAGCAGCAGGCTCCTGCTCCCCGCAGCGCTGTACAGTGCATGGTATCTTAGTGTCCTTTTTAGCCATCCAAAATTTACAACTCGGCAGCCAGAACTTTTTAAAATGGGAAAGCTTCCTAATTTGTATCATTTCACCTTTCTGTGTTGATTACTAATCAGAAGCAGTTCTTAAACATGTTGATGTTGTTACTAGTGGATGTATGGTAGATGGACTTAAGCTTCTCTGATAATTACTACATGATTTTAAACAATATATATTTAAAGTAAGCATCTACAATAAATGTGTTGAGCCATATTAACCTGCCAATGGGATCTGTGAAAAAAGTAATGGCCTCATTTTTTTCTCATTAATTTCTTTTCCTTTTTTCTTTTTTTTTCTTTTTTTTTCTTTTTTTTTTCTTTTTATTTTCTTTTTTTTTTTTTTTTTGTGAAGCAGCTCTAAGTGGCATAACTGTATTTAAAATTAACAAATTTAGGTGTAGGGTGTTTTTTTTATACTTCTAACATAGCATGTGATGTTAATGTATTACTGTAGACCAAGTTTGTCTTCCACACCAAGATGTGAGGAAATTGTGATTTGTTCTCTCCACCACAACTGAATTCTATATTTCTGTCATTTTGGAACACTGCAGTTTACCATGGGACACAGTGTACATATTTCTTGCCATAATGGTAAATGATTGATATATTTAAGGATTAATAAATTTGTGATTTCTGCTGACATTGTGCTTGTGTTTTAATTTCCCAATTAATGGTGATATTTGCAGTGGAAAATACGTAGTGTCTGTTTGAATTAAGATGCCAGAAGTACAGATGCACTTTCTTAGGAGCTGAATTTTCAGTTTGAAAACACAAGTGTTTGCTGTTGTGGTTTTTCCTTTGGTTAGTTCCTCAGTGCCTTTCCTGGGGCTGATTGCACACTGCTCGTGCTCTGCTTTGTTGGTGGACTGTGCACATACCTTGTGCTCATAGGGCCATATTTAGAAATGTTTTAGGTAGTTCCAACATTTCTGTTGCTGCCTTGCTTCATTTCATATATATGCTCAGCCTGTAACATGTAGCTCTGTAAGAGCGGTTATTGTATGATATATAATGCCATAAAATGTCTGTAGGAATATAAAAATGTACATATAGAAATATAAAATGTGTTTACATCTATAAATAATTAGGATTTAAAATAACATACCAGTTTAAAAGGTTACATATATATCTGTAGTGATTTCAGGCTCTCTTAAACCATGCTGAGCCACAACTGAGGACAGTCTTTTATACCAGCAGAAAAGAAGGACAAAGGCGAGGAAACAACTTGCAGCTTTCCTGGGTCAGGGAATGCAGAGCTGGACCGGTGCCAAGGCAGTGTAGCTGGCGCAGCGGCGTTGGTGTGGCAGGTAGCCAGAGCCTGTCCTGGGCTGGTCACAATTTCAGTACTGCTTCTTGGGTGGCATTTTGTAAACAAAAAAAGGTAGTCAGGAGAGCACTCAGGGGTTTGGAATTCTTCAGTAAACCCCAGAAGAAGCAAAAGTGGTTTAGTCAATTGGGAGGTCTTATATTTTGTCATATCACTTTTACCTACTTTTTTTACTCATTTTTTTCCAGTGAATGTTATTGCAGAAATCAGTTTGATTTCCATTTTAACCATGCTCCTGCATAAATCTTTTTGACAACAGCAGCAGAATTGCTACTGATTTCAGGTATGCAGAGAAGAGATCAGTGGTTAAAGCAAAATGTTCTCCCAGCGGGGGCTGGGAGAACACATTTCCTCCATATCAGACTGAATATCTGGGAGAGCAGCAGGGTTTGGGGGCTGGTTTGGGGTTTTTTAATGGTTGTTCTTTTATAGCACAAGTATTTTAATCTGCTGCCTCCTGGTGGCTTTGTAATACTGTTTTCTATTTAGGAGTGTACAAGAAGAGACTGTTTGTTCTTGAGCAGAAGGGAGCAGTGCTTTCATTTATTCCATTTTTAATGTAAGTAAGAAACACAGTATTTCAGGGCCTGAAAATTACCATTTCCTGGGTCTTGAATATACCCTATACATACACCTGAAGTAATCAGATTGATTCTGTTTTCTGAAAATGGCCTTCCAGGAGACATTGAAGAAAAGTAACATCTCCTAGGGCTGTATATTAAATCCAGAGTTCGTTGTGTCTGGGATTAACTTTACTGTTTCTTCAGTGAGTTATTAATCCTTGGTAATTTATCATCTCCTTGGGCTGCTGTCTCAGAAAACAGAATTGCTTCATGCTTCTCAGGGCTTTTCTTTCTTCTTAAATTTGTGCAGTCATACCTTATACATAACCCATCATAAGAAAACACCATTAGTCAAAAAATTAACTGTAGTCATTGAGGAATTGATCCAAATTGCTTCAGGAGTCTCAACTTCTTTATTCCTTACAGATTATTGGTAAAAGACAGAAGTGGGTGGACTGGAGTTCAGTGCTGCCAGGTCCAACTGCTAAAGCCGTTGTTCTTGCAGGGAGAGCCGTGGGCTGACACCCCTGTACAGGAATATAGGGAGGTTTGGATCCTTACAAAAGGGGAGACTTAGTAATTCTGCAGCCTGTCCAGGCCTCACAGGAAAGGAAAGCTACACAGAGTAGACCGGAAGCTTTCTCTCCCTTCCCCTCCCTGTCAGGCAGAGATCCCTGTGGCTGAGCAGGACAGGTAGCAGAATCCGCTTCCAAGGCAGTGTGCATGTGGAAGAAGGCAGGAATTCTGTGTGCTCACATGCAGCAGAACAGCAGTGCCAGGGCTGCCTGTTCTAGCATGTTCTTGTCCAGACCCAACCCAGGCCAAAGGCACCGCAGACAGTAAGTTTGGGGGAGAGGAGAACATTTAATCAGAGGATGGGGCGAAGAAAATCAGCACAAAAAAAAAAAGACAAGCTGATAGAGAGCAGGATTTCCAAGGCAAAGAGATAGAAGAGCAGTATTTCTATGTTACAGAAATGTCACATTCTTTCTTCAAAGCTGTTTCCAGAGCCCATCTGCAGGACTGGACCATCTTAGGAACTAACTGAGAATTAGGCCCATATAACCTTTTTCATCACCGTGACCTCTAAGTAGTTAACAAAGTTAAATGGCTAAATGTGGCAAGTGGTTGAGACAGGCTTGCTTCCTTAAAATAGCAAGTGTGCGTAGCCACCCTCTGAAAAGTTGTGTTAAATTGCAGCACAGCATTTATCAGGAATCTGACACACCTTGCTTTGCCAAGGGCCTTGCCCTTACTTCTGCTATCCTCTTAAGTCAGCCCATAATGGAAAGGTGCTGTTTCATATCAGGGCAGGACTGGCAGCAGTGTCTGTCACCAAGTCCCCTGCTCGCTGCTAGGTAATTCCCAGGAGCCAGCAAGCTGGTGCAGGGGAGAGGGGAGTATTAATTCATTAATACAGAGCCACTGCATTGGGAGAGAGCTCATGGCAAACAGAGCAGCCCTGGGGAAGAAGAGACTGCTCAGCTCTCTTGCCACTCCTTTTCCCACCCTGCTGAGGCATCCAGGGCTGGCTCTCAGAGAGGACAGCTGCCCAGGGTGGTGACACTCACAGGACCTTGAGTAACACCAAGGGACCTTGCTGGAAACAACCAGCCTGAGAGTAGAGGTAAGATCCTGCCTTTGGGAGCCACACAGCTCGTTTGATAAAGGTATTGCTGAACATTGGTACCTAAACACAAGTCAGACCCTTAGTAGGGATGTAGAAGAGAGTGCTCCCAAGAACCCGCCTCTGTCATGTTAGAGCAAGACATGAACTGAATTAAACTCCGAATTAAACGTCATACAGAGCTGTCGTGTCCTGTGCACCAAGGAGAGGTAAGTACTGGAGTCAGAAGCAAGAGTTCAGTTTAAGGTGCTTGGGTAAGTTCCTCAGACAAAACGGGCACCTGAACATCTACTCCCTAAGTAAAAGTGGTGGTGATTTTTGGGGATTTTTTCTGAACAAAACTTTTTAGAGAGTAAAGCGTGAAAGGGGGGCCATGCCAAAATTTGCCTGCCTTGTTCATTGTAGCAAATAGAGTTATGGAAAACCTTCATGAATGGGTGAAGTTTCTCAAATGGATACCTCAATTCCAATCAAGTCTTTATAAAGAAAAAAATCACAAACACAATGAGTAAGTATGTTTGAAAAGTCTTCTTTATATCGTACTATGTTATCAAAATTCTAAATCATCAAGCTGCTGGATCACCCAACCAAGATAGAGACAGTGAGAAGTTGTAAAGGTGCACATTTCTTTTTCCAGTGGTTCAAATCAATCCTCCACCAACACAGGAAGGCTTATGGAATTTAACCGTATGGACATTTGCATTGTCATATGGGTGTTCCTTTGGCTTTATCGAAAGTAGATACTTTTAAGTAATATAATTTAGTAAATGAGAAAGATGGTTTATTAAAGTAATTTGGAAATTGGTTGGAAAAGAGACGAGTGACAGATAATATATGTTGTAGGTGAGTAATTGACAGCTTTGCATTCTTCTCTTGTAGCAGCTCCCATGTGAAACCCCCACAGGCAGCAGTCCATAAATCGCAAAGTAACAGAATGGGGTTGGAAGGGACTCCTGGAGATCCTCTAGCCCAACCCCCTGCTAAAAGCAGGTTCACCCTGAGTGGGTTTCACAGGCTGATGTCCAGGCAGAGTTGAACATCTCCAGAGGAGACTCCACAGGCTCTCTGGACAGCTCCTGCCAGTGTCCTGTCCTCCAGAGAGCCCCTTCCCAGCAGGTCAGGCCCTCACCTGCATGGGTGCATGGGGTTGTTCTTCCTGAGCTGCAGGGCCCCATGCTTGCTTTTGTTGAGCTTCCCTGAGTTCCTCTCCAACCTGTCCAGGTCTGGCTGAATGGCAGCACAGCCTGCTGACCTTTTGGAAGACTGGGATGACATTGGCTTTCCTCCATTCCTCCTCTTCTCCATCTTCACATCTCCACACCTAATCAAAGATAAATCTAATCTTACTGAAAAGTTATTCTAAGAAGGATTTTGGATACAGTAGAGCACCTTTACACACTGTAAGAGGAATTGGTAGTATGGCCAGCCTTCTGTTTGCAGGCTTTATTTCTGATCCTCTGGGTGGCCTTGGGCTGCCTGGAGGATATGGTGTGGATCTGTGCACTTGTGACTGATGTGGCGATTCCTATTTCCAGCCCTTCATTGCTATTCTTTGTGTGGGTAATGTTCACATTATCTCTCTAAACTCTGGAGAACCAGTGGTTTCCAGGGTTCTGTGACAATGAACAAAATTACCTTCTCTTAAACACTTAGATATGCTCCATGTAAGTATTTTGAAGAACCTGAGAATATTAACTACTTGCCAGCCTCTTAGAGGGTGTTGGCACATCATTGTGGGCTTTGGTTTTGGAGGCACCATTTCAGTCTCTTGTTGGGACCAAAGCACTGTGTATAAATAGTTACATTCTCTGTGATGGAGCCAGATAAGCACAGCAGCAGCAGGCTGATTTCTGGGCCTGGATTTAGATCCACTGACAGGGGTCTGGGAGATGTGACTAGAAGGTTTTGGTCTTTTGCATTCAGGCCAGCAATCTGAACATGCGTTCCTTGTGCACGGTCAGTGCCATAACTACTGAGTGAATATCTGAGACCGTTTTTGTCCATCTTTTCACTAAAAAATAAGCAGGGAATGATCTGGTTTTTGTTTGGATGTAGTTTTTTTAAAATGGCCAAAGTCTGCCAGACAACAGCAGGAAGGATCCCTTTCCTTCCTTATATGTCAAGTGAAGGTGCCCTAAAGGCTAAAAAATGCCAAAGACTAATTAACACAAAGCTGAGAGCAAGAAGCATTATGAGTCTCTTATCTTAAACAAATGGATGAGTTTGAGGATTTCAATATGTGAGCAGATAGAAAAACTGAGGCTTAAAAGGCCCCAGGGCTTTGCTGATCCCTCCTTAGCGGTGGTTTTCCAATGTTGGGACCCTGAGGTGCACTGAGAGTGTTCATTCTCTCCTCTGTAGCTGAATGGGGATCTCAGTATTTGTGTCTCACCACATTCACACCTTTCTATAAACAGCTTCCCAGTTAAGACCAGCTTTTCACACATGACAAGGCAGAGCTGCTTTACATCCCACAAGTCTTACACTGCCTGCCAAAAGGATGTAAGGGGAATATTTGGGAGAGTGGAAGAGCCGGGGGATGAGGAGCACAGTTTTCATTAAGAGGTCTCAGCAACTCACCCTACTCTTCTCTGAGGAGGAGTAGCTGGCACAAAGATCCAAACATTTTGGTGGCAAGAGGAGACAGCAGGTGGAGGCTTCTCCTCTGTAAGATCCTTTCACTGCTCTGCCAAAATGCCCCTCTGCTGCTACATGCCCCTCCATTTGGCTGCTTGCCTCTTGCCTTTTGTGCTGCTCCTGTCCTGCCTTCCTTCTCTTCCCAACCTTCTCATCTTCATCCCACGTGAAACCCTGAGGTTCTTACCACATGGCATTTATCTCATTGACAGCAACGTGTGCCACCCCTTGGAATGAATCATTTACCTGTATGTCTGAAACTCTACTTCCCCATCTTCCTTACTCTTTTTTCCTCTTCTCTTTTGTGTCTCCCTTTTATGTGAGACCCGTTCCCAGCACGCAGCCAGCAGCTGGAACAATAGGCAGTGTTCCTGGGAGCAGTGTTGCCGTGTCCTGGTGTTTGACTGGGAGCCTTTTAAAAGCATTAGCTAATTACTCCTCACGGTGTCGCTGCATCACCTCGCTGCTTTCAGCCTAAGATCCTGGCAGTGTGTAATTTGCCTAAGGCTATGAAGTTATTGGATGGCAGGGGTTTCTAGGTCCAAGGGTGAGTTTCTTTCTCTGAATGACAGTGATTGCAAGATAACTGTGAAGGATTTATGGCCAGGATTATAAGGAGAGCTCAGAGAGTCTCGTGCTTGCTCACTGCCCAGCATGAGCCCCAGTTGACCTCCCTCTGAAAAGCCAGGTTCACATCCATCCTGGCAGCTGGAACTCTGCAGCACCTCTGAAATCTGATAAAAGGCACATCACACTGTTCTGAGGGCAATACTCGAATTGAAGGCATCAACCATACACTGCTGTCCTCACAGAGCAGGAATATCCTGAGAGTTCTGAATGGCGCACTAGTTAGTTATATTAACTAAACCTAGCTTCCTGCATCTGGCAGCAGTTCAAAGGTAAGGCAGCTGTGGAATATTAGCACTGTATTGTCTTTGTACATCCAGAAACAACGGCAAAAAAGAAAAACCACCAAAAATCCTTCCCAGGAAAAAACCCAACCCCAAAGTCATTGGGGTTTGTTTTTTATTTTTGTCACTGATAGTGACCTAGAAAAGGAGAAAGAATCTGATCTGGTGATTAGATACTAGATGAATCTTTCTGAGCTGGCAGACAAAGGGAGATTTGAGATGGTGATGAATGATGGAGAAGATGTAACTACACAGTTTCGATTTTGCAGTGACTGGGTTTGAATGTGATGCTACAGAGCATACACACACAGCCTGGGACACAACTAAAGGTCCTGTTATGTATTTTTGCAGAGGTGACTGTTTTGAACCTAGAGGCTGACATAGGGGTAAGAGAAGTTTAATGGCCAGCCCAAGATAGTTCCACTACCTGCACTAGGAGATGATATCAAAATTTCTGGAATCTACTCCAGGTCCACGAGCACAAAAAAAATCTGTTTTGTTCATAGAATAATAGAATCCCAGAAACGTTCGTGTTGGAAGGGACCTAAAAGTTCCAACCCCATTCTATGAGTAGGGATACCTTCTACTGGGACTCAGGGCCCCATCCAGGCTGGCCTTGAACACTTCCAGGGATGGGGCAGCCACAGCTTCTCTGGATAACCTGTTCCCAGGTCACTGCCATGAGATCCTGTCCTTTGGCCCTGGTTACATAGAAGTCCTGCTCTTTTCTGAGGGCTGAAAACACTCAGTGTGCTGCTACAAGAGAGGCAGCCAGTCAGGTAAGTGGTGTCCTCAGCTTGTAATTAACTGTGATGGAAAAGGGGAGTTCAGGATTGTAAAAACTTCTATTCTTCACCCTTCATTAGCATCTGCTCTCAGATCTCAGTGCTGGGGGTTTATTACCTTTCAGAACAGTGGGCTGGAAAACAGAGTTTAGGTCTATTCTTACTTTGTGGAGTCAGTTCCCTCCACTTAGGTTCTTCTTCCAGGAGGCATAATTTACCTACACAGGACGTGAAATAAATCTCTCCAGCTTAGACTTTCCATCACATTTCAGGGAGCAAGTGCTCCTGTGGGAGCTATGGAAGAAAGTCAAGGCCTGTTGTTGCTCCACAAAGCAAGTTTAAAGATGCAAATGGGAAATAACCTAAACCAGGTTTGGATTTACAATGCAGATATTATTAGGGTCTAAGTCCCTTTGAGATGATTGACAGTTTGAGATGATTGACATTTGTACGTCACAGCTAGTACATCTGCAGTGAGGTCATTTGGGCTATGCACAAATGGCTTTGACCAGAACTGCTCATTTGCATAAAATAATGCAGACTTCATGTTACACTGAGGCAAGAGTCTGATGTGATCAGGTGTCCCACCATCACACAGAAAAATAACCCCAGAGGAGTTGTTCGTCATTTCTGTGATGATTTATTGGAGCACCCACTTGTTATTGTCAGCAGTGACAATGATGATGATGGAGAATCTGAGCACAGCCTAGACAATGCATATTTGTCTTTATGAGAAACATTGCTTTTGCTTCAATGCTGCCAGCCAGTCTGTCTCCCCTCAGGAGCCAGCATAGGTCAGATGAGTGAGGAATGAGATGCTTTTGATTCATAACTCAGGATAACATTTGAGAAGTTTCTGAAATATTTTTTACACGTGAGCTGCAACTTCTCATGAGAGTTTGGTTTCAGGGATTGAAACAGCAGTTACGGAGAGAGAAAATGGGAGTGTGAGTGAGAGAAATATTGTGTACATGTCTTCCATTTCTCTTTACCCTGTAATTTTCCCCTTCTTTCTCCTTTGCAGTCAAAAAATAAAATGTGAATTTAGTGGCAGGTGAAAGTATAGAGGTGTAACAGACACAGCATAGGCTTAGTCATACTCTTCTGCTACACATATCTTCTTTGAAATGCACTTATCCATGTGAAGGATTTACATCCAGATGAGCAGAGGAAAGCTCCAGAATAACACAAAAAGTTTATAGGCATTGTAAATAAAAGAAACCTAGCTTCCATTTGACAGAAGAAGGCCATTTTCAGACACTTATAATGATACTAGAAGCATTTCCAGTGAAAGTACATTCTTGGTGTGAAAGTCTGACCATTTTTCTCACTCACATATCCTAAAAATACCACCTGGTTGTTTTTCATGGTTGTTTTCATCTCTATCCCCAATTAAAGGGTCAGGATTTTTTTGTGACTTGGGCAACGCTTCAGGGTGTGCATGGAATACGTCATGTACAGGCAAGTAGCAATCTACAGGGGAAAAATTCTCCTAATGATGGATGTAAGTTCAGACAGCATCAGAAATCATAACAATTAGATAAAATGCTTCCTTAACCTCCCCATTCCACTGATTACAGCAGTGGAATGGGGAGGTTAAAGAAGTGCTGAGCATGAGTGGTGTGAAGACTTGGCATATTAAGACTTAGTACATTAAGGGACTTGGACTCTGATGCAGTCCTTGGTATAAATTTGGAGCTGTACTTGGTGATTTGTAATGAGAAAAAATCTCTGTTGAATATAATTCAAGTCAGACAGCAAAATGATGCTGAAGATGGTTGCAGACATAGGTTAGAGCTTAGAAGCTGTCAGGGACGTAGAGGTCCTGTCACTATCAAAGCGGGTCTGAATTCCCATATGCAGTTTTACCTGTCTCCTCCCACAGAAGTATTTCCACATCCTACAGGATGAGGCATTTTGCTGGTTCTGCAACATATTTATTTGTAAGTTTTGTCCCTGCCCAGGGCTTTCTCTTCAGCACTGAAAATACTGTCTGTCCAGGAGGCCAGCCAGAAACCAACCAGGACCATTCAATATTCCAGTGACTTAATGTCCGGAATCTGAAACAGCTTTTCTGCTACCTTTCAATTGTCAGGCAAGGCCATAAATGCCACCCTGTAAAAAGAGTAATTCAAGTCTCTGTTGCAAAGACCTCACAGAAATGGCAATTTCTTTTTCAGCATGTTGGAAGTAAAAGTACAAAACCTGCTGTACACTATTCAGTCGTGATACTCAGATAATAAAATAAGCAAGCTAAGGAAATTTAGTGCAGAAGCAAAGACCTCTAGGCAACAATGTAATATCATACAGAAAAGATATAACTCAATTGGAAATAGCCAGCTGGCACTAATGGCTCATTCGTTTAGACTCGTATTTCTGGGCTGTCTGGCTTTTGGTGAGATGGGAGCAAGGAAAGTCACGCCTGCCTGCCAACAGCTATCAATAAAAGTGCTATTAAGTAGAGCCCTGCACCTCAGGGGCCACCTCGATAACTGGGAGCAGTTTGAGGAGACGGTCAAGAACCCAAGCTTTGTCTTCTCATCAGTTTCCTGTGGTACTGAGGTTTGGGTAGTGTGCCACTGCTGGTGGTGGGAATACACCACACCTAACTACACATGGCCACGACAGAGCGCTCTGCTCTGTGCACAGCAGAGGCCTCGTCTGTGGCAAACCTAAACCAACTAAACTGCCTTTTAAGCCCCTTGCTGGGCCTGACAACACAGCTTGGGATGACAAGCCCAAATCTAGAGCCTTTAGATGTGCTGGAGTAAGGGTCAGAGCGGTGGGAAGCGGTGGGCACTTAACCATCTGGCCGGGAATGGGCTCTAGCACAGGACAACATGTGACCCATCTGTCTGGGCATTGCCATTTTGGGATGGAATGCATCCTGCCTGCCTCCCTCCCTCCCCTCTGGGCCTCCTGGTCACAGAAGCTGGTTTTGTTTCCTTGTCCTACTCCACCTGCTGTGATCATATGCCTATTTATACGCCCATTTATATGCTTATATTATCCCTTCTTCCATTGTTTGGCCCTCTGTTTTGTCATCCTTCTACCTCACTTGTTTGCCTCAGTACTCTCCTGAATTAATAACCTGATGACTTTTTCCTGGATGATCCTAGTTGTAGTACATCCATAGCCACACTTGGTACTTCTGATACTGTTACCTGGAGGAAATAATAATAGCAACAGCAGTAACAAGGCTATTATTATGGGGTGCCTAGGCAAGGGTGACTGACTGTTTTTGCTGGCAGGTATCTGTGGCACAGTGGTTGCAGCTGTACACAGGGAGCAGCAGGTCCAGAGGAATTATGTCACTGAATGTCAGAGTGAATGACCCAAAGCTCTTGGAAGAAAAACACAGAGAGTGAACATGTCCTGTGGCACCCGTTAGAAATTACTTATAGAGAACTATACACGATACACAAATTTTGAGCTGGAAAGGACCTTAAAGTTTATCTAGTCTAACCCCTCTGCCACATATAGGGACACCTCCCACTATCTCAGGTTGCTCCCAGCTTTGTCTAACTTTGGCTAACTGTGGCTACTTCATCCTTGGTCACTTCAAGGGATGGAGTAGCCACAGCTTCTCTGGGCAACCTGTGACAGGACCTTCCCACCTTCACAGGGAAAAATTTCTTCCTAATACCCAATCTAAATGTGCTCTCTGTCCATTTGAAGCCATTCCCCCTTGTCCTGTCACTCCATGCCCCTGCCAAAAGCCCTTCTCCAGCTTTCTTGTAGCTGCTTAGCTGTAGTGACTTCACATGTATATGTATCTGGTGGGGTTTTTTCATTATTTTTTATTATTCTCCTTTACCTTTCCAAAGAGTAAACATAAGCACACCTGGAGCTGAGTTATCATAGAAGGGGTTGGGTTGGTTCTCTAAAGGTGGTTTAGTCCTCACCCTCGTTTAGAGGATTGGCTTCACCTGGGCATGGGAATGTTGGGTCAGGTGCCAGGTGTTCCTCATTTCCCATCAGGAGAGAGCACAGCTCCCTGATTTCACTGAGGATGGCTGGAGGGAGATGATCACCCATTCCATGGGATTTGCTTTGTTCTCCTGTGAGGGGAAACTTTCAGGAATTTGCTGCAGAATTCTGGGTGCTTGAGCCTTGGTGGGAACACGCAGATTTTCCTATGAGCACTCTACAAACTGTGAGACTTGGCCTCAGTGGCCTCGTTGTACATTGTGTGGGGATATGGTGTGGCAAAGAGCATGTTTGGGGCACTGGGATGGGGGGAAAGGCTGCCAGAAGCTGATGAAGCTCCATGGATGCTTTTAAAAAAGTTCTGCTGATCTGAGCTCCTGGTAGGAAAGCAGGGCTTGGGGGCCTTTGTGGGGAAAGCAGGGGTTTGGGGGGCTCTCGTGTGTGAGGAGTATGGGAGGCCTTCGTGTGTGAGGGTGGCTTGGGGCATGATGTTGGGGCCTTGTGTCTTACACAGCAAAGAAAAGAACCTGGAGGTGATATGCCAATGAATGTGGCTTGGGTTTTTTGCTTCTTGTGCTGTGAGGGAGAGGGTTTACTTTTAAAAGTGTGTTTTATGCATGGAAAATGGGGTATCAGTTTGCCAGGTGAGCTTCCACCTGTGTTGGCACACAGCTGCTCTTGATATTCAACTGGAGCACATGGGCCTTTGTTTAAATGATGTGTTTCATATTTTGGGAACTTTGAAGTATGTCCAAGTCACAGTGTGAGAGCAGCTTAGTTGAATGTGCTGGTTTATTTTCACAGACTTGGAGTTAAGTGTCCTTTTGTGACAAAGGTGCTGCTGCTCACCTTCCTTTTTTATGAAAATATAGTTTATGAGGATAATGCATTTTAGTGTTGCTGGGAAATTTACTGTATGTGTGCCAGGACTTTATTATTGATGAGTTTTTTGTATGTTCAGAACTGTCCACACCTTGATAAAAGTAACAGAGCTGTTGGAGTTTTTTTTGTGGTTTTTAAAAGGTGCTGATTAGACTAAGTGTTTGTAGAGCTTTAAGAAATTATGTAACTGCTCTGGTTGCTGTTGATTATTTCCATGTGTTCTTGTTCATCCTGGCCACACTAGAAGGAAACAAGAGTGTGAGAATCTTTCTTTGTTATCAGACTAATAGTAGTAGCTTACTCTTTGTGGAAAATAGCTTTGTACATTAACTTTTGTTTTCTCACAATTTTTAATGGATTGGTAAATGCTGAAATACTTAACTGTATTGGAATGATTATAAAAGTGTGCTGTTTTATGTGAGGTTCACTTAAAATATCTCTCTACCAGCAATGACATGTCAGTCACTGCTATTCTGGCACCACTGTGGAGAGGTTGAGCCACAGTTTAGCTCTGACTGAAGTTTTTAACTCATTTTCTCAGATGTGCATGTGACTGAGATGTGCTTATGTGGGTTTCATTGTTTGAACAAATAGTTGTTTTGCCAATAAACTTGAAGTGCTGTATTATGGCCTGTTAAAATCCTTGTGCAAGAAGCAGATGAACCATGTTGCATTTTCTGCCACTGAAGTGCAGTGGGAGTTGTTTCTCCCTCCATCTGATAAGAAAGTAAAAATATGTTGTGGTTTGAATTATGTCAGCCTGGTAACTGAGAAGAATTTGATATTGTTAAATGATTCATGGACTGCAAGAAAAATGATGATTAGTTATTTGTTAAAAGTGAGTGTTAAGCTGTAACTGTAGAGTTTTCACATGTTGGGAGGAATAGGGGAGGGGAAAGTGATGTTGGGGATTGTATCCCTTCCTATTTCTGATTTAATTTCAAATGGTTTGTTTGATAAGAGTCTAATACCAACTGAAAAAATGGTACTGGTTTTTTAGTTGCATTGATTAGTTAACTATTCTGATCTTGTTCTGACAAACTCAAAGAAGCTAAAAATGTTATTAGAATAGTTGTGATGTCCTTGTACTGGAGATGTAATTATCATGTACTGCAGAAGTGTATGAGGAAAAAGGGGCATTTGAGTGAGTATGAGTTGAATTTGTACCAGCAAAGGATGTAGTTCTGTAATGCTTGATTTTGCTGGGTTTTTTAATGTCTCTGTCTATTTCCATGGAAGATAGTTTTGTGGAAAATGAAACTAATAACTGTGTTCTTAGTCTCCACTGACAATTAGCCTGTTGATTTATATTGCAAAGAGGGAAGCATCAAATCTGTGCAATTCTAACTTGATCTCCCAGACTTTAACTGCTAATGGTCTCTCTGTGTACTTCTCAGTTTATGTAGCTCTATATAAGTGCTGTTACTGTTGGAGAAAGCCACAGAAAAAGTCTTTGGAATGTATTTGAACTTTACAATCAGCGAGGATTTTCAATACAGAGATGGTGCTTTCAGTATAGCATCTCTAAGTCCTGTTTCCCAGGGCAGTTGGTGAAACAGTTTAACTGCAGCAGTTTTGGTTTGGTATAAAACTTTCTGAAGGGTCAGGTTGGGCTGAGCCCCCAGGTGATCCAACCTGTGCCTTACCTTTACAGCCTTCTCTGGGTTGGTCAGCTACAGTAGAAATAGGAGGGCAGAAACTGTTCACCTTTTCCCCTTTTTAAATTTCTTTTAAATGTTCTTTGCTGACCAGAGAATGTATTTGTGTGACAATAAATGGATTTTAAAAGGGGAAAACTTTTTGGGAGCTTTACAGACTTAGAAAGAAAATACTGGGGGGAAAAACCAACTAACTCAAAACTATTACACAAAAACCCAAACCCCAGAGGGTTTGCAAAAGTGGTTCTAGACAGATCAGAGCACAGAGTCCTCATGTTCTGGGGCTGCAACCTTTAGATTCAGGTGGAGTGGGAACATGGAAGTACTCTGAGTATATATAAATACATACATTCTTTAAATTCGAAAACTTGGAATGAGGGATGGGAAGTTTTGTCCCAGTAGAGGAGTATTTTACTGCAAAAAACTTGTGGGTGTATTATTGTTTTTTTTTTTTCTATTAAATACTGATGGTTTGCTGCACTCTAGTGGTGTTCAATAGGAGTCTTGAGCAAGTCTTTGAGTTCTGCTCAGAAAGCTGGGAGGTCTGACCTCACCAATGTTCAACCTGTTCTTTTAAGCTGTATTTTACTGTTTTCCTTGTAGCACTGGAGACTGTAATAGAAATAGGTACTTTCAGATGCTCCTTGTGTTATTCTCTGTGTGAGGTGACTGGGTGAGGAGGGACTGGGGATTTTGTCCTTACTGCTAGTTCTGACTTAGATTAATACTCAATGTTATCAGCTCAGTCCTTCTGATTAGTACCAGTGGCTTTTCATTGTACAGCTTAGAATGTTGGTGCATGATAAAAAGGCTGGGACTGACTCACTGCTTTGCATAATTTCAAGGAATCCTTTTCCTTTAGATGTATGCTATTCATATTTCTTTAGATCTCTTTCCCTTCAGTCTGATATTGTGTAACTCGGAGCTAAGGCAGCATCTCATGGAGGAAGAAGGACTGGGTGCAGCCTGTGTCATTACCTTCAATGAACAGCTGGAAAGATTCTACCAGCAACTCACCAACTGAAGCCACAGGGTTTCTGCAGATACAGCAGTTATTTCTGTGTACCTTGAAAGAGAACAGGCTGTCTCCAAGGTAGCTTTCCCCATGTTGTCTCCAGAAGTTAGATTAATGTTGGAGCAAATGTTGTAATTGACATCTTCTTTTGGGGTTCATGGAGTGGGAGCTGCAGGCCAAGGTGAGCGGAGAAGGGTCCAGAGCTGCAGAAGGGCCCCCAGGCTTTCTAAAGTTTTCCTCAGAGAAGGGTCTGGGTGCAGGCACATCCAGGCTTCATCCACGGTTTGTGTCTAAGGGCTTATGCAGGTGTAATTGAAACATTACCCTGCAGGATTAAGGATGGTGAGCCACATTTATATATATATAAAACAGAAAATTATTTATGATGATAATAAATAGACTAAAAGACCTTAATCAAAATGATTCAGTGCGCAGTGAGGGTAGCTAGAACTGCTAGTATAGTGCACTGCTTCTGAAGCGATAGTGAAGCGATGACTTTAAAGCTAGTAAGTAGAGATGGGTATTGCTCATCCATTCCAACAACTGTGGGCCTATCTTATTTCTCAGCCTTGGGGAATAACCTTGAGAGGAGATCCTTCTCAAGGGGAAGGTATGTCCACAAGCTCTGGGAAGGGGCATGTTAGGAGACCCCACCATTTTACTCATGATGTAATTCTGATATTTCCTTCTGGGGTTCATGAAGCAAGAGGGTGTTGTGGACACTACGGGAGTTTCAGACAGGTTTGTAGCTCTTCTGCAGGCTTTCATGTGCGCTTTTTTTTTACTTTAATCCAGTTATTCTAACAGCTCCCTTGGAGTCCTATGGATATAAGAACACAGATCTGAAATGATATGACAAAGGGGAAAAGATTATCCTCACAGTCAGCCAGCTGCTGGAACAATAGAAGCAGAGGAAACACCAGTTAATTCAGTTAATTAATTTGATTGAGATATTTGTGTTTATTTGCTCTTTTAAATTTATTTTTAATGTAATTATAGGGGAGCAAGGTGACAGGTGAGCTCAGCTTTAGCCTTAAGCTCAGCAGCAGCTATGGTGGACCTCACATGATGATCATTTGGGTATTGATTTAGTCAATAGACAAAGGAGGTGTTGGATTTATTTTGAAAAAAACAAAACAACTCAACAAAACCACCACAACTTAATTTGTCCAAAAAGGATGTTGATTTGGTGGAGCAGATCCAGAAAGCAGGAGAGAAAAGGGAGTCAGTTTTTGGAAGTAAATGGGTGTCCTCACTAGACATTGAGTGCTCTGGAAATGTCCTGTTGGCTCAGTGGGATAAATGGGTTCAGGTCTGTGGTGGGGCATGAGCGAGTTTCCTGTGGGGGGTGGTTGTGTGACTGCGCGTCCTTGTTTGGGCTGTGACTGTAACAGCTGAAGCAATGAGTTGTGAGTTCAGTGTCGTGTCTTCATAGCCCTGCAGTGTGGGCATAGAATGAGGGTTACTCCTCACACCCTTCCAGTACATCAGAAATGTGTTTTCTTATAGGTCACCTTACCCCCTTTACCTGCAGTTACCAAGTAACTCCCCCCATGCTCAATAGGCTCTTAGATGTAAAATCCTCTCCTGATGGCAGAGGTGGGAAGCAGAGTGGGACTGTGCCTACGGCTGCTGCCACAGCTGAGGACAGGGTTAGGCCTGGTGAGACAAGCCGGCTCTTTGTAGGGGACTGGAAACCACGGCAAAAGCTGAGGATACAGCTGCTCTTTCCGACGCTGTCACAGCACTGACAAGAGTCGCAGCCATAGACCTCTTTACCAGGTATTTTGAGACCTGACAACTGTTGCAGCTTCGGGCTGTTCCCAAATGCTGCTTCCCGTGCTAAGTGCTTGCAGCAATTGCAGAGTCAGACCTGGGATATGGTGAATGTTTTAAGGTGCAGGTGAATCCATTTGGGTTTATTACCTTAGGGAAATGTCCTGGATTTGGAAGTTGCCCACTATCAAAGGCCTGAAGTTTTAGGCTGTACTGTGCAGAGTATATGGCTTATAGCTACAAAATCCACTGATTATCCATGGTATGACCTGTCAGCAGAGAATTCAGTCTGTCTGTGTTTTCCAGCTCACTGAATTTTGCATCATGAATCCATGTGTTCTAGGAAGTGCCCACAGGATGCTCCAGCACTTGTAGTGCAGTTTTATGGAATGGTAAGTAAAAATATAAAGTCATCTATGGAAGGAGACAGCTACCACCCTTTGGTGGTACCTACCACTAAGGTTGTCAGGGATGGTGGAATTTAGTAAACAGCTCTCTGCTGGTCATAGAGCCCACTGGCATCTTCAAGGGTTTGCTGGGAAGAGAGGTGGGATGTAACAGGCTCTGCTAATAAAACCCATTGTTGAGCTGTCTTACATTCAGACTAGAGAAAAGCTTAGTTGGCTCTGGTTCATATAAATTGTAGACAGAAACAAAAAAAGAAAGCCTTTTGCTTCTCAGGGTGGAAAGCAAGAGTAACTTAGTACTTGTATTGCTGCTACTTGTGAGGGCATATCAAGTGCAAAGTCAGTCCCTTGCTTTAATGACTTGTTTGTTAAAAAAAAAATAATTCATGTGACTCAAGGAAGGGTATTTAGGTATTAAGGAGAAGAGGCCAGGGTCTTTCAGCAAAATAGTGTTTCTGTTTGGGAGTACTGACATTGCTGGGTGAAACTGATCAGGTTGGGATTTGAAAGCATAGAAAAACCAGTGCTAGCCTACCTCTGTTGTGTCTCCCTTTTCCCCAGCACTGCCATGCTGTCTGGCACAGAGAGTGATGCTCACCCGGGTCTCTGTAATTCCCCATTAGTTATCCCCATCTGGTTTTCCCCACTTGTCCACAGGCCAGCAGGAGAGTCATGTGCTGGAGGGGCATGCAGTTTCTTTTAAGGTGGGGTTGTTGGCTTGCTGTGTGCAGGTTTGAGTGGAATTTGATTGTTGGACTCATTAACATACAGATGTCTGTCATTAGAAAAGGAGAAGGAAGAGAGGAAAGAGCAGCTTTTGGCTTAGGTCGTGCCCTTGACAAGGCGGCGCTGTGTCTGTGATGAGCGAGCAAGCTGGGCACAGAGGAACTGTGACTCTGATGGCACCGCTGAGGTCCCCAAGTGGGCACCGTCCCTCATCCCGCCGCGCCAGCAGTAAAAGTGAGCGAGCCACCGTTGCTACATTTAACACTTGTACATTTTTATTTAGTTAATCAGCCATTGTACACATTGCAGCTATGTATTGTTAGTGTTGTATCTTTTTAATTTTTAACTAATACATGCCCTCATAGATATATTCAATTAGTGTTATCACCATGGGAACAAGATGCTGATTCGTCAACTTAAAATTCACTTCTTCTCACAGTATTCAAGTTCTCTGATAACACAGCAAAAAATCAAAATAAGAGGTGAATAACCATTATGCTGTTACACAGAACATCATCTGCACCGCAAATAACACAACAGAAATGCATTTCTTGAGAGCCCCATCCTTGAAGACCCTCCTGTGCTGTCTCAGACAGTCAGGAAGCCACGATGCGCTGTGAGATGTTTCATTGGGGTCTCATTCGATTTGGCTGCCAAAACACTTTTTTCTTTTCTTGCCTGCCCAAAAAGTGTCAGCATGGCACCTCATGGTTCTGCCCACAGGAAGCCAGAGCTCCAGAGGTGTTTCCACGCTTTTGGCATCATTATCTTTATGAGGAAGTGCCCTTGTTCTGAGCACTGAGTGAGTCATTAAAAAAAACCAAAACCAAAGAACCCTATAATTGTAGAAGGCCAGATAAGCTTGGACAAAGGATTGCTCCTAGAGGAGAGGGTTGGTTTTACTCTGGTGCTGAGTCTACTATTTAAAAAATGAAATAACTGTTTAAAAGCATTAAGTTGGTGTGCTTGTGTGTATGCGTGTTATGTTAAAACCCTACAGAGCTCCCTCCATTAAATATTCAGGTATAGAACACCCAAAATATCAGATCCTTACGTTCCCCTTGTGGAAAATAAAAGTGCAGACATGCTAATGTGGTTTTCAGAGGGTTGGTTTAGAAATATATATATATATAATCTAGTTACATAACAAAATATGAACAGAAACCGGCTGCTGAGGATTGTGAGCACTTGTTCTTTAAAAAACACTTGATCAGAAGATAAAAACTGCTCGCTCAGTGCTAAGAGGGCCTAGAAGCTGACATGGTTCTAGGAGGGTTTGGTTTTGACCTTCAGATGCCACATGCGTGTATCGGCTAAGAGGCAATCTCGATAAAACACGGTGAATTAATTATTCTCTTTGTATAGTGGGTAAGTCTTTGTCCCATAGTTATCTACAGTGCAGTGGCCAGCAGGAAGCACCCCCAGTCTGTTGGTGAGGTCAGCTAAGCAGTGATGAAAACGGGAAACTACCGGCATTAGGATTGTGTAATACACCCCACCACAGGTCCGGATCTATAGGCTTGAATACCATATGTGAACATGCCGCAGGTAGAGCTGCTAGCAACTTGTGTACCTAGTGGGGAAGTTATTCTTTCTTTTTCTTTTGGAAACGTTTCAGTGGCTGTGCGAAGGTGTCTGCACAATTAATGGCCACAGTCAGCCGTGCTTCGTGTGAACAGCTGCCTTTTTCCTGACTTGCGCAGCCTTTGCCTAGACCAGATCTCTAAACAGGAACTCTTAGTACTCGGTAGCTCTGCAGCGCTTCCTCCTGGGTCAGTCAGCATTTGTGGTCTGCGTGGTGCCGTGCCGTGATCTGTCACCATTCCGCAGGGTCACTGCACCTCATAACCCACGATGCCAACGGGCAGTGAGTGTTCTGCGGTCTTGTGAGTTCAAATACTCTGCTATTTACAGTTTACATGTCAACTCCTTTGTACGGTGCATGTACACAGTCAGTGGAAGAGGCCTGTTGATGAAGTCTGCTTGGCAAGGGCCGTGTCAGTAAGCGAGCGCCAGAGCAAAGGGACAGGGACAAGTGGCCATGCTGACAGGGTGCCAGCATGGCTGATAAATCATCCTGCCTGAAGGATGCTATCTTTGGTCACAAATTAGCTTACAGGGTGAAAAATCATAACAGCACAAAATGCAGCATGGGATGGGAAGAAATTATTTCACTGCAGCTGCACAGGTAGGAGCGGCAGTGACGACTCTGCTACCCAGGGACGGTGACGGCTGCGTATGGGAGGGGTCACGTGGCGCTGTGCAGGGGCGGCAGCTTCTCACTTGGCCTCCTGTGTCCAGTCCTCCTGGCAGAAGTGTTTAAGAAGCTGCTGGAGGTCATGATGGAGGTCATCCCTGGGGAGTGCTTCTGGGGTGTCTTCCAGCTCTTCTATGTGAACATGTTTTCCATAGCGGTCCTTCATCACAGTCCTCTTCTGTGTGCTGGCTTTACTTAGTATTGTCCTGGAACCAAAAAAAATGAGAGACCTGACTTAGAAAGGCCACTGTTCTGGAGGTCTGAGAGAATCATGGTTTTCAGGCTTTTCCAAGGCAGAGTTACACATGCTGGAGAGAAGGCACAGCAAGGTGTGAGTATGATGCAATAGTCAACTCCTATAGATTTTTACCCTTTTTACTTTATATATTTTCTGTATACTTTACACATATGTTTGTAGCCTATTATTATAACATAGCTTCAGTATTTTCTTAGGCAGAAAGACAAAACAACTTCCAGGATCCCTATGCTACCTTGGTATTCCTTAGAAACCAAGGTTGAAATCAGATCTTTGAGACATATTTTTATCAATAAGGCTGAGTCTTCATCCAAGGAGGGGTGGATTTAGAAGGTACTAGAGCTGGGGGCATTACTTAACCTGAGTGTGCTTTTAGTTGGGGACTCTTGTCAGGTATGGTAATTTGCAAAATCAAGAAAAATTTTACATGCATCACGGAGGGTGTGCAGCCTCAGTGTTTTCCAGCTGAGGATCCCTATATAAAGGTAGCCCTGTTTACCATCCTGTGTATGCCTCTTATTTCTAGAACAAGACAGAAAGGCATCAAAGTGCATGGAGAATGGATGATGGATGGAGAGTGAAGGATGGCTGCAAGGAGAAGGAAGGGTGGATGTATGGAGCATGGATGACAATTGGAGAAAGGGTGATGAATGAAAGGAGACTGCAGAATGATGATTGGAGAGTGAGTGGATGGAGAACAGATGAGCAATGAATGTATAGATGGCTGAATGTTAATTAAAATTAGCAAATCAATAAAGACTGTAGATATGTCGTTCTGGGTGTGCATCCTCAGCATTTTCTGAGGGAAAGCGTACCTAAGGATCCTTACATAAAGGTACCCCTGTTTACCACCCTGTGTCTGCCTCTAATTTCTAGAACCAGAGAGAACGGCATGAAAGTGCATGGAGGATGCATGGATGGATGGATGGAGAGTTGCATGATAATTAGAGAGTGGCTGATGATCGGATGCATGTATGAAGACTGGATGATGAATGAATGAGGAATGGTTGCATGAAGACTTGGATGATGACTGGATAGAGGATGGATGTATGGAGAGTGGCTGATATGATAGGATGGAGGAATGGAGCCTGGATGACAGATGAATGAGGAATGGATGAACGGAGAGTGGTTGAGGAATGGAAGATGGATGTATGGAGACTAGATGATGAATATATAAGGAATGGCTGTATGGGGAGTTGGATGATTGGATGGATGTATGACAAGGTGGATGATGATAGGATGGATGCATGGAGATTTGGATGATGATTGAAATTATGGATGGAGAGTGGATGATGGATGAATGAGGAAGAGAGGATGGATGTATGGACAGCGGCTGATGATTGCAGAGGTGGGTGGTAAATGACTGAGGCACAGCTGGAATGATGCATGTATGGAGAATGATGCATGTATGGATGAGAAAGGGCTGCGGGTGGCGGTTATGTGAATGTACTGAGCGTGGATGATGAACAACTGCTAATAGAAACTTGAAAAATCAATAAATATTGTGGGTGTGTTACGATGTGCATCCTCATGCCCAGTGTTTTCCAGCTGATGAAAAGGCAAGGCAAGGCATCCTCCATGACTCTAGCCCAATTTACCAACCTTTGTCTGCCTCCTCTGTCACGGAGGAGGGCAAGGAGGAGTGTGAGGTGGAGTAGGAAGAAGAACACTAGGAGGAGCACGAAGAGTGTGAGGCAGAGGAGGAGTGCAAACAACACAGAGCATTTGAGGCAGAGGAGCAGTGCGCATACTACAAGGGGAAGTGCGGAGAGCATGTGGTGATGCGCAAAGAGGGTGAGAAGCGTAAGGGGGACTGTGAATACCACCATGGAGTGTGAATACCGCTAAGTGAGCGCAGATACCGCGTGGGATACCGCGAATACCGCTAAGTGAGAGCGAATGCTGCGAATACCGCAAGGGATACCGTGAATACCGCTAAAGTGACCGCAAATATTGCAACAGATACTGCAAATACCACGAGGGATACCGCGAATACCGCTAAGGGAGTGCAGATGTTGCGAGAGATACTGCGAATACCGCTAGTGATACCGCGAATACCGCAAAGTGAGTGCAAATACCATGAGGAATACCACTAAGTGAGCGTGGATACTGCGAGGAATGCCACGAATACCGCTAAGTGACCGCGAATGCCACAAGGTGAGCGCGAATACCGTGAGGGATATCGCGAATACAGCAAAGAGAGCGCAAATACCGTGAGGAATACCGCTAAGTGAGCGTGAATACCGCGAGGGATATCGCAAATACTGCTAAGTGAGCGTAAATTCCGTGAGGGATACTGCAAGGGGTACTGCGAGGACTACCGTGAATACCGCGAAGTGGCCATGAATACCGCGAGTGATATTGTGGATACCGCTAAGTGAGCGCGAATACCGCTAAGTGAGCGCAAATACCGCGAGGAATACTGCTAAGTGAGCGCGAATACTGCGAGGGATACCGCGAATACCGCGAGGGGGGGGGGGTACTGCGAGGAATACCGCGAATACCGCTAAGTGGGCATGAATACCGCGAGTGATATTGTGGATACCGCTAAGTGAGCGCGAATACCGCTAAGTGAGCGCGAATACCGCGAGGAATACCGTGAGGAATACCGCGAATACCGCTAAGTGGGCATGAATACCGCGAGTGATAGTGTGGATACCGCTAAGTGAGCGCGAATACCGCGAGGAATACCGCGAATACCGCTAAGTGGGCATGAATACCGCGAGTGATATTGTGGATACCGCTAAGTGAGCGCGAATACCGCGAGGAATACCGCGAGGAATACCGCGAATACCGCTAAGTGGGCATGAATACCGCGAGTGATATTGTGGATACCGCTAAGTGAGCGCGAATACCGCGAGGAATACCGCGAGGAATACCGCGAGGAATACCGCTAAGTGGGCATGAATACCGCGAGTGATATTGTGGATACCGCTAAGTGAGCGCGAATACCGCGAGGAATACCGCGAGGAATACCGCGAATACCGCTAAGTGGGCATGAATACCGCGAGTGATATTGTGGATACCGCTAAGTGAGCGCGAATACCGCGAGGAATACCGCGAGGAATACCGCGAGGAATACCGCGAATACCGCTAAGTGGGCATGAATACCGCGAGTGATATTGTGGATACCGCTAAGTGAGCGCGAATACCGCGAGGAATACCGCGAATACCGCTAAGTGGGCATGAATACCGCGAGTGATATTGTGGATACCGCTAAGTGAGCGCGAATACCGCGAGGAATACCGCGAGGAATACCGCGAATACCGCTAAGTGGGCATGAATACCGCGAGTGATATTGTGGATACCGCTAAGTGAGCGCGAATACCGCGAGGAATACCGCGAGGAATACCGCGAATACCGCTAAGTGGGCATGAATACCGCGAGTGATATTGTGGATACCGCTAAGTGAGCGCGAATACCGCGAGGAATACCGCTAAGTGGGCATGAATACCGCGAGTGATATTGTGGATACCGCGAGGAATACCGCGAATACCGCTAAGTGGGCATGAATACCGCGAGTGATATTGTGGATACCGCTAAGTGAGCGCGAATACCGCGAGGAATACCGCGAGGAATACCGCGAATACCGCTAAGTGGGCATGAATACCGCTAAGTGAGCGCGAATACCGCGAGGAATACCGCGAATACCGCTAAGTGGGCATGAATACCGCGAGTGATATTGTGGATACCGCTAAGTGAGTGCGAAAACCGCAAGGGACTGCAAATACCGCTACGGGAGCGCGAATACCGCGAGAGATATCGCGAATACCGCTAAGGGGGTGCGAATACCACTAAATGTTCATTATGCTGTCTTTGATCCATTCTCTCTCATCCAGCCATTGTTCATTCATCAAGCCCTTCCTTTATTCTCTATCATTCTTTCATCTCATTCATTCATTGTCCTTTCAGTCATTCCTCATCCATCTCTTCATTCTCCATCTTTCACTCATTTATTGTCATCCACCCATTTAAGCATTCTTCATCACTCATCCCTTTTCCAGCCATTGACCTATTGCTCTATCATTCCTCCATTTATTTAGCTGTTCATTCCTTGTCAGCCACATAGGTCATTAATTCTCCATTATCCATTCATTCACCTGTTCATTCATCACCAGCATCCCATCATTCATTTGTTCATTCATCATTCTTTTCTGTCATTCATGCCTTCATTCATCCACAATCCACTCATTCCATCTCTTCATGCCTTCTCCATCATCCACTCATTCATCCCTTCCTCCACTCTCCATCATTCAGTCATTCATTCGTCCCACCCATCCTTTTGTCCATCATCCACCCATTTATTCATGCCCCACCCATCACATATTTATCCATCATCCCTCCATTTTTCCATCATCTGTTCATTCCTGGTCATCCAGTCATTCACCATCCATCCATTAATTCTCCATTATTCATCATCCCTACATTCATTCCCTATCATCCATCCATTCTACACTTATCTATTAATTCTTCATTCATTCTTCATTTATTGATCTCTATCCATTCTCCAGCCATCCATTCATTTGCCATTCAATTAGAACTATGTTACTTTGCTAAACTTATAAAAAATAATTTGTAGAAAATAAATACCAGCCTTTGTATTAACTCCTGTACCAAGGTTGTGTGGAAAGTGTTTTATTTCAGTGTCATGTACGCCATCACTGCTGCCAGGTTAGTCAATGCTTTAGTACCACCGCAACTAAAGCTTAGCAGGCATTCACTGCAATCCACTCCTGGGACTGTGTTAATTCATTTGCAGTAACACTTCATCAGCTTGCCGAGCCAAACCTTTTAATTACTGATCCATCGTCTTTCTTGATTTCTTTCTCTACCAAAGCAGGGACTTGCACTGTCATGTGGTGACCTGTATAGCTCAAAGCCTCCAATGAAAACATAAACTTCAAATTACAACACACCCAAAACACCTGGCACTCTTCCTACCTTAGTCCTTCATATTCACACAACCCAATGCTGAGAAAATGCTGAACAGGCACCTGTAAGAAGCAACTGCATCCCTGCCTCCTGCAGACACATGACATGCAGTGTCTCCTAGAGAGCAGTTTCATTTCATCAATGATTGTACCAAAGCATGTCACAGTAGCGGCTCCAGACTTGTGGATTTACTGAGACAATACCTGGGTGCTAAGTGCTCCTTCCCAAGGCGTCTCTTTCAAATTTTACCAGATAGTTCTTGCCCCTTGTTTGGCCTCTGTGACAAAAAGGGGACCAGGCTGCTGGTCTGGACTCCTGGTCACAAAACCCAAGCCACATACCCACGTCACCTATTGCTGCACAGCTTTTATCTATTTATGTGTTTTTAAGTATTTATTTCAACCTCTAAGACATGCTAATAAAGGGGACAAGAGACAGGATTCAGGGGAGGAAAACATCCATTTACCCAGGGTGAAGGCTTAACTGTAGCCACTTCTACAGTTACCTCCACAGTGATAACACAGGAATGAACTTTAACTGCACTCACACCCAAGACTCCTAAGAATTTCACACAAAGCCTCCGTGATGTTTTCTTTTAGTCTCAGCAAGTGTCTTAACTAATTCTGCAATGCCAGCTTTCCCTCCACATTGTTTAAATATGCATATTTTTGTAACATTGCTGAGTATAAGAACAGAGTTATCCTCAATTTAGGACTCGCCGGTTGAGTCTGCTAGGCCACCGCTTTTGGTCCTTTCAGGAAAACAGACTTTTTCCCTGGGGTTGTGGCCACACTTGCTGTACTGCTGCAATATATAAAAGTTATTTTTACCTCTTCGAAGTCCTCTTTGGCTGACGGAAGATCAGAAGCCAGGCTGGCATCCCCCAGGTGTTTCTCCGTCCTTTCTCCGTGCACTACAGTGGTCTTTATGACCTTGCTGACTTTCCGGCCCTCCACTGGTTCGGACTGGAATTTGGAGGCACTAGAGAGAATGGCAGGTTCAGACAGGGTCACCTGCAAGGTTAGAAAGCACAAGTGAGATGGACATGAATTCCACACTTCATGATGTGCACTGGCCAAATTAACTGCTGTGTCTATGGGCTCCACAGGGTAAAGTGTAGATCTGTTAGGTTCAGCTTTCTGAAAAGAAAAATGGGGGGAGGGGGGGAAGAAAAAAGGGGGGAAAAAAGAAAAAATATAATAGAAGGAAAAAATAAAAAATGAAAAAGAGGAAAAAGGAAAAAATAAAAAAAGTAAGGTAAAAAGAAAAATAGGAAAATAGAAAAAAGGAAAACAATAAAAGAAGTAAAAAAGAAAAACAGGAAAAGGAAATGGAGAAAAAAAAGGAAAGAGAAAAGGGGGAAAAAGGAAAATAGAAAAAAAGGAAAACAGAAAAAAAAAGCAGGGAAAAAGAAAAAGGAAAAAGAGAAAAAAATAGAAAAAGAAAAAAAGGAAAAAGATGAAAAAAGGAAAACAGAAAAAAAATAGGAAGAAAAAAGGCCAATAGAAAAAAGGGGGGGGGGGGGAATCAAGATTCTTCTTTCTTGTTACTTTACTCCTAAAGAATTACTTCTGATTAGTAAATCCTGCAAGCAAAAGTATCAGTGATGTTTTTCACAATTCCAATAACTGCTTGCTGCACCTTGCTTTTGGCCCAGCACTGCTGAAAGCACACCCCCATTGCCAGCTTCTGTCCCTTCCTCACAACTCAGTTGTGCTGATCCAGTTGCCTGTAGGGCCAGACAGTGAAGTACGGCAGGAAGGCACTTACCTTTTCAGACTGTATTTATTTTTAAATACCTGGCTCCAAAACAGTTTTTGTTTAAGTCATAGATGTTTTTAGCCTCTTCAAAGCAACAATAGACCAGCAAGGTAAACTTACTGTAGCTATGTGGTTCAAGGACTGAATGGCAGAATGAGCACGCTAAGCTGCAGTGGCTAAGAACCCTGCTGGCTAAGAGCCTGCTGCTCTGTGCCACGGCAGGCAAAGCAAACCCTACCTCTGAGTGCTCACTGTCACTTTTCAGCACAACTCGCTTCACCACTTTGGAATAACCATCTCCCTCTTCCACAGTGACGGGGGCTTGCGGTGTTCCCTGCATTAGCACCTCCTCTTTTTCCGTGCCATCTGGAGCAACGTATCGCTGGATGATCTTCCGAGTGACCTGAAGGAATGGAATTTAGTCCCCAAAGATGTAGCAGTAAAATATTCCTCTTTGTTCTCTATCTAGTATTTGCTACTCAAAGGGCATTTTGTCCTGCATGAAAGAACCCGCATAGATGGTTCTGTGTTCTATTCCTCAATACCTACTCAAGAGACTCATGTGGTGTTAAAGCTCTCAAGGCACTGGCTGGCCAAAGCAAGAAGAGAATTACAGGGTTCAAGATGTGAAACTGCTCAGAAGGATGAGTGTGCATCCTTCTGTGGATGACCCGAACCTCTGCATGGCACAATTCAAGGCACAGACCTATCTGTAAGAACCTTCACGCTCGCCTCTGTGCAACGAGAGCAAGGAATGGGGCTGGGGTGGTTTATTCTACCAGGAATTCAAACAGGTTCCAGAGACAGCCTATCCAGCTGAGGGAGTGTGATGTCTTCTTAGAAGACAGAAGATGGGGTTTGCCACCGTCCCAGCTCAGCCAAGTCCTAGACCAAATCACTGAGCACCAAGTTGTCAGATAAAGAAAAGAGCACAGAAGTTCCCCTTTCACTTACAGGCTGTGCAGAATTTGTTTTTCTAAGCATGATCTGATTTTGAAGATCTAGACTCTGGGTTTATCTGACTCTTACAGACCCAGCCTTACATTGCTTTCATTAGGACAAGCAAACAAACAAACATCTCACATAAGATTGCAGTGGAGTCAGTTTTTTGGTGGGGTTTTTAAAAAAGAGATAAACAAGTTTGTTCTAAAATATTCAGATCTATGCAGAATTTTCCTTGGCTTTAAATGAAAGTTAACAAAATACTCCTGTTAGGTTGTACACTGTAACAGAACCATTTTGAGAATCTAAATTATTGTTCAAACTTTGGTGTCTCTCATGAGCTGAAATTCTCATTCCTTCCACTCTCTACTCTTCAAATCATGCCCTTTCATAGCAGAAAGTCTGTCATTTCCGTGGATGATTTTTCCTTCCTCTTACAGGAGAGGAACAAGGTAGCAAGGGGCAGAATTGACAATACCTTCTTCACCACCATGCGGCCATGTTCATCTGTGTACTGCTCTTCTGTGACTGTTTCTGGTGGCATTTCAGGCATACTATCAGCCTGTACGACAAAGAACAAAGCTGTGTGAAGCAAGGCCTTCATGTGGGTCTTCAAATAAGCCACTTCAACATCAGTTAATTGGTTACAGAATAGAAAAAAAATCAGCAATGTTAGGAAAAAAACCTATTCTGCAAATAAATCCTTAGAAAGGCATGCACAGAAAAGTGATGCCACAGCACACAGGCAAAGATAAGTTAGTTGACCTTGTTGTATACGGGGCTGACAAGTCTTCATCTTCCTCCTACTGAGGCATCTATGGAGTTTAGAGGGGGGTTAGCGGTGTTACTGTAATCCTAAGGTTTATCCAATGGAGATGCATTATTTGAGAGCATCCCTGCTTGAGGTGCAACACAAACTCAGGCTTAAGGCAGCACAGGCTCGTGCAGTCATTCAACACTCAGTACCTGAATGATTACCCGGCGCCGAATGACCCTGGTAGTGACCATCTCGTCCTCGTCTGAGCTGAGCTCCAGCCCACCTAACTCGTCTGCTAACTCCTAGGGGAAGCATGGAAACAGGATCTGTATGTGGTATTAGCAGTAGCTACAGCTTCTGTCTTCCTACACCAGCTCTGCAATTCCTACATTTTGCATATGCTTTCTGGGTTAATTACACAGAAAAATATACAAAAGTCTTTTTAATCCTCCACAGGGATAGTACAGAGTGCAGAACTCTTCAGTCAGACTGAACCATTTTGACAAGAGGACGGTGCAGCAGTAGCTGATCAGAAAGATCAGAAGCAGCTGATTACAAAGTGTAGCTTTCCTGATCAGGAAGATCAGGAAAAATTAGTAACAAGTGCTGAACTTGTCTATCCTGCATAAGGAAGAATTAAAAGTTTAAACAAACACCTCAGAAGGCAAAGAGAGGCTGAAAAGAATCCGTTGGGAAATAGCTGTAGTATAAAAACATAAAAGGGAAAATAAATAAGGGGGGGTGGTGGTACCAGCTGCTGTTGTTTCACTTCAGTAAAAGAATCAGAGGAAAAAAGCAGTACATTATTTCAAGGGCAACTGTCCTCCAGCAGCGCTTGTACTGAGTCCTGCTGTAGATACCCTTTCAATCATCTGATACATTTTAAATTCCACCTTTCCCTGAATCCCAGAGGCAAAGCTCTGAAACCGTTCATTCTAAAGGTGATACCTTTGACTACATAATAGCAAAGAGAAGGCCTTGTTTCTAATGAACACAAAGGTGAAACTATTTCTGCCTCAGTACAGCTGCACCTTCTCTGCTCTAACTTGACTTATAAAGCTAATTTCCTGCCCAAGGATGCCTTCTCCTTTTCTTCCACTTAGGACGGGCAAAGCAAGCTGTTTATTCTTAAACTTTCCTCTGCCAAGAAACTTTAATTCTCTACTGAAAGCCATATGGTTGCTCTCTTTCC
Source organism: Anomalospiza imberbis (assembly GCF_031753505.1). Taxonomy (NCBI): domain Eukaryota; kingdom Metazoa; phylum Chordata; class Aves; order Passeriformes; family Viduidae; genus Anomalospiza; species Anomalospiza imberbis. The sequence goes on along the minus strand of NC_089684.1, from coordinate 45,586,811 downwards.
TTGCTGGTGGATGTCTTCCCCTCTCTGCTGCCAGAAGTCCCTTGTCTCACACAACCCAAGACCTACCCTGTACAGTTTTTGATATCCTCTTCGCTCTCCTGTCGCTGTATCTCTTTACTGCCTGTGTGCTACATAAACACCATTCTTTCAGTACATCCTTGATATTCTGCAATGCACAGCTGCTGTCTCTTTTCCATCTCACTGACTTTAGAGACCTTTCACACCATTTCTCACGCTGCTCTGGGCTAGCCTTGCCTTTCTTTATGAGTTTTACTGTTATTACTTTGTCTGCATTACATCTGTTCCAGATTGTTTCTGCCCCTGTTACTGACGCTCTCTCAGGCAACGATGTAACTGTCACAGGCCAAAGGACAAAGAAGGGTAGAGCAGAACCAGAATTACCAGCCTACACTTTGGGATCTGGGCTTTGCTTCACTTTGAAAACCTCAAGAGAAAAGCCTTTACCTGACCTTTTAAACCACAGAGGGAAGGAAGAAAAACTCAGTGCCAGGATGCAAATTAATTACAAATATTCTTATCTTAAGGAATGAGAGAGTCATAAAAATTGATTTATTTTATCAATTACATTAAGGCAAAGTTGTTGATTTACCTTTTCTAAAGATTCCTCTTCAAAGCCCCTTCCAGACTTTTCCATCTGCTCCTCAGTGGACTCCACTATCATGAGACTAGATCTCCTTGGAGAGAGGCTTTCCTGGTGGAGCTGGGGGTCCTCAGGCTCTTGGATGATGGGGGAGTCCCCTCTCTGCACAGGGGATGGAGGCTGCGGGTGCGCTGTCGGTGCCTCTCCCTTTGCCGTGCTTGAGTGCGCAGATTTTCCGCTCGCTGCTTTTCCAGCTCCCACGGACTGCTCTGTTCCTGGAGTTGTGACACTGTGAATTACAGGTCCAAGTGAGTTACCACCGTGCAGTGCTTCCCAATTTCCAGCAATGGAACATTATGCACTGACTTCATATTCTTATGTTGTCTGTTGTTTGGCCAAGTCTAGAAATAACTGATACCCCTTGACAGGAGCTACAGGGCAGTCTGTCTGGAAATGCCACCCATCTTCCCGAGCAAATCTCCAAATGGATATCCAACCCTTCCATGCAATTCTGCAAAATCTGGTATTTATAAAGTATTTCAGAGAGCTTTGCTTTCACTTGTGCCCTCACATCTCTACATACTACCATTTATTTTTTTAGTGGGAGAGCCTGGATTGCTAGAGAAGGATGTGAGGCACCTACAACACTGAACACAAGCTGTGCAGCTGCAAAGTGGAAAAACCAACTTTCATGTAGAATTCTGGAGCTTTAGCAAACTGAGATTTAGTAGAGGTTCAGGTTTTGTTTGTAATGGTATCTTTATGGTTGAACCCTGATTCATTATTAATTGCTGATTAATCCCCAAGTTAGTTAAACCTATTATTATAAATGTTGCTATGTAACACATATATATATAGGAAATGCATCTAATTCCAGCAAATTTACATTCAATATTGTTGTATATTTCCTCTTGGAGCATGTTCCTTACATGTTCCTATTTAAATCTAGCCCAGTTTTTCCACCTAGTTCAAATTAGACCTGCAGTGTAGTGAAATTCCCTTGTCATCATTACTCTCATGTAGTGTTGGCACTATTGTCTCACAAGGATTCTCTGTTCCTCAAAGAAATTAATTTCCTGATGGAAATCCTTAGGGAGCATTGGTATTTTTGCCTAACACTGTAACAGAAGCCTTCCTAGATGGTATTTTCTGTCTCCCACACTCTCTCCCGGCAAAAGAATCCCCCTAAGTCCATTTACTGGGCTCAGCTGCCCTTTGAGTGCTGAGAGCTGCATCTCCACATCAAAGCTAATCACCTCCAGGAAAATCACTTCTTCAGATAGGGATTCTTGGTATTTTGCTGGCTTATTAATACCTGACTCTACCCTGCAGAGAGGTCTCAGCATGGGCACATAATCAGGAAAGCTGTGGAGAAATAAACATGATCTATTTCAAATTCCATTCCAAATGACACCCACTCCACTGACAGTCCCACCTCAGAATTCAAGTTTTTTCTGCAAAGGTCCTCTATGTGTACTCTATCATGTGTTATTCCTGTAAGTACTTGTGTCTTGCCTCTGTAACACCTCATTTCTGTTCCTTTGGCCATCTGAAATACACTTTTAAAAACCCAGTTCTTAATAGGTAGTTATGAATTTTTAAAGAAATTATTAAATTGAAAAAAAATTGCCTCTGTTGAAAAAGCCATCCTAAAACTGAAGAAGAGGTTTTGGATTACTTTCATTGATACGTCATCACTTGTCATCCAAGACATGAGGACTGAACAAATACATAAAACCCCCTTCACTTCTCTATTAACTCTCTTTTCTTTCCCATGATTAAACACAGTTATTGATTTGTGCTCACAGTGACAGACTGACTTTCTCTCCTCAGCCTTAAGGCTTCCACCACATGGATTAAAAAGTGAAAACCACAACTGGATGAAAATTCTAGTGTGTTCATATGTTTCAAAGGCAGCTGTAAAATCCTCTTAGTACACAAAGAAAAGAGAACCTGTTCCCTATGGCTTCATCCTGGTCTTTTGGCACTTACAAATATTCATGTTGTGAAGCGGATGGTTTCCCTGGCACATCTTGGGGTTTCCCTGAGAATTCAGCTTCTACTTGTTCCTTGTGTGCTTGCCTCAGAAGCTCAGCCGTGGACACTTCTGCCTCGCTCCTGGGAGTACTGTCCTGGAACGGGGAATAACTGACAGACACATCTTCCTCGGAGACCAGAGGGGGGTGCTCAGTTGGCTCACTGTCCTTAGATAGTCTCTGCTGTTCTTGCTTGTGTCTCGAGCTGTACACTTCCTCTTGCAGTGCTGAAAACCCTTGCCAAGACAGAGAGATGAGAGATATCCTTACAAGTCTGACCAGAATGCACAAGTCCTTCCCCGTGCTCCATGTGCATTGAAAATCCCCAGGCACAACACATTACTGGAGGTTCTTGAACACCTTGAGTGGGAGGGCACCTGGCCTCCAGGAGTAGCCCAAGGCATGCCAGACTGCCACTACTATGGCCAGATTTGGACAGTAACAGGTAAAATAACATTTACTCAGAAATTTGCCTCAAGTAATTATGCTTGAAACCCTCCAAGTATAGAAGAAGATTCACAACAGAGTTTTTTTCCAGCTGATTAGGATATATTTTAGTGACTTTCCCCCCCCCATACTTGTTATTTATCTGCTTCTGGGAAAATTAACTGTATAAAAAAAGATGAAAACACTTCATAGAGGGCTAGGTGCAAGAAGTAGCTCATTCATGTACTGTAGTCACTGGAAACCTAGTGAACTCTGAAGAACAAACTGGGGGGAATCAGAAAAGCTTGTACTGAATTTGAGCTAGACAGAGTAGTTAACAATCTAAAACTATTTAGCTATGATATGAGAATGCTAATTGTAACAAACAGCCTTCTATTCCTACATCCCCTTCAAGACTGGGACCTTCGCAGCTGTCTAATATGCTTCAATATTGAGTTAGGCCCCCAAAAATGTCACTTCTGGAAAAGAGGATTTTATGCCAAATAATTTGGAGGTGTTTCTTCAGTCCACTGAACTTTCAAATTTAAGAAATGCAATAGCATCCCAACAGAATTGCAATATCCTGGATACTCAAATCCAAAGGGGTTTTCTGTCAAAGCATGGAGTAGTTTCCCTTTTTTATATCTTGGTCAAATCCTTCTGAACTTTCATGAAAGCACTTGTATAAGCAAAAAAAAAAAAACAAACTCCAAGGTAAACTGGGCAAACATTGGTGGCTACAGTGTTTGCTTCTGAAGAATCACCTAAAGCTCAGGTCTTCTACCTGGTGAAATGTGACCCTTGTGATGCCATGCTTGCATCCATCCACATTGTCTGTGCTTTCACAATGGGATTCCAGCACACTGTCATGAGAGCTGACAGATGACACTTCAGAGCAGAGTGATGCTTGGAGAGATGGCCTGGGCAGTTTGGGTCAGAAGACACTTACCTTCACTGTGGTCCAATGCCAAGGACTGCTCCGTGTCCGCGTACGTGCGCGTGCCGTGGCCCTGCATGGGGTCTATGCCACTGGTCTCCATCAGGTGAACGATGTCCATGCGGTTGATTTTCGTGAGACATTGGGTCAGATTGGTATCTGTGCCATTGGAAGGACATTGTGCAGCTCAGTTAAGAATCAAGCACACTCTCTCCCTTCTCCATAGGAAGGGCATATATAGTAGACTGACCGATGTCATAAATAAATTATAGTTACATTTAGAAGCAGTGCCATGTAAAATCTAAAAAGAACCTAACAGCTGCCTATAAAAACTAGCACTCTGTTTTTTTTCCTTTTAACAAATTTGTTGAGTTGCTGTGTTATACAGACAAGACTAGAAACAACAAAAATTGACTAAAATCCATGGTCATCCTTTCTGTAGCCTAAATTTTCTTCTTGATTACAACACACCTGTCACCTCAGCTAGCAGACTGGGGACAGTTACATACAATAACTGGAGACAAACCCGTTGCATGTTTCCCATCCCTTTCAAGCCAGTATTTGAGGAGTGCGTGGCTCTGGTCTTGAAGAGAGTTGGGATTTTCAATTCGGATCTGGTGAATTTGCTCCTCTGTGAAGTCCAGTTCTCTTGCTAGCTCTGAAAAAGAAATCCATCTCTGTAAAGAGGTCTGCTACTACTACTACTACAACTAATCCCCTGGTCTAATTTCATTCAAAGAAAAGTAACTGTCTGTGAATTAGTTTAACCCCAAAACCTGAGAATACATTTCCATCTCATTCCATGTTGCTTTCACTTGTCCCCACTACTGTTTGCTGCTTCAAGTCTATTAAATCCACCATATTAAAGTGATTGTTTAAAGTAGGTTCCTTTGTTAACCCATTTAGGACTCTTGGTATCCCAAACAAAATAAGCTTCTGAAATATTTTTCTAAAACATCTTTAGATAATCAGAAAATCATCCAAAATAAACATGAGAGGAGTGTGGACCATTGCCCTCCTTTCTCTCTGGAGCAGAAAATGTGCACTTTACCTGTCCAGCTGAATCCAAGATGATCCGCGATGTGGGCCAGTCTTTCCTCTGTCCTTTCCTGATCATCCTGTTGATCTAAAGGTCAAAGAAAGCTGGAAGTTGCCTTTTGCAAGTTAAAAACCATTTCCATAGAAGAAGAGAGCCCAAGAAGGGAAAGCGCTGTTTTTTCCTAGCTGCTGTATCTAAATGTGGACAGGCTGCGCAACTCAAGTGAGGCTTGTAAATCCCTAGGTTCAAAATGAAACCAAAAAGCTTGGTTTTTCAAAAAGCACAGGACTATCTAGTTTTTCTATTTGGAAATCAGACTTTCATGTGAAAACCTAATCTAGGACTGAAGCACCTACTATGCCTATTTTGGCCAGGCATTTTACTCTAAAACTTCATTGTAAAGTTCGGTTGAAGACTTTGACTAAGTCAAGAGCCATAGTTTTCCAGGCCTCCTTAGTAAAAGCCAGGGTTGAAGAATTCATCGGGATCAGTGCTTCTGATCATGTTCTTCGTGCTGTAAGGCAGGTTTTGTTTAAACAGTCCATATAGCGTGTCAGATTATGGTCTGTATTTAAAATACTGTTAATTTTAGTGTCCCCTTTGGACAGGGAGTGAGACAAAATACCAACAACGAAGGCAAGGAAAAATCAGATGGTCAGTCATCAGTCCTCATTCACATCACTAATGGTGAGACTGACAGCTCCTCCCATCCTCAGAGCTAATTTGAGGATGGTGGAATTTGAGTTTTGATTTTCCCTGAATGCACACATGAATTGTGACACCTCCGAATCAGGAAATTGCTTAGGGTTCGTGATATGCACGTGTCATTCTGGCTCCTGATTTCCATTAGGGCTACTCAGGACTAACACACAAGTAGGCGAAAGGAAAACCAAGCACCAGAAAATGTGTACTAAAAGAGTTACTGGTGACTCAGAGTTTTCTTCAGACAGAGACTGTCAAAAAAAAAAGGAACATAAAAGGTTCATTATTTAAAACTCCTGCAGATCTCATTGTGTACCAACTCAAAAGTCTCTAAATTTGCCTGTCTCGTTTTCAATTGATGACCAAGCATTTCATTATTAGTAGAAGTTAATAGCTAGTAATAGGGCCAGGGAAAGTCAAAAGGCAAAACGTGCATGACCTAAGCAATCAGTTTAATGACAAAATCATACTTATTTCTAGAAGTGTTTTTGCTTATTAAGGTAACACTTCCCATAAGCATTTGTGGTTTGCAATCTTGAGATCGTTTCACAGACAAGAACACAGACACAAGACAAAAAAATCAAATACAGCTCACAAGGGAAAAAAAAGCACAACTAACCACCAAAAGCTGAAAAGAAAATGCCACACGCATTACACCTGTGCACAAACGCGCACACACACACACACCAAAGAAAACAAAGAACAAAAGAGTTTAATTCATGACATGCGTCGCACAGGGAATCCCAGTCGTTGGCAAATACCTTCAGTACGGTCATGGACATTTTCGTCAGGGATACGTTCAATCTGAGTCTCTACAGACTCATCCCAAATGGGTCTGATGTCAAAGATGTCTTCAGGAACTGACTGCTGAGTATCACTGGATGGCACATTTTCAATAACTGAAACTTCTAGGGCACTACTACTTTCATCATCTGAAACTAATTCTTGTTCTCTCTCTGACTGTGTGAGTCTTTCCACTAATTTAGAAGCTTCGTCACTAATTTCTTCAAAAAACTCTATGGAGTTTTTGTAAAGATCAAAAAAATGGTCCTTACTTTCTTTTGTGGGACTAAAAGCACCGCGGGATCCTGTAGCGCTTCTGCTTTTAACTGGCAACCGTGAAGAAAATACCTTTGATCTTGCTGTTGTTGCCTCATCTGAGTCTAGCTCAAACTTCATCTCACTCTCCCTCTCCCTGGCCTCTGCCTCAGCATAACTCCTAGCTTTGATGGAACGTTTGGTCTTTGGGTCCACGGGACTACTGGCGTCAGATTCCAATTTACTGCAGCTGTCTGGTTTTGCAGGGACTGCACTCGTCACGTCGAGCGCTTTGAGTAACTCTGGCTTGTGGATGGACGTGTCCGCGTATGAGTGTTGTGGTTCGGCTTTTTGGGAAGCGGCTTTCACGGGAATTTTAGACTTTGGTTTCGCTTGGTCATCTTTTCCTTCACACTGCAAACTGTCCAGGAAGTCATCTGGGGAAAGGCTCTCATTTTCCAATTGTTGCGAGGATTGCAATGCGGCAGCAGCTGTTCTTACAGGGATTTTGGATTTGCTTTCACAAGAAGGCACAGTCTCCATTAGAGCAGTGGGGATTTCAATCACAGATCTCTGTTCCTCTGGGGAAGAGTCTGGGGACTCCTCACCCTGTTCAGAACTAACCAATCGAGTGACTTTGGAAAAATCTAATTCACCTTCTACCGCACACTGCTCGGGAGAGATGGGGCAAGGCACCTGACTGCTATCAACCGTGTCGATCTCCATTCTGGAGAGGGACTCAGCTTCAGAGGCAGCAATTTCTTTCTTTGGTGATTTTGAAGAAGCTGAAATACCCATTTTAATTGGAATTCTGGATTTAAGATCTGCTTTTGCAGTGCCTGTGCTGGCACCTTCACCCATCATTTCTTCAGATCTATCACTAGACTCAGGTGATGGGGGTGAGTATTTCAATGCATCTTGTTCTTGTATATCTGACTCCTCTGACTCTGAAGGTGCAAATGGGTCCACTGACCCCTTGAGCTTTGAAGATTCTGCCTCTGCTACTTCTTTCACTTCTTCACATAAAGAAACTTCTTCCTGAGGCTCCTGCCCCACCTGGAAGAAGTGAAAGCTTTCATCTGGGTAGTTCCTTTTGGTCATGTCAATGGCTCCACTTCTAGTCATCTCAAACAACTTGCCTTCCTGAAAAAGGAAAGGATTTTGTTCACTGAGTGGCGTCCCTTCTTCGGTGGGTGTCCTGGCCGGTGTCGTGTCAGGGGTTGTGCCTTGGGATCGCCTGTCTACCATCAACCCAAATATCTTTTGTTCCTCTTCTTTCACCCGAGCTTCAAAAGCTTCATCGTCTTCACGTATTTCACTCCACATGTCAGAATCCACATCAGTTCTGGTGATGACAACCTGACTCACTAATTTCTCTGTTTCATCTCTTATATCCTCAAGGGCAGATTCAGATAATTTTGTTGAATCTGAGGTTGGTGACCCTTGTGATGTTGGCTGAAATCCATCCTCTGGTTTGGGCTCTATTTCCATGTACACTTCCTCTGAAGAGCAATATTCACTGCCCGTGTCTCTGCCAAGTAGAGCTTCACCAGTCTGATTTTTCCCTTCTGCAATAGAATAGGTTTCCCTAGATAGCAAACTTCTACCAGATCCTACCTCACTTTCAGAGTCAATGAAGAAATGCCCAGAAGACACATTCTCGTAAGGGCTCACTATATATGGAGCACTACCATCATCAGCATCTGCTGCACAGCTGTTGAGTTCCCCTGTGTCAGTGGTTAGGGACGAATACTCTGGTAAAAGCTCCTCAGAATGAGCAGCCCTGTGAGATGTCTCACAACCCGAATCTGCTTTTCCCAAATCCCTTGCCAAAGCAGAATGGTCAGTGGTGTCACCTTCAGCCAGTTTGCTGTCCTGTGGGACAGAGTACTCAGTGGTATTGTGTCCACGAGAAAGACCATCTGCCTCTTCTGACACAGCTCCTGTAGAAATGAGATCGCTGTGTGGTAACAGGGTCGTGGGTTTGGCACCTTTTTCGATAGCATCGCACTGCCCCATTGTTAGGGAAGACTCAGCGTGAACCTTTTTTTGAGAACTGCCACCGACAGAGTGACAGGGAGTACACCCAGATCGTGTGACCGAGGCGTCGGGACTGACCATCTCACAGTCACCTGTACCATCACAACATTTTGATTCCGCATTTTCTGCTGATGCACAACCATCAGAAGGACAAGTGCCCACGGAAGGCTTACAGCTGTGCCCAAGAATAAGCAGCTCCTCTTTGTCACCTTTGCCTTGAGCTTTAACCTCACCTATTCTGACAGAGCATGGTTGGGAATCAATGGGTTGGAAACCTGCTTCATCAGGGCTAGAGCTGGAGTCAATACTAGATGGTAATGGTGAGGGTGGCTGCACTCGGATCACAGGCTCCATTAAGAGGCCTGAGTCGGCTTCTTTTTTGAGCCGAGTCAATTCTGGCTCGCTTTCGGAAGAGGAAGAACTCTTTCTAGATTCAGCAGCAGGTGTCACCAACATAGGTATGCCTTTTTCTACTACAGCTGTCAGCTCTGATGCTTCAGCCTCCCGTGAGGCTTCTGAATTGGCAACCACAGAAGACTCATCTTGCTTACAACTCCTTTTATAATCTCTCTTCTGTTTTGCTTCTTGTTCCAATTCATCAAACATTTTGATTTTGGTCACCATTTTAAACATCTCTTCTTCAGGGGTGAATCTCTTCTTTGGCTCACTTTCTGAATCGTCTTCAGGTTCTTCGTTGACTTCAGGGATGGTGGCTGACTTTGGTATGTCTGCCATTTTAGGTGTGATTTCATAGCTAATTTCTTCTGAACTAGGAGTTTCGGGGGAAACGGGGCTTTTCCCCGAACTCTCCATGAGGGATGTTTGCTCTAGACTGTCATCATCAGCACTTCCCTCAGGGTCACGGAGAATCCTGGAACGCACCGATGCCAGCTCTGGGCAGGCTTCTGCTTTGCTATGAACAGACGGAAGAGGACCCTGCCCCAAAATACAAGCCTTCACTGTTGGTTCTACGGGGCTGCTTTCAAGGGAATCGCGGCAGGGGGACTCTTTCATAGGACTGGGCTCCAAAGAGTCAGGTGTTTTGTGTGATGAGTTATCTTCTAGCACTGGGCTTGCTTCCAGGGAATCTTTATGACTTATAGTCAAAGAGTCATCTGCAACTGGGCTAAAGCCTTCACTATCATGGCTAGCAAGTGCAAGTTCCAATTTCTGGGGACTTCTAACTGTAAAACGGTGTTCACAGGCTACGTCTTTTTCTTTCTCTAAAGCAGTGTCATGTGTTTCAGAAGACTTAGTGAAATGTGCAGTGGTTCTGGATTCTTTATCCCTGCTAATATCTTTCACAATGGAAGCTGAGCTACTTTCTTTAGGTTTATCAGCCTCTTCTTCAGAGGCTGGAGGTATGTGCTCTTCTGATAAATGGTCAGAATGAGACTCACTAGTCTCAGTAACAGCATCTAGCTGCCTCTCAGTAATACCTTTTTCATCTTCCTTTGAGGAGAGTTCCTTCGTAGAACGTATTTCTGCTGTTGTGTGTACTTGAGGCGCTCCTTTAGCATCTTCAATTTGCCCATCAGTTTTCTTTGGTGAGAATGAAAGGCTTTCTGGGCTCGTTTCGGGAGTCTCTGCCAGACCCTCATGCTTGTAACTTTCCTCCGAGCTGATCTGAGGGGTTCCATCAAGCAGGCTGCCTGGAGAGTCAGCCACACCTTCGTGTTTAAGGCTCTCTGAGCTTCCATCAAGAGCAGCACTTTGCAGAGAAAGAGCAGGAAGGAATCCGTCTTTCCCGTACTCTGTGGGAAAAGCAGCACCAAAAGGACTGGTCAGTACTTGCTCCAAGTTAACCTCTCCCTCCTCTGTCACTGAGAGGTGTCGGAACTGTTGGTATTTGTCATTATCCTCCAGTTCTTCTTTAATGACATCAGAAAAGTCTGTTGAGGTTTTCCTGTCAGGGCTGATCTGGAAGTCAAGATCTCCCTGATCATCAGAAGTCCTGCCCTTCCCAGCTGCTGTTTCTTTGGCACTTTCAGCAACCATTACTGGAGGGAGAGGTTGGGTTGGCTTTTTGCTGCTCTGCTCTTTTACTTGGTCTTTGCCACTAGCTTTTTTGGCAGTTTCGATGGTGGAAATCTGAGTTTTTCCTTTCTTTGATTGTGGCTCTTTCTCTGCTTTTGACACCATGCTTGGTTTGTCCTTCTGTTTGTCTGTCTTGAGGTTTGACGCTCGCTTTGCTTCACTCTGCAAAGGAATTGTTTTCTTGCGGGGAGTTTCCTTCTCAGGGGCCTGTTGCTTCTGCTTGACAGATTTGTGTTCAAAGAGTCCAGAAATATTCTTGGACGGGTCTTGCCCTGACTGGAAGGCTTTCATTAGTTCCCGAACGGACATGGTCTCTTCGAGTCTCTCTGTCTTAGAAGAAGGTGAGACGGGAGGCTGGGCTTTGTGTGCTACTGGCTTTTTGACTTGCGCTGGTTTTTTAGGCGCCTTTTCGGCAGGACCTTCTTTTACCTGAACTCTGACAGGCAGTTTTGACCGTACTTTTTGCTCATCTTCCACTCGTTTCTGAAGAGCTTTCACTTTATCTTTTATTGAGCCAATGGGAGTTTCCTCGATAACAGGAGACACAGCTTTAGGCTCTGGAGCACCTGTCACCTTTAGGCCAGGCTCCCCAGCCGGTGCCTCATCTGCAGTGAGCTTAGGCAGTCGCAGTTTCTCTCCGCTGCTGTGCACCTTGCCTTCCTTTGGCTTTGGCTTTTCTCGTAGTTTTGCCCTAAGGGGCTTTTTAACTTCTGAGGCTGCCTTCTGTTGCTCCTGTGAGCTTGGTTTCCCAGTTTTTGGAGATTCTTTTCCTTTTTTTTCAGAATCCCTGCTTACTACTACAGGTTTGAATTTCTGTTCTACTACCTCCTCTTGTAAGGCCTGTGGCTGTCCCTCATGAAGAGAAATATGTGTTTTTAAATCCTCTGCAAGGTAATCTACCGTTCCTGTCATGTCTGGCTCCCCTTTTTTTGTTGTCCCTTTGTCCACCCTGACATCTACGCAGCTTGGCTCCGTGACTTCTGATGGAGCGTTTCTCCTGGCCTCTTCAATTTCTTCATCACTGACAATGACCCATTCTTCTTCTAAGGGTTCTTGTCTGGAAAGGGACTTCTGCAAAACACGTTCTTCTCTGGTGTAGGATCCGCCTCTCAGAATTTCATTTACTTTTTCTAAGTCCTCTTTCACTCTTTCAACTATTTCAAAAGGTTCTCCTGGCTCTTCTTCAGCGGACTTTTCAAGATCTTTCACCTTAATGGAGCCTGGTTTATCAGAAGGGTCACTTGTCAGGATGGCAGTCATTTTGATCAGATCTTGTTTCATCTCAGAAACTTCAGACAACAGGTCTGGACTGGCTAGTACAGGGACTTCATTAACCAGATGGCTTTTCAGGACAGATGTTTCTGTAGATTCTGTCTCGTCATCTTTGATGCGAATGAAAAACATTGAAAGTAAAATGGAAATCAAAAATAGAGATTGGAAAATGTAATCAGGACTGAAAATGACAGTCTTTGGCTGTAGTGGTAGGAAGGTCAACAAAATGGGCCGGGAATGGTGGATCCACAAGATCTGAGGGTACAAGAGCAAAGCAAAGCTAACGGGGGGTGGGGAAAAAAAAAAAAAAACTGAAAAGGAAAATGGCAGGAAATAACTTGCTTCACTTTACCTTTAGAGCACAACCACACATACAGTATCAAAGCTGGAACAAACCAAACCAGGACACCACTAAAAAAACCCAAAACAACAACAACAAAATTTCAAATCAAAACCAGAAGAAACACAGTGAAGTTACACAAAGAGAGGCATCTCAAGATTGTTCGGATGTTACAGATCAATGTTCAAATAAAAAGAAAAACAAGAAAAAAGGGGGAAAGCATTAGAACTGATTGAAAGTCGATTTCCTCTAAGAGAAAGCCAGTGTTAGCAAACTGTCAGAATAACATCGGGTTAACAGTTTTGTTTTTCTTAATGACCAAAATAAAAAGCAAAAAGTAATTCTGCATTAATCTAAAATATGATCAAATATGTAGAGATCTGAATCAGCTGCAAACCGGCATTTCATCTAAGGGGATTTCACACCTACACAATGAAACAAACAGGCTTTTGTTTTAAGAGGCATGGTCCTTTCCTTGGAACATCCTCATTGACAACTAATGAACTGACTGAGGAAAGAGAAGACAGAGAAGAAAAGGAGAGATAATAAGAAAAAACTGTGAATCAACTTAGAAGTGATTTCAGAGTTTTAAAAAATGTAATGTATGGCAACCCAAAGTCACAGACAGTCACACTAGACACATACGTACAATTCATGTAAGGCAAGTTATTTCCATGCAAAGCAAAGGTGTTGCAAATGCTGCTGGGTATGTAGCTTTGGTTAAAAACAAGAGCTCTAAAAATTATTCATATAAATTAAAGGCACATGAAAATTCTGTAAACATACTGTGGTGAAATATTTGTCTAATCTGGCAATCAATATACAGGAAGGTGGCTGCAGATAATTCCCATTATGCCATAACTGCCTGCTGGTAATATTTCATTTCAGCGAGGACTAGCCGAAAATGGATATTGAACAGAACAAAACACTGGAGAACTGAAGCTAGTTACAAAGAGAACACAATGCTTAGGAACAACAGATGGACATTTTCCCTTTAAAGGTAGCATGCCACATGGAACTGCACATTTCAGCACCCCAGTGAAAGTCAAAGAACTAATCCAAATAAAGAGACCTTAAGCAACACATAATTAGCTGTCTTTATTTGTCAAAATAATCCGTTTTACTATGCTGTTCTCCTGAGTGTAACGAATGCTAAGTATTTGTGCTGTACATTAATTAGAGCCAGATTGCTGCAAGGTATTGTGGTGCTGAAAATGTGGTCTTTTGGTGCTGCTGCTTTACAATGAACTGTCTGGTGCATGCTGAAATTCCAGCCAGTAATTTTGTACATTTGTAATATGTACTTTCATAAATATCAAATGTATGACTCTTTCACTGGCCAATAATCGAGTTAATCAGCCTGAAGCAAAGCAACTCCAGTGGGAAATAAATTGGAAGTGCTATGCAGACAGTGTGTGGCTGGAGCAGGAACACTCACTGGGGTTTTCTGGGGCCCTGGCAGAGGAGGCAGTCAGGAAGCAGCAGGAGGACAATGCGAGACGCTGCACTTTAACTGCAGACAAGGCGAGATGTCGCACTCCAGACTGGAAACAAGGCAGATGTCATGCTTTTCCTGAACAGATCCAAGAAATAGCTGCATTTGGAAGCAGCTCTCATTAGAGACACTTCAGTGTGTGCAGAGATTCACTTGATTTGCCTCTCCCATAAAGGAGATGTTTGCGATCCCCTCACCCATGGTCTTTCATGGTCATGGCCTGATTGTGCATGTACAGAGGGTGTTTGTGCTGTGCCAAGCTGTCAGCTCAGATTTCCAGCCATATTTCACCACAGTAAAGGGTGGGGCAAGGGAGGGAGGGTTAAACAGGCTGATTCCCTTGGACAGTATCACTTTTTGGCATGGCTGTATTCCATGAGATTAACAAAATAGATTGGAGTCCTCATTAGGTTTTCATTAAAAGTAATACTGTCATCTGTCTCAAATATGAGCAAGAATGTGCATCAACAAATGGAGAAAACAAAAAAAATGGAGGGATGAGCATTCATACAAGCAAAATAGCAATAGCAGGTTCACTAGGGATGTCTAAGGAAAGTAAAGGCTTAGATGAACGGTTTTAAACTGTATTACTTGTTAATTTACATGTTAATTGTATTGAATTGGATAGCTGCTGAGATATTAAATTGGTTTTTATTACGTTTTTAACGTATTGATGTTATTAGCAATAGCAGTTAAAACTTAGCTCTCTGTCATGCTTATCTTTACTCTTAGCATCTCTCATACAAATTGCATTATAACATTCTCAAGAAAAAAAAAATCTTACTTTTTTCTGAAGTCATATCAACCTGGAAGAGGAAAAAGCAGGAGATTTAAAACTTCAAATATAACTGGTATACAGAAGCTACAGGTGAAATGCTAGTTGTATGGAGACGCATGGACTTCAATGGAACCAAGAATGCATTTAAAGTAACAGTAAAAGCACGGCTTAATTTATTTAGGGTCTCTAATACCAAGAAAATGGTTACTTCACTATAGTTATGGTCAACAGTAGATGCAAAATATTGCAGTGCATTTTCTTTAAATGCTCTTAGCAAGTGTAGAGGACTTAAACTTTTGCATTACCAGGTGTTTAGTTGCATTTCTCTTTTATTATTTCTTCCTGTCTAAAGCAAAATAGTCCAATATGGTTACTTGAAGGTATATGGTCCATCTGGAAGGCAACCAGGAGGTTTCGTGCACTGTGTTTCCTTGGACGCGTTCATTCTGAGAGCATGAACCGCATTTTTGCCTCTGTGCTCAGTGATGATGAAATGCAGGTGCACCAATGACGGCAGAACTGCCCAAGGCATGACATGAGGCTGGATGCCACTAATAGCTATTGATACCTTTAAATGGAAGCTGTGATGGCCCTCACAGGCTCCCTTTTTGATTTTTCAGAGTTATTTGGGTACAGATCAAAAAAACCATACAATTTTGCTGTTATTCAAAAGAAAACACAGTCCTTGTCAATAAAGAATTGAACAAAACACAACATCAGACCACGAAAATTCAAGAAGCAAATTTTTGAGGTAGCTTTGTAATTTCAGTTTATTTCAGTTCTGCTAGCATTTGTCCACACAAGCACATGTTGTTTAAATTTGGCTATGGAAAACTATGCAAAGTTAGAAGTAGCATTAGAGCTTTAATTTCCTACACAAACTTGTGGTAGGGATAGACAACCGTGAAGAATGCAAATCAGCTGTGCTTTACTGCTGGTACAAGATACTGTGTATGGTGAAGCCCCCAAGGTTTTAGTGAGTGCTGGAAAGGTTTACATAGTTCAAACTGTTCGTTATAAAGATAAATGCAATATGCTGTCTCAGTCAAGATGTTAGGAAATCCTTGCCTTTCCATGAGCTGACACTGAACATGGAAGGAAATCCCTGGCCATACATGCATGTTCGTACATGCCTGGCAATCCTTTAGGCTCACATAATTACATCTCACATTCAGCAGTGTGTGTAACAGATCCATAGTAGCCTGAATTCCTCAGATGCACATATTGCCCTACATTGCCTACCCTGCATCCCTAGGATGGTCTAGCTTCCCTCACTTTCAGTTATTCCAGATCAGTCCATATTTATGTCAGCATACTAATTAATATTATTAACATAAAAATTAATGAAGTCAACAAAAAATAGTTTAAAAAGCTTATAGCCATCAATGAGCTTGTCTTTTTGTGCTTTAGTTTCCTATACAAAAATAGAAATCAGATTTTCCATAGGAGTGGTATATATTTTTGTAATGATAATAGAAAACTGCAAGCCATGCCACAGACCTGCTGAATCTGTTGTGCAGTCCATGGGAAGGATGTCCATCATCTTTGGGGAGCTGGCTATTCTCACAGTGTTTCCAACAGCTGAACATCATCAAAATGTGAGGATGCTTTTCTAATGTTAGTCATTCGTGTAGGGGTCAGAGCTTAAGTAACATCTCTAAGTGCCAGACGGGGGCTGGGAGCTCAGTAGGGAGCTGATACAATTCAGTTAGTGGTAAAGATGAAAATTCTAAACCTTTTTATTTGTTACTTCTGAGTTAACACTGATTCAGTACTGGATGTCAGTCATCCAGCTGAGTAAACTCTATAAATGGAGAAAACTGGCCATTTTAACATAGGGGAAGTTCAACTCTGTCTGTTCCCAAAGTAAGTCTGTGCAAGACCCTCTTCACTGTGTCTGTAGCACTGAGCTAAGGATCAGTTCTGAGTCGTGTCTGTTAGTTGTGTTTGAGCAACATGTGTAGGCAAGAACATGCTGATTTAGCAACATTACCTCTTCTGGTTCTGGATCTGAATCTGATTCCTTTTGGTCCCAAAGTGCCATGCAAAAAGAGAAGAGGGAAACAGAGCAGGCAAAAGGCAATTTTTTTTTTAGAAGAGAGTAGGACAAAGTAACTTCCCACAACACTTAACAGAAAGGAAGAAAATGCAGCACATTTCTGCAGTTGATTTCTTACGACAAAAAGCAGCAAAATTGAACTGCCAATTTAAACACCAAAGGCTAAAGAACCGTGCAAAATACAAACTGAAAAATTAGACGTCTAGTGATCCTTATTTGTACCAAAACTTTCAATATACACATGCCTTTTCACCCATCAATTAGCATAGAAAACCATTTAAAATATTCAATAACTATTACCATTTAAAGTCACAAAAATGTTGAGATGCTTTGTTTAGAAGTTATACTAAAATGCTATAATAAAGATTTACTATATTCTAAAAATGCTGAGAAGAAAATTATCATCCTTTTGAGCAAATACATCTCTAAAAGGCCTGCACCTTCTAATCCGACCAGGAAAGAAAAAAACCCTTTTGTTTTCAGAGAATAAACATAAACTGACACTTTCTAAGGAAACAAGTGTTTACTATCTGAGGGCACTGCCACTCATCACTTCAGAGTCCTCAGGAAATACCTGTTGATGTTTGCAAACACTGGCCTTAGGAGTACCAAACTCAAGACACCGAAAGTCTTTTTGTGGAATTTTCTCCTCTTTCAAACCCCTGCCCACAAAGCTTTAACCCTGTTTTGCCCTCCTCCTCATTTCTTGTTTGTTTGATAATGCTGATGCCTACAGCTGGGTATAATTTCACAGTACCTTTGTGTAAATGGGTAAAGTGATGTTTAAATTACATATGGCTTGATGAACGAGGCCTCTGGTAGATTTTGGCTCCTTCATGAATGATAATCGTCCGCAGGGCTCTTGAGTGCTATCTCGGACCTGGCACAGTAAAAATACACACATTTAACCCGCTGCCCTGCTGTGTGAGCTACACATGTCTCTCAAAAATCATTCAGCAGGAGGGACCAGATGGGGAGAAAAAGTCCATGTAGGCAAAAATAATGTGTTTTTCACTTTTTTCCTCGTTGTTTGGAAATGTACGTATGGATGTATTTGTCTATTCAATATATGTTGAATGTTGTTGGTGGAAAATTCAGCAGGGGGGAAAATCTGCAAAGCCAAAGGAAGGCAGTGGCACAGATAAATTTGTGAATTAAAACAAGCTTACAAAATATTGCTTGTAAGGAGGGAGAAAGTTTAAAATTTGGCTAGCAGCACACAGGAAATATAACACAATGACAGAGGGGGTTAATTTTCTCCACTTACTGGAAGTTTCCATTCATAAATCATTTCTTTAAGAGTGTTACTTATATAATGGTAATAGTTTCCTCCTTTGTAGTGGGAATTTCTGGGTAGAAGGAAAAGTTTGTGGAAGAGGTTTACAGTGCTCTCTAATCTCCCTCTCAGAAGAGGTGGTGATGGTGGCTCTGTGACAGCAGCCCTTCTGACCACAATGGGTTAACACATTACTTAATTTGAGAGGAATGAAGGGTTTTTAGTTTGGCTTTTATTTTACAAGTTTTCCTACTTATAAAAAAAGTTTTTTAAATGGAATAGTACAGGGACAAAATTAGGTTCCAGTTGCAAATTGATATAAATTAAGTAGTTTGCTTTTCCTTTGTTTGCAAAAAATATGGTGAAGTGATAACTTGAAATATCCAAAAAGGAGCCAGCAACATTACCTTAACAAACAGAGGAAGTCTATTTTCTTTGAAGGCAAAGAAACTGAATATATGGTGCTGCCCACTCTTTGTGAGTGGCACTAGATTGCCAAAGCAGTCAACGTAGATGGGTTTTCCTTCCAACACCTGTTGGAAAGGAAAAAAAAGCAAACTGTCAATTAATCCTTGTGAGGTGATTAGGATTGCTTCTTAAGGATAGCTCTACAAGAGTTCAAATAAGATTCTGGAATTGTTAGGAAATGTCAGCATTTACAAGATTTGTTATGTACAGTGACCTAAAATGTGTGGAAACATTTCAGATTATTAAATTCCAAAGAGACTAGATTGCTAATTTAGTAATAATAGTGCAGAACTTTAAATGACAAAAATCCAGGGAAACTTTTAAACCTAGATTTTAATTTTGATTTTTGATTGACTCCTATTTTAGCATACTTTGCTAACCTGGCCTCATCACCACAGTCAAAGAAATATTCTTTTCAGCCATCAGAACTCAGAGTGTGTGCCTACTGAGTCCATTTATTTCAGCTGGATCTGTAGAGGCCTAAGAGCTTTTGAAAGGCAGGCCTCAGGTAAATATCCCTGCGAAATCTCTCTATAATGGCACCGCTTGTATCTTCAGATTGCTGCTGTTATGGCCCCTCCAAATGTTTGAATATCAGATCAGCAGTTTGGGAGATGTTCCTTTCAAAGTGCAAATCCATTTGTGGCTCATCCTTACTTTCCAGAAATTCAACCTTGCCATTCAGTTTGATAAGCCCATATTTTATCTTGCTGCTCTGCACAAGAGATGCCTGTCAGAGCTTCAGGAACAGCAAGGACAATTCTTTCAAAGGTGGGATTCTCATGGAAAACAGACTGAACTAACCAGAATGTGCCATGTAAGTTAAAGAACCTTCAATTTGTCATCCCTTCTGAGGAAGCTGACAGAGCCAGAAAAACTGCATTTAGCGGGCAGTTTGCTGAATTCCACACAGGAAAGCTTTTGCCTGCTCAGCAACATATTTAATGCAATTTTATTTTTGTGAAGTAGAATATCAATCAAAGCTGCTACTTTAACTTCTTGGTATGTGAATGTGCTGACAAACTGTGACTCCTGTCAGCTGCCTTTCCGGACAGTGATGTGCATTTATGGGGTTGCTGGAAGTCAGGATTTAGCCATCATTTTTGGCTCTGACCCTCGCCCTTTAGCCCTGTGGGCTGAGTTTGCCAGTTGCCCTCTGGGAATAGGGTTTCCTCACTACTTGTTCCTTACACCTGACAAAAGTCCAAGTTTCCATCTTATCATGGCTGCTGATACTGCATTGTGACAGTACTTGCTGAGAGATTATTTTTCAGTCCTTGTAGATAGAAGGCAGAAAATAGTAGTTTAAAAGGAGACGCTAGAAATTGGAGAATACTTCAAGTCTTGTACAGTACCTCTACATCCCTGCTTCTGGCAACTTCAGCAAAGTTTTCTTGTTGTTCTAGAGTTTTATCCACCTTGTCATCTGTCATGCAGAAACATCTTAACCGTGCTTCAATGGGATCATGAGATTTGGCAAACACCACAAATTTGGCCATGTAGGGGACACAGATAATTTCTCTGTACACTTGGGAAGCAAAAGTAACAGATTCTTGTGTCTGACGACAGTCTATCAACCAAAATCTGTAAAAGAAAATGAAGAGTTGTGCCATCAGCAGAGAAGGATTTAAGAAAGGAAATTCTGTGTTTCTCCATCCTCGCAGCATTAGCTAGTAACCAGAGCAATGGGAGATAACATTTCAGAGGAGTAGAAATGGAATAGTCACTTTTGGGTTTTGTCTCCCACCCAACTTAAAGGAAATAGCAGTCAATTCCTTACATACAACAGCAAAACCTGAGGTCTTTAGGTGAACGTAAATTACTTTGTCCACTGTACAAAGCTGCATGCACAATCAGAAATTATTCCTATGTGAATTTAGTCACCAAGCATTTTCCAAAGAATAACACGTCCTGCCTTCTTTACCAGTTACCACTGGAGTTTCTCTGGAGCTGATGCCATTTCTTTTCAATAAAATCCACTGTGTGGGTGGAAAGCTCAAGTTTCCCAGCTGGCGAATGAAGGCGGAAGTCGGGAGAGGTCAGAGGCAGCTCAAAAGCTGCTCTGATCTATAGGGGTGTTATTCCGCACAGTGGATTACATGGCATTATAACCCCAAAGCACACTTTTGGAGCGTGACTGCTCTGCACTTACTCATCTGCAGCTGAATAACAGCAAATTCCATGCTGCTCTCATCTTTAGAACGCTTAGCAGACATTCTAAATGCTCAAAACCCCAGGCTGCTGACATTTGCAAGAGAGAAAACATGTGTGATACAGAAAGGGTCTGCACACTGATCCTTTCCTTTTCCTGCGTGGGAGAATTGTGCTGTGCTGGACTGCAACTGGAGAAGCCACATCCTCTGAGAAACTAACAGATGCCTCAGTGATTTGCTGTCAAACACCAGCGGCTAAAAAGCCCCAACAGATATTAAGTATTTTAAAAGCTGCAGCTCAGGAAATGGAAAACAAACACTGCGCCTCCAAGTCTGCAGTGTAATTCACATGGCAAGTATATCTCTTTCCCAAGCTCATTTTGGACAGAATTAGTTTTATGAATGGCAAAATTGTTGTCCATCATAAATGCTTAACTAGACATAAAAAATTACTGTAAATAGCAAAGAGCCAGAAATTAGATGAAAAATACCCTTTTTAAATTGTACCAGCATTTCAAATCATGTTTGGGGCAAAGTAGATAGTTGAACATTCATTTAGATTAAGAGGAAGAGGCAGAACCCATTAAAATCTCTACATGGGACCCTGCGTGTATCACAGAACACTTACAATAGTATTCAATTTTCATGGCGGCATCAGGATTAAGAAAAATCTACTACAAATATGAATTGTAGGACCATAAAGTGTCACCCTCATTCTGGCTATCGTGTAGTTCTGTGCTGCTGGGGACTTGACAGTTTTAGGGATTTGGACCTCTCAAACTCTGTGTCTGGGGTCCACACGTGGTTCTTAAATTAGCCTTTATTTCCTGCCTTTGCACAGAGCTCTGCAGCAGAAGCAGCAGCACTAAGCTGAATGCACTGTAAGATCCCCCTCTTGTGGCCACTGCTGCTACAGTGGAATGTTCAATTACACCAAACAGAAACATGCATCAGCAAAGCAGCAGCAGGAAAGCAGCCCTTTCTGAACTGAGAAAGGATAAAAAAATAATGCCGTGTTTGACCTAATGTTAAACTGGAGGTTGGACTGCAAGAGCTGATCTCATTTTAACATAGAATAAACTATTTCAATAAATAACAAACCTAATTAACAGCAATAACTGCTCCAGACAGTGAATATTTGCACTGAATTTCATGGGCAAGTTATCTGTGATTTTTTTTTAACTGTTTGCTGAAGTACACAGCCTAGATGAAATACTTTACAGGTCATGGATTGCATCTCCTGTTATATAGGAGGAGATTTTGGGGCATTTCTGTGATGTGCATAATGGACACAAACTAAAATACATACATACATTCATATATTTTACTCTTTTTTAAAAATGAAAATCTGTTTTCAGTAAGAGAGCAGTTAAACCTCATCACAAGAACAGATTACAGAAGGCATGTTTCTAGACCCCAGTTTGGCACACCTAGAGGCCCTTTCTGCCCGACTTCTCAGTTTTGGATATTCCAGATGCAATATTTCTTACAAGACATATAGTGAGGTACTCAAATAAGGGATTTCTGTTTCCATGGAAATGTGAATAATAATCAATATCTCTATTCATTCTATTCTCCAAACTAAAATAATTTGACAGAAATATTTGTGGAAAAAACGTATTTGAGAATATTGCTGTAGAAGTCCTGTTTGGTTGTGTAGGTACCTGGCAGACACATTTGTCGTGAAGGAAACACATTCATTAACAAATGTCAGTGGTGTTGTCCCAGTGATATCTTCCCATTGGGCAGGGGTGGTTCCTCCTGAAATTACAGAGGTTTAAAAATAAAATCAAAACCAAGCAAGTCTGCAACTTTTTTCTTCTAAGAAATTCTTTACAGTTTTTAATTGCTGTGAAACAAGTAATAATCCTAGATATACTTTCTCCTTGGGTCCACATTATTCCACTAATGCTAGTAGGACTGGGTGGGCTTATCCTGAAAATACCAAGTACCCAAATGATTTTTAAGTGATAAGCCCTGTAGCACAGGATTAAATTAATTAATTAAATTAAACACTTGCAGCTCATTTCTCTCTCTTAAGGGAGACTGAAGGAGATGCTAATCACTTTGGAGCCATGGCAAGTCAACTGTTTAACTCCAGTATTTTCCTCCTAAGAATACTGCAACAGTAAGTCTGTACTACACTTTGCCAGGCAGAGGTATGTTGGTTCTCAAGAAACAAACTGTAAGGAAAATGCAAAAAAACCACTAAACCCCAAGTCTGTGATTATATTACGCATCTTTTGTTAGTGCAAACAACAACTGTTATTTCTGGTACAAAGGAATTGTTTGGAAAACAGCTTATTTTCACAGCTTCTTGCCCTGGTCAGGTTCCCATCCAGCTTCCCCTGGGTGTAATCAGTTCAGCCTTTCCAGCCTCTGGGGACTGACAGTTCCAGGAAGCATATGGAGAGCTCCAGGATTGGCATCCTACCTGTTATGCTGCATAGTAACCTTAGAGTGGGCGTGTCACCTCCATAGCCATTCATGAGCCCATCGCTGGAAGCCTTGGGCACGGGAATCGTCATCGTGATGGGCTTATGGAATTTCCTTCTCCTGGGCTCCAGCGTGACTATGGGACTGAAGGTAGCCTTGTTGCCCAAAATCTTCTTTATAAGTTCAGTGTGCATCGGTTGAGCCTTTCCAAAGCAACAGGAAATAACAGAGCAGTTACTTGAAAACAGTTTAATGATGTGTAAAGAACTGGGTCTGTATATAGCCCACAAACCCCTTAACTTTTCAAATAGCACCATTTCCTATGAAAATCCCATGACTGCCAGTGAGAAGGGAAGACCTCATTCTTTTACACTTCCCATGCCTGCCTCTTCTTCCTATTCCTTTGCTTGTTGCTTACCAGATTTTGACAGCATTAACTTAAATTCTCTGAACCAGTAGCAAATGATAACCTGGTTATATTTTCCCCTGAGAACAAACTCTGGCTGTGTTACAGTGCTATTCAGCTAATCCCAGGAGATTTAAACAATCCCTGGACAAGGTAAATCATGGATGCATGCAGCAGCAGGACAGGACAGAGACAGAGGAAAGACTTCCCTCTCTGTGGGAAGTGAATTGTTACACTGGTTCATTCACACTGAAAATCTATACATTTAATAATAGTAGCATCTTTAATTATTGCAGGACTTTGTAATTCTCTAATGCCTTTCATAAGTAGTATTTAGGAAATTCTATGACCTACACTAATATCGGCATCATCACCAAAGTTTCTTCCCAAAGTTATACAGACAGTTAATAGACAAGACTCTGAACTAACTGGAAAACCCAAAGCTTTACCACTTGCTTTGACTTTTGCATGGATTTTTTCCTTTTTTAACTTTTACTACAAATGTTGCAGACAACATACAACACGACAAGCTGAATATGCTGGTTCTCCAATCAAAAAAGGTGAATTGTCCCCAAAAATAAAATCAAAATTCTTTGAATGCTTCAGTGTACCTGGAGGCCAACGCGAATTCGCTTGGTGAGTGCTCCTTCTGGGAAGACTGCCTGCACCTGTGGGACCACGGTGCTGCTCAGCACCCCTCCCTCGGGCCCGATGAGGTTACTGTCCTGTTTGATCCGGGACACCACTGCGAAGTACTGAGGGAAATCCCGGGTGATGATGCGGCAGATCCGCTTCTTCTCAAGCTCCTCCGGAGTGTCAAGTACTGAGGGCAGAAGAGGGGATGGTCAGAAGACCAGAGTTTCATAGAAACAATACAGCCACCTTCAAAATGCTCTCAAGCTTTTCAAAGTTTGTACAACTTACAGAAAGTATTTTGTCTAGAAATAACGGGAAAAGGAATCACACCCCTGTGTTCAGCTAAACAAGAGCAATCAAGAAAGAACAGACAGATTAAGCTGTGGACTGAAGGCAGCAAACAGAACACTCTGACAACACCTCCAAAATCAGCAGCCAAACAAGCAAAGAGATTGGTTCCAGCCCCTTCTCTCTCACCTATTTACAATGTCCTGAACTAGCATCAACAAAACAATACTTCGAAACACTATCAAAATATGGGTTCCATTTTAATGCTGTGAGTTGTCCTGTTTACTTTGGAATCTGTGAGGTTTTTTGGGGAAAAAAAACCCAGAACAAATTAATAACAGTTTCTGCAGCTCCTAGACAGCCTGAGGCCATTCTGTTCTCTCTGAAAGCAAGAGTACCAATGACTGACATTTCCTCCCACACATGGAGCTGCTCCGAAAGGATCTGTATGATAATTGCCTTGTTTTGGAAAGTTGTTTGCTATGGAAGCTTTTGGTTTAATGCTATGAGAAGGAACAGGAGAAAACACAAGTCTGGAGTCTATTGTCAGCTTCAGGATGGGAGACATCCTGCCCCACTGCTTCAGCAGCCCATGCAAAGGAAGTGAGCACCATGGTAGAAGCTGCTATGCTCACAGTACAGAAGGAATACAGGAGCAGGATAAGAAACCAAGTGCCACTGGATACCTTCATCCATCCCATTCAGGATTTCATTCAGTTCATCCTCAGTGTATTCACAGAAATGCTCCTTCCAGCTGTCCCCGTTCTCACTGCGCAGGATCACCAGCTCTCTCTCCTTCCCACGCAGGGCAGCAAAATGGGGAATCTCCACAATCACGGGCCTGGCACAGCAACAGAGCACATTAAATGCACACGGGAGAGAGGAAGAAACAGGATTAACAGCAACTCTATTCAGTCTGCTACAAAGTGACCTGGAATTCTACCTATTTGGCTGGAATGCTTTGGCATAATCCTAAACTAGTAGGCCACTAACACAGACTAGAGTGTTACAGGGACCCAGTAAGTGCTGAAGGACAGATGAAAAAGTGCATTCACCTCTTTCCACAGTGTGAATGAGATTTGGTAAGATAATAGTGCTTATCTGGAAATTTGGTGATTGTTTTTGCAAATCCATCAAAAACTCATGCTCATTTTATTTGTCACTACTGTCTGGGTTAACCTGTGCAACTTCATTTCAAAGAGAATCTACTGTAATGTATAGGAATTGTGGGACAAATTCTCATCTCACTTATACTAGTGCAAATCAGAATAATTTCATTGCAATCCGGAGGCAATTGTGTCCTGTGTCAATTTCACTTTGTAATTCTATATATTCCAATGAATTTATTCCTGATTTACACCCTGGGAGAGATACAGGAAGTCTGAGGAGATTGTCTGGGTTACTATTGCAGTATAAGAGATAAGAATTTGCCTTGTTGCCTTGCAAGTCAACATCTGCACCAGCATATGCACTTATATATATATATATATATATATAAACACACACGCACATATACAACACATATGTGTACATATATCTGTATTGAGATATACAAATACATACATACTCTTAGAAATAAGAGAGAAGATATAAAGATATTTGTAGATACACTTCTCTAATTAGAAGACTCACACAGGTTACCAGGTATGTAGTAAATGCCACGTGTCCTACCACACTGGTGGTATCCAACATATAACATATTGATTGATCAGTCCTTGATACAAAAAAAACAGTTTAAAATTTACAGTAGATTCTTTTTTTTTTTTTTTTTTGTGGTCCCAATCCAGGTTGCTTTGCTACAGACATCAAGCACAGAACTAGGAAGATTTCATGCCAAAACAAAAATGAAGGCCACAGTACTTGAAGAAAAAGATACAAACATACCACCAAAACAAAACCACAAACCACAAAGGTTGAAAAATGGTCCACTAAGGGTTAAGTGTACAAAATTTCAAATGATAGAAAGGGACAATATCATGGGCATAATGACATAAAAAAATCATATTGCAGAAGGAGGAGAAGAATGGGGAGGTCAGCATCCATCAATTTGTTTCAAGTCTCTCCTACCCAAGGAATTTGGTCCCAGGAGGCCCCAGCTGAAGGATTCGGCTGACCAAGCTTTCTCCCTCATTAAGTGGGGGAGGAGCCGTAGGCAGATGAAGTTTACTGAGTACATCCAAAGCAGCAGTGAAAGAAAGAACATAAATAAACTTTATGTATTTTTTGTGCCAAAACGCCAGTGCCACTGTCTGGTCCACAGAGTGGAATTAGGCTGTACACTGAATAAGGTTCCGTCCTAGCCATGACAATTTGGTGACCCAAATCAGAAAATCAGATTTGTTAACTTAGGATCTTTTCTTTCTCATGGGGGTTTTGGCCGTGTACTCAATGGGAGCAGGATCTGGACCTTAGAATGCACCCCTGCAAACAGTACAGCGATTTTCTGATCTCACTGCCAGCACAACACCTTGGAAAATGCTTCCAGGAAGGGCACAAAGATCTGAGAATGAATAAACTACACTATATGCCTGTCTTGCAGGGGAGACACTCTCATCAGATAGGAAAACCATTAAAAAGAATGGGAGACATACTTAAAATCCATTTGTGTGTGACAAAGATAATGGGAAGACTGAATGTGACAGCACGGTGTTTCTTCTGCTCTATAGATTTCTTTCTCCTTCTTTGTAGAAATGACCAAGATGTGAAAAGAATAAGTGGTAGCACTAACAAAGATGGTGACTCTGATGACTGCCTGTTATAAACGGATTTTAAAGCAACTGAGTTGTTTCCAAATGGATTTAAACTATTGGCATTTCCAGCCACTTTTTTGACAGTTTCTGAATGAAATTTTTTACTGCATTAGAAGGAGTTCCTTCAGTCATCCACTTTTGGATGTCACAGTTGATAGGGAGAATAGCTGGTAAAACAAATTTTCAAAACTGCAGGTAACTGCCACTTTCAGCTGAATATTGCTAAAATGAGTTCAGAGCAGACACAAATCTGATCTTTCTATGGGCTTTGCAGGATAGGAAAAAAGAAATGGCTAAGAAAATCCAGAGTTGTCCTACTGTTTAATTTAGCAATATCAACCCCAAAAAAATTAACAGCACTGTGCTTCCCTGATAGTCCAAATTACCAACACCATTACACAAAAGTCTAAAATAAGATCCTGTACCTTGTGTTGTTTAGGTAGTAGGCTTCACATTTGGAGGTTACATCAGCACAGTGCTATTAATTTTTTAAATACGGCATGAGCTGCCTTTTCTGGCTGCAAAAGTCTTTTCCCACTGTAATATCACAACACTGAGCAACAATTATATCCAAGGAAGGACATTAACCATAGTGACGATGTTTGAAATACCCGTGTTGAACAGAAAGGTGTAAAAGCTTTGCGAATCGTTCCCTAACAGCTGCTCTGCGTTTCACACGACTGCTCTGTTTGTTACCACGCGCTACAGAGATCCTTTCCAGTTCAAGTTTGCCAAAGGAACCATTTCAGTGCAACGCAAACACAGAAACAGGCTGAAGGTTTCCCTTCGGGCCACGCGGCCCCCCTTACCCAAGGAACTGAGCCCCAGAGGGTCCCACTTCGATGAGGCGGCTGGCCAGCCCTTCTCCCTCCACCATGGGCGGCATGGTGGCCAGCCTGTGGCGCTTCACCAGGCGGCACGTCACGCGCGTCGGCGCCGTGCACTTGCGCGGGGGGATGATGATGCGCAGCCCGTTGTGCCGGCAGCCCCGCATGGCGCCGCCGCGAGCGTCCACCATGAAACTCACCAGGAAGCTGCAAAATCAGGGCAGACAGTGAGATCCACAGCACACCACCAAGTCTCTCGGTTACGTTCCACATACGTACAAACGACGTATGTAAATAGAGCTCTTGCTCAAGAGGTACAATGAGAAAAAGCCTTTATCCCATGAGAAGCACCAAATCATGCTGAGTTCACTATTAACTAAACTGGCACCTACTACCCAACACTTCTTCACAGCAAGTCTTATGTCACAGGGCTGCTGGTGGTAAAATACCAGCAGACACTAATAAATGTGAAGACGTGAACCTACTGCAAAGTGCAAACATCACTGTTCTGTACCTGCAAGCAGCTGTATTTAAAGTTGGCACTCTTTAAATACTTCACAAGCAAATACATTTTATTGAAAAAAATTATTTTGGTACAAAAATATAAAGCCTATTCTGATTGGATGGCTCAGGTTTTTCAGGGTTTTTATTTTAGATTCTCAATATAATCTTCTAGTTGTTTGATAAATTATAATTTCTAGAAAAATGGGTTTGGATATTAAAAAAAAAAAACAAACTTCATTCTGGAATGCATGAATACAATTCATACTCCATCTGTGGGGTTATCACCTATTTATATAAAAAACCCCAGCATGCTGTTATGGTTTGAAGGCAAATTTGGGGTTTGGTCAGATGAGAAGAGCTAGAGTCACTATATAAGAGGTTTATTTGTGGATTTTGGGTTTTCTGTGTTACCTTGCACAGCAATACAATGGGAAAACTTTGAGATGCAGAAAGCCATCTACAGGGAGCTTACTTCTAGCACAAGGTAAATAATTTATTCCTCTTTCTTTAAAAGGGAGAAAAACATTTCATTTTGTTTGGAATTTCTCTTGTGCTGAATTTTTTGTAGTTCCACATTTATCAACAGGTAGATTTTAATAGACTGTGGACATTCTTGGGAAAGGTGTAGAACTACTTCCAATTTTTTTTTTCTTCACTGTTTGATTACAGGATCATGCCTGATGTGGGATGGTAATGTCAGGTTGCTGGAAGTGGAAATAAGAGTAGATGAGACAGAACGGTGTCAGGCCTACTTCTAGCCACTAATATAGAACCAGCACAATGGGGAGTCGCAGAAATGCTACTGAAGGACCTGCAATAGAGAAAAGCCCTTATAACAGGAGTAACAAATACAGGGATTTTTCCACTGCCCCCTTGACCATTCTGTGCAACAAACATTGCATCCATTCATTGTCCACACAGCTACAAGAATTCCACATGCTGTAAAAACACAACACTCGACACACCGTGCAGGTCAGAGATGGACGATGGGAAGGAGCCACAAGCGCCAGTCGGAAGCACACCATGCACCACGGATGCCAGTCTGTCTCATACATGCAGGCTCCTAGTCTACTGCCATTCAGATACCTCTAGGCTTTGCTTAGGGTAAAACTCTGGGTAGTACAACCATTAGCTCATTCCTTAGATGTTGGTGTTTCTGTGGTTTTAACAAGGGGGAAAAAAAGAAAATGAAAACATTTTACAGCTTCCATTGTCTGGGGATTTGTTGAGAAAAATGGGAGCTTCCTTCACAAAATACATTCTTTGTACATATTAGAGCACAGATGAAAGAAGAGCTTAAGAGACACTAAATGCTCAATTGTTGCACTAATGCTCTTGGCTTGCGCTGCAATTGCCCCTGAAGTACATGAAGTAGTGTTTTCAAAACAGTTCTGTGTGAAGTTTCAGAGAATGTGTCCAAGTCACCAGTACAATGGGTGTGTTTGAGGCAGTCAATGACACTGCTGGAAGAAGAGTTTCTCATTTTAAGGCCACTGCTAAGAGCAACACAAACACTCCCCCACAACTCCCAGAAGCTAATGAGAGCTATGACTGAATAAAAAGCAGCATTCACATTTCTCATTGTGCAAGCTGTCATGAACACAATATTTAGGATTCAGTTACTTTCATTATTGACATAATACTCAGGATTGCATGCTTTAACACCAGGATCACCTTTTTTTTTGCTGTCCATCATTAAAATATTAGTTCTGGGTCACCTGCTGTCCCATGTTCTCCTTAGCTTATCTCCCTACTTGCCTCAGCAATGCCAAACCCACTGTTCACTGCTAGAACACATATACACCAAAGGTGAGGATCCAAACCAAGTAATCTCCCTTCTGACCCTTGTGGATTCTTTTTTTAGTATGGTTGCAACTTCTTCTTTCAGTTTGAGTTTACTAAATGTGCCTGGTGGCTCAGTAAATCTATCTCACTTCAGCTGTCTCTCACTGGAACAACCACGGCTCTAAGGAGTGGAAAAACAGGCAGAGGCAAGTCTCACTGGGACATGGACACAAAGATAACAGTGCTAGGATAAAACCAGTAGGGCATTATTATTATCTGTAAAAACAGCTGTTTCTATCATAAAGAAGATCTAAGGTTGTTATTCAGACAGCACAGGAAGATTAGTGCCAATTATCACATTAACTATGGGGGAGCCAGTTCCCAATCCCAGCTTATAGAATACTATGGAATTGCTGGAAAAGAGATTCTGTAGAACTAGCATGAATATAAGTGCAAAGGAAAGACACTGAAGGGGAAAATTTCTGAACTTTAGGTCTGTACCATAATCCTGGAAGGACAGAACACCAACAAAGGGTTTGCGAACACAGAGTGTAAAAATATGTCCTTTTCCCCTATATCACTCTGCTTCTTTCCCACCTTTTTACTGCATTTCTTTTTTCATCCACTCATTTAATCCAATTTCTTTTCATCCTTTTTTTTTTTTAATCAGCACATTTCACTCAATTTTGGCTATGCAAGAGAGTGAAGCAAATAATTCATAAGAAAGCCTTTTCTGAATCACAGCAGCCTCTTAGTCTGCCTACTTGCTATATAATAGGACATCTAGATGGGGCTATTACTGTTCCAGGACTGGAAAAGCTCTACCCTTTTGGAGGAGTGTGTCTATCACTATACAAATAATTCATACAAAGCTAATGCATGACATAAAACATGCTTTCTGAAGTGTGCATTTAGGAAAGTGAAAAATTTGTATGACTAATATAGAGTAAATGTAAAATTCAAACTAATTATTTTGTTGCCCACGCACACACATTATTTTTCCTCTTCCACCTCTGTTACCAAGTGTTGTTAAGTGACAAAACAGAGAGGAAGAGATTGTGCTCAACAAAAAAACACTAGCAGGGATAAATGGCAGATGAAGCCATCACTCTGAGAAGTGATACCTTATCATGCTAAATTCCCATGGCCAAAAAGAAACTAGTGCATA
The DNA here is from genome assembly GCF_031753505.1 of Anomalospiza imberbis. Classification (NCBI taxonomy): domain Eukaryota; kingdom Metazoa; phylum Chordata; class Aves; order Passeriformes; family Viduidae; genus Anomalospiza; species Anomalospiza imberbis. The sequence continues at coordinate 45,555,314 of NC_089684.1, read as the reverse complement.
ACACTAGCACATGAATAACCCCAACATTCCATATACACCCCGAAGCTAAGCAGCAAACTCGGACCTTGCTCCATGTTCCAGCTGCATGGAGCACTACTACAGCACTATCAGCCACCTATGTACAGAGAATGAAGGGGAGAGGGATCATTAAAGAGAAACACAGATGGCAGGGAAGAGTTCAGGAGGAAGGAAAAAAGAAAGAAAAACCCAGTTAATAAAAGGGATTAAATTAACTTTAACTTAAAATTCAATTAAGTGATGACTCAAAGTCAAAGCAGATTGCAGGTTAAGGCTGCATCTTTCTCAGTACTAAGACAGCCTTTGATTAAGTTTCATTTTTAGTTTTAAAGGTTCTGTCAGAAATGAAGCACAACACAAACATATGATCCTGGCAGTCTTGAAAACAGGGTCAATACTGAGATTTCCTGAGCTTTGGCAAGGTGGTAGTACAATACAAAAGCCAGACTGGGGAAAAAAATCAGGTTTGGGGAAATCAATGCCTTCTGTCTTTTAAAGAGAATGAAGGGGAAATCAAAATTATTTTCCTGAAGAAAATATGAAGTACAAAAGCAATTCTCTTCTAGGAATCAGTTACAGACTGCAGGGGAGTCTATACATGCTTCAGTTAAACACACAGCAGTCAGCTCAAGCATCATCCATTCTTTCTCAATTTAGCAATCTTAGTCATAAATTAGAGAGGCCATTTCATCCTCTTCAGTTTTAGAGCAATTAATAACTACATGCTTGCCATATGAAAGATATATTGAGTAACACTGGCTGTAGTGGCCTTATGGTCGAGTACACAAACAAAAGGCCCCTTAATCCTTCAGGCTGTTTCCACACCTCCTACAGAAAGCAGAGCAAGCAGGTCTCAGGGTTTCTACTTGATCAAAACACAGACTAAATATATGCATTGGATAGAAGGGGCAAAAAGTTGGGGTGAATTTTCATTAAATATTTGAATTTTAGATCTGAGCCTGAGTTATTCCCTTTGCTAATTTTAATAATATAGAATTAGCTTGAGTTTTTTCTGTATCTATCCTCATGTGAAAGTTAACAGCAGGATGAACAAAGACACTGCAAACTGGATGTGTCAGTGCTGGAGGGAGTGAAGGAAGCCACTTGTGTGCTTTGTGAGGAGTCCCTGTTGCATCAAGAGCTTCGCAGAGGCAAAGTTTCAGGCGGCCATTACCGCAAGCATGGGGGCACTCATTCTGCAGAGTCATCAGGAGAGCCATGCAAACCCAGCAGGTGAGGGGGCTTTCTAGGACAGGCAACAGTTCCTGGAACACACAGAACCATACTAGACAAAGTCTCCACCACCACTTCCATACGTTGGGCTCGGGTACAGTTGCTCTTCCCAAGCAGCTGGGCAGGCACACATGCGCGAGGCAGATAGCAGGGAACAAAGCTCCAACCAGAGCACACCCGGTGTAGACACAGTCAAAAACTTCTCAGCACACATGATGTCAATTTATAAAAGAAACTGGGAAACAAGGAGATAGCAGCATTCAGTGTTAGTCGCAGTGTGAAGAAGCAGAAACAATCAGGGTGCTTCAGCCATCAGAAAGTGTTCAGCGGGAGAAGGAAACTGGAGAGAGGCTGAAACTCAAAAAAGGCCTTGATCCAGCTCCCACTGAAGTCAACAGCAAAGTCATTCAACTACCTTAGAGTGCTTTCCAGCAGGCCGTAACTATGCCATCCAGAAACAAGGCAAAATTCACATTCCAGGAGGACAAAAAACATGATCCTAACACAGGAAACTGCTACAATATTAACTTCTGACAACATTCTCTTCACTGCATTAGTCAGCTGCTGAGAAATTCCGTGACATGGCCTACAAAGATGAGTCTGTAGTTTGGGTGTTTAATTAGCCACTTTATATTAGGCTGAAGGAGCTGAACAGGTACTGTGCCAATGAACACTAATTTTGCCAAGGGAAGATAATCTCCTTTGGGATGGTTCAGCTTCAGGTGTTCTGTGCAGAACGTAATGTGCCAGTGCTTCAAGCACTGATTGACCATGACACAGAAGTAGGTGTGGCACGAAAAATAAGATATTCTAAGGCTGGGCTGTTATTCTGCTAGTTCAAGTACGGTGACACAATTTGGAAAATGTAGCTTAGAGAGTGGCTCTGCAATATTCTTTATACAGACAGGTGAGATAAAAGACCCACTTACTAGTATAATAATTACAGCAGTTTGTGTTGAATTAGCTGTGGGGGACTACTTCTTTAAATATTAATATTAAACCATGCCAGCAACAAAGAAAAGGTATAGTTAAATACATCAAGGTTTAAAACAAGCTAGGATGGTATAAGGAGCTTTGTTAAGACTTTTTGCGGTGGACTTATTAACAATTCCAGAATAGTTTTGTTATAGATGCTAAAGCATATGGGAGAAAGTGGACACTTAGTGTGTAAGAGAAGTTGTGCCATATGTAACTATTACTGCTGGTTAGATTTATTTTTTTCTCTTGGCTAATGGGCACTATCAAAACACTAAAGCATCCTGAAGTGAGGTAAGAGGGGAGGATAAATAGGGTGGGTGAGAAGTGCAATGTATTAAAGAAAGAAATTATGCACAAGTTCACCTGCTGTTGTCAAGATCAAGACATGGAGAAGAGCATCTGCAATAGAATAGATGGTTTAACATCAAAAAGGAACAGAAAAGGGAAAAAAAAAGAATGAGTTAAATGAAATACTGGGAAAATGAAACAGATTTCTAAAGCAAACACATGAACATATACATATATATGCACATTCCTCACATGTGGGAAGGTTGAAGTGAGTATGGAAAATAAGCTTAAACACCCTCAGTTCCAAGTGGCCATTACCAGTGCAGCAGTGAAACTGGCGGGATCTGGTTTCTCTGTGGACATTCTCACACTGGAAGCCAGACACCTAAAATGCACAGCTGGATTCCACGTAAAACTCTCAGAAGCAGATAAGGGGAAATGCTTCTTGGTTTAGGTATCCACATCTAAAATGTGGACTGGGGATACCAGGTTAAGGCTAAGGTACCTAAGGTAATTCCAGCCAGTGTTCCTGATAGCACAATAATAATGTTTTTCTTTTCGTAAAATACTCTATCAATACATTGTCCTCCACTTCCTTCCATTTCAACATGTTTCTTGTCCTCCTTTTGTTCTACAAATGGCAAATTTCAAACTCTCATTTTGACCTGTTTAGGTTCTCAGCAATCACTTAGTGTCACATAGACAATTAGTTTTCCAGCTTCCCTTTTTATTTCATGGATCTCCATTGCCATTTTCTTCCATTAACATGCTTTGCTAATAATGAAACACACTCACTCTTTTTCCTCATTGTAACTTTCTGAACAAAGGCCATAAAGCTGCAGAATAATTTGAAATCATTTAGACTTCCAGATTTAAGAAATGACTATCAGCTGGTGGCTGCCAGGTCCTGTTTCCATAACGATTTGCAGGAAATCAATCTCACATTGGGAAAAATATATTATGGATTCAAAATACAACACTTGAAATATATTTTGTTTACCTTGTTAGCAAGGATCCAGCCTCCTTTTTTGCAGACATGCAGCTAAGAATGATAATTCACATTATTTGTCACAGTACGAGCTGCCCAATCCCTCATCTTTTCATTGATGGAAACAATGACTTCCAGCAAGGTAAACTCACTAATAATATACCAACTGTGTAATTTATTTCAAGATATAAGTAATGACACACTCTGACCATCCGTTAGTCAAACAGGGATTTCTTCAGCAAATTATATAAAAGAAATCAGGATGTTTTATCAAACAGGAGCTTTACTGTGAGTCAGAGTTGGAAAACCTGCAGAGCTGCTGCATATTTGCTCTAGAACACAATACCAAGTTAATATCAAAGCATGCACCCAAAGCTCCTTCCTCACAGTGCCAGATTTGCTCTCTGATCTACAGTGACTCTACACAGCTGTCAGGAATATTCTTAGAAATATAATCTGTACAACTGATTTCACTGTATCACCAGAACACAGCTAAGAGAACAACATCGTTTTCCACACCATTAATACTTTTAAAATCTTACAGTCACCCTTATCTTCACCATGGATGCATATTCTTATGGGAGATAAAAATATGGTACTGCCAAGCAGTGTCTAAATGCTGCAAATCTTTGAGTTCAGTGATTTTTTTTTTTTGCCTTTGAGCTTAATAAAAATACACATAATCTTCCACAATAGGTGTGGTATGAGACTAAAACTGTGAAACATATTTGCATTTATGTAGGCACTAGTTCTGTCTCTAACATTACAGCAGGAAATTATAAATTATATCCCCTAACACCAGCAGTAAAGTCATACAACTCTATCATATTGGATGTTCAGCACCCAAACTTTTTGTCATACTCAGAGATCCTTAACTTTGCTCAACATATAAGATCAAGTAGTTTTATTAGAAGAAGAAAAACTGATTTGCTTGAAAGGGAGTTTAAGTGCAGGAATTCATATTTTTTTCTTCAGCCAAAGTAGGAAACTGTCTGGAAAATCTCAGCTGTCTAAAATGACCAGGAGACCTTTATTTTGAGATTTTGAGCCCCGCAAGAACACTATCTCTTAGGAGAGAAATATTTTTAGGGTTTCAAAATGGTTGCCAAAGACTCAGACCAAAGAACTAACTTTTTCTTCCTTCCTGATGAAATTATCAACATATTGAAGGAACAGTAATATTTAAAATGTAAATGGATGGTTATAAGTTTTTCCCTTCTGAAATTTCAGATGTGGAAGAAGATTCAGTTAGTTATGCAAAGGCTGAAATACGTGCCTGTGAAGCACCACATTGAGAGAACTCTATGAGATCTCTGTGAATTTATCCCTTTGCCCAGGGGTGTTACACTGTGAGCCACAGGAACACTTCCCTACAATGGGAGATCAGTAAGAACCCTACAGCAATTTGGCATTCACCACTGGAGTGTTACAGAGAGCAAAGTGTCATTTCTCTCCTCAGATTGTACAGAATACAAATTTACTACGTCTGTGACAAAAAAAAATTACCATCCAATACTTTGCTGATGTGTTATTTCTCAAAAATGCTATCTGAATTCAACACAACACATTTTCAGTGTCTTGAGCAGAACCAAGGTCACACCCTGGCATAGGACCACTGACAGTATTTATCTAGGATTTCTTTCAAAATTCTATGAGTTTCCTTTCGTGATAGGTAACTACTACTTCACTGCATGCCCTAAATGTCAGCCCTGCTGCTGCTTCGTAAGAATGGACTAACAGTGTGTGTCTGCACGTGGAGGGGAGTTGGCTGACAAGAGGGCTATGAATCACAAATACATTTGTTGTTCCAGCAGAGCGAGTGCAACAATCATGAACTTCTACAACTGTTTGGCTTTTAAAATAAGGTCTTAGAAGCAAAACTCTAGCAGTCAATGTACTTTTCTAAGAAAACAGATGCATCCCAACAGTTTATTACTGAGACCCATCTAAACAAGATAAAAATGAAGTGTTGTACAGTCTTTTTCAAAGGCTGAGGAATTGTTATTAAAGGTTTCTTTATTACAATATTTAGTGTCAAGTTACTGTGTATATATAGGAAGAAGAACATAATTCGTGTTGTGTTAAAATTCACTATTACATATAAGGCTGCAGAGAGTGTTGCTCCTGTTAAAATCACGTATTTTATCCTACCACTAACATCCTGGCCATCTCAAAAGATGGGAATATCACTCATTTTTTTAAAAGAAGACAACAAAATAATGGCACATCCAAGAAATATATGCCACTCTTCTAGAAAGTATTTAGTTAATCCTCTGCAATCACAGGAAAGACCTACCTTTCAGAAAGGGCAAATTAATACATCCTTTGGAAAAACCTGTAAACTCTCTAGGGTTTGAATAAAGTACCAAAGCAATTTTAAAGCTTTCATACCAGAAGATATATATATATATATAGACAGACATACACACTTTACATATTAAGTATTTTCATTTCATTTGTTAGTTTTGGAGCTTGTGAGAAACAAATCCAAACAGTGCTGGTCACAATCAACTATCCTACAATCAGCTAATAAACAATATTCTCATCTATGTCATGTGAATCAATCTGGCAATATTGTCCCTCCTCTAGATCAGGACTGGCTGTCATTCCAAATGGGACTCAGTGCTAGTTTTTGAAAATACAGACTGTAAGATAGTAGCAAACTCATTCGAGATTGATAAAAATCATCTTTCCCCTTGTGCTGTCCAGTCATGCTGTGTGCACAGCCCACAGACATTCAATGTTTTTTAATTACTCCAGTTTCTTCTGAATTCATTGGCACGTTCCCCATCCAATCTGATGGCAGGACACAAATGTAGAATTCAGTGTGAAGACTGACATTACTTAAAATGCAGTCACAGATTTTAAGGCCAACCAGGATAAGGTTTCCAAATATGGTCTTGGCTGGACCTGCATTTTGACCTGCCTTGTGCCATAACAGTGAGTTTGCCTAAATGCAAATGCTTACAAAGAGTCAGTTGTACATGAAGGATTGTTCAAATACGTCTAAAGCACGTGATGTTTAGGTTGCTTGTCTATTCATGTAATTTAAAAGGCAAACACTGGAGCTGGTGCTCACCTCAACTACTCCACCAGCACAGTAAGTGCTGGACCATCTGGAGTGATGAACAACTTGATGTCAATTATTATTAACTCTGAAAGGCATTGTACTTATTTCTCCATAAAATGCACACAAATGCCTGGGTGTATGTGTCATTTATCACATTCGTTCCCCTTGAACTTGACTGATGACCCACTGACTTGCAGTGATTTCAGTGAGTAGTCTGGGTACTCAGGCTTGCGCGGTTGTCAGAGCTTAAAAGATCATAACAATTTATTGGCAGCTCCAGGAGGCAACGAATTAAAATACAGCTCCTAGTTAAGCATTAGTTGAAGCTCATGTCGCTGCAGGTATTCTGTTTCTCATTTTGTAGTGTAATGCTAATTGATGCACTCACCCTGAATGAATAGGGCTGGAAGAAAGAGCCACATTGTCCAAGATTTCAGGGCCCAAGCTTAAGCGATATGAATTCCTTTCAGCTTCTTTGGCCAGAGTTGTTACCTTGGGAAGCAAAATAACCCCATTTTACTACAATGAAATCCATTAATGAACAACAAAAATAAAAAGTATTTTGCATAGTAGTGCCTAAAGCATTTAAACATTTTCTTTTAAAACAAAGGAGTACTAATAGCATTAAGATACTAGAAATCCTTATTGTAGCACTTAGTATTTCCCTAAAGTAATCCTGTGTTAGTGGTCTCAGTGAAAGAATGCTGTGATTTCACTAAGAAGGCATTTCCTAAATCTCTTTTTTTTTAACTACAAGCATGTTTCAAGACAGTATATTAGGACAATGGCTATGAGTTCATTACATCCCCTGAATGTGTAGCATGATGTCTATTAGCAACATTCAAATATCAGTTAAAATGGAGAACATTAAGAACACAATCCCTGTGCTACATTCACGGAGCTTATCCATTTATTTTGGAATAGACTTCAATACTGCACAGCACAGTATGCCATTAAATACGCCTAGAAAATAGAGAGATTTGTACTCAAGCGAACCAAGCAGCATACACCACACGGTCTCACCAGAACAATTTGCAGTGCAGCCTTTCCCTGTCTCCTGATCTCTGCAGCCAAGAAGGAGCTTTGAGAGGTTTGCTCACCTGCTGGCTGGGCATGACCACGGTGTCGTCGATCATGGTGCTGTCACGCAGGTAGGAGGCGTGGCTCAGCGTGTGGGACCTGTCGGAACTGAAGGACCGCAGGCTGGGAGGTTGGCAGGATGCCAGAGCAATGCATCAGCAGCACAGAGGATGTTGCAAAGGTGTCATGACAGATCGAGTGGGAGAATGAGAAAAGCATGCTATTAGCAACACCATGCAGCTTCCAGGGGCAGCAGAGCACAGTCAGGGGAAACACAGCTTTAGACACCTCTGTTGTGCCACCTGTCTGACGGTGGGCCACAAAGCCTTTGCATTGACCTATTTGATTCCAAATGCAGAACCTAGAGATTAATCTAGATGACAGTTTATTTTATACTCACAAATACTTTAGATTTGGCTTTGTGGCAGGATGGTTTCCTCATAACAAAAAAGCATTCATTTCTGTTAAGGCTGTTTGGAGAACTCTGCTGCATCACACGAGCAAAAACTATGGAAAACCAGGATGCTACCATCCTGAAGAAAAGCTGGAATGACTCTTTCTGAAGCTTGGTTGGGACCTAATCTCTCCCCTTAAACTGTAAAGCAGTAAGCCTGGCATTGTCCCCTGGAAGGTACACACAGCAAGGCAAAGTGTGGCCAGCCGCAAGCTCCCGTGTAAAACAGAGCCTTCCTCTGAATGCCAGCAGCATCTGCAGGGATACAGCCCCAGTGTCAGCAATGATCTCGCTGTAAGTACACACAGCTCCACAGAGCACTGGTTGCTGTAGCAATGAGAGGTGCACGGCAGTAAATAAGCTGCTTCCAAGCACTGGCTCAGAATGTAGCCGCAGTATCCACCAGCAAAAAGAAAAAAAAAAAATAGACGAATACAACACCACAGAAGGACATACTGAGGTAAATGGGGTTTCTGCTACCAAATAGCATGAGTTTTGTCCTTTTTATGTTCACTAGCTGCAGTATGACAACAATGATTTTTAAAACCAGATCATCCACCTTCAGATGTTGTACGTGTACTCTGTGATGTTGATGTTGAGGAATATCGCACCTCTAACTGAAGGAAGCAGTTTTGTGTTCCTGGCTTACACATCTATGAGTAGTGCTCATAATGACTAACATGCTGGATCAGAACAATAGGCCATTTATCCAGATGCACAGAGTTTTAAGGGCTAATTCATTTTCAGCAGTTAGCAATAAAAGTCACGGGTTCATTACAGACATGAGTTTCAAACCCTTTAAGTGCATATCATCTGATTCAGACCACAGCTTTTTTTAACAATAGTTACATGCACTCAGTAATTTTTGATTCATTTACAGAAGCAAATGGTTATCTTATTTTTATTAGAAATATATGACATAGAAGAACAATCAGTGCTGTTGATCATTAGCTTATACTAGTGGCCTGTTCAGCATCCCAGGTAGATTGTACAAAACTGGAAGCAAAGATAGCCTTCAGAAAGCCTTGAGAAAAAGCAAACCAAAATTGAACATTTTTTCTTTGGTTGAGGAACCAGCCTCAGTAGCAGACCCCATTTGCCATCATTATCCTGTGTTCATTTCCATATTTGATGCTTCCAGAACCACTCTGCTGAGCCATGCAATGCTCATGAGAGAGTCACCATCCAAGTTGTAGGTTCTGCTATTCAGTTAACACCACGTCCTGGATAGATACCGAATGAAGGGAAGCCTGAATTGCATTTGGCTGCTGATCCCTATGGTGATTCTATCCATCCTCACTGCTACTACCACCACTCTGAGTAGCCCCCCAGTGCTATTCACTGTGTAGTACCTGTACATAAGCTCTAATAAATACAAAAGGGAACTGGGCTTTATCTGCAGACAGGATAGGCACATTCATGACTGAAGTCTGTAGGTAGCCAAAATATAATTGCATATTCTGGTATAATATATAATTATACATATTATATATAAATTCTCTGCTACACTCAATTTCAAAAGTAGAGCTCAGGTGGCACTGCCCTATCTGTGTGTTGGACCAGCTCAAAGAAGAGCAAACCAGGAGTTAAAAGGTTTGTGCTGCTCAGACTTAGGAATAAAGGTACTGATTGAAACGACAGTCCCCTTACGGACTGAGCACAGGATTTAGTGTTTATTATTGGCATAAGTACCCAAGAATTCCATGAAACATAAAAAAGCCTACCAAAATCAGACACAAGACCAACACCTAAGTGCAGATTCTTCTTAAATACAGTTGATACATCTGAAGTCTGAAGGGTTGCGGAACCAACAGCACTCAGCCCAAGAGACAGAACTGTGGAACCAGGAATGCTGCAACGCTCCTGAGCCTAAGAGTGTGTCTTGCCTGTGTGCACAGGCACGTATCACCCACCTCTAAATCCCGAATAGGGCCCTGGTGGTATCTACAAAGTAGGACCAGCACCCCCCATGCCAGGTTCCTACTCTGCCTGACTGAGGGACTTGCAGTGCACACTCGCTTCCCAATGAGCTCTAGACCAGTTGAGCATATCTCTTTTTTACATGTAAGTGTATATTTACATATGTTCTTTCATATGAAAAAAAAAACCCTGTGGTCACTGAACACTGTAAAAATGGATCTCAAAAATGTTTCTCAACAGCAGCATCATTTCTTTGCTTCTCCAACTCAACTTTCTACATACAGCAGGCCTCCAAAGTGGATGAACAAAGACAGGTGCCATAGGAGGAGATAGAGACAACAGGTGTTCATGCTATGTAATACCTACCTGGGCATGATGCTAATGAAAGCATATGGAAAAGAAAAATGAAGGGGAGAGAGAAATAAAATAAATAGGGAAGATGGTTACAAATTAAAAATACATGTTTTTAAATCAAATTGTTTAATGCGTAAGATTATATGGAGTCTAGACTACTTATACTATCTTGCTTTACTGAATTTCCTGAAAAATCAAAGTCATTATAATGCAATGAAAATCACATTAAAAGGAAATGCAAAACAACCGAAGCAGTCTCTGTGAAAATTCTTAAAACCAATAACCTGAAGGTGACAGAAAATAAGACCGTGGAGTTAGTTTCTTTCATTATTTCTCCCTTTAGAATTTTGCTGCATTTCAGTATAATTTTGCTTGATACAGGATTTGAAATAATTTTCATACAATACAAATGAAACCCTATCAATGACATGCCAGTGAGAATCTACTGAAATCCACTGACAAGATTTAAAAGCTAAACTATTCTAAATGGGAGCTTAATTTCCACCAGCTTAACACTTGACTGCACAATCATTTCTATACAACATCTTAAAACCTAAAAAACTCCCAAACTTTGCTACCATTGAGAGAATAAAAGGTTTTGATTTTAGGCATTCTGAGGTAGTTCATCAACTTCCTCTAAAAGTTAAAAAGCCACACAGTCACTTTGTTTTCAGTGGACTCACTGTCTAAAAACCAAGAAACTCCAGGCTTGCAGGACCTGAATGCTGGGATTTACACATGCTGTGAGGCAAACCAAACTGTTTCCTGACATCTTTTGTACCAGAAGCAATTCCCAGACTACTCAAGTAAACAGAATGGATCCTACTGATTCCACTGAGCTTCAGAAATGCTGCCAGGATAACGACCAAGACTGGAAAACAAAGTAGCTTCAAAATTCTCTTGCCAAGATTTCAACTTTTTTTCTTTTATTCCCTTTAGTGTGCCCCAGTTCTAAAGGCAATGAGTCTGGAGACAGTGCTGATTACACCGAGGAGAGCCTGGGTGGCTATTCTGAAGTAGAACTGTGGGAGTTAATCTGCCAGCATGAGCCTACACATATGTTCACTAATGAAGTCTTTCCTTTTGGGAAGGGAACTCCATATTTTTGGTAGAATATAATGACGCTAAAAAAGAAAAATTAAATCAAGGCTGCATACATTATTATTCCACAAAGAGATCTAGGCTTAAGGAGAACTTTTTAGATATAAGCAAATCAGTATGTTGTCTGGACTGAACAAACTAATGTTTCTGTTTTATTGTTATTATTACAGTCGTGGCAGTAGAAGGACAAGTATTCTCTTTCCTGTTAATTCAACCATGAGGAAACAGAAAGACTGGAGGTGCTTGCAGACAATACACTCACTGCCAGTCCCGTGCAGAATGACCAAGTCTATTGCTCCTCTCCTGATATCTTGAGCCAGCAAACCACTCGAAAAAGTCAGCTCACCTGATGCTCAAAGCCCCTGTCCACCCATCCCCTGACTCATGGCAGCAGGAGATGAGGGTGACTGCACCTTCCTCCTGCAAAGTGGTGACTGCCATGCTGACACACCGAGCAAAAGATGCTGACCAGGGCACCCCAAGCAGAGACCCTGCAAAGGGATTTCACACACTTACAGCACAACGAGTGGACAAGGGTCATAAGAAAAGTTACGTATCCAGGCAAATACCTGTCTGAGCGTCCTCCTTCCAAGCTGTACCTCAAGTAGTTCATTCCATCTAAGAACTGGCTGCTTGGCAAAGAGTCATCTCCCAGCTCCCGGAGGTCTTCTGGCCTAAGGTACTCCCCTCCATCTCCTGTCATTGTGTCATCACCTGCAAATCAATCACATGGGGATAAGTGCACACATGAGTTTGATTCCATTGGCAGCTCAGGATCTAACAGTTGGATGGCACAATGAACAGGAAGGCATTTTCCACTCAGGAAACACCACAAACCACAGCAATTAATGTATTTAATCAAACTGGCACATCAAGCAAGATATTTTGAAAAATAAAATTAAAAATCAAGGTGATGAATCAATTACATTTCATACATTTTTTGCTCTTGCACACACTGGCAAGGAGCACATTTCTTCGCTATGCTCTAAAGTGTGGTCTTTCTGTTCTTTAATCCATTTTATCTTTCTGGAAACAGCTATGCTGCATCCCAGCCTGACAGTTTAAGGTTGACACTTACTTGATTGTAATCTACGTGTTTTCAGATGAAAACATGTTTTCTGTGCCTTATGTCTTATAGTTGCAAAGGTTACTTTAAACTCTTTATTAACCAAACTCCACATCATAGAAGGCTCTGTCACCGATATTCCAAAATCTTTCTGTGATCAGCAACAAAATACATGTTTCTAGAACATGGCAGCATCCAGAAACTGGAAATAAGCTCACTTGCATAGATGGGAATGATCATAATTTGTAATGAATCCCAGCCTAAACGATCATTTGTTATCTGACACAGTATCCTTTATCCATATTCTCTGAATAATGAAATTTAATCCTTTTTTTTAGGTCCAGTATTCTTTTCCCCAGGAAATTCTGTCTATATGAAGTCACAGTTTGCTTTTCCCCAGCAGACTAACAAAACAGATTCCATTGCCAAGCAACATGTAGATGTTTCTTTTCATTCCCATTTGCAAGATGCTTCTTCTCCTCAGTTTCTGCCTGAGTATTTCAGTCATTTGCCTGCTGGTAAATCACTGCAGTGTGAGCCTGCCAGAGGCTTGGTGTGACCCACAGAGCCACACAACATGACCCCAGGCCACCAAGAGCTTTCAGCCTTCTGTGTGGGCAAACTGAAGCTCATCTTTATACTTGTTTTCACAAAGCAAATCAAGCTATTTTTTCTAGATGACATTTCAGCTAAGAAATAAATAATTTATTATTTGTCATCTAAAATTAAGTAAATTTTAGGGGAGTTAAGATTTTTATGCATACACAAATATTATATGTAAAAATTAGTCTTGAATCTTTTCAGTATAACATCAAAAACTCTTGAAAATTGCATCTGCCCACATTAAGAGGGAGAAACTGGGACAGTTTCACAGAAAACAATAAAATGCATTTAATCACTTCATGTTTCCTGTCTTCTGACAGATGATGCCTCCTGTTTCCTGGGAATGTCACATTAAAAAGCACAGGGCTTAGTGAAAACTTGGAAGATATTAAGGCAATGCTGTTAATCAAACAGTAAAAGGAATTTCAAGTTATATTTCAAATAAACTAGATAATGATAATCATGCCAGACACAAAGGCAAAATCTTTACCACTTTCATCACACCCACCACAACCTTTAAAAAAAAAAAAAAGTCTACTCTGATTTCAGCTTTGGCCTGTCATCTGAGAGATGTCAATAGCGGGGCTAAGTCACAGTGTTTGATGTGATGGGACATCTGCAAACAGTAACCAGACCATACACAGATATCTCAGAATAGCAGGCAAGGACTGAGGGAACTCCCCCCAGCGCCTGTGCCCTCCCATCTTCCCTTCCTGAGATGAATGCCCCAAACATGCAGTGCCTCCTAGCATATGGAGAGAAAACATAGGTATTCAACTCTATATGACTGACCAAAATTCAGCTGACCAAGGGCTTCCTGACACAGCAGATCTCACCAGATGGTTGCTTTGGGGCAATACAGGAACTGCCCTTTTTCATCATGCCAGAAACAATCCATCTGCCATCTCATTCCCCATCAAATTAGTGCCAGGAACATTTCCACCACTTACTGACCACTTTGTGACAAATATTACCCTTGACATTTATGGTTTGCATGCTCCATGGTTTGCAGTGGCCATCTATGAATTGGCAAAATTGCAAAATACAACTGCTGCATGAGAATTGCTCTGGAATTTTTCTCAAAAAATATTGAGAAAATATAGAGAAAAATTTTAAATAAAATAATAAAGGAAAGAGGACTGTGTCAAACTGCCAGAAATCACTTTTAGTAGATGTTTTTAAAGCCAGATACAGTTATATGCGTTTGCCAAAACTGTTTTCTCTGCAGCATGCAGATAAGTCTAAAGCTCATCACAGAAGTGCTGCAGATGGAGAAAGAACAGCTATGGCAATAACAATTTTTATGGAACATATATTCCATAACTGCAGAGTTTCTCTGACACTTTGTTTGGACACTTTCAATTCCCTAAGTCAATCCCCTATTTAGCAGCCTGCACTAGAAACTTCCCTGGATTACGGCTTGGCTAATGCTTTAATTTTATTTCTTTCTAGCTAGCCAGGAAAGTGGGGTTTCAAATGTGGTTTCAGATATTGATACATGACTTAAAACTTATCATGTCAGCTATTGGGAGCTCAGGGCAGAGCTCACAGAATGGCAGAAGGTGAAGCAAATCTCAAAAGAAGAAGTGCACTTCTACTCTCAAGGACCTCTGGGGTGGGAAAGACATCCTGATTTTGTTTTCTTGCATATAAACCCACTGCAAAAAGAATTCCAGTACTTGACAGGTGGTTACTGCGGTATTTAGGAAGTTGCCATCTTGGATCTAGGTAAGAAACAACAAAATAACAAACTACCCCTATATCCCTAAGCCACCGAGGCTTTACTTCTGTAAAAAAGCATCCTGTGGCAACATTTATACTACTGGATACAAAGTGCTTTATTTAGACAGCGAATTAACTCAGCAGTGCTAGTCTAAATTTCCTGCATTTTAATGTGCAGCAACAGCAATGTAAGTCTATTAAGAACAATTCCTGGCTGCAACTTTAACTTCTAGGTTTAATTAAGGAAATTAAATTTTCCCACTAATTCAGGTGCTGCTTCTTCAGTGGAATTATGTGCATGTATGTTGTAGATGACAGATGTGCTTACCACACATGTACAACAGCAGTGGATTCTGCCCAGACTTAGCTGCTCCTTTCTCACACATATGCAGCAGCATTCGCTACTCCAAGGCCACGTGTGGGGGCACTCAGGAAATTCGTTGTTGTCTTATGCACTGTGGGGAATTTTCTTTCTTACTAGAAATCTGATGCAGCCAGATATAGGATCAGCTGTCAACAGCTTCCTGGAATCCAAGGTCACTACAATGCAGTAGTTCACAGATGTGACACCTTGTCCATGAACTAACTCTTTGCACACGACAAACAGGGAAGGGATAAACAAGCTTTGTCTATCCCTTCTCTGCAATTGCAGTGTCAGCACTAATTACAGTTTGGTGTGAGTCAACTTTCCTTGTTGCCATCTCAGGCAATGCTGCTCCTGGCAGTGGTGTTTCACCCTCTACTTCAGCTTTTCTGTTGCCTTCTGCCCGCAAAAGTTTTCTGGCTGGAAAATAACTTGTCAGGACAAGCAGATTCATTTTCAGACAGACCAGTTCCCTGGGCTGGGTCACCACATGGTGAAACGTTTGTGCTGCCAGAATGGAGGATGTGGGCTAGCATGGTTAAAGCTTGACAACTTCTGCAGCAGCCAGAACTTGGTCTCAAGCAGACACTGAAACTACAACTTTTGAAAATTAATTGGCGATGAGGAGGCTTAAAAAGAAACAAATGAGAGCTCTTGAACATCCTGTTTTACTAGTTGTATTCTCTCTCTATAGCACTACACCTACTGGACTATCTCCCATGGGAGTCTCAAAGATAAACCACTGCTGGTTTGTGCAGCTCTTCTGGCACAAAAATGAGGCCCAAAAATTGAATGGATACAGAAGTCCATACTAATATATGGGGAAATAAGAAAGAAACCAGGCTCCTGCTTTTTCTATATTTCCCTGTCTGTTTACACAGATTCAGCCCTAACAAAAAAACACTTGCTTGTGCTTAACTTCACTAATTCTGTAGACATCATTAAAATACATTTCACAAGATGCTTTGCAGTAATTTCCCTTTATTGCTCTAAAGATTTCTCAGGTGCAAAATGCTTCTTTTTTGGAGACAGGTTTAAAGCAACTCAACTGTGCAGCAATACAGCTAAGGCTGATACAATGATAAAAATGTACAAGGTTTTTTGTGCAACTTTGTCCACACTGGGCATTTCTGCTGGCAGGGGTACACGTTGCACAGACCACGTCACTTAACAGCTCTGCCTATGGGCGTCTGTAGTGCAATCCCCATGAACAGGGATTAAAGGCCATTTAAAATAAAAAAAATATAATGTGAATATGATATATTCACATGACAATATAATATGAATGTAATATAATGTGAAAAGGAAGATGGTTTTGTGGGTTGACATAAAAAGTAAAGAATTCTGAATAACAATTCACTGGATAAACACAAAAAATGTCACAAGAAAACTGAAAAAGAATTAGTGGGACTCTCAGTCCATTCCAAGTATTTTAAAACAGGCTACCCAGAGAAGGACCTTCCACATCAAGCTGAGCTATCTGACAGATAATTGTGTTTTAGTTTATATTACTTAGACTGTACGTTAACTTTGCTTTAGGAATACAAATACTATATTAACAACATGACAGCATACAATTATGCAATAGAACGTTCTTCCAAGCAAAATGCAAAATACTTGTCATCAGTGACAAACATGCTGCACAATGGGACCTCTAATACTTTGCTCAAGTACTCTTGTGTTCAACTTGATAACTATATGAATAAAGCTGGCAGGTTTGCAGCAGCACATTGATTTATTTCAGAACATATTGTGTCACTTCAAAGAACACAGCATCACAGAAATCTTACTGCTAGCCTCTTATGAAGCCACACCACCCCTAAGTGGTTCATCCTCTCTATTAAACAAGTTCTGCAGCCTTCTTGTCCCCAGCTATTTTAAGTTACTGTGACAAGCACCATCCACGTTAGGAGTTCTTGCAGTACATGTTAATTCAAAGCACGGGAGAGCATTAGTCATGCAGGACAGCCCCTTCAAGTTCTGCCAACACACTCAAGATACAGGTAATAAATCTGAGATTTTCTGGCTTCCCTTCTTCCTCCCACCTCTCAGGAAACACACATTCCACCACACTTCAAAAGCAATAGAGAGGAACCATGTTAGGTACCCAAATTATGCAAACATGTGTTGTTTCTACACAAAAAATAAACCAAACCGTCTGAGTTAAACAAAAAGAGAAAGTCTGTAGGTCTTACTCCATGAACTCCTGCTAACAGCACCCGTGCCATTATATGCTTCCCCATCACTGAAGGGTTCCTCATCAGAGTGTTTAAAGGCTGTACAACACACAAATTGGTTTGAGAAAAAGGAACACCCTGGATTAATCCTGTAGAAGCAGAAGGACATACTAGGCTTTGTGGATTTAAAGATGATTCAGTGGTAGATCAAAAGACTGGGAGAAAACTAAACAAGGTGAACATAAGGCAATAAGCTATTTAAAGGTGATTCAACATAATAATTACACAAGCAGTTGAATGCTTCTTAATCAGAGACAAAATGGCAAAATAATTTCACTGGTCATGATGCAGCAGAAAATAATTGATTTTTAAATCACACTTGTTTGCTTTTGCATTTTAAAACAAAAAGTTGCATCTGGAACCTAAGCATCATATTTTCTCAAGACTAACTCATTTATCAGCATAAATCCCATTTCTAAAAGCAATACAAGCACTTATAATTAATGAATGCCATTAACTTTGTGCACCACTTAGAACCACAAGTACATCTGTTTTCTTTGTAAAAGAAAAATACCAACCCTGTAAGCTGAGTTTCCAAATTCCCAGGACGTTCTGGAAACTACTCACTGTACAAATCATTTGTGCAGAATAACCACCACCATAAAATGGCACACATAGGATATTGTAATATTGACATTGCCAAGTGTAAAAAGGAACATAGAAAATCCTTCCAACTGTGTTTATATTTATTAATACTGCTGTGAGTAAAATTTCTAAGAAGTCACTTGCAAACTCTTAGGAAAGGGTGGGTTTAGGCCATTTCTGCAATTCTGAGCTGAATAAAAGTGTGATACTTTATCACTCCTCCCAGAAGGGGAGGAATATCCTTGGGATGTAGCTAAGTGGTGGGACACATCTCCTATCTCTACATGCAAAGGCCTCTGAAACCCAAGTGCCAAACTTACCGGCACATTGTTACTTTGTATCACACCATGTATATCCTTGAACCCCCCCTGTGCCAAAAGCCCCCTCAAGGGAATGCTTTCCTCACCCTCCACCTTATGCATCTTCTTCCACAAATGTTTCCAATGAGAAAAAACTCCTGGATATTTGTATCACGTACAAGTGGCACAGATCCAAAAAATTTACTGCTCGGATTCCTCTTTATGGGAGGGTCAAAACCACCTTAGGGACAATTCTACAGTGAAATTGTAAAGCCTGGAGCTGGGAAATGGTCTCATTCGCCAATTTGGTTCAGATAAGCTTTTTCTGGAAAAGGTATAGGGATCCAGGATTTTGCTTTATTTCAAATTTTGGCATCTGTATAAAAATACCATAATGAGTCCATCATTTAAAAAAGAACTTCATTACAAACACAGCAAAATGAAGATGTCAGACTACTCAAGCAGTTTCTTGAGCCTATGTAACAGGTTACATAGGTGGTATGGAAGAGGAATTTACCAAAGTCACTCACCTTCTTCATCTGACACATCCAGAACCTCAGTCATTGTCTCGGGTACATTTAGCTTGTGCTTCTCTGTTACAGTCTGCAAAGACAGAATCATCAGTCAGAGGAACAAAGTTTACAGCAGGTCATTTTCAACAGACAGCAGTGGGACACGCTGAGGCATTTCATAACATGTTCCCCCTACTCCTAACTTGCTTTTTCATCTTTATTCCAGAAGCTTCTATTCTCCGTGCTGCATAAGGTGACATTTCTTCTGGCACAAAAGTACAAAAACATGAGATAATGAGATGGTCAGAGAAATAAAATTTATTCATAAATGGTGCATGTAGAACAATTCAGTTCAATGTTTCCAAGATGATTTTAAAATGAATTAGGTAATGTCTACAGAAGAGCTTGAGAAAGTTGTATGGGGCATATGGAAATTATTAAACTGTAAAGCATTTGCAAATGAAGTTATGAATGATGTGAAATTCCTGAACTAAAAAAAGATGTGAAGGATTTACACAGATCACTTGAAACATTTCTCCCCCTTCTCCAGAAAAAGGTGACTACAGTGCATATTAATTATATCCTTTTCATAAATCATATATACTCTCCCTGAGCACATACACATCAGAGGGAAAAAAAAAAAAAAAAAAAAAAAGTTGTTTGATGACTCGGAAACATCTTGTGCACCTAAAAGCTCAAAATATTGTGAATCAAGGCAAGTATGGACTGAGGAATCGTGGGAGGATTCTGGTTAGACATAAGAGCAGGAAAACACTGGAAGTTTGTTGGGGTTTTTAAAATATAATTTTATCTTTATAAATGACTTCCAGGCAGAGGCGCCGAATCAAGAATGGGGACATCTTTCTAGCATCCAGCTTCACATTGAAGAAGGAGATGAAGAACATAACAAGAGAAACTGGAGGAAGCACAAGATGTGAAAAAGTTGTCTGCAGGGAAGTCTTCAGTGTGCTAGGATATAGGGGACAAAATTCCAAGGGCTTCAAAAGGAGCAGTGATCAGAAATGACTTGGTCACCACCAAAAAGTACCAATTTCCCTGGCTCCTCCCAGTGAGCTGGGGAGCTGCGGAAGGCAGCTGGCTCACGGCCCTTAAGGAAGTGTGGGAGCACAGGTGCCCCTCTGGCATGGAGAGCAGTGCCAGGAGGCCACGTGCCTCCCTGAGAAACCCCCTCTGAGGCAGTGCTCACTCCCTGCTGCAGACACCATCTATCGTGCATACATTAACATCACATGCAAAGGAGCCAAATCGTTTCATGGGAGGAATAATTAAATCAGCCAAACCCTGAGTCCCTTATGCAATATTCTTTTGGGAAAATGCCTGCTGATATCAAGCAGTGAAGTCAATAGCAACTTTTGTTGCACAAAACTTACTAGTTATTTCCTGGTCCTGTTATGTACTTCTCTGTTTCTAACAAACTGACAAAGCCAGCTTTTCTTGCTTATTGTAAAATACTGCACTTTAATAAATAACTAAGTTACCAACTGTGTAATTACTTTGGAAATTAGTTTTAGAAGTCTGCTTTACATTTCTGCAATCTATTTAACTCTGACAGCAGTTCCAGTTTACCCTCCTGAGGTATAGGGAAAGAACAATGCCCTTTGCCTCAACTGGCAATCCTAATTAGGCTCCTAAATTCACTCTTCCCCATGAGTATAAATAACTTATTATTTCTGTTGCAGCAGAACATATGTTCAGGGTTGCAAATTAGTTTATATTCACTGAATGGCCCCACCACCAGGACTGACTTTTCCCCCATATTCCCATGGCTTTCCTGGGACAGAAATGTCAGGCAGCAGTGGGGTGACAAGGCCAGCGATGACAGATGGGGAGATGCTATCTTTCAGGTGGCACTGACTTTGTCTCTTCAACATCAAAGTTAACAAGTAAGTTGAACAATCAGCTAAGTAAAAGCACAGGCTGCAGTTAGAGAGGATCACTGCCCATTTTTCTATCTCCCAGGTAACCGAGGTTTATGGACCACTACATCCATCTACTTGTTGCTTAGGTTTTTACATGCCTCCATATAAAAATCTGGTCTCTAAGGCTTGCAGACATTATTATCTATTTACAGGGAAGCAAGGATACCTTATTGCTTTCCTGGCTTTTCCATCAGTAAGAAAAAAAATGCTTCATAATTTAACAATTGAAACAAAGTTTGGAAAAGAGATTCAAAAAAGTGTGTGTGCACATGCACATTACAGAACAAAAAAATCTTCAATGCCATTTTTGGAACACTGAACTCAGCAAGAATCATTACTTCTGCATTAATTATAATCCAAACAACTCCTGTTGGGAATTAATGTTTTTAAAGGAACTTCTAGTGTAATATTAGAATTTTTTTAATTGATAGGCACATCAAATACTCTCAAAATTTAAAATCCGTATTTAGTCCCATGAATGGCTCACATGGAAAATTGCTCAGTATGTATTTCTCAAACTCCCTATGTTTAGTGAGGATTCCATGATGGAGTGTACTTAAGGCTTCTGTATTTGAGCCTTTCATTGTAAGGCCAGATTTTCATTGGGTGGCATAGAATAATTCCAATATGTAATTCAGGTATGTAAATCCATATATGCTTTCAGCAATGACTTATTCACAGCAGCATACTGCAAACAACCTGAAAGCTCCTCATATATTCATCCATCCACAGGAAGGCTATGCTTGTTTGTATAAATGGCCCTAAATTTAATTGCACAGCAAACCTCTGAAAATCCAGGTTATTCTCATTTCCTATTGCCCTCTAATCTTCCAGTAAAAAAAGTGCACTTTATTCTCCCTATTGCTAAATATTCATGTGGCTCCACTAATAACAGCACTGATGCAAGTAAGAGGAAGATGTGTTCCAAGTTAGAGCAAAGAAAGGCTTTGGCACTGGAGATCTTTTCCTCATCTCAAGTGGCAGTGACTTGCATATCAATCACACATCGGGCTGTGTAACATCCTTGGTGCAGGGCTCAGCCCAGCCTCAGAGAATGAGGTAGCTATGGTGACAGCACCTCCTCTCAAGGCTCAGCACTGCGCTCAGGTCTGGCAGCACCAACCTCACCATCTGGAGAACCTGACTGCAGGGAGCACCTGCTACTTAGCCCTCTTTTGCAGGACTTGTTCTAAATTGTGTTTAATCAACATCCCTCTGACAAACACCACCAGTCCATACACCCCCCTAAGGTACAAGGGTTAGATGTATTCATAGCTGGAGAATCTGAGTTTATTGAGGGCTCCCACCTGACTTTCAAAGTATGCAGACACAGACCAAGATTTCAGATTTCTCTTCTGTGGGAGCACTAAAGGTCAACCCTGCAAGTAAGTGTCAGTACTTGATTCTGTCCTAAACCCCAGGCATCAGGTATCTGGCAGAAAATACCATTAATCCTCAATGTTTAAAGAAATATTTATCCAAAGTAAATAGCTCACATGTGTCTTTTTGTCATGCAATTCCTATTATTTCAAAGACCTAACTCTTACATGAGACAAGGTCAAAGGCTGCACAATGAAACACAGTGGAAATGAGAAAGGAAGTTACTGCTTTTATCAAACAATAAATTAAAAACCTGTGCCAGGACACAGCACAGAATATGTGACAAAGGTGTCCTCTGAAGCTTAAAAATATAAGAACTAAAGTGACTCCAAAAAATTTGCCCTAGGTTTTATTTTCCTCAACTTCTGATTAGATACATATGTGTTTATGCACGTACACGTGTGATGTGCTGCATGATTAAACAAGAACCTGAAGTAATAACAACAGAGACACACAGCCTTTATTAAGAGACTTCTGGAATTACACCGGAATTCCTCCTCCAAACCTGACTCAGCCTGATCTTTGCAGGTCATTAATAAATTATGACTCATTCTATTTGTAACCTTATGCCATGTTATCTTTAGTGCATCTTCCTTGGTTCATATCAAGTGGGATTTGCTGTCAGCATGCAATAAAATCAGAATTATTTTCCCATTTCTTTACAAGTGATTTTGGACTTCTCTTCTTATAACCCTGTCCACAACTAAGCAGTAGCATCTTTTTAGTAATCTACAGATTTTTACGGTCTGTGCTCCTAAATGTCATCTAGAGCTGATGGGGTTTCTAGCTTGCTAATCTTGCATTTAAAAAAAATCATATAAAATGAAAAAGCATGACCTTACAGCAGTGTTTCAAGATAAATGCAAGTAACCGACATTTAAATGAAATCCACTTTCTTAAATTATGCACTTTTTTCTAATGTTCTCCCTTCCTACCTGCTATGACATTTGTACATGTGAGGTAAAAGTGCAAGAAGGGAAAACCTTCTCCTCTCAAGGTGTCCAAATAGATCAGCTTTTCCTGGCTTAAAGCTGCAGTAGATCAGCTGTGTGCTGATGTTCAGCACACACCGTTCACGAGCCCTGATGTCAAAATGCACATTCCAAGAGTGTGGAGCACTGAGAGGACTGAGCCCATAAGGAAAGATTCCCATGCATTTTGGAAAAACAGGATCTGTTTGAACTGGAAGTGACTTGAGTAAGAAGATGATGGATGTGATCCACAGCCATCCAGTGAGCATCATTAGGCTTGGCTCCAGGCCATGTCTGGTGCAGCCCAAACGTAGAGATGTTGCAAGGATTGAGCCTCAGGAGGTGTCAAAAGCATGGAGATGTAAGGCCAGATGGGAAAGGAGAGGTGAAAAGACAAACAGAGAAATGGCAGGATCTAAACAATGCACAAACTTCAGGAAAGTTTGGGCTTGCAGCTCAGACCCAGGTCTAGAAACAAGTTTTACTCTGAGTTGTTATTTTCCATCAGTGTGCACACAGATTTTGTTCCCTAGCTCAGGGGAGCCTGTTGCCTTGCACACACTTCCACATGCTTATAAGATACACTGAAAGCACTGTAGCAAAAATGCAACAGAAAGGGGAAGGTGGCGGGGGGTGGGGGGGGGGGGGAGCTAAAACTCCCCAAACAGAAAAGGAAAGAGATGCACAGAGAGCCTGAGGGAAGAAAGACAACACTCTGAGTAAAGAAGAGCCACACTGAATGCATGTGCAACTCACAGTTGTGGTGGTGGTGATCTCCTCTGTTACAACCTTCAGCGTATCGACCACAGAGATGTATCCCAGGCGCCTGGCGATGGCTAAGGCTGTGTTACCATTCTGAAGGGAAGAGAGAGGGGGAGAGCGCGCTGAGAGAGAGGGAGGATTGTGATGTGAACCAATGAGATCACTCTCCACGCTGCATGAGCCAGCATTTCCATCCAAAACAAGGCACAGCCTAGGAAAATCGCAGCTTTTTTACCGTTACATCTGACTCTGTCTTTGTAACTTCTTTAAGACTACAGCCCCAATTGCCATGGTAACACAACACACTTACATCTGCCAGCAATTCCAAATACTACAGCGCTGTATGGTTTAACCCTTTAGGGCTCACATTTCACTACACAGCCTGGCTTGCCTGCATAAGTTTGGAGTTTATTTTGCAGAAATACTCTTCTAGAAAGTAAAAAGTATTTTACCTTTCTACAGTTTCACTACCAGTTGAAACTGTTACACCTTTACCAGGTACAATTGCTTATCTGGGGAATACAAAATTACAGCTGTGTTGTCCACATATACTCCTATTCCTTCACACAACAAAAATGTACTTTCATTAACAGTTCACAAAGGCTAATGATTTAACAAATACAAGCCACAAAAGACTTGGGGTGAGGAATACAGTTGCATTTAAATACATTTATTTGCAGTTTGAATGTTCATAACATGTAGAGAACGTGTCGTTCGTCAAAGGGACACTAAAATAATTTAACAAGAGTTTAGGCCTATTTATCCTCATTTCATCTCCTGGAACACTGGCAGTCCACAGTCCCCATGTCACTGAGCTTGGGATGGGGAGGAAGGGATGTGTTCCATGGTTCTTTGTAAAGGGTTCTACACAGACCAGCTCCATGCTATTTTGCACAGAACCAAGGGACAACATGCTGTTCTCCTGAGCAATCAGGGACTGTCACTGTACCACTCTTCGCACAGAAATGATTTCTCTTGTGACCCCACAGCACTATGTGCAGGGGTTATCAGCCTGAGGGCTCTCTCTTCTTTAGCAACAACTTTAGTTATCTATAATTTAAACGCTTCTGTATTAGTCTAGCTCAGCCACCCTGAAGCAACACAGTTTGTGGATTAGCACACAAAATGAACAGATTAGCATCTTCACAGTACAAATAATTTGACTGTTACTTCACTTGCACATTAGCTGCTCATCCACCACTCTCATATCTTCCTGCCAGATGTCTCAGGTTGAAATTCTCTCTTATCTCAAGCAAGAGGTTGCTCTCTGTGGACAAGGACAGATCGAGTATCTGAGGGAGCAGCCAACTGTGCAGCAAAGACACATCCCTAAGGCTGCTTGGACTTGGCTTGGACCTGGGCATGACAGCCCCAGTGTGAGGACTGAAATCAAGTCAAAAGACCCGAGTAAAACACCCCAAACAGTACCTACAGCCCCAGAAGCTGACTGCTGTGGCCTCTCACTTGATCCAGTGCACAAAGTGGTATTTTGGATTACTTTCACACAAGATTATTCTATGTGATTGTTCCAGGACCAAACACGGTGCCAGTGCTGATTTAAGCACACGCACTAAAGGCATATGGAAAACTGATCCACTCCGGGGAATGACAGGAGTTTTGGACACTCTGGCAGTGTTCTAATGATTACCCAATTAGAGGTGACTAATAACAACATCAACGTGAAATAGGACAGTCGCCTTCCTGGCTGGCTGACTGCAGAGAATGAACTGTGCCAGGAGCTATTGACCATCTTTGAGGAGGTATTAAATTTCACTGAATTCACTGAGGAGAACTCACTAAGAACCTGAAACCAATTCAGTGGATGGAGGGACAGAAATTTGTGTCTAAATTTAAAAAAAAAAAAAAAAGCAAAACAAAACAAAAACAACAACAACAAAAAAACCCCACCACCAGGTTCTGAACTGCCCTTGATTTTTAAGGGAAACTCCTTCTGGAGATATTAATTTCCAGGGAGAAGAGTTGAGGTGGAGGGAAATTGAAAGAGCCTGGCACAGAGAGCTATGGCCAGCCTGATCCTGCAGCTCCGGAATCTGCTTCTCCGCCTCACGTTTAGCTTATTGCGGTTAGGTTGGATGTGAACTACCTTAAGAGGATAAAGAAGAGCAGAGGAAATTACATTTCCACATATGACAACCAGCTGTATGAGGAATACTTCCACCAAAACAACAGCTTGCTCTCGAGCCCTAAGGAAGGAAAGAAAAGAACTGTCCAAGGAAGCAAGTTGCCAGTGGCGTGTCAGACTTACCGTGGTGATGGCATTGGGCTTGGCCCCATGCTGCAGCAGAACGTTGATGATGTGAGTGTGACCTTGCTGAGCAGCCTGGTGAAGAGGGGTGTACCCATTCTGTTATCCATGGTGGTGACAGCAAAAGCAAACAAAGAACAAGAAGCAATCATTAGATCAGACATTTCCCTTTGCTTCCTTCTGCTCCTTTTGAGACATTTCAAACATAAATTATAACACCAATTGAGCCAAAAATAATAAACCTTCAGTAAAAATAATACTCCTTCCCCAGATTAATGAAAATATAAAGGAAGGTAATATTCTTATTCAAAAATCATTTCTCTGACAATAAAAAAAATCTATGAAAAGACATTTCTCCCCTATTCTCTAAATCAGAGGAAGGAAAAATGAGGGACAACAAGGTTAAAGGGGCACGTTGAGGGCACAGAATCGTAGCTGAGGCAGAGAACATTCCTCTTCCTCTCACATCCTAGTTTTCAACAGGGGGCCCAAGATTTGCCTTTAAAATATCTGAGTCTATTTAAAAAACACATCATTTTTAACAGCAGTGATTAAAGCCCGTTTGCCTTTTAAAAGGCTAACAACATATACCTATTAAAAATGTCAGTCAAGTTTAGCTTCACATTGCCTCCAAAAGGCTGGACCAAGCTGTAATTACACCTAGGCATTGGTACACAATATCTACCTTAATAAACATGCTTAGTTCAAGATACTCATCCGCTCCAGTGGTTTGTTCTCGCGTCACATATAGAAACATAACCAAAGTGTGCTTAAGCTGGCTGATCTGAGATGATATTGTCTAAGTCCAGACAGGCAATTGATTTACAAAATTATTTGCAACTGGCTTTGAAAACAGGCAGAGAAGAAACTGGAAGAAAACCTTGGGTTCATCTCACCATACGCTTACATAAAGCCTGGGGCAGGCTCTGAAATGTGCTC
This sequence comes from Anomalospiza imberbis, assembly GCF_031753505.1. NCBI lineage: Eukaryota > Metazoa > Chordata > Aves > Passeriformes > Viduidae > Anomalospiza > Anomalospiza imberbis. The sequence continues at coordinate 45,528,184 of NC_089684.1, read as the reverse complement.
TGAGAGTTATGTCTGCTGCAAACACATAGATGCCAGTAATGCTTTGCACTGCTAATTAGATGGTGATAGTTCAGAACTGTTACAGTTCTTAGATTGAGTGCGTGGACTGCTAAGAACTGCTGCTTACTGCAGGTTCTAGTAGAAAGTAGATTCAGCACCTTTACTTGAATAGTGCAGTCCTTCAAAAATGCAATTCATGTGTCCCCTGCACAAAACATCATGCAGGCTTTCTCTAGTGAAAGCCCAAGCTGCAACAGGGGTTATTCATTCTTTAACATGCCTAGCTTGAATTCAGGATTTAAACTGAGTCCACAACACCAGCTGACAGATTGCCAGTATTTTTCAGTGGTCCCTAGGTGTGAGATAGTGGAGAACTGCTTCCTGATACAAACTTGCTGACTGTAATGAAACCATGCTAAGTAAAATACCTGGGTGAATGGAATCGTAATCTGTCCCAGTGGCCCTTTAAACAAAAACAGAGACCTAATCCTAAAGACACTACTTTGTCTGTCCCTTGAGTTAGCCTCCAAATACCTCAGCTGAATGTCTTCGCATTTATCGTTTGGATCCCACTAGTGTCTCCTTTATTAATTCTCATCAGCTGTTTTTCTAGTAGTGTTGCCTGTCTTTTTGGAATCCCTAGGTTTTGCACATTGATTTTGGGTGATCCCATGAGGGATGGGCCAGAATCTTTTATTTATTTACTTGGCTGCTTCTTACCACCTTGAGCTGTGACCAAAGTAAAAAAGTAATGTTACTTTGAGGAATTAATCATCCCATAGGTCCCAGCTGGGGTTCAGGGAAGCTGACCAAAGGGACCAGTTGACTTCAAGACAGTGATTTTGATGGGATTTTAAAAACACTATCAGTGGGCTGCTTCCTGTTCGTCCCAAGACATCCAGCTTGAATCCAGAAGCCAGCAATTACCTGAAGTCAGATTTAACCAAGCTGAAGCCCTACAGTTCCTGAGTTAGCCTTCTTTTTCTGGTCACGGTGCTGTGATGATTTCTGGGATGCAGCACACTACTGCTGCTGCCATCAGAACCTCTCTTTTATTCTCAGCAGATACCCAGCTTTTGCTACAAAACGCATCCCATTCAGCTGGTGTTGCCACCAGCTTATCCCTGGAGAAGCTGTTGAAGTCAGTGGGCTTTGTTCAGGCTTCGGCTATAGGTGGTCAGGCCCTTTTCTGTGTATCTGATCAGGTTTCAGCATAGCCAGATTCCTCTCAGAAAACTCCAAACTCTCTTTGAGTAAACCACATTCCCTTACCACAGCTGCTTCCTCTCCCAGAGTTACCCCACCCACACATTGAACAGCAGTATCTCTTCCCACTCTTCTCCCAGCATATTGGAGAGAATCTGGCATCACCCTGAAAGTGTCTGAATTGTTACTTGCTAGCAGCACAGTGGTATTACAGTGGTGTAAACCATGTGGAAATAAGATCAAGAACAAACTTTCATTTGTTAGTTTGCAAGTAATAAGAAAAAGAAAAACCAATTATATTGACAGTCTATGTTGTTTTTTCATACACACAGTTATCTGGCTTTTCTTTCCTGGATACCACACCATGAGATGGAGCAGACAGAGAGCATTCCATTACAGCTACCACATGTTGACACCTCCCATGCCATGGTTAGATTTCCCAAGGGAAAAAGCACGTGTGTCATGTAGGAGTGCTGGGTTACCATGTTCAGAATAAAGAGCAAAAGCAAAGCAATGGAAAATTCTTTACCTTAGTTTTAGCATTGACATTTGCTCCATGCTTGAGGAGAAAATTCACCATTTTGATGTTTCCATAGTGACAGGCCACAATTAAAGGTGTATAACCAAGCTACAGGAGGAGAACAAAGAAGTAAAACTGCAAGCTCAGTGGAACATTCCTTGGACAAGGGTAGCACCCTTTGGCACGCTGGAGACAGCAGCCACTGCGTGATTTACCTTTGTCTGAGCATCCTGGTTTGCACCATGTTTGGTGAGTATCTCGGCTACATTCACCTTATCCTCTTGAGCTGCAAGGTGTAAGGATGTCAGTCCAGCCTGGAGATGGAATGTAACAGGTAAGCAAACAAATAGAAGAATGAAATCCTACTGTGCATAAGGAAAAAATCTAGACTTTGCCACTTCCCCATCTTTAAAACAGGATCAGACCCTAACTACAGCTTCTGAGTATGGGTGTTTAACTCTACTTTAAACAAAGTAGAGTCAATGTCACTCCTGTTCCAGCTGACAAACAGCTCCAAACCAATTACATCACCATAACCATAGGGGAAAACTTTAAAGCATGAATGCTCAAGATTTTCTACAATAATGTAATTTGGGAAGCTGAGAAGCCCGTTAATAAAATGGGCTTCCCACTCCTCAGACAGAAAGAAGAACCTTAACAACTGCAGGCATGAGCCAGATGAAGACATTAACTCCAGAAATAGATCCTATTCAAATGCCAGGGAAAGGATGCAGCCTTTAACTGACAGCTCACTGTGATCATGTGCATTGCTTCCCTGTGAACAAGGCACCAAACAAATTTTGTCTAAGAAATGAAAATTTCCTTGTTTCTATTAGCAGAATATAGTTACTCCATGCAAGGATCTTCTAGTCTAACTTGTATGAGCAGAAGCTGCAGGCTTTTCACTTGCATAAATAAGATTTGCATATACCCCTGGATAAACCCAGTGACCCACAAAGATTTACAGTAATAGTTTGGGGTTTTTTTCTTTCTTTCTTTTTTTTTTTTTTTTTTTTTTTGATGACCTTGTTTTCTGTAACATTTTTAACATTTTTTTTTAACATTTCTGTTAAAAAAAGGTACAATCATTAAAAAAATTTGGAAAGGTCTTCCAGAGAATTTTTCTTAGTCTGCTCCAGTAATACAGTTGTTTTCTTATTTGCCAGAGAATGTAAATTTCTTCACTTACCATTGAAGGATAAAAAGCATGCAGAAAAGAGCCTTTGCTGGTAAGAGCACTGAATTGTTTCAGTCTGGAGCTGTCGGTTTTCTGGCATAGTTTGTTAAACCCACCCACAGATACAAAGTTGCATCTTACTGGATACTCCCACCCATAATACTTTGTTTCCAATTGTGAGTTACCTTTGTTGCCACGTGGATGTTGGATCCTTTCTCCAAAAGCAAAGTCACCATGTCAGTGTGACCTTCCTGGGAGGCCAAATGAAGTGGGGTGACTCCCTGCTTGGTCAAAATGTTGGTCTCAGCCCCATAGTTCAACAGAGTGGTAGCTATCTGCATCTGGTTTTTCTTGGCAGCGATATGCAGAGGGGTGTATCCATTCTGACACCAGGCAGGAAAAAAAGGAAAATAAAGTTACCACAACTGCCATGTAAGCCCAAGAAGTCAGGCACCATAGAACAGTATTATTTGATGTTATGCCTGGTATTAGAGAGGGGAGTTCATTACATTTTCAAGGCCAGACATGTCCCACATGGCCCTGCTGTTGTGTTGCTTTGTCTGTCTGTTATTTTCACCGCCTAAATCAGAACAAAGCCAGCCCTCGCCAGGGTGGGCAGGTCTGTTCCACCAATACCTTCAAATTATGCCGAGTTTGACACCTACATTTTGTACAACTTATGTTGCAAATAATCCCTTTTGACTGGTGAGTGGCATTCCCCATGATGAGTGATGGGTGCACACCCTTCATCACATTATGCTTTTTTCAGAGCATGTGAGTAGAGATGTGCTTGCATATGGAATTTCGATACGTGTGTCAGTCACAGGCTGGAAACAGCGATGGCGTGGAATGTTTTTGTGACCGAATTAATCATTTAAGCACAGAAGAATGGCATTTTCTGGCAATAAGACAACTTCCTAGTTGTTTTATAACACATCGTGAGGGAAAAATCCCCGGTGCCGGGACACAGGTTCTATGAGGGCTGCTTGGTTGGGTTGGCCTGTGGTTGTTTTGCTGTGTTTTTTTTTTTTAAGTGGGAGTTTCCCAAACTATCCTGCTTTCCATACATTGCCATGGAAACCACATTCCCAATGCAATCCCTGAGCATTTCCTGAAAGCCTGTAGATCAGCAGCCTTGCACAGGGCAGGACATTCCCTGGTATTACACCCATCTGGTCCCCATTTTCCCCTTTTAGCAGCTTTTGCATTACACAGCAATAGCACAACACCACTCCTAACCCTGGAATGATTTGTGTGCGTGGTCAGAATGTACATTTCTAAAGTCTTTGCTAATATTATGCAATAGTAAGGTGACTTCCAACTGCAACCAAAGCTCTGACAAAGCTGGGTCTCCTCAGGGCTACACGGTGTCCCCTCAGAGCTCCCCTCACCTGCACAGTGGTACCACAACACCACTCCTTAACCCCGCAACAAAAATTTCTAATGTCATTGCTAACAGTGCACAATAGTGAAGTGACTTCCAGCCGTGACTAAAACTCTGGTGGGACTGAGTCCCCTCAGTGTCAGGGTTCCCCTCAGGGCTGCCCCCACCGACGCAGTGATACCACGACACCACTGATAAACCCGAAATCAATTCCCCTTGTGCTCCTTCCCCGTCTGCCTGGCCAGAATAGACATTTCTTACGCCGTTGCTACCGCTGCACGGTAGTGGATCGCCTGGCGGCTGCGCGGCGGCTGTGCCGGGGCCGGCCCCCCCGGGCTCCCCTCATGGCGGGTGGGCGGGGCTCACCTTGGCGGTGGCGTGAGGCGAGGCGCCCTTCTCCAGCAGCAGCAGCGCCACCTTCTGGTTGTCGTAGTGCGCCGCCACGTGCAGAGGGGTGAGGCCGTTCTGAAAGGGCGGGGCAGCGTTAGGGCGTTACGGGACACCGCGGGGAAACGGGGCCGAGGGGCTCCGGAGCGGGGCGGTGGAAGGGTCCAGGGGGCCGCAAGGGACAGCGGGGACGGGGCGGAGGCAATGGGGATGGATAGCAAGGCCATGGCGGGCAGCTGGCTGTTAGTGGGGAGAAGCGGCGTACCAGGCGAACAGCGGTGGCAGCCGCTGGCTTTCATTACGCCACACCAGGGGATGGTGTGGCTTTGCCCCTATGTTTTATCCATTGGGAATTTAGGCAGCTTGATGGAACCCGGTGCTTCCTGAGCCAAAAACACACACCTGCCCTCAGAGCAGCCACAGACCCTCCTGCCATGGTCCCAAACTCAACATGCTGGGGAGCAGCAGTCAGCCAGCACCCAGGGGAGACACGACCCCAGCAAAGCCACAGCCACCATGCAAAAGAAGCTGCAGCCTTCTTAGGGTGCATATTTCACACAGTTCTTCCTTAAGGAAAGACTTGTGACTTTTTCTTCCCCAACGGTACCTTGCCAGCAGAATCAGGACAGGCACGGCGCTGCAGCAGGAGCTTTGCCACTTCCAGGCTCCCATATTTGGCTGCCACATGCAACGGCGTGAATCCCTTCTGAAAAATTCCAGGAGATAAAACACAGCTGTTTGTGCTAAAGGTCATGCTGACATCTCTTGTTTAGGAACTATGTGTTAAGCACTTACTCTTTACCCTCAGAATGGATAACTGAACCTAGAAAGAGCAGCCTCTCTTGAAAGAACTTTGAGAAGCACGAAATACAAGAAAATACTTTCCCTTTTATTATTCTTTCCTACTTATCTGCTCTCAGGCTGGCAGACATTTTATCTGATACAGACTGTACTAGCAACACACACTGTGTGGGGGCAATGAAGGCACGTCTTCAAATTTACACCCCAAACCAGCTGCACCTTTTTTTTGTTCCATGATGACAGCTTTACAAGTATTTCCTGCATCAATCGCTGCCAGTAACACAGAAGCAACAAATAAATTCATTGGATAAAACCTTCAAACTCCAATTCCCTTCCTCCAGTAGGGTTTGGTGAAAAATTATTTGTACTTGAATTTGTGTATTCATACAGTCAAAAAGTTCTACTGAAGCTAAAAAGAGCCCTTCTCTTCATCTGTTTTAATTTAAAAACTGGTAAGGAAAGCTCATGGATGTATGACAGTAGGTGGCAGCCTGCACCGCTGCCTGACAGTAATTTTGGGAAGCTGCAATGACCTATTTGCCTGGCACATAAGGGATGTTTAATGTTTATTATCATTGTCATTTAGTTCCATTAATCCCACCTCAGAAAGAGTTTGTAGTGGGTAATCTCAAACGTCATCAATTCACAAATCACAAGTCTATAAAGATATTATCTAGTGGGCTCCATCTTCTCCTATTCATAATTATAGAATGTTCCTGCAATACTAATTGCCATCAAGCAATATGGGAAATTAGGAAAGTATTTAGTGTATTTTTAGCCATTCTAATGTGATTTAACAGCTGGATAAAAGGAGAACAGCAAGCCCTCCCAGTAATCCATGGATCATAATTTGAAAATTGCTGGTTTAGTCTTTTAAACCCTGGAAAACATGCCATTGTTCATAAACATGTTTTAAGCTTCAGCTGTAAAACCAAGGGTACTTTTATCAATAGCAAAAATTATGTGATTCTCACTTATCAAATGCTTTAAATTTGGAAAAGATATCTTGATACATCATTCTCTTCACAGTTATCTACTACCTTACATATTCATCTCTCTGTCAGGAATCTATTGGTACCATTTTTGGCTAAAAAACCCACTAGTGATTCTGGAGAACATTTCTTTTATAATCCCAGACAAAATGGCCTGTTGTGTCACATGACATCTGATTTTAGAACCACTGAAAATAGATCCAGCATTCAATGTGACTGGGCAGATGCTGACTTCTATGTTTTAGGAAGATTCCTTTCAGCTAGCACAGGGCAGAATTATTTTGCTATTTAAGTAAATAAGGTATCGAGGAATAAAAGGAGAACTATTCATAAAAAATGTGTAATTCTATGCCCTTTTCTGTTTTGGAAATACTGTGCAATAAAAGCTGTGCCTATAAGGGAAAGGGAGAAACAAGGACATCTTAAACCTGTTGGGACCATGTAATTATCAAGATCTGCATTTGGCTTCAGGGGCAACCAAACCCAATTTTAGATGACAGCAAAGTTGAATTTTGATTAACTTGTGCTACATTACTCCAGCCTACTGGATTGCTGCCAATTAAATAAGAACACAACAAAAGGCCCAAATGACTTCAATTTCTCAGTGTGAAAGCACACTCGTCACGGGACAGACCCGCTCCTGTGCCATTGGCACACGGATGTGAAGTGTTTAGCCTTACCTTGGTGGACATGGAGTGTGAGGCACCAGCCTCGAGGAGTACGGAGGCGACATCGAGCTGCCCCTCACGGGCAGAGATGTGCAGCGGGGTGTAGCCATTGGTGGTGGCGGCGTCGGGGTGTGCCATGTGCTGCAGCAGCAGCTGCACGATCTCCGTCTTGCCCAGGCGAGAGGCGATGTGCAGTGGGGTCTGTTCTTCCTACAACTCAAATCGAGTGGGTCATTAGCGCTATGGAGCCACCCTGAGCACAGCATCCTCCTTGGTCCTCACAGACCTTCCTATGCATTTGTCTTGCAAAGGCATAGGAAGTGGAGTAATGGAGGAGAGGAAGTCGGTGAGTGATTCCTTCCACCATGGTTTTAAGAGTAAAAAAAAAAAAAAAGCCATTCTATGCAGAACACCTACCCTGGCTCGGGCATCAACCAGGGCCCCATTCCTCAGGAGGCAGCGAACCACTTCTACCTGCCCGGCACGTGCTGCCATGTGCAATGCAGTTTCTCCACGCTGCAGGAAAGCAAAAGCATTTCAGTGTCCTAAACTTCCATGAAGAAAGATCTTTACCTGTGTCAGTCCCCATGTCAGAACCATGACAGCTGGTCCTGAGACCCCATCCTTCTGCCAGCTGAGACTCTGGGGTGTGAGTACGTGTGGCTGTACCTGGAATGTCTTGGTTTGCCAAGCTGGCCAATCCCAGACAAACATAGCCTCAATCACTGAGAGACAGAATGAAAATCCCAGCTTAGGAAAATTTTGTCAGATAGACTTGCCCTGGTCACATATGTACATCAGCTTTCTACATAACAAGGCATCAGCTCGTGAGCCTTTCAGGAGATGAGAGCTGTACACTGAGCTGTCTCTCTTTAGGGATTGCACAGCACAGGAGCCTCAAGATGGGAGGGGATAACTTTCCAGATGGTCCCTTGCTGCACACTGTGTACAGCTGGCATCATTAATAGGCCTTGCAACAGCTGAGCACAACTCAGCCAGATCACAGAATGTGTAAAATCTGTACTCAGCAATGTGGCTCTGTCTTCAGGCTGTGGAATCAATCTTGTTTCAAGCCTTTTGTAGCTCACAAAATTTGAAGGATATGAAATTTTGGAAAGCTGACTGAAGTACGGAATTTCAGACCAGGAATATTCAAAGCATTTACTTTTTGCATAGATTTTCCAAAAAAACACTGAAATGAGGATTTCTTGAGCACAGCATTCCTAGTTTAACTGGGCTCTGTTCTTTGAGTGCAGTGTCCCAAAGCGGACTGAAACGGTCCCTGGGCAGCTCACCAGCATCTGGTACATCAGGTCCTGGGACAGTTCCACAACCAGGAGCCCTATTCATCTGTTCTATCATGAGAAGACAGCAGGACCCATCATTTGTGTTAATTGTTCATACTTCTTACACCAGAGCTGAAGAATATTATGTAGTAAGGCCTTTCTCCCCTCGACTACCACTTAAACTGCAACTGCCAAAGTGAACACTCTAGTCAAGACCTTTTACATCAGAATGGGGAATCATGTCTTGTTGTCCTCATCTAGATTTAGGGAAAGAAGTAGCTTTAGCTTGCCTGCTAATAGGGATTTTTAATTACAGCAAACCCTCTTCACCAGGAGTTGACTTATCTTGTCATTCTTAAATTAACATTGTATTACCAGCTGTGATTAGTAGGTATGCAACAATAAAATCCCACAGCCCTAGCTACAAATCTTAATAATTCCATCTGTATACAAAGTTTATTACCTGAAGAATAAGCTGTTAAATATGTGAGAAACACCCTAAAGATCAAATTCCTGCAATGACCCTTTTGTGCTTGAATTAGCAAAGCAATTTAGGTTTTGGAAACAGTAATTCAACAGGGAAACTCAGCTTACCAAGTGAAAGCCAAGACACCTGTGTAGCAGAAATTGTGGAGTGTTAAACTTTGCACACAAATGCCTGGTAAAACAATATTTTTAACTGCTTCCACAAGAATTTAGTGTTGGTTTTTTATTATCAATAAAGTTCTTACATAAAGATTGCTTCCATAACAAAGTATGGAAAGACTATTTTAAAGATTCATATAAACAATTCTGCATGCTAACAATTTCACTGGGTTCTAGGTAAGATTGTTCTAGCTGAGAAAAACTTGTGAGTACCAGGATTACTACATTTTTGTTGTTTTTGTTGCTGGGAACATTTACCTATAACCTTATGTACTGAAAAAAGCTGCTTCCCAAGTACAGGTGGTCCCAAGTTGAATATTTGTTTATGCTGACAAATTCAAACAGTAAAACATCTTTTGAAATTCATCTCAGAAAACTATAATGTTGCTTTGGGTTTTGTTGGTTTTTTGCTGGGTTTTTTGTTTTGTTTGGTTTTTTTTTTGTTTTGTTTTGTTTTTGTTTTTTTAACTAGGCTGTTGGTATACAAACACTGATTACTATGCTAAGTCAGGTTCTACATTTTGTGTTACTGCCCAAAGGTCACATTTTCCAGATTTAATCACCAGTTCCTGGAATTTCCACTCTAAGAGGAACATCTTGAGTTTCCCACTTTTGCTTTTTGTTTAATTGTTGGGGTTTTAAGCACTTGATACTCTTTCACTGACAGGAATGAAAACATTTCATGGCAGCCAGCAAAGTTACGCAGACAGAAATTAGAGCCATTTGGACTTCGATTTTATCCTTCAGAACAGAAACACAGGCTTTGTGGGATTTGGCTTATAATCCATTTTGGATAGTTTTGGTGAGCTTTGTCCGTTTCTAATGAAAACTTTACCAACTTGAGCATTGTTACAGAACACATGAAAGCAGAGATGGCTTCTGACACATGCAGCCATCGCTTCCCCCCCGCAATAAAAGTGCTACAATAATTTGCCTTAAAATGCAATGAAGTATGATAAAAATGTGACCTTGGGCTGAGCTACATGGTAACCAGCGACTTTCTGGGGTCCTGAGCAGATGGTTCTAGTGAAAGCCATACTCACAATGTTAGTGACATCGGGAGAGGCTCCGTTCTGCAGCAGAAGGAGGACTATGTTCAAGTGGCCCATAAATGCAGCCACATGTATTGGTGTGAGGCCCGACTGCGAAACAAAGCAAGAGCAGTTTTACTCCTCTGCACGGCTGGAGGGACGGGCTTCTTCGTTCAAATAAAACATACAGGAAAGTGAGGCAGGGCGGGAGAGACAGAAAGAGGGAAGCAAAAAAATAGAGAGAGAGAAGGAATGCTTCTGCAGGACATGAAACATTTTGCTACCTCTGTTATAGCCTGGATTGAAGCCCCATATTTCACCAGGAGTTCCATGACTTTGATGCGATTTTTCTTGCAGGCAATGTGCAGTGGAGTAAAACCATTCTGTGCAAAAGACAGTGATGTTAGTCAGAAACATGCAGCTACACTTCCCACACAGCTCCATGCTGGCACACTGGGAGACAAGGGTTAGACTACCACAAGCAACTGTTCTTTAAGCACAACAGGTTATGAATTACAGACATGTCCCACTATCTGAGGCACAACAAAGCAGTGCTGCTGCTTTCTTCCCAGGCAGGGGAGAGAAAGGAAACTTCCGCCTCCACACTTCACATACAGATAGGCCCGTCCTGACTGCCGACTGCGTGTGTGCGTGCGTGTGCTTCCTGGGGCTGCACACACGTCTGTGAGGAGCACTCCCAGTGCTCCCCTGGACTGCCGAACACAAGGGAAAGCTAAGAAATTACAGTGAACACTTTAGAATCAGTGTCTTTATAAAGCATTTCCCGTACCTCTCTAGGAGAATCGTGGAAGGTTTGGGTTGGAACAGCCCATCTTGTTCCACCTACTACTGTGTGCAGGGACACCTTCCACTATCCCAGGTTGCTCCAAGCCCCATCCAACCTGTCCTTGGACATTTCCACAGATGGGGCAGCCACAGCTTCTCTGAGCAAGCTGTGCCAGGGCCTCCCTACCCTCAGAGGGAAGAATTTCTCCCTAATATCTAACCCAAATCTACTCTCTTTCAGTTTGAAGCCACTTAAACTGAGAAAGAGAGAGAAATAGAGTACGTATTCCAGACTCCACCTTAATGTGTCTTTTTACTTGAAATCTAAGGATCTGTGTGTATTTATTTTTATATTTATATAAAAAATATATAACCTAAGTTATAATATATCCGTGTGTATGTTCTGAGGTACCTTAAATAAAGAACCACCCCTTCAGATGTGGTATCATGATAGTCTGATAACAGTTAATGCAGGTTAAGTGTGTGTCTGAAGCTGAACAAACACATTATTCACCACATGTGAACATTTTAGCGAAAAGCACAAGTAACATTTTTTAGATAATGTCAAAAAATTGGTAGATTTTCTAATGAAGAGCATGAGTATTGCCAAACAACGAACCACCAGTAACCAGAACCTAGCAGTGAAATCTTAGTTTATGGGAAGAGATAATCATGTGACAATTATTCTACAGGCTGCTTCTGTTAAAGGAAATGTTAATTACTAGTCCATTTGAAGGTGCTTTAAAGCATATACACATTAAAAAAGCTGAGAACCCACACAGTGCTTGTATCCCCAAAGCATTTTGCAAACATTAACAATTATTTTTTTTTTAAAGTAGCTGAAAATGAATTCTTTGTAATATTTATTCTATCATTGAACTCTGCTGAATATTATTACTGTTTCTCCGATTTCTAAAGAAACAATCTAAACCATTTTATATTTTACCTCCCACACAGCATCTCTCAATATATTTCACAGGGAGTTTTACTGTTTCAGAAGTTTCCATATTTTTCACTGAATTTCACCACCTCGGTTGATTTAATTTTGCTACTTCTATTTAAGTGAGGAGCAGTTTGACGGGGGAGAGGACAAGGCAGAAAAAAAAATGCATCACTAACAGAAATTAAGAGCTTCATTTAATATATTAAACACTATCAACCAGCCAAAGGCAACAAGTCTCTGATGGGAGAGAGAGAAAATGAGGGGAGGGGGGTGGGGGGGAAGGGAAAACGAGTTTGGTGGGAAGAGAGCAGAGAGGCAGCAGCCCGAGGGTGTTCTCCTTTTGTTTCAGATGTCTCACAGGGAGGGGAGCAGAAGATGTATTTCTGGTCATGGAAGGAAAGAAAGAAGATATAGGGGGTATTTGTGAGTAGCTGAGGAAAGCGCAGCTATTCAGAAGACTGGCAAGAAAAACAAGCAAGGATAAAAGCAGTGTCAAAAAATATCACCCAAGTGAGCACGGAGCTGAGAAAAACAAAGCAAGATAAGTGCAAGAGGGGGAAGCAAAAAGGGCTATGGGATTTGTGGGTATGGAAAGGCCAAGAAAAATGAGAGGGCAGAAGAAAATTGTGTCATTCCAAGGGAGTAAAGGACAGGGAGAGCCCAGACAGAAAACCAGAGGGTCCTAGTGTGGGCAGGAAGCTGGGGAAGGCATCTGAGTGCCCTGTACTGGGGCTCCCGTGGAGGTCCCCAGTGCAGCTGGCCATGGCAGAACTCTGGCCACACAGGAACATCTCAAGTGTTCACAGACTCCTCCTGTTCCTGACAGAGTGCAATATGTTGGTACATGAACTCCCAGCCAGCTAACAGTTCCTAGTAGAGAAAATTGTAATCTGGCTTTGGATACATTAAAGACTATCAAAATGTTTCCAAAGTCAAATGTGATGCTTTTCTCCTTGTTAGGGGCAATGATTTGATGAGTGAGTAAAAGGAATCATACCTGGTGTCCTGTAAGCATAAGAACTGTTTTTTGGAAAGAAAAATGGCACCTAACAGACGAAAATGTCATTATTTGATAAATGCAGAAATATTAGCTTTTTAATATGTTTCCCCTATGCCAATTAACTTATTAATTCAGTTGAAAGCCCAGAAATGGTGTATTGTATCACCGGTATGGAAAACTGAGCCATTAAGTCATTAAAACACCACTGCATACATCAACATCAGCCAGAACCAGCTCTGATTTTAGGGATTCAGCAGTTTCCCACACCTGACACTACAGCCACTTGCCACGGGGTGTGTTCCATAGCCAGGTGCGACACCCCTGTGGCTACTGCACCTACTTAAGGCTGTGGAGTTTGCTGACAGCTCTCACTCAGCTTTCCTGGCAAGAGCTACCAGCCAGCTTTGTTACAGGACCCAGGTGGGACAGGTTTACCAGGGCTCGGGCGTTGGGGTTGGCTCTCTTGTCCAGCAGGAGTTTGGTGACACGGTAGTGGCCACAGTGAGCGGCCACGTGCAGGGCAGTCAGGTAGTCCAGTGTCACGTCGTCCACAGGAGCCTTATGCTGCAGCAGGTGCTTCACACATTCTACATGGTCCCCCTGGGCCGCCATGTGGAGTGGGGAGAGTCCATTCTGTGACAGAAGAGAACAGAACAGCAGCTTCTACTAATCCCCACTTAGACTGTGGCACATATAAGAAGGGTATTTGTCGTGAGGTGCTGCTCAGTGGGCTCTGCTACTACACAAGTATCTTCCCCTCATTAGTGTCACCAAAGAGACAGAATTTGTAGGAAATGCATTAATTTCAGATGTATGTTTTCCAGATGTGAGGAAGAACACACTGAAATAATTTTCCAACTCTGAAATCGTCTGTAAAAGTACTTAAGAGAAACGGTCCTTGTTATCGTATGTGAAGGGCCAGAAAATAAATACCAGGAATTACCTCTCAGGAGTGACTGACCCAGCTTTCACATCTCTGTGTACTACAGTCTCAGGAAACAACACAAGGGAGGTGCTGGCAGTAGCACTCCACATCATGTGTTTAGTCTGATACTAGAGAGATGGGCAAACAAGTGTACGCTTTTCATACATTTGGGAAGGCTTACGTAAGAAAACCTTATTTTGGCTCATTCTTCCCATTAATTCATCTCCTTTGGGAGGACAGTTACATTCCTCTCTTCCTCCTTGTCCTCTCAGGAACACTGAAAGCTCTGTGGAAGCTTACAGAGGTGTTCCACACTCTAACAGGGCACACACACACCTTGGTCCGTGCGAGCAGTGGGGCACCTCGCTCCAGGAGCAGCTCCACCACCTGGTCATGGCCACTTCGTGCCGCACAGTGCAGTGGGGTGAGTCCATCCTTCAAGTAAAAGAAGAGGAAACAAATGAGCACATCCCCAGCTGTTTGTCCTGGCACTCTGGGAAACAACCTCACAGGAAAGCAGCCCCACATGTGTGAAAAAACTCCTTTTTTTGACTCCTAACTGAAGCTGGTTCCGCAGCATGAAGTTTCATCTTTGTTCTTCCTTGCACCATTAAAGAACATTCTAAGGTTACTGTTTGAGAGGGGCAGCCCACTGTGTGCTGAAATCTCTTCTCAAAGGATAATATGAGGGTGCACTGCCTCCTCCCCTCCCTGCCCTCTGCATGGCTGTGATATGGCATTGCCTCTCCCTGGGTAATACCTGCTGGGTCGAGGATGCTCCATAAACCAACACTTGTCCTTTGGATTGCTTTTGATGCAGGGATGAAACAAGCAATGTTCATACCAGAACATTTGTTCTAGAATTTTCTTTTGCTTTTAAACAGGCATTAAGATAAAGAAGATTTTAAAACAAGAGAAAAAGAGAGAAACAAACAGAAGCAAATCTTTCACTTCTGAGACTGAGGGGTGAACATAGAGCTAACAATTCTTTTCTAAAATTGCTGTCAGACCACCAACCCTACAATAGCTTTTTCCATGGCAGAACACAATTCTGTACCAAAAGACTTGCTCAGGCTACTATTAATGATCACAGCAGCGGTAGCAAAAGATGTTTTGATTAACTATTTGGATGGGAGAATGAATTCTAGGTAGCTTTTGTATAGTTTGGATTTTATGCAGAAAAATAAGTATGAGGCTAGAAAAATGGTTGCGAAAGAATATTAGTGCTGAATGACTGAAAAAAGGTAACATGTAGGATATGAAAAGCCAAGCTTTCATTTCATTAGCCCTCAATATTGTTCAAGCATGCACTCAGATGTCATCAACACTCGCTCAACAGAGGTGGCTTTACAAAGGTGATGAAACAGGAATAGTTTTTAATCACAAGAAAAGCCTTCTCCCTTTGAGACATGTTGCTCATCCCGCGTGACACCAATGCTGTTATTCTAAGGAGCTCATTGAAGAATCCAGTAACAGCTTGATTGAAAGGAGAATATACTGGTCTGAATTACTCAGAGGCTAAAAAAGTAGCAAAACTGCAAAAACATGGCATTAAGGATGAGTTGGTGACCCTGCTGTTTACCTTGCTGGGGCTTGGAGGAAACCTGCATCACTATGTTTTTAATTTTAAAGTAGCTCTAGACTACACAGTCCCATTGCAACTGCAACCTCATTCCAGCAAACGCTGCCCTCTAACACCCTACAAAAGGCAGTTCCAAGAAGCAGAGCCTCTCTCATGCCTGGTTTCCAAAGCACAGAGCCCTTTCCAAGCGAGCAGCACCACAAAGCTCCACAGCTTCAAGGAGTTGAAGTCTGCAGGAGCAAATTTTCTCCCTTACTTATCTACTTTTTCCAGAGGTTTTTGAGACACACTGACAGGGTAAGGTGTGCCTTGGTGCTCACCAT
Source organism: Anomalospiza imberbis (assembly GCF_031753505.1). Taxonomy (NCBI): domain Eukaryota; kingdom Metazoa; phylum Chordata; class Aves; order Passeriformes; family Viduidae; genus Anomalospiza; species Anomalospiza imberbis. The sequence continues at coordinate 45,512,528 of NC_089684.1, read as the reverse complement.
CTCAGAGGCATTCCTAAATCCCACAGAAGATTTGCATTGAAATTCCACAGATGGAAGATCAAACCCAAAAACAGAACCCACAGCCTTCAACACTGGCAGATGGGGGGGTCAGTGTGAAGAATTAGGTGGAACTACTTTCCTTTTTTTTATGCACTGAAACTTCAGAGTCCTCTAAACCTAGTCTTTTTATGACCAGCTGAGATATATTATCATCTCGTTGCCAGAGGGATTCCTACAGATAACTCCACTGCCATTACAAAGGTAAGAATATATCCCAAATGCATTTCTAGGGAAGGTATTTATTTGGTATTCCTTTCCAGCTTCTAGCCTCTTGTGCCCTACATTTTTAATCAATGTGGGAGGTTCACTTTCCTTATCTGTGTGGTGGCTTTGATGTTACTCTATTTAATAAAACCACAAAAAAAGGAAAATTGTGTGAATCCTTGAACAAAAGCAGGACAAATCCCGAGAGGGACAAAAAGAAGAAAAACACAAGCTAAGAAGCACATCAACTCCGCAAGAAAGTCTGGCTAGAACAAAAAAAAAAACCCTCTAAATAATTTAAGAACAAGAAAGAAATAATTGTTTTATCTCCAATTCCCTCTAAAAGCAGAGATAGAAATTTGCTACCTATCCCACTCTACCCTGCCATAGCTGTTTTGAGGACCTCCGACAGAACCCTCTTCCCCTTTTCTCTTTCTGCTCTGAGGAAAACACCATGTATATTTAACAATTATTGTATATTTAACACTTCAAATTCTTTTGCTCATATATTTTATTCAAAGGTGAGGGAGACTGCAAAGAGAGAGCTGTGGTAGTAGAAGAATCAGTAGAGAAAACAATGCAGAGAAGCTGACATGAGCTAACATGAAGAGACACGCCTGTGTACCAAGCTAGTCCTTTTTTTGCAGCACTATCTGTTTGCTATGAGCCTCAGTGCTCTCAAATTAACTTCAGGAGCTGGCCTAAGTACTTGGTCAGTCATTCCTTTGAATTGAAGAACATACAGTGATCAATACATCAGGCACATCGTTTGACAGGACATCCAACTCTGGGTCAGAGGGACACAGATAAAGGATATCCCATAAACACTGCGCAGTGTTTAAGGCTGCCACGCCAGGAGACAAGAAATTCAGAAATTTTATGTTTAGAGAAGTTCAACAATTATCTCCTCGCTCCGGATTGTATGGAATGAAGAGTTAAATGTTTCTATCTCCCCAGTGACATCCCACACTTGGTGTTCTGCTGTTCCCAAACATGCTACTCTCCCAACTCACACTCTGTGATGTAACCAACAGCTGGGTCACCCTGAGAAATGACAATGCAATCTCCTCTGTGTGCACGGAAGCCAGGAAATGCCATCAATGCTAATTCTCTCTTAAATGGTTCTCAAAATATGAGGAAAACTTGTGCCTTTTTTCCCTTGAAAATCAGTCACTGGTCATTTTTTAAACTGCAAAATGAATTCTGAATTCTGTGCATGACTCCTAACTGTAGGGCTTCGAAAGATGAATTTTTTGGTCATTTCACAAATGCTTTCTTTCAGCTTAGCAGGGCACTGAGACAAAACGAAGCTGTGCTTATGAGGGATTTTTAATGGGAAATGATGTGGGCAGCACATTCACAGGACAGTTGCTCACATTCAGTGCTCATTCAACCAAAAACTGATGATAGAAATGAACACCAAAGGCCAAATTATCAATGAATTAGTCTAAACTGCAGCTGCATGTTCTTGTTTTCATAGGGGTGAAGTAAAATTTTGGTATTTCATACGTCAAACATGCAAAATTGTCTAAATTTTCTTGACAAATAAAGGGCTTTTAATTTGTTCATTTTTCATTACGACTAAACCTCATCTCTTTAAAAATGAGCAAGGCAAGTCTCCCTCTTGCTTTAAGCTCTTGGCATAATTAAACACGCTGTAAAGTATTCCTCTAGGTCTGCCATTGACAGCACAAATTGGAAAAATACAGCAAAAAATATACCACGTGCTTGCTTGAGTATTAAGATAGTAACATAAGTAACTCCAAATAACAGTAATTTTCTAGATAACTTGCTTAGACAATTCATACAACACCCCTTCCCACTCCCTTGTAAACATTATATGGAGCTACTGGATTTTTTTATAGGAAATACCTTCATTGTGATTAGATATTTATAATCTGACATGGCTTTAGGAACAGCAAAAGCTGCCAATGAATTATTAGCGCTCTGTGTATGTAAGAAGATGAGGAGAAAATGTCACAGCAGCATTACTGCAGGAACAAACACTGCAGAGAACACGGTGCCAGGGCAGGGACAGGATCCTGCTACAATGGTTACCACTCCCGTGTGGAAATAGCAGAGCCTATTTTGTCAGGATGCAGATGTACAAAAGGAGATATTATTCCTAATAAATCTCAGTAGGTTTCCAAAATGAGTGTTAAGGGGTGTCTGAAGCACATTCCCCACAAAAAAACCCAAACCAAACCAACCAAATCTGAGTTGCACCGCCCACAGTTCCCTGCCTTTTGTTTTCCCATTGGTGCTGTTCATCTCCATGAGTGACCTGCTACGCCTGTCAGTTCCAGCTGGGCCTCCTCCTTTCCGTGGCCCTTCTCCAACCCAAATGGTGCACCAGACCTTCTCCCACCACTCCCACGCCTATCCTCGCTCCAGCTGCCACGCTCTGGGCACACAACACGCTTACTATCCCACACAATAAGCTTTCCCTTCCAAGACTGGATGCTCTCTTCCATTCCATGGATTTTATTCAACTGTAAATATTCAGGAAGAAAACCTGCAAGAGGAAACTTAAGAAAAGTCCCAGAGCAACAAAAATCTAATTTGAATGTTGGCAAGATTGGATAGGAAGACGACAAAATGTGTGACAGCTTCAGTGGCTGAGACAGGTGAGAGCGTTCCTCCCCCTCTGAAGGGTGTTTGCTTACTCCCACAAAAATGAAAATTCCAGCAAGGTGATAAAGCCTGTGAATAAAACTGCATTTTAAAAGAAAAAAAGCATGCAGAACTGAAAAAGTCTCATATTCTTGGTTTTTTCCCCATACAATCTATAGAGAGAGATGATAAAAATAGAAATAATGCAAAAACTGCATTCAGAAAGAATATTCCTAAAAGCTTGTAATAACCAGCAACATTTCCACATTCTGAAGGTACACACTGTTATGACTCCATTATAGGAGGATTTCTTTTTATAGAAATACGTGCATTTTGGCCACGCTAAAATTGCTTTTAAATGCTGACAATAATTCCCTGTAAGAATCCTTAGTGTGTTCCCAGAAGGCTGTAAATGCTTTCCTTCCCTCAAAGTGAGAGCTGTTAATTGCCACACTACCCTTGACCATCTGACAGTGAATTAATCATAAATTAAACTTTCCATTGTCTTTCGGAGAACAAATTTCTGCACAATTTCTCTGACCCCTTAACTCTAATCATCAGAATCTGCATGGGTTAGAATTTTGGCCAAATATTAAAATTTTTAATAAAATTATGCCATTGAAATTGTTATTAATGTAAGAAAATGTATAGAGAATATAGGTTTGAGTAAAATTTTGAATATGAAATATTATAATATAGGTAATTTTGCCCATTAATTATTTAGTGAGCCAAAGTCCAAGGAAGGCCTGTATGTAAATGGAAGTTGCAAAACATATACCAGATCTTATATAATAATACACGTTTAAATAATATTTTAATATTTTATTATACTATAATAATTATCTACTGTTAAAGATGATATTTTGTTATTATATAATATTATAATACTATTTCTAACAGATAGTAGTAATAAAAGAATGCTATTACTGTATTTGAGAATGGAGTTTCCATTTCTGCTTTGGATACAATATAAAAGAGAAATTTCACATTTTAAAAACTTAGGACTTGATTGAGAAAAAAATGGTAGAACTTGCAAAAAACAAATATTATTTTAAAATATGCAATTGTGTCAAGAGATTTACCAGTATTTCTACATTTTATGGCTTTGAGAGAAATGCCATAAAATTTCAGCAAACACATTCTGAAATGTATAGAAAATAAAAATACTAATTCCTGGAGAAAGCAGAACTTTTCTTTGACACGCTGCATTAACTATGGAACAGCAGGACACATGCATCATTTACTCCCTTTGAGGAATAGACATTTTAATTTATATTTTTAGACAACACAGGGGCTCCTAAAGAATCATTCCAGTGGAACATTTTCAAACATAAAAAGCTTTCACAGATTAACTTTGCAAACCTGAAGTACTGAAGCTCATCTGCAATCTGCTAAAATAAGTTTTTGCATCTTAATTTATGCAGCGTCAGATGTCATGTAACAAAGCAAGCTAAAAATAAACAGAATGAAAGCAGCGAGGACTGTTTTAACTGAAGGGCTTATTTTGATGTGGCGTGGAGCACCAGAACTTGGCAGTGAAACATCCTAGGGTTTTAATTCCACGGCTTTGCAGTGCCTGTGACCTGCTGGAAGAAGGCAGGTGTTCCTGGGAAGCCGAGGGAAGGCAGCGGGGAAGACAAGGTGTGTTAGTACTGCAGCGGGGCAGGCGGGGTCTGTGCTGCCACGGACAGAGCGCATCCCTGCCTCCTCCACACCGTACGCACTCACAGCCAGGGCCAGGCACTCGCGGTGAGCAGACAGAGCACAGGGAGAAGAGAGACACGCCCAGATAACACAAACAGCTGACACAAAGCACGGACGGCAAAACCAAAGCTCTGGAATCTTCCCCACCATGAGGCGCACGCCATCGCTGCGAGCCCTGGAGCAGGGAGGTGGCGGAAGGTGAAGGTGACAGGAGGCTGGGGAGCCTGTGCAAGCTGGGATACGTGTGCCTCAGGATACCGGTATGCGTTTTCAGGGACATCTTTGTACTGACATTTTGAGCCCGTGTAGCAGCTGACACAAGGCAGGGAGCAGGGACAATGAGAAGACTCTAAAATTGGTCCTTCCCACCTATGTTTGGCAAATCCTGTTCTCTCAGATTCATTCACAACTGCGCTCAACCTTTGCGGGTGAGCGGGGATGGGAAAACACTTTGACCTCTTACAATCCAAAACATCCCTCACAATCATCTGTGCCAGCTTGTCTAGAATAATATCTAACTACTGAACAGGAAATAGGTGAATTCAATACTGCCATTCCAAAGGTCAAATGACCTATTTCTGTATGACATGCTGAGGGGCATGTGGAATATCCTGACTGAAGTATATTGTTAGCATTGCATCCCTCTTCTCCATGAGATTTTAGGTGTTTATTGTGGAAAATGTGAGCAGGGGTGATTTGCTGCACACCTGCTTGAGAGACAGCTTTTTCCATCAGCAATAGTTTTTAAAAAATTAAAAAAAAAAACATAGTGAGATATCATTTCATAATCAGAAACCAAATCACGATCACATTCACAATAATAATGACTGTCTTCAGAGCTTATGAAGCAACAAATGGTTGATGTAATTAATATCCAAGTAACTGCAGAGGTTGAATCAACCCCAAGGGTAGCTGACTGCAGTATCTTCTACCTTCCTATCAGGTTAAACAAAAACTCACATGTCCAGATCTAAACTGTGTGTTCTAAAACACTCTTGATCTCTTGGACATGTAATTTTGCAGACTAGCTGCCTAAATACCAGCAGCTCCTAAGAAGGAGCCCTGTGCAGCTGAGTCTGAATAAATGTCTTGTTTTCCCAGGTGATTCCAAAATCCCATTTGAAATAATTAACCCTGCCAATATAAAATGATGGGGTTTTTTTTGCTCTGAATGACTGTGAAATCACCCATAAATAAAGGGCAGAGAGATGATGTGACATTTCAATAGGATAGCTGGGAGGAGGAAGCCGGTCAGAGCCACCTAATTAATATCCCATGCTTTGTCTGGGGAAGAGACACATGGCTGCTGGCTCTGAGGAAGTTACTTGTCCCTGTATCAGCTCTCCAATAAAAATGATATGAGCTCACTAGAGCTTCCACAGGGCATACTGCAACTAGCATGGACATGTAGGTGTCAGGGGACTGAAAGGCTTAGCTGAGACCAGACCATTTCTTTTTGCTGTGCATCAAATGTTCTGTGCGTCATCTTGTGTCGTGTCAAGTTGGACCAACTAAGAGGCTTATTCCCTGAAAGCCACCAGTTTCATCAGCTTTTTCTTGTATGATGCTGGCAGGTCATACAGGAGACTAAAGGAAATAGTATTTCTGCATCCTACTATCACTAATACCATCTGTTCTTTAGTCTGATATGATCAAAAACAGTCCACAAGAAACACACAAAAAAATCCCCAAAAGCAAGCAAGGAAAAAAATCCCAGTCCATTCCCCAGAAAGGGATAATATCACATTCAGGGAATAGAAAGACTCACCCTGGTTTTGGCATCGATCTGCCCTCCGCGATCCAACAAGAGCTTCACCATGTTTGTGTTTCCCCTTTTGGAAGCCACATGCAGTGGGGTGATTCCATTCTACACCATGAAAAGAACAAACAATGAGCTGGATGGAGCTGAAGGTGTGCAATGGGGGTGAATTTGGGTTTGGATCACAAAAAATGAGACCATCACATCGTAGAGAATAAACGAGAATGTACCAGAGCATCAGCACACACCATATAAGCTAGAGTTAGTAATTCCTTCCTAAGCAAAGTTCCTTCTCCATTGTTTCTGGGTCCTTGAATTAAGGAAGCAGAGCATCTGCCCAAGCAGCAAACGTCGCAGCCCCAGGGCCAGACAAATACACAAACACATATCAGAGTCCCAATGAGCCAATAGTCACAAAACACTGAAGCATTTCAATAACTGCAACGTACACAGAGGACACAAATGCGTCACTCCTACACAAAGGAACCTTCTTGTGTAGTGCCAAGAGCATAAAGGAGTGGTAGGCTGTGTAGGCTGAAAGTCCTTGAAAACACTTTGGGTGAGGCAAGAGGTAATATTAGCAGCAACTCCAGATTGGAAACAGGAGGGAGTCAGTCTGGAAGGCAGAACCCTGAAGTGATTCAAAGTGTGTCTGGCAAAATCAAACAGCAAACCTGTGACCTGTGAGCTGGGTTGAGATTACCAGAGGTTTTCACTTCAAACTACGTAACATGCAACAGCAAAGAGACTGTACCATGTAACTCTGCAGCTGTTTACCATGAAATAGTAGTCATGATTAATTAGTTCTTTTATTGTTGAATTTGTATAACAGCAATATACTTTACTCTCTGGTTTTGAAATATAGTTGCATGTGAAAACATCAAATTAAAGTGATATAGCAAATATTGAATACCAAAAGAGCCAATCAATCCTACATCTATTTCCAGAGTACATCTAACAAACAGAAAAGCCGAAGGGAGTTGACACATTATAAGAGCATCAGCTTTCTGGAGCTGCCAAAGGATCCTGCTTCCTCCAGCTGGGAATACTGGCTGTTACACAACTCCCAAGACCTCCAGGGCATTGCACGGAAACAACCTTTCAGAATTACTGCAAAAAAGACATCTCTGATCCCAACAGAACTTCAGCATTATTTTGCTCCTTTCTTCACTCAGCTCTTGCCTTAGAGTTACCCAAGACACCCTCGCATTTGTGTAGGCCACTAGAAGCAGGAAGATGAAGGGGTGAGTCCATACCCTGGCTGTGAAGTCGACGGCAGCTCCGCGGTTCAGCAGCAGCGTGGCCACGTTGACATTGCCATAGTGTGCGGCGATGTGCAGAGGGGTAAAGCCACTCTGCAAAGGGAAACAGCCCTCGTTACGGAAATCCTCTCATGCAAGGTCACCAGCTGAACTAGAGCTTGAGTTTAAAATGCTGCCCAACTAATGCATGTCAATTTTATCTAGACCGTGTCTACCTCTTCTAGAGCACAGCCTTTCAGGCAGAGAGGCCAGTTTTCAGGTGGGAGTTTATCAAAAGTATTTTATTATTTTGTTCCCCAACTCGGCCCCCTGCATCAGTGGCCAATAAGAGTAGCTTTCATCACAGAAAATATTAATGTATTAGCCATTCTTAAAGAAAATGAAGCAAGTTCCTAATTACCATTTGGAAGCAACATGGGTCTTTTAGGCTGCATCTATTTATTGGGGTTGGAAAAATGACCACAAAAGTTGTTGGACTCCTATTTTACTCCTCTTAGTAATAGAAATATAGACAACATATTTCCTATTGGGGTTTTTTTGTTTGTTTTTTAAAAGCAGTAATTATTCAAAATGCAAATTAAGAGTTTCGTTTACATGAGAAACTACTTAGTAGCATAGTAAAAGAATCATAATTATTTATATTTATATACAATTTGGACTGCAAAAGATCTGAAGAAAGTTTGCAATCTAGAAATAAAAAACCCCATATTTTATTTATTGCAATTTAAATACCAGAAGGTGAAACCTGCTTCAGCTATGAGATGTACAATCGCTTGACAACAACATAAAAAAAGATTAAATTTTCAGAAACTAGGACAGAGAGCAAGCTTTTATTCTCATAAGTAATTCAAGTAGAAAGGGCCTTGCTTTTGAGGTTTCCCTGAAGAGCTTTACACTGATTTGATTGGATCTTGCTGATAGTTATAGAAAGGGAGGAGTACTTCTGGCTTTTCTACTACACCATGCTCTCAGCTAGGTTTCCTTCCTCTCAGTATCCAAACCACCATGTTAAGCTACTCCTGGAACAAAGGAATGTGGGCACGTGCTGCCCTCCTTCAGCAGGCATTGCAGCACCCCTTGCCCTTTCCCTCAGGGAACAACATGCCCCATGGAGCAGGTGCCCAGGGAAGCTGTCATCCTTCAGTTCACATCACTGCTGCCTCCTGGCAGCCTGCTCACGTGAGCACACAACAAGACGGAAGCACCTTCCCATGGGCACGTGCATTCATAATTCATTCCCTCCTCCAGCAGAGAAAATCCATTATTCAAAAGCAGGTACTGAAAAAAATCGTCTCATTCTTGGAACTTATTCTTCCTCATAAAAGGGCCAATGATCTTTTGGGAAAATCCCAGTCCAAGCCAATCAGCCCCATGATTTTTAGTGGAAGTAAAATCCATGTAAGAAATGTGTTATTTAGTGCAGGTAAATTCTGAGTCCATACTGTCACTGAGGGCTTTGCAAAACTTTATGGAAAAGATTATAATAAGAAGAATGGTAAAAATAAGCAGGTGCCCTGAACAAGTTTTTACCTTGGGGAATTTGATTATGCTTATTATCATAAAAGACAGAAAATTAATTTTACCATTATTCTGCCTGAGCCAGACACCCAGATTTAGTTATGCCAAGTGAGTGCATTTTCATAATTAATGAAATTGAGCTTAAAAAGGATCTTTATCCTCTTAGCTCCATGACTCGATTCAGACTCCTTTGGACTGATGTGAATTCTCAAAAATGTCCTTCAATATTGACACAAATAAAAAGAAATTCTAAGGTAAAGGATGGAAAAAAATAGGGTTTTTTGAGTCAGAAATTTCTATGTATTAAAAAAAGAGTAATATCTTCACTTTTATTGCTAACTAATAAAGAAATACTGGCAAAGAGCAGTGAAAATAATCATAAGTAACAGAAAGAGTAATTAAAAATTGTTGATGTCGGTACCTCAGTCGTCCTATTCACCATCATCTGATGCAGCATGGTTTGGGAAAAAGAGGAACAATATTAAAGACTGGCCGCAAAACGAAAGAACTATGTTGCTTTTTCTGAAATGAGTTATGCTGTTAATTATGGTAAAAGCCATTCAAGCATGCATTAACTTTAAACACAACCTATGCTCCCGCGGGCAATAAGGAAATATCCTACTTAATAGGGAAGCAGTGATTCTGCTTCCATTCCAGTGGCTTCTGGTTTGCAAATAATGAGAAAAAGCTGGTTACCAAAGAAATGGGAGGCATAACTAAAACTTGAAAAAATGAGCACTTGGAAATTACTGTGTAGCTTAACGCTGCAAACTTCAAGGTATTACTGGTGGTACTGATGGAGCAAGTTGTCCTTCCCCAGTGGAGCAGTTCCGTTTGCCCATTAGGGTGCAGGGATTCAAGGTGCTGTCCCTGAGCCCGGAGCCCGCCCCGTTACCTTGGACTGCACGTCGGCGTTGTGGTCGTTCTGCAGCAGCAGCGCGGCCGACTTGGTGTCGTCCTTCCTGGCGGCGATGTGCAGTGCTGGCAGCCGCACCTTGCCCTTGGTATCGTTCTCCAGCAGGATGGCCACTGCCTGGTTGTGTCCCTGCTGCAGTGCCACAGCCAGAGGGGTGAAACCGTCCTGGGGCGCAGGAAACAAGGGTGCTCAGCATGATTGGACAGTCTCGGGGAGCTGCACCGCACCCTTTGCGCACACCAACTCAGGAAGCACGTTCCCAGCTGTTTTCCACCTCTGAGCTCCATCTCCAGGGACATGAGATTGGAGGCACAACATTTTAACTCTTTCAAACACCTTCAAAAGGCTTTCAAATATTTGACATGCTTTGAAAGATCTTTTACACTTCAAAGTAATCTTTTTTTAAGTCAAGTGGAAGGAAAGGATCATTCTACAGCATCCCTCTTAATTACTACTTGTCTTCAAATGGGCCACAAAGCATATTTTTAGCAAATTTTTGGTAAATTCACTGAGCACTGAACAGTGTCAATGTGAAAAATACTGCGAGAATATGTTTCTGAATATCTCACATCTCTGCAAAAAGGAAGTGTATCAAATGTGTTTGCTGCTGTTCCCATGCCAAGTTACACATGAACCATGAGTCAAGAAATCCAGATCATGTGTAGGAACATGATTTGAGGAAGGAAAACTTCACATTATTTATGTTTTTTGGAAAAAGAAAATCAGGAAATCAATCTTGGCTTGTCATTCATAGATTTAGGTTTGTTTCTAAATTAGTTTAAAATTGTCTTGCTCCTTCACACGTGCCTGGGATGACCAGTGCTTTAAAGTCCACGGTAACATAATAGCAGCTTGCTCTCCTGGCTGAAGTAGTACAGGCGTCCAGATATTTCATTCTGATTTCAAACTGAACCCTTGCTCTGGTCATGCATCCTCCCCAAGCACAGGTGTGCTGTAACTACATGAGAGATAAGACAGCATTGCTTCAGAATAGGAATATGGAAAGATGAGAGAAGAATAAAGGCCAAGATAGGAAGGAATGAGAGCTAACATATGTTGAAAGAAACATCTGAAGAATTGCCAAGGCAATTTTTCCCCTCAGTAATCAAATAACTTTCTCTCCCTTTTGCGCTGAGCTGTGGGTAGGAGCATTGTAACAGCGATACTGCTGTGGGTTCTGCCTGTGATAGAGATTAAATTCTGTACACTGAATTAAAAAGGGGGGAACAGCTGACAAAACAGCTGAACTGTAAAGATTATTCTGAGATTGGGGCTACAATAAGGTGTTGAAATGGCTTAATGCATTTGCCTTTTGCCTCTGGGAACATGAGAACAAATCCTGGATTAGAGACTCTGAAACCGAGCTCATCCTTACTCTCCTTTTTTATCTGCACATATATAAGTGCAAGAGGAAATGAAATGCATCCAAAGGCAGTGCAAGTTTCAAGGCTTCAAAGACAAGTTCATCTGTTTGATTTGCACCATTTCATCATGCACCCTTCTCTAGAAGGGCCCAACTCTTACTACCTTCCCCCTCCTATTGCCTTTGGAAAGCATGGCTGACCAAAGCCTGGAGACAGCTTTTCATGTCCTCACCTCCCACGAGGAGGGTCAATCTTTGATGCTAAACAGAAGGACCTTCTCCCTTTATTTCAGTGACATCCACAGTTCAGGCTATCATCCCACCTTACTGAATGTACCATTTCTTCATCCTATTCATGAGATGAACTCTGGGCACATGTGAAAGCGATGTTGGCTCAGGCCTTCCTTCAGGAACACTCACACAATCATGGAAACCATCACCTCAGCAGGACCTGAACCTAAAACTGACCTAGTTAAGCAGCAAAGTGGTCAAGAGCCTTTACCTTACAAGTTACAGAGTGAAAACAGATCTCTTAGACAGCAGAAGACAAATTTGGAGTTAGGGTCAGAGTAGGAATATATTTTATTTTATTTTTTCTCTTCTCTGCCTTTTCTAGAAAACCAGACTACAGTGTGCATTCTGTGACTGTCTGCATTCAGAGGCCACATCAATTATAACCATCTCACCCTCACAATTCCTGTAAACTGAATGAATTCCCAGCCAACAGAAATTGCTGGGAGCTGGCTGCCAGCAGGTGACTGTTGGTTGCAGCAGGGCTGGGCTCATGGAGAGCCCCAGTTCCACCTGACTCCTGCACAAGGAGTGTGTTTCTGCATGTTGCCTGGCAATCATATGGGATTTTCTGTTTCAGAAAGCCGACATGTAATGTGATCGCCGCATCTATGAGGGGATTATTTTATGAGCTGTCATCAAATAGTACAGTATCCACTGAGAGCAGGGACAGTAAGACAGCTGTTACCACTGACAGGTTTGAAGGGAAGGAGAAGGAGCATAAATGCACCAGCATTTCAAGTTCATCTGCTCATGACGGCAGTCCAGAAAGGGAATGTTTCTGGACAGACTAGAGAAAACAATAAACAGGAACAAAAGCTCTGGCCAGAGAGGAATTTTGCTATAGCTACTTCTCATGGCACATCCACATCCATAGAACAAACAGGAAGATGACACACTTTGCAGCACAGAGCCTGTTCACTCAGTCCTTTAGCTGGAATGAAGAACATTTGGCAGAAAGAGGAAACAGAATGAGCATAGTCCTAATGACCAAGGAGTTTTCTCCATTGCTTCTAAATCCGCCCATATGTGGAAGGAAGCCTGTGGGATTCTGCTCCTCTTGAGATGGAGTCTCTCTCCATCTTAGGTGTCTCTCCTGCTTGCACAGGAGTTACTGCAGGTTTACAATCCACATTCCCAGTTAATACCACCCTTCTGCCTATTTACACCCACGTGGTCCAGCAGTAAAAATAAAGTGTCAGCACAGAAAACAGCCTCATTGCATCAAGCTTTCTGATGCAATCCTTGTGAGCCATTTGGTTTCCCATTTACACCAGTCACAGCCAATAATGAACACTCACAAGCTACACCACGTCACAGGAGAGACTCGGAATCAGTGTAACTTAAGAAAACAGTGGCAAGAGGCTATAGCAGGTGGCCTCCCAAATGGTTCTGCAAACCCAGCACCACAGAGAGCCTCACCACTTCAGAATTCAACTAAAATCCCAAGACCCAGCTGCTGTGTTAAAGGTTGGACTCGATCTGAGAGGTCTTTTCCAACCTAAACAACTCTGTGATCCTAAAACAAAGCTTGCTGACAACTACCTGTTGATGTCAATTGACACAGAGAAGCCCTCTAGAGACAGCCCACACAGTTCTGACTTCAAGTGATCTGAACACACAAGCAAAGAAAAATATGAGAAAACCCCCTCACCTCAGTAGCTGTGCTTTGGTTGGCTCCATTCTCCAGGAGATATTTCACCACCTCAATGTGGTTCTCTTGAGCTGCCATGTACAAAGGAGTAAAGCCATTCTAGGAAGGACACAGGAGAAAATAGTGTCACATTGAAATTACATGTACTAACAATAATGAACCACAAGTGGATACACAGCTAAAAATGCATTTGTGTTCTTGTAACTGAATGTAAAAAGAAAAACCTTGTATTTTTCCCTTAATACTGTCATGTTCAATATCATTTAAACCCACAGAACTCTCCATGCTTTCACACTTATTTTCTTCTGACATATTTTAAGGAAGCAATGGACACACTAATTATTAATACAGCTATTCCTTGTTGATAATGCTCAGGGATGTAAAGCTGGCATTAAAGTTTTATGAAAGCTGACAGGAAAGCAAGAGTTTCCTCCATTCATTACATTTACTTAACCAAAGATGTCATCCCCTGGAGACCATGAAGTCCATATCTTCTGACAAGCTCAGTAGAGATGGCAAAGGCTTAGCATACTATGTAAAATTTCTAATACATAAAACATTGCTAAGTACCCAACATAAAGGAACTCAGCCTTGCAAAGGAACAACTGCATTTCTGACCATACAGCAGGTTCAGTTATCATTTAATAAAAAACTTAAATTAAAATTACCTAAATTTATTAAAATAATTTGCTCTGGATAAAACATGATTTAAAAAATTATTCTAAGTCAATCAACCTACAGTAGAAATGTGAGTTCCTTCTTTGCAATAAAGTATTTTAATGCAAGCAATTGTAATTCATTACCTACAGAATCTTGATGAAAGAGAGGCATGGAATTGAGCTGTCTGCCTGATCAATAATTTATTTCTAAGAGTTTTTAGGATTTCTAAGAAGATCTTGGAAAATTCTTCAGTATTCTGTAGACTAGGATGCAACGTAAGAGAACAAAATCTTCCGGCTTGAAATGTAACTTTTAACTAGAAAATAAACCATCAGCCAGACTTCAAACATGCAATTTATTTGATTTTTTTATTATCTTGTGTGCCATCACACTGAATGACAGGGTTGTGCATTCACACAAGCAACCAGAATTAATACAGATACAATGATAACCAAAAACCTTGTTTCAGAGAAGCCAATATTATCCTTTTTAGGAAACCTGCTGTGGAAACATTCCAGTAATTTCCTAACAAAATGAAATCTCATTTTTCAGTCACTAGATAACACAGAAATTGTAGAACTGATGTCTTTACAACCCCCTCTGTTTACAAATGTAGAGGACTGTTCAGGAAATAAACACAATTTATGTTGTGGATGCCCTATGATAAGTTGTAGCAAATCTTTTAATGTTCATTTGCATAATATCCTGGCATTTCCATCAACAATCTTGGGACACAGAATTAAAAAATGGCACCCGGAGAACAATTAACAGCAGTTCAGTGCCAAAACTGGGGGTGTGTATTTTGAGTGGCTTTGCACAGGAGTCCATTATCCTATATTCTCAGAAATTATTCAAATTATGGACTCTTATTATAGTCACAGATAGTATGACCAACATAGTCTGCAAGTCCATCACACCACAGGATCATCATTTGAAACTGTGGTCAAAAGACCTGGAAAGGTAAGTTAGTAGGGACCAACACAATTTTCTGCACTACTGCCAGAAAAATAAACTATGCACACAGGGAATGACAAGTAAGAGAAGAATTCTGTAAAAAAGGCCCTGGAGGTCACAGAAGTCTTCCAGAGACGGGCCACTGGTCAAGGAGCTCATTCTGCTCTAATAAAGAAAACCCTTGCACTAGCATAAAAATCTATCTCCTTAAGGGAAGCTATCTTTCTTTGAGAAAAGGCTAACAAATGGTACTGTTCCGGCTGGAAAGGGCAAAGTGAAGGAAAACAGTCTTTAAAGGGGAATGGTCTGTTCTTCATGATCATGATGACTAAAACAAAAAAAGCAGAGCTTACAAGGCTGCTAGAGGGAAAATTCAGGTAAGACATCAAGAAAAGCTTCTTAACAATAAGGTCAGGCTGATGGGAAGCTTCTTCCTCCCAAATCACTGCTAAAACCAGGCAGCAAACTGGAAGCACACAGAACCAGCCTCTCCCATGTCCCCTCTGGGGCAGGAGCTGAGGTGTCAGGGACCTCTGGTCTCCCGGCTGCTCCTCAGACAGCTCTTAACAGGGAGGGGGATATAAGAGATCCCATCATAACATAAAATGAAGGAAGGCTGTTCACTGAGTAACTGGGAAGGTGCACGGGATTGCCAAGCAGAGGCATGAGCTGGCAGAAGGAATTAGGAACAGATTGGGTTCTTTTCCATTGCAGTTGTAGGGAACAGCACAGAGGAGCCTGCAGGTAACCGAGCTGGCTCACTGTTCCAGCTCTCCTTCCCACTCCGGAAAGAGCCAACGTGGCAAACTACGAGGGATAACTCGTAGTAATTTTCCACTCACCTCATCAGCATTTTCAGGGTAAAGTCTAATCTTTCAAATGTAGTACA
The DNA here is from genome assembly GCF_031753505.1 of Anomalospiza imberbis. Classification (NCBI taxonomy): domain Eukaryota; kingdom Metazoa; phylum Chordata; class Aves; order Passeriformes; family Viduidae; genus Anomalospiza; species Anomalospiza imberbis. The sequence goes on along the minus strand of NC_089684.1, from coordinate 45,496,681 downwards.
TGCTATTTGTAAAATCCTTCTAGCATGGAATATTACAAGGATCACACTGGCTGAACTGGGTGAATATGACAATTTTCAAGCCACAGTAAATCAATTTGCTTAAAAGCTTTGAAGAATCTAATTTTTTTAATCAACTCAAGTCCCTGGTTCTGGAACAGAACTAGGACAATAAATCCTAGATTAGGAGACTATAAACAACGCGTACATGACTTAATGACCTTTTAATACCAAGAAATACTTCATGTTTTTCTACACAGAGATCCAGAAGAGTGTACCCATTCTATCATACCTGTGCTATAATCACACCTGAAACTACAGAAATTAAGAGAAAGAAAATTCTTGTAGAGAAAGTCATAGTGTCTTTGTTTTCCTTCAGGCTTTATTTATAGTCTGAAACTACTGTATATATTTTGTTGAAGTCTGGATCATTTTGGGAATTACAACATGCTAAGAGCCATGAGCAAAACTGCCTTTACCAGACATGCTGGAAAACATTCCTCTGAATTTCTCCCCCTGGCAAGGTCAAGCCTGACTTGGTCTGCTGGCAGGGAGAAGTCTTTTGGTCTGCTGGCAGGGAGAAGTCTGCTTTCAGTGAAGCTCTGGTTTTGAAGCTTCTAATTGCAGTGTCCCCAACTGCAACAGTCCTGGCCCTTGGCCAGGAAACTCCTATTTTAGGATTTCCAATATGTCTGCTCTCCTTGGCAGAGCTGTGCCCAGTGGGATTACGTGCTAGCCCTGCTGGAGCTCCTCCTTCTTCCCCGGCCACTGGACCTCAGGTGTTCCATCTTCCTCCTACCCCACATGGTTTCTCTGATCTGTCTGTGTCCTCCACAGCGAGTTTCTCTCTCTCAGCCAGTCACACACTTCCTCAATGGAAAAGCACACAAAAACCAGACTCTTCCCTTCATTTCCTTTCCTTTTGTCAATCTAAAGTCCCCTTCTTAGTTTCTCATCTTTAAGTTGCTAAGAGCTGTACACCTCCAGCTCTCTCTTCTACTTCTAGAGATACGTCAAAGCTCAAAATCCCATAGCTCCCCAAACTAAAGAAAACATTTTCCCTTGACTTTTGTTTCACTATCCCCAAGTGTCTCCTGCTGTATCCATGGGAAATGATTCTCCATGGCCATACTGCAAGGGAGACTGACCTCTCCCCTTAGCACGTGGAATGGGACTCATCAGGTTTATTGGGCCAGTGGAGAGCACTGTGTATTTCAATAAATTTCCTCTCAGTTTATGATCCCATACCATCCAGAATTAAAGGAAGAATACTGACTGTGACCTGGAAAAGGAGAAATGCACTACATTTTTCTTTCCTGTAAAGCCCAGCTGTGCAATCATGCTCTGGCTGTATGTTTAGATTTGGCACATCATCTGAAAAATTGAAAATAATTGTGTAATGATATATAACATTCATTTCCAAACAATAGTTTCATCAGAGTATTCATGGTGAGCACAGAATACTCCAATTTCATTACCCCCACAAATGTGTACTGCAAGATGTTTACTGCTATAATATAAAGTCAGAATGAGAAATTATCACTAAACAGAAAATATTTCATACTCCATTCTTTCTACTACATTCACTGCTTTACTGGCTAATTGGAGAAAATGAGTAGCTCTCAAATGATTTTTCACGCTATTAATGTAAATTGGCAAGTCTATATATGACTCAGAATTTGTATCATTAAATTGTCCCCAAGCCCTAATGAAGAACACGGGCTGAAGAAGCACAGGGATTATTAGAGTATTGAGAAAATCATGCAGTTCTATAGCTTGGTGGAGGTTTATTTCATGGCAGGCTTTCAAGGAACTAAGGTTCCTCTTGGCAGGCAGTATTGAACTGTTAGCTGTGGGCTTTAGTGTCCATATACCTATTGTGTCCTATAGTGTCCTACACCTTACATCCATATATGAATATATATCTTTTTTTCATACTGATATAGAAAAGAGAGAAAACAGAGGTATATAATCTCTACGTTCTGCCTATTTGAAGAGGATTCATGAGAGTTAGCATCCTTTGACTAAACAGTTACCATAAACCCAGATGAACATAACTATTTTGTGTTATTTTATGGGCCTCCAGGAACTCTTTAAGACTGTATTGGATGACAGAGATTACCAGGCAAGAGAAGAAAACTGGCACCTCATGCAATGGTTTACAAGCAAACACTCATATCTATTTAGTTTTACTCAAAAAAGCCAGATATTGACATGAAGAATGAGACAAAAGTGAGACAAGCTTAGATTAGTCAAACAACTGACACACATTAGAAAATCTGTGTGTCGTGGTCCTGTGCTAAAATACTGTTATATGCAGTAAGATCATGATCATTCGGGGACCTTCAAGTTCAAGAGCAGTTTGAGGATTTTTTTCTGTTCTTCAGAATATTGCTCAACTTCAACAAGAACAGAAAGTTCCTAATCTAAAATCTTTGTTCAGCAACAGACAATTCATCCTCCTGTTTTCCCCATTTTCCACTGGTACCAGTCTAAACCAGTGACATCTATGCCTCACCTTAACAGTTCTACCTGCAGGCACTGCTTCCCTCATCCCAGCTGCCAGGAACCTCTACAGGAGAGGAGATACCTGCAGCAGGTTATTCTGTCCCAAAGGGGAAAATGTTATGCAAGGAAGGAAAAGAACAGAAGCAGTAGGCACAAACTGAGCATCACTTTTTTACTATGAGGAGACCAAGCACTGGCACAGGTCACCTAGAGAGGCTTTGGAGTCTCCATCTTTGGAAACACTCAAAAACCAGGGCATGTTCCTGGGCAGCCAGCTGTGGGTGATCTTGTTCAAGGAGAGGAGGGGACAAGATGAGCCCCAGAGGTGTCTTCCATCCTCAGCCCTTCTGTGACTCAGTGAAAACCCTCCAACAATCCAAGCAATAAACTAATTGTAATCAATGAAATATGAGGGTGACAAATAAATGCAATCTGCAAACTAAATTCAAAGTCTAGATAGAACCATCAGTATCACAATTCTGGGAACTTTGCTCAGTGCATTATGCTCAGAGCATTATTTTCAGACAGTCTATAAATAAACTCTTCAAAAGAGGATTATATCTGAGCAGGATAGATTCTCTGTATAAAGGGTGAATTAAGGATAGATTAAGGTACCCATGTTAATTTTTTGAAGTCTCTTTTTTGTTGCTCTTAGTTTACATCAAAATCCAGGATTTTAACATAACAGAGTAAAGAAACTTTTTTATTTCAAAAATATCATAAATAATTGAAGTATGACATCTATATTGACATTCAATCTAACAGCAACCATGAGGTTTGTGAAGAGAAGGATATAAGATAAATGGATAAAATAAAGGGAAATTAATAGAATTTAATTTTAAGGTGCCTAAGGAATATCACTTTGCCACATAGTCAACAGAAAGTGGGCTACTCTGAAGAAAGACTGGGCATATTCAAATCAAGAGCTCCTATATCCACATTATGAGAGAGCTTCAGTAAAAACACCCTTTAGATGCATCCACAACCAAATGAAATGCTGTGCATTTCTGATGAAAGCACCACACGCTTTCAGAGCAGAAATTTTCCTCCATGCTTCCAAGTGAGCAGTATATATATCCACTTGCCTGGGCTATCCTTTCCTTTTATAACAAAGCCAGTAAGGATGACACAGAGATTAGATGTAAGTATCTGTACACATTGAAATGGTGGGTGTAGAGTGGCACATCCCTAAGGGGAAAGCAAGCTACTCTGTTCTGACCTGCTGTAAAATCCCTCAGCAAGTATCAGGCAATTGTTCAGGTGACAACACTTGCATCCATCACATTTGGCAGATGCTGAGGCCCACAGAGCCCCAAAGATTCAGGATGAGAAAAGTAGTCAGTAACAAGATAAGAATTACTGGATTTAGGGAGGCTGGTCCCTAAACTGGTCCAAAAGAAAGGTATTCACTTGTTTGAGACAACAGATTATAAAGTGACTTGTAATAAATATTGCTGTTTAAATTGTAGTGACACAGAAGCCTCCACTGAAAATAGCACCACCCCTTCAGCTGTCCCACTAATTCCCTAGTAATATAAATAGTGTTTGCCACTCTATACTTACACCATGGCACTAATGACAAAGGCTATGGATAAATGATGCTGCCTGGGCTGTGATAAACTTGCCAAGTTCATTCATGAGGAATCACCCAGGACTCCAAGAGCAGCACTATGTGTATGACACCTGCTACCTCCCCACTGCAAGGCCCCTCTCCTGGAAAGTCTAAGTCCAAGCCACTTCTGAGCCCAGATGATGAATGTAAAGAGCACAGATATTCTATTTCAGTAACTTCAAATATCACATTTTTTTCCTCAGGAACAGCCAAGTTCCTGAAACAGGGCCTGAAACACAGCCAGTCAGAAATCAAGATATTCTACGCTCGGGAAATAACACTTTTACACCAAGGGAGCCTGCAGTAGAAATTGAGCTGATGGAGAATAATAGGATGAGAACAGATTGGTCATGCACAAGAAAACACCACCTTGATGATGGGCATAGGTGAGGGCTCAAAGGCTTAGTCAGGGAAGAGTCTCAGATTTTAATCTGGGCACTCATCCAAAACTGCATTTGGGGTTTGCCTTCTGAAACGTGGTAAGGGAAAAGCAGTCCTGAAAGCATCCTTTTATTTTGCGTGGCTGAGGGCTGGAAGGAGTACAATATTGCACTAAAACCAAAAATAAGATGTTTCTATTTATTTGGTTGTGGCTCAGTCACCTCTACACTCGTAATTATACACAGCCAACATTTGCACTGCCTGGTTCTCAGTGTCACCACTGCATCATCCCAGCAGGTGAGAAATATGGTGTGTTGGTCTGCTGAATCCTTACCCATCCCATTGGCATGTTGAGTTCCTGCAGCCTCCTAAAGCTAACATATTCTCAGAATAAGTATAATTGACTGAAAAAAATACTTATTGTTTCAATCAGAGTATTTCCATCTGGACTATTTATCTTTTCAAAGCAGTAAATTCAAAGAATTGACTAAGAATTATACGGTAAATATTTTCAGTTTGTTTTCAGTCTTTGTTGAAATATTTGGCTTTTTTCATTCTTTTTAATGTATTACTTTTGTTTACATCTCTCAAAATCCTCCAGAAGGCATTTCTTCCCTTTTTATTCCCCTCCACGGAAAAAATAATGGGCCTGCCCCTTGATTACATTTGCCATGACCAACTGTTTCTAAATTACTCCTCCTGATACACAGCAGCTAAAAATCTGTCTCTCTAAATATATTAATATAAAAGCAGAAAGCTCAGTTGGTGGAATGACCTTTTGTCATAATGGAGTAGCAAATACTCTGCAAAATGTGCTCCATTCCAAAGGTTAGATTATCCTTACAACCCATGGGGCGAGCAATCCCTGGTAAAGCAAATCCTAGTGCATCCTGACAGAGACAAGCTGATCACTTCTCTGAGAATCACCTAAATCCCCCCTCTGCTTTTGTAGTAACACAGAGGCTGGAAATATGCTGCTCTAAGGATTGCTTCCATCCAATCAGAAGGCTAGATAAGAGCTCAAGCAGTCACAACAGTCTCTCCTGTACATGGACCTAGGAAGTGGTGACCATAACAGGGGCAAACTTAAGCAACCATATTTCTTGGCTAATGTGTTGCCAATGCGCTTAGAGGAGGATGTCGAGGGAAGGAAACTGGAGGGCTTTTAAACAACAAAATCAGCTTGGGGGAGGACTGATTTATCTAATCCTTGCTCTCTGTATCTGGGTCACTTTAAGTAATCTGATGATTAAAAGGTAGCTCCTCCTTTCCTGAGGGCCCCTATACAAACCAGTGGTCAAAACATAACTTGTGCTAATGGGGAACACATTCCGTTGTAAACCCAGTGGCAGGAATTTTAACACTGAAGGGAATCACCTCATTCTTAGGTGGCTCCAGAGTGTGACAGTTCCCTTACTGTTCCCAAACAGGAGCAGGTTGTATTTCCTCATTTTGCCTTCTACTTTTCAGCTTTGTACCTCAATCACTTGTCATTTATCCAAGTGCCTCATCCTGGGAGGTGCAAGTCTCAACAGGAGGCTTTTCTTGACCTTGTCTGGAATGGAAGAATGTCAGGATGGACCCATTCCCTAAGGAATGGGACAGCTCAGCATCACTGTTGCAGGGACAGTCTACAGGTACACTCAGTTAGGAGGATTGCTGCGGTCAGGCTACCAGCACATTTGGAAGGCTGATTTCCAGTGATCGGACAGCTCTGATACCTTTACATTAGTCACATGGTCCAGGATGACTTAAAGAGAAAGCAACAGCAACAAAGAGTAATTTATCAAAGGAAAGGGTTGGACTGACTAAATCTGGTGATATTTCTTCCACCTGAAAATTTCAAGAAGTCACGTAATAATTCCTAGTATGTCAAAAATGTAGATCTCATTGAGACGAAAAGCACAAAAAATAGTTACTTTTCGAATGCACAAGCAACAGCTAGGACTAGGTTTGGGGTGAAGAGATGATGCAGCTGTGGAACAAAGGTAACGCTGGGCTCAGTGAAGGTGGGTGATGGGGGCATGGGTGTGGGTGGAAGTGACAGAAGTGAGTGGCCAATTCCACTTCCATGGGTCTGCCTGATGGAACATTCCAATAATCCCTGAAGACTTTGCATGAATTTCCCACTGAAATTCATAAGTACCTGGAGGATCACCCACCCAAGTGAACACATAGTTCAGCATTTATGGCATCGATCATCAACCTATGGGATGGACCCTGCTCTGTTCCGCAAGGAAACACAAAGTTCAAAGGAACAGCCCGGAACACCCCGGTGGATCCATTACCTACTGTGCATTCTCGATCATACCATCCCTGTATTACCAACAAGCAGCCTGGTCAGACCTACACAGGACCAAAATAATGGTCAAATCAAGGAGAGAAATTGTAGAAATCAAGTTTTCACCTGATGGTACCTGTCTAGATCTGCTCACTGAACTGTGCCTGGAGTCAATCAAGCAAAGAGCTTATAGATACTCATTATATAAATATATTTACTATTTAATATTTCTAGCAAAAAGCACTTCTGAGCCAAAAAATTCCACACTTGTCCAGTTCTAGGTGGAAGTATGCCAGCAAAGAGCAGCATCTTGTAGATCTCTGGCCATTCTGGCCCTTGTCCCAGCCTTTGCCAGAAACATGCTCCAGGAAGACGTGAGCTCTCAAATGGCACACACGCAACTGGAAGTGGAGTCACTCAATTAGTAATCTCTGTGCAATTAGGCTTTGCATCAAAATAGAAATTACTTCTCTAAAAATAGCAGTGATGACATGTTAGCTCAAAAGGAAGAGAGTTTTTAAAAGAAGAAGATGAACAAAATGTCTCTGAAGGCCAACATAAAACTGAAGGGCAAAGCAAAGTAATCTAATAGAAACCCAAAATCTGTAAGATCAGAGCCCAGAATGCTTAACAGCCTCAGATAGCACAGATGGGGTTTGTAAACCCAGTGGTTTCAGTGGGTTTAATAGCATTTCCTGAGATAATTCTGTTACTTTGCTGTTGAAAGGAGCTAGAAAATGAGCATGGTGTTTCAGATGTCATTGCTTGTAGGTTTTGATGAAGGCCAGTGTTTTTATGCCATTTAATTGAGAAAATGAAAGGAAAAACAACAAACTGAACAAGCTCAAGTTGCAACTACTCCTTTATCTCCCAGTTCACTATCAGAGAAGAAACTTTGTCACTATGGGAAATTGTCATCACTGAAAATGAGAATGACTTTGACAGATACTGAATTCTTTAAGGAGGAAGTGATGCTGCAACTAGAGTAACTCTCCTGGCACTAAAACACTACCAGCAAAGGACATTTCACAGGGGCCTAAAATAATAAAGTGTGAAATAACAGAGATACCAAAGAGAAGATGCAGTGTACCCTCAATAGCAAGAACTGCAGCTAAAAGATTTGGGGGTGACAACATGGCACCTCTTTTCAAAAATGGAATTGAGGGAAAATATAAAAATTAGAAGTTGAGCATTTCAGTTATAATTTCTCACTTTTGTATTCCGTTTTAGCTTTAATTTGTATTTTTGTTCATTTCTCACTTTCTTGATTAAGCCCTTTCCCAATCTATATTTTCTTCTCAATTTTTTCATCAGTGACATGTTTCTAGACAAGAAAACATGAGTTTTTGAGGACTCAAGCACATTCTGTTCAGTTATTCTTTTTCCTATCTAAATTCATATTTTTCTGTTCAGTTATTCTTTTTCCTTTTTTCCTAACTTCATTTTTTTTTTTTGACCAGCGGTAGTTAGGTATGTTTCAACCTTGCTTCATCTGGTATCATAAACCACATGTCTATTCTTTGCTAATTTTGGAGTTGCTGCTTTTTTCTCTGTAGCATTTATTTTCTATGACACATGATTCTTGACATGTCAATGCAACCTTGAGCAGAAATGCAGCATCCATCAGCTTCACTCCATTCATGGAGCACAAAAAAGTTACTTTATAATTAAGGGACACCTTCCACTGGAATATCTCCTTTGGCAGTGGCAGCAAGAGCCTCTGAACATCTCCTGCCTGAAGCAGCTATCACCCATCTTATCCATCTCTTCTGGAAAAGCACAGCAGGCCAGAAAGACACAATCCAAAGGCCCCAAAGCTGGATGACACCATGTTAAGGACTCCCACTCCCAGTCAAGTCAACAGGACTTGTTTAATTAAGACAGCAAAGCACAAAGGCAGGACATCTGTATCCCAGCAGTTTCAATCCATCCTACCTGGAGGAAACCAGCGAGCAGTAATGGGGAAAATGTCCTCCATCAGATTAACTCAATTAAGTCAAGTAGCAAATGCCTGTTAACATCCCTGAGTATATTACACAAAGCATCCAGTGCTAACAATAAATGTCTTCAAAACTAGAATACAACAAAAAGTAATACTTGTGAACACATTTTTCAATTCTAACTGGATTTTCTTTTTTTAATTTGGAAAACTTCATTTATTTCTTCAGCATAAGGAAAAGCTTTTAGGAAGACTTTTTGAGGAATAACGCTTCACAAAAATCTTATTTTTAACAATTATTTCTCTTACCATGCTCAAAACATTAAAGACGTTTTTATCTTCTAATACACATTAAAAGGTTGATAAACATATGGAAAAAATCATCCAGCTTGTTCACTATGAAAGGGGTTTGCTAAATTTTTGAACAAAGGAACTACATTTCTTATCTTTTATGGGAATAGAGCATGGGGAGCAACTGACCATCAGCTGTCCTGAGAGAGCTGTTCCATAATTCTGGAGCAAAAAGCATAACAAAGAATGTATTTTTTAAATCTTGGAATCAGGCAACTTGAAGTTTTTTTCAGTTTCTTTCTCTTGTCTGAAGATGTGCTAATGGAACAGACAAACATTCATTCTGTAAAGGTGTTTATTCATTTCCTGCTCTCTACTTACCTTACCCTGTCCATGGTGAATTTGCAACTCCAAACAACAGAAAACCCTCCAGGTCCCAGTTTCCCATGTCTGGGCAAGCAAGGTGTGGAGCTAGTGCTAGCAATTTGTTTTCTTTTTTGAGGATGTCACCAGCCAAGTGCTTCAGAAAGATGTGGTTTCTTTATCTTTACACCACCTGTTCGGCCCCTTATAGCTACAGACAGTTGCTATAATTAAGGCAGCATTTACAAACATTAATCAAATTATTTATTTGATAAATGGTTCTTAATCCTAATCAAAGGAAATCATAGGTAAGGGACACTGCCCTGTCCTCTGGTGTATTTTGGAAAACCAGACAATTTTCATGTCAGTGGAAATAAGAGGGCAGTTTTTACAGTTGGTTTTCCTGCCAGGACAAGGTGATTTTTCCTAGTTCAAATGTACATCACAAACTTTTGATTGAAATTCCTTCTGATCACATATGGAAGGCAGAAGCCTGGAGTAAGTTATCTGCAAACTTCTAGCCAAAAATTAACCATAAAAAGCAAATGGAAAAATCAAGTCCTTGAGAAATGATCTTCTTCATTACTGCTCACCAAATTCCACTCAAATACAATATTTATACACTTTAGAATCTTTTAGTAATTCCTAGCCTTCTTCCAGAAATTGTTTCAGAAAATTTTCTATTAACAACAATGAGCATATTAACAACAATGAGCATATAATGACTTCAATTCAGTATTTACTTTTATTCTACTTATGAGAGAATGCCTCAATTTGCTTGATTTGTCAGGCTTGGATGTTTAGAAGCAGTGTCTAATATTTCAGATCTTACAAGAGCTCACCAAATAACTTTTAGAAGTGAGAAGGGAAAAGAGCATCATACCTGAGACTGTGCATTGATATTGGCTCCCTCCTTCACCAGAACTTTGACAACTTCAGCTTGTCCTGCTAAGGATGCAATGTGCAGGGCTGTATTCCCTTTCTGTTAGAGGGAGGGGGAAAATGCAAGTTATTATTACCCTTTTTCAGGAATCATTTCATCAGCAGGTTTTTTTTAATAGCATTCATGCACATGGAGGTTGAAAGGCTAAAGGGAAAATAATTTACCCCACAGGTGTTTTTTTCATTGTGCCTATGGGTGAAAAGACTCTGGCCATTATCAAGTCAATTACTGTTTTTCCACAGATTTGAAAAAATCAAGTACTTGCAGCTATACTAATTCTCCTTAAAATAAGGAGGACCTGCTACTGGAAATAACTAAAATCTGGCATTGCTAAAAACTTCTAATGCTTCCCCTATATTATACAAGAAATTATATTTTCCTCTTCATTTACTTCCCATGAGCTTCAGCAAGGCAACTCCCAGGCCATAACAGAAATAATAGTTTAAATATCAGTGCAGTATTCACATTATTCTCTTATTTTGTGCTTTTTGGGGCTTTGTCTATATTTCTCATATGTACTGGATAAACATAGAGACAGGCATCAATTACCTTAGTGGCAGAATCCACAGCCGAGCCTCTTTCCAACAATTCCTGTACCAGTCCCACGTGGCCTTCTTTGGCTGCCAGGTGCAGAGCGTTGAGCCCATTCTGTAAGCACAAGGGCCAGATCCATTACAAATATCAGATACACATTCCTACCTCACCCTGGGATAAGGAGAAGATTAGGAGCTGGAATACTATTACATCTCTGAGCTGACTGTCTGCATAAGTCAGATACTTTGGACATGGCTATTTAAGCTGAGGCTCTGTGGGACAAACTTCTCTGATTACATTTTTCTCATAGTAACAAATATATCAAATCAAACTGTATTTTGTGAGTATCCAGAAAAGATTCCTTGTTTTCTAATAACTTCCCATTACCACAAACTACTACCTTTGCCATCTCCATGGAGCCCAGTATTTCAAAACTTGAGTGTTTTTCTGCCTTACTTTGCTGTAACCTTACCCAGCCCTGCTGAGGTTTTATCAATACTGAGAAATCACAGGACTTAGCCAAATTTACACAGGACATGTCTACTCAGTCAGGGTTATTCCATGCTGAAGGAACCACTCTGAACCCTAGTTTCTCCTCTGGGATAACTGGTATCAAATAGAAACCCAAATGCACAAATAGGCCAAAATGGCTGTTGATCACTTTGACTTGCAAGCTGATCCTTGATCTGGCACTTCTGCTGGTGTCTGATGAGCAAGCCTTTACTAAACTTTGAAGTTTTGCAATCTCAGTCAAAAAGGAAAAGAAAATTAATTAAATAAATGCGAGGATTATTGAAAAGGTAACCTAAGAAAGTCAGCACCTAAATCCTCTCCACATTCAATAGGAACAGGATACTTTATCTCATATAAATTCCTGCCATGGAAAGTTGATCTCCCTCTTCCCAGTATCCCCCTTCCACCCAAGGAAAAAAACTAAATTACAGTCTATTGTAGCTGAATTGCCAATCTGTTTTTCACAATCCTAAGGTATTTTTCATGCTACATCAGGCAGGTGACAGCAATAAATACTGCCATTCCCTCCAGCATTCTCCTGGTTTCCATATTGCAGGCATCAGGAGCAATACTCAGGTGGTTTGAGTAACCAGCAGCAAATTCAGCACTGGGGAATTTTTATCACTTTGCTTGTCTCTGACAAGTTCAGAGTAATTTCAGTTGTGAAATAAGCCGGCAACTTTCTGGCTTTTATTTGTCCATTCACAGAGGCAGCTGGAGCCTGTAATTTCCAGTGGGATTTTAAAGCACTTAGCACTTCACAGGAAGTATTTGATGGGAGTGGGTCCAATGGCTTCAAACACAGCAATGCAAATGCATTTCAGCACTAACTCCATTTGATTCCACATCCATGTAAGCAGCACAGGCAGATTTTGTGGTCTAATTCAGAAGTGGAAGTATGAGAAAAGCAAAGGAACTAAAGGAAGGCCATGGTCACAGGATGCCAAAAGCAGAGGAACACCCTTCTGCAGCCTGGTAGATCGGAAATGTTAATGAGAAATGTGGTTTCAAACCCCATTATGTGGGAAAAGCTACAGCAACCAGAACATCCTTATTCCAGAGGAAACACTCTTACTACAGAGCTGCAGAGCCCAGGGGTAGCAGTAGTGCCATGCCCCGGTCAAGGATAAATCCTTAGCCAAAAATATGTGGTAAGGTTGACCATAATCACCAGGATGAGGAACACTGCCCATGTCAGGGAATATTTTGCAGGGCAAACATGTTTCAGAAAACTGATCTTTCTTGGTTTTTAACCTCAGCTGAGCATCAACTAACCATAATTACTACCTACCATGGCTGTGAGCTTTGAGCTAGTGTTTTGTGGGGAAACACACAATGCTCTCCTCACCATTTAAGAACAAAGACCTGTTCTCGTATCTGATCTCACAGATTCTGTCATCAACATTTTCCATGGGAATCTGAAGGGCAGCTTGTCCTCCTCACAGAGTACACATCTGATGTATTGCTGCAACATGTTATTAACCTTCTTCGCTCTTTAGGAACAAACAGAAGAGAAACTGCAAAATTCATGGCCCATAAACACCTCTGAACGCAAAAGGATGAGGATAAGCCTCTGTTTTAGTTTACCATGTGCCAAAATATGGAGAGAGCAAGGCTTGTCCCGGTGCTTAATCTCTGAAAACACTTGTATTCCTACCTCTGAGCCACATATCTGTTGATGTCACATTAAGCACTTGAAAGTTGATATTGCTGCATCAACTGAGTTTCTTCACAACACAGGACTTCTTTTTAATGCATTAAAACATGAGCAAAAAGAATAGTTGAGGTCCAGTAAAAAGTTTACAGGAACAAACTTTAGCTTAAAAATAGGACTATAGACATTCAAATTCTAGAATTCCTTAAATAAAGCAAGCTGGGGTAAGCAGTAGCAAACCCTGCACTTTAAATGCTGAGGGCCAGCACAATTGAAGCCTTAAAGCAACTTTTGTTCTCTTTCTCCTTAATCAGAACCAACTCTGCAATTATTTCCCAGCCCACGTGGCTGATCCCTGCTACTTCTGATGATGGAATCTCAGATTTAATCAATGCAACTCCTCCGTTCCTGTCAATTGGATTTTTGTAGTTCAGAACAACAAAGGTTTCTGACACGTCCCTTTTTCTCTCCCCTGCCCACCAAAAAGTTGGGGAGGGTGAAATGAGTTGTGTGCTAAGCAAAACTGTGCCGCATAAGGACAGAGCCTGTATATGCGATAACTGCCATTCTTTTGGAGGCTCCTTAGTGATATTAACTCCCATAAAATAATGTAATACTAAGCCTTCCAAGATGGTTCTTATTTACAAGTGTTTCCCTGCAGTGCCTGATTCCCTCAATTCTCTTTCTCCTCTACCACCGAGGCAGAGACCTCAAGGCTTTCTGTCCCATGGAGCGCTACAAACGTGCAAGTACCACTGACTGCTCACAGCACATCCTGTAGTGCCACCCTAGGTATTTTCACTGCACTGGAAAACTCCAGGGATTTCTTGGACATCCTAAAAATCACCAGCCTATTTTAAGCTAGTCCAAAGTCAATCACTTATTCCCCATAAAACAGGCACTGACACTGCTCTTGTCTGGAAATCACCCAAAAAATTCCCTGCTACCTCTGCCTTTGTATTCAATTGCCTCATGGAGCGATCCTCAAGCAATGGAAGCACTTTCATCACTGCCTGGTTCAGCATCAATCCTGCTGTGCCATTTATTCCTTCTGGGACATCACCCGGATCCAATAGCTTCTCCCTTTCCCACCTAATCCTATTGTGCAAAGCAAATTAACACCATGGAAAAGCTATATCTTGGCAGAGCATCAGATCAACCTGTAGTTCAAAGGACATTTTACATCAGCCAAATCAGTGCTCTGTGAGCTTTTACACCTTCCCTCTAAGCTCATCTCTAAGAGAAAGGTATAAACAAAAACTTGGCAGTCCTAGAAAGTTCGACTCACCTTCTGCTGGTGACAATTAGTGAGGACGATAAAGAACTTGAAATGTAGAAATGGAGAAAAGAAAATGTTTGAAGGAAGTGGGGAAAATGTTCTATGATAACAGCTCAGTAGCAAAGCATAACTTCAAAACACAATGAAAATTAAAAAGCCTTTGTGACTAACACTGTATGGCACTGACTCCTTTTGCCAGCAGAGACAGAAACTAGAAAGAAGTACCACAGTCTTTGTTAAACTCAAATACTTTTCTCTCTTTAATAGATGGCTCTGCAAAGTCTCTCCTCTGAATAAATCTCTCAGGGAAGTAAAATGTGCATGTGGCAACCTCTTTTCAAAAGAGATTTGGGAAAGGGTAACATTAGAGAGCTGGGCATGGCTTTCTGAAGTCCAAATATTTGTGGAAGTTTTCCCTAAAAATATTTCCACAAAGAAATTAAGTGGACAGTGGGGAGGAAAAAAAAAAAAAAAAAAAAAAAAAAACATTACCAGGTTATGAAAATTCTTCCTTTATGTTGCTTTATAGTCTAGGAAGTCAAGACACTGAATTTACCTATAGAGTGACATCAAATGTGGTGCTGCCGACCTCATCATGCTATAGTGCTCCTTCAGACTACAGCTGGCACTGCTAGGAGAGGCAGAGCCTTTCCACAGGGAGGGAGGGAGGGAGGAATTAACAGCTGTGCTCTATCTCACTGTCACCAAAGGAATAGAGACCAACTGAATTAAAAGGAAGCCAACAAAACGAGAGCAAAAGCCAAAACTGACAGGAATTCAAAAAGCCCTGGAGCTGGAGACCCCCGAAACTACCTCATACTTGAACCCTGATCTATTCAAGGCATTAGACTTCACAGAGGAACACAGAAGACTTTTTCAAAGCAAACGCCAACACCCATCGCATTTTTCCATCCAAGACATCGCCTGAAAACTGACAGGTCTCCCAAGACAAGATGGAGAAATATTACTTTATGTTGCCTTTGGATCCCCAACTCAGTTTCAAAAATCAGCAGGCAGCTGATGAAATCTCAGAATAGTCAGAGTTCAGGGTCTAACTCCTACTGGAACCTTGGGCTGCACAAATGCACAGTGTAACATTTGTTTTACTAAGCAACATTTTGAACATGATGAAGGAGCAAGTTGTTTTCTGTTGCTACATTGACTAGAAACAGTAACCACATCCTAAAAAAACTACACTGTAGTATAGGAAACAGCTTTAAAGGAAACAGATATTTCCAATGGCTATTGGTAATCCATCCTATAAAATACCAGGAATTGGATTTTTTTAAGGGACTCCTCATAAAACTGGGGAATTTTGTCCCCTGACATTTCTAACTCTCTCCAGAAATAGATAGAGTTGATTGATGATTTTCAGAATAGATGACAGTGCTTGAATTCAGATTAAAGTAAGCAATTCCATAATAAATGAACTTGTTATGATAGTAGCATTCAACAAAGCATATTTAAGTAATGTCTAATTGTTAACTATATAATTGTTTTATTAACTACTTTGTGTTCAGTATATGCAGAAACATTAAGCTCCATCATATTTTGGCAACAGTTACACTGGGAAAATTCTTTGATTGTCTACAAAGATATGTCTTTCTGAAAACTCTGCATTTGAGAAAAAAACATTGAAACTGAAAAAAGAATCTCCTGGTGTTCTCTCCATTCAGGAAAGCTTATATTTTACATTATGTATGGTTTTCTCATATGAGACCTAAACTAAAAATAGCATTTTACTGAGGAAAAATACCCTGCGTATACAAAGCTCAATTTTTAAAAGAGCATTGAGATATCTCACTGTTAAAAATAAAATACACCCCTGCATTTTGCACAGACTGTGTTTGCTTCTCCCTTTAGACAGCTGGAACACAATGACACGGACACTCCTGTCAAACCCTGAAGAGGAGACAAAGGAGAAGGAATAACTTGAAGGTTGCCAGAGCTTACTCAAGCAGAGAGCCCTGACTTCTGGCAGAGGGAGTCTGCTTCCACTCCCAATCAAATTTACAACACACCAGTGATGCTTCATCAGTGGAAGCACTGAGGGTCTTAGTTAGAAAAACCTGTGTAAGCAATTTTACATGGCACCAGAACTGGGGTCTGCCAGAAGCTGAAGTGCATGGTTTTGCTCAGTGGATAGTGAAAACTTTGATCTCACCTACATGGTACAAGTGGAGTTTTGTCACCAGCTGCAGGTGGGAAGCACTTTCCATGGAGGATAAATCTGCAGCAACTTCTGCCATATTCCTCCCATAACCAGCAAGAGAATATGAACACTGGGGAAAAGCCTGGTAATGTTCCAAAGTAATTATCATATTAACTATGCTCTGTTCTGGGGGTGAATCTCTTTGTTAATATTGGTGCTTATAATAAAGATGAAAACTTGCTGGATCTATTTGAAGATAAGAACTTGAGTCTAGCTTTACTGTCTCTTAACTGAGCAACTTGATGTTTGCCAGGTCATGTCCCATCTAACTCAGAAAGTTTTTCCTTGACAGTAAGTCTTTTAAAGGAAACTTTCTCCTAGACAGTAAGACAAGAACACTTCTGTATGTTTTCAATAAGCAGAACATGAAAAGCCCCAGCTCTTATCCTCCTCATCATTAAATTCCTTGGCACAGCCAACAGATCTGCTCTCACTCCTGTGCCCCAGCTTCCATTTGGCACATGCCTTCTTTAATCATCTGCAGCTTTCCTTCTTTAATCATCTGCAGCTGGTGATGGCACCAAATATTTTAGATTATTTCATTCCTGATTCTCCCAGTTACTTTTTTTTTTTCTTTTTTCCCCAAAAGAAATAGTGGTCACAATTCTGGGGTTTTACTTCCAAACGGTATAGCCACTGTCTAGTTAGTGGTCACTCTGATCAAATCTGGCAAAGAATTAGGGGAAAGCTGGGCACCATAAAGCCTGAGCTGTCAAATTCCCCATCAAAGAAACCTCAGTGGTTTCATTAGAAAGCCAAGACACTTTTCAGAACTGATGTAGACATTTACTTGCATATTTATTTTAAGTCACAGTTAGAGTCTTATTAAACTTGATGGTTCTAGTCACTTAAATAAATGCTGCCAATGTAGGTCCCTAAGCTATGAAGCCGAAGTAATTTGAGTTATATGACAGACCTACAAAAGAGCCAAGCCAAAACATTGTGTCACATTACAGTCACATCAATGGTGAAACTTTAACAGTGATTACAGCAGTTATAACTTTCTTGAAAGGGGAGACAGTATGTTAAATGCAACATTTAAGTCCCTTTTATGTTATGTTGTAGATATTATTGATCAGTAGTAAAAACACATTTAGTTTTGCAAAACAAGGTGAAAGCCCATGGCTACCCTTTTAGCCATCTGGGAGTAACCAGAACTGCATTGCCAGTGGGGCTAAGTGCCAAGATTTCAATCTGCTTGGACATGAATTATCTGGGTGGCTACAACTACATCCACTCAAGTGCTTACCTACCCCCTGAGATCTCACAAAAGTAACAGGGGAGGCCTCAGACTCCCACACCTGAGATCTCAGGGGATCAGGTGCTTCACGTGGGATGGCTAAGGAAAATCCATGGGCTGAGCATGCCACATTCAGCAGGATCAAGAGATAAATCACATCTCTACAGTGCTCAGGTTTCTTGCAATTCACTCTTGCAAGCTTGTGTCCATCAAATATCTTACCTGATTACAGGTGTTAATGTCTATTCCACTTTTCAGGTATTCCACTACTTTGTCCAAATTGCCAGCTCTGGCAGCTCGGAGAAAGCTTGCATTGCTGTCAGACTGTAAAAAGATAAGAAAAAAATTTCTCCAGTTAGCCCCTGCTTAAACCAGAGCAGAACTTCATCAGCGGTGAAAGGTTTCCACATTTCATGCTGCTGGAGAATAAAGCTGTGAAACAACTGAGTTTGAATTGTATCTGCATTAATTAGCATATTTAAATTAGGCAATAATGGCACAAAAGAACTGCAGACCTGTCAGAGTGAGCAAAATAGAGCAATAATTGCTGACATTCAAAATTTAGCAAGAACTAAAAAAAAAAAAAAACCAACCCCACAACCATAAATCATAGTATCTGATATTGTCAACAAGAGAAAAAGAAATACATCAACTTGCTAACTACAGTTTTCTGGAGAACTATATAGAAATATATGATCTCTGATATATATAACTTAACATATTATTTATGTATTTATCTATATTGTTTTTATTTATTTATATTATTTATCTATATTATTTATGTATTTATCTATATTGTTTATAGATTTGTATAGATGTTATTTACAGATTTAGATCTATTATTTTTAGATACCTATGCTCAAAGTGAGCAGCACTGCACATGTAGCTAACCTTAGAACAAAGCGGATGAAGTACTCAAGGCTGAGTATCCAAATCCAGGATCACGCTGTAAACATTCCCACCCCTAAACTGCCTGCTCTCATTAAGAAGAAAGGTTTAAAGATCCTATAAAAATATGCTTTCATTTTTCAGCCAGGTTGTGGGATGTACTGTTAAGCAAAGGAGCGTGGAACGCCTCAGCCCTCTTGTCTTTGTCAGCAACACAAAACTCCACCGGCTGCTTGAAACCAGCCTGGATTTGGATGTTCCCCCACACAGGCAAATTGGCTAAGACACCTGAGACCAGGAGACAAACCCAAGCCATGCCACAGAAGCCATGAGTACCCAGATTAAGCATTTGGGTAGGTGTACAGGGACAGCAACAGTCGTCCCAGCTCAATCGACTGAGTGGGAGTGAGTGCAAGGAGCAGGTAAATGAGCACGAGCGCCTGTTTGTGGGGATGTGGGCCCAGAAGCAGGGGATGGCCCACACTACTTCTGACTGGGACTGGCTCCTTCACACCATGAGAATATCCCAAACCCCTCCCACTTCCAGCCGCTCTAGTTCCGTTGCCCAATCCATTCCAATGCATTTTTTTCGGTGGTCACCCTGCTTATCACGCTGCTTAACTTGCTTCACAATCCCCGATTCCAACCCATTTTAATCTGCAACAGATGGATGTCATCAAAATGAGCCTCCTTACAACTGTGCTACATGTCAAGACAAAAATATATCTTTGTGAGAACATCCTTTCCTGGGATGAGGATATGCTCATAAAGACATCAAATTATGTTTTAATATTTAAATATCTTTGAAAAAAAATCACACATCTTGGTAAAAACATTGACCAAGAACAAATATCTGAGTGCATGAGGGGTCAATCTGGACACTCTGTTTGGGAAAAGCATCTTTGCCCTCAATAATACACACGTTTTACCTTTTTTCTCCCCATTTTTTTCATGCTTTACTATTACAACAATAATTTACCATAGCAAAACTACAGCCATCATCTTTATATTTTTAAAAGGTTAAGAAAGAATGATGCAACAAATTACCACCTACAACTTTGGGTTCTTAGGGATGAAGCAATCATTGCTTGTTTTTCTTTCACACAGAATAACATAAAAAGCTAAAAATGCTGCCATCTCCATTAGTGCTGGAAGCTCAGATTTGTAGCTAAGCCCACACAACTCTGTGTCATTTGTTTCTGGCTAAGAAGAAACAAGCAATGCTTTCCAAACAGATTCTCATTTCCTTGATTCATAATTTCATTACCTCATACTCAAATTACCGCAGTGTACCTCCCTTCAAGTCACTTCAAAACACTTTCCATACACTGGAATAATGATCATAATGCAGAATAGTAACTTCTTGTCTATATAAAGAGTAATACAGCAATCCATATGCTTCATATATAAATTCCCATAAAAATACCAGAGTCTGGCCACCAAATACTGAAAATATTCAGGGCCATATTACAAGGATCATAATAACATGGTGCTGAAGGATAGACTTAGAAGTTGGGAGTATTCAGATCCATTTTCTTTCCCAGATGGCCAAATCTAATTTTTGGTAGGTTGTCACTAGTTTGTCCTTTGCCCCATTTTTTTAATGCTTTTGAAAAGCATTTTTGTCAGCACTAATGTCTCAAACATTTATTCATTTTAGCACACTTCAAATTCAAATACATTTTGACAAAATCCCCTCGGTAAGCAATAGCAGTAGTTTCCTGTAGTCTTACCATGTCAGACAAGACAATGAAATTGGATCTGTCGGCTTTTCCAATGGATCCTGTATTCTCTTGAAATGTTTTGTTAGACAGCCCCCCCATAGTCTTCAGAGCTTCTCACAGCTGCCCAAGGCCCCTCACAGCCTCCAGAACCCCCCACAGCCCTCAGAGACCCCCTCAGAGTCCCTCAGGGCCCTTTAGAACCCCTCACGGACACTCTATCAGGTGCTCAGAGCCCCTCATGGTCTCTTTAGAGCCCCTCAGAACCACTCACAGCACTTTAGACCCCTGAGAGCCCACCAGAACCCTTCATGGCCCCTCAGAGCCCCTCACAGCTCCTCAAACACCCTCGCAGTCCATCACGGCCCTTTAGAGCCTCCCAAAGTCCCTCAGAGACCCTCGCGGCCCTTCAAAGGCCCTCACAATCCCTCAGAGGCCCTCACAGTCCCTTTAGGGCCCCTCAGAACCCCTCACAATGCTTTAGAGCCCCTCACAGTCCATCCCCTTTAGAGCCCCTCATGGCCCCTCAGAACCCCTCACAGCCATTTAGAGCCTCTCAAAGTCCCGCAGAGATACTCATGGCCCTTCAGAGTCCCTTTAGGGCCCCTCAGAACCCTTCACAGCACTTTAGACCCCTCACAGTCCATCACAGCCCCCTTAGAACCCTTCATGGCCCCTCAGAACCCCTCATGGCCCCTCAGAGCCCCTCTCACAGTCCATCACAGCCCTTTAGAGCCTCTGCAAGTCCCTCAAAGACCCTCAGAGCCCCTCACAGTCCAT
Source organism: Anomalospiza imberbis (assembly GCF_031753505.1). Taxonomy (NCBI): domain Eukaryota; kingdom Metazoa; phylum Chordata; class Aves; order Passeriformes; family Viduidae; genus Anomalospiza; species Anomalospiza imberbis. The sequence goes on along the minus strand of NC_089684.1, from coordinate 45,475,545 downwards.
CATGGCCCTTTAGAACCCCTCAGAGCCCCTCACAGTCCATCATGGCCCTTTAGAACCCCTCAGAGCCCCTCACAGTCCATCATGGCCCTTTAGAACCCCTCAGAGCCCCTCTCACAGTCCATCACAGCCCTTTAGAGCCTCTCCAAGTCCCTCAAAGACCCTCACAGCCCCTCACAGTCCATCATGGCCCTTTAGAACCCATCACAGCCCCCCACAGTCCATCATGGCCCTTTAGAACCCCTCACAGCCCCTCACAGTCCTTTTAAAGCCTTTCAAAATCCATCAGAGCCCCTCACGGCCCCTCACTGCCCCACAGCCCCCTTCATGGTCTCTCACGGTGTTTCTCAGTGAGGGAAACCGCCATATCCATCTTTATGGTTTGGGGACTGGTGAAGAAAAACTGCCAACAAACTGTCATTTGGAGGCACTTCCTTTACAAGAAAGAAGACAAAAACACAGACCCAGAGTCCCATGCTCCATATGGTAATTATCACATCTCCTCTTCCTAGGCACACACCCCTGAGGGGCTTTTTTAGGAGTTTTACACAGTTTTACAAGCAGAATGATCTGCTTGTAAAGCAAACACTCTACCAGTGAGGAAAGGAAAGGTTTACTGGAGGAGAGTTCACCTTCAGCAGCAGCATGGGAGCACAAGAACATGAGGGCCCTGTAATTTGGGAAGCCCCAGAGCTGACATGTTAATGTGCAAAGTCCCAGCTGGCAGCTCTGCCCACCACGCTCGGCTCAGTCAGACCGAATAAAGGCTCACGTTGTGTACATGCAGGCACTAGGGTCAGGCAGTCAAATCAATGCATTATTAACATGATATAAGAAAATGGTATGAAGGATTAGAAAACACTGAGATAATATTTTATAGTATGGGTTGAATTCACCAGCTGTGGATTGAACCACCTTTTTCTAATGCACTGCTCTCAATACATACACAGTGACAGAGCATGACAAGTCCTCACTAACTACTTTTTTAAAAAAGTAATTATGTTTCCAACTCAATTCTAGTACATGATAAAGATACAATGGTAAATTTATATTAGATAACAGAAGAAATTGTTCCCTGCTAGGGTGGTGAGGCCCAGGCACAGGTTGCCCAGAGAAGCTGTGCCTGCCCCATTCCCTGGAAATGTGCAAAGACAGGTTGGACAGGGCTTGGAGCAACCTGGTCTATTGAAGCTGACCCTACCTGTGGCAGGGGGTGCAACAGGATGACACTGAAGGTTATTCCTAAGCCTATGGCTTTTGAGAAGCATTTAGTTTTATTGGACCTTCTAGAGACCTCCTATCTTTTAACTTTTCCTATCAACTTTTGACTGAGGATAGGTAATTCCAGCCATAAATAAGAATTTTCAGACCACTAGGAACAAATAAACTACAATATGGAAAACATCAACATAAGTACACTTACAGCATGAACACAAACATTACTTTACAACTACCTAGCTGTCAGATATTGCATAAGGAAATAGAAGAAATGATCAAGTGTCTCTATGAATATATGACTGTGGATCCCCCCACCTTCTTGCTAATTACATGGCTGCAATTTAACCTGAATTCGAAACATTTATTTCAATAAATAAATCATATATGGAAATTAGTATTTTAAACAAATAGTCAGACCTTCCCTTCTGGTTCCTCTGCCCCCACTCTAGTTGCCCTTCCTATTGCATGATGTACCGCATCATTTATTGCGCACAACGCATGTCTGCTTCTCGAGGACATTTTACAGAGAAATGCAAAAATAAATCTTGAAATCATATGCAGTACCAAACCCATAAAATTTTCTCAAATATTCAAATTTGCTGGTGAAAACCAGCTTCATGCATAAGGAACCAATGGAGGAATAGAAGTCTTCAATTTTCAAAAGATAGCTTTCATCATAACATTATCCATCAAATACTTGTTTTAAATTGTGTCTGTTGAAAAATTATTCCTGCAGGCTGGATTTGGTTTTTTTCTCCTCCAAGTAAGTTGAATGACCACAGTCTGTCCAAAATCAGAAATACCTCTGTGAGAGAACACAGTCCAGCACTATGGGCCCCTGAACATTTCTCACCTACTAAATACACTTCGTTAACTGAATGCTGACAAAAAGATAATTCAAAGCTCACGCTAACATCCAAATACTATGTTTACACCTTAATTTAACCTATTTGTTTTGTTTGTGTATTACAATGTGTATCTGAGCAGTAATAACCCTTTCAGACTCACTTTTTAAGCATGGACCTGGGAATGTACTGCTTTGATTTTACAGAGGAAAATTTATTTAGCTTAGTAACTTTTGAAGATACTGTCCCTGATCAGGACATGAGAAAAACCTGCTTTACATAAATCAAAAAACTCAAATCGTTATTGGTTGAAAAACCTTCGATGTTCAAGTGAATCCTGTGTTATCACTGCAGGTAAAGCCAGCATTAAGCCACAATTAATCAATACGGTAAGGGCAGGTGACAGTGTTAATGCCATTTAAAAACCCCAGAGTTGTGAGGCACTGTTTGTACAACAGCCGTTTCTATAATTAGCAAAACGCTGATAGCTTGTGAACTCTTCTTCATTAAGAAGCTCCTGACTGACTGTTGGCTGATTATGCTAATATATCCAGGGAATGCCTGGAGTTGAGAATTCAGCTCATGGCAGAAGGAAAGTTGCACCTTCTAAACTCAAATTTTTCTGGTTTCTTGATGTTATTCGGTACTTAAAGATGCAAAGGGAAAAAATAACAGGTATGTAAACACACATTTTTTTATTCTCTACTTTCTAAAGTGTCAGTTTAAGCTCCTACCCTTGAGACAACCACTAAATTTTGTCCCAGTTGGCTTGGCTATTCTCTGATTTCAGGAACCATCTGTTCCAACCAGCCATCGTTTAATTGGGGGCAACTCTAAAAGTGGCACAGACCAGGTGTTACCATTACCCAACTCACTCGTCACATACAGATTTTTGTCCACTAAGGAATCTTCTTCCATACCAGCATTCAGATGTAAAAGATGGGAATTCAAATATAATGCTTTTCCTCATTGAATATTTTCTGTAAAACTTGCCAGCAAGTTCATCAGTGGCTCACGTTTTACCTACTCTACACTGCATTTATTTTTTTTATTGAGCTGAAAGTGCAGCTGATCTCCAAAGGGCATCTCTCTAGAAGATGGAGCACTGACAGCAGAGGCAAAGTGTTTTATATATGTTTGCTTTTAATTAAATCCCCAGAGCAGAATCTGAGCCTGCAGTTCTGATACACATGCCATAATGAGAGCTAAATATTCCACTTGCAATGGCACAGGCTCAGTAATCTAACACTGATAAATGACTTAAATGAGATAATAACAGCTATAACGGACACATATTTTCCCAGCTCTTAATGAAATAACATTCATCTCCTGAAAGAAAAGAAATACAACAGTGCTTTGCTTTCAAAACCACTTCCTTTGCCCATAAAAATGTATGTTTTCATCCCATTCATTTACTGGGAGCAATGAAGGAAGACAGATTAAATCACAGATCCTAAAGAAATTTCAGTATCTAGATTCCTGGATGAACAATGGGCCAAATTTTCTTATTTCAATATCAAAACAAGAATTTTTATCACTCAGCTTTTCCCATTCAACCATGCACAGGCATTTCAGATCAGATTCATCCTGCTGTGTACCTTTGGTTGTATGGAATTTGTTCAGGAATAGTTGAACTGAAAATCCCACAATTCTAAAATAGCAGCTTTCATTAAACAAACATCATGTTCTCACAATCTAGAGCAAGTTCTTATCCAGAAAAAAGACACAACTGCCCATACAACAAACTAATCTTTGTTAAGGTAAGAAGAACCCCAGTATTTGTGAGATGTGAAGAGGAAGATAAGATTTCAGAGTTAAGAGATCACTAGCAAGTTAAATATTCCCTGCCAGGATGAAGCTAATAGCATCTAGTAATGAATTATTTTTAAATGTCAAAGGTATGTCTCCCTAGGTTAATATTGATGGTTATAAATTCAGGAAAATAAAAATATTCTTTAAAGTACGTATTATGAACCTGAATAATTTAAGGTGCTTAGAGTACTTAGGCCAATAAATCTTAGAACATCATGAAGGATATGGAAAAGCTGGCATCACTTTTTCTGGCACTGAGCTGGAGCTGTGGCTGGAGTTGCCCTCATCATGCTGTTGCAGACATTGTGAACATGGCCCCACGCTTTGCCATGAAGACTGGATATTTTCAGCAAAAAATATTTTATAATACCAAGCTGCTGAAATAGGTACAAGAAGAGAGAAAGCTTTTGTGCTATACACTGCATATGACGCAGGATTCAAACAATCCTTGATTTCAAATCAAAACATTTTAAAACACAGAAAATTATTCCCTGACCCAGAAACCTGGGATAGCATTGACCAGATTCCTTCCAGTGTATGCTGTGTTCCTCAGAATGAATATTCTCTCATTAGCTCAGCTAAGGGATGTGTGGGAGCCCAAACCACGCACTGCCAGAGCAGGTGGGAAGGGTAATGCTGTTTCCATTTATTATACATCTTGTAAAAGCTTTCTTGTGTCAGACAAAGAGGCTGCAACCTAAAGGAGATACTGCGTGCAGCAAGATTTAGAGTGTCCTCAAGAAATTACTTTCATTGGTAAGACTGGAGATGGAAAGAACTATGGCAAAAAAGAAGCTGAGAAAACAAACTAGGTTAAGTGATTTATGATTTATGCACATTATAAATAAAAAATGTATTACAAGTCCTACATATATTCATCAACTTCCGGTGATTTCAAGATTTGCATAAAACAGTTTTGTGGTAGTTTCATATCTTTTTATGAGACTGTTCTCAGAAAGCTGCATTTGAAATTTAGGAAGTTTTTTATTGCTGCTACATGATCCCAACAAACATACATTTGAGCAACATAAGGAGGTGGAAACTGCCCAGGTAACAGCCTTACCTGAACACCAGTTCCTACCCTAAGATCTCTCCAAACAGACACAACTGAACTGTTAGTAATGCTGATGGACACTTCGAATTTTTACTAGTGGAAAAGCCAGGCTTCAGCTATTCCCTCTCTTGTTATTGATAGGAACATTCTCAATTATTCACAGGGAATTACTTTAATTTTAGGCTGCTTATTATATTTCAACACCTCTGACTCTTTTGCCAACTCTGTGAAATTCCAGAGCTTGCAGGATACCATCCAGCCACTCTCTTCTGTCTGCTGGAATGCACAAATGCACTGATCAGTTTGGCTTTGTTTTTAACCAGGAGAAGAATAAAGGGATATTTTGGCAAGCCACTTTAAACTATAGTTAATTTTTACCACATCTTTAAGTCCAACTGATCTCAAACTAAACAGATTTAAGTTATTTGCTAAAGGGAGGGTTTAAATACACACTAAACCTTGTTCCTGAATTTGGGCCAATATTGGCAAATACAGTAGCAGCAGAAGAGGAAGCAAAAACTAATGTAAAATCACCCCTTCCTCGAGCCAAGAAGCAAATACCTTCTATAAACCTTTTATGATCCTTAACTGCCTCAGACATCTGTAGGAGTCCTCCCACTCCGTTCATTAACTTGCCATACTGGCCTGGCTGCTGATTGTACTGTGTCAATGAAGGATTTGTGAGAACTGAGGCAAAACTGCATAGTTTTCTATGGAAAAGAATGGAATAAAAGTCTTTTCACCAGCTGCATGTCCCTTCCAAAGGCAGCACTTGAAATGACAGCTGTTATTTAAATCCATGCTGATTTTACAATATCAAGCAACATCAGTTATCAGCGTTCTAATAAGGGACAGCACATCAGTACTTGCTGAACTTCAGGCTAGTACTGTAATCCCTGCCCTTCCCCTGGGCTATTCATCTTCTCCAAAACAAACTTTCTGGTATAAATCCCAGCTTGGAAACAATGTGTGGGTGGCTGAATTATCATCGGCACTAGTCTAAAAAACAGACTCTCAAATGTACCTGGGAAATGTAATCTTTGTATTTAAAAAAGATTAAAGAGGAAAAAACCCCAAACTATCATGAAAAACAACAAACAGAGCACCACAAAGGATTTGGGGTTTCCAGAATGAAAGATTTTATAGTTTGATTAATCCTAGAAACTAGAAATATCTTTATTACTCTAAAAAGTAGAAATGTATAATCCTGTTGTTTAATGGGAATATTTCTCGTGCTGAAATTTGAGACAAAGAATCATTTAGTCGTATCCTGAAACAGTATGGATTTGGGATACGTTCAAAAGAGCCACATGGTTAGTCTTGCTTCTCCTAGTTGACACATGCGTTTACTGAAGTCTCTCAAATACTGATATGGAACCACTATTTCCTCTAGGGGAACTGATTAGTATTAAAGGAAGGAAAAATATTTAGGATCTTCTGGATACCATATATTGAGATTTTGAGGTGTGGGTAACAGCTGTAGAATTTGGCAGGCATCTAAATGGTTTCCATAGCAAATTTCCATTACTGATGATGCTCCTAAATAGAGGTAAAAATGCTAAAACACCTCTAGAAAGAATTAGGATGCCACTCCAAATATTATCTTGCAGGATAATAATCAGGCTTACCAAAAATCCAGGCTGTAAGTGAAGTTTATGACAGACTGTTGACAGATAATCCTATCACTCCCAATTTTTCATTCCCTATGGCCAAGTGACATTTCCCAATAAAAGAAATGTGCAAATACCACATTTAGCATGCTAAAGGGTCAAACTGCTCTACCCACCCAAACACCATTAACCGATCGCCCATTGATTCAAATGTACTGGTTCCATAAAACAGAAAAAATTATTTCATGTTGCTTTGAGATGGGCTAAAATAGATGTAAACAAAGGGTCTTAACCACATTTTCTAATTCAGCAAGACTCATTGCACAGATCTTACTTGTACAGAGAGGTAAAAGGAATACTCAAGCAGTAAATGAAGAATCTTGTAATCCTAGGCCTAGACCTTAAACAATTCAGCTCTGGCCAGAGAGAGAGGAACCAGTTTCACCTAACTTCACCTGCAGAAAAGCAACAATGATGTTAAAGTCCACCTCACCAAATCCGCTGCCTTGAGCAGGGAGGAGAAACTCCTTTGAATGCTGCAGTAGAAAAACCTGTGCTGCAACTCAGAGAGCAGTCTGTCCCAGGCAGAAATACCTGGTTCTGAAGCAGCAGATTGCATTTGATTCTTAGGTTAGAAAATATTAGATTAGCAAAGCAATTTTGCCATCTGAGTTGGCTGAATATCAGCTGAATTGTTCTGAACTCCTATCTGCTACAAGGCTCCTGGAGTCATCATATTCAGCTTGATGTGGCAACTCTTTTTAATGAGCCAAGACAGCGAGCATGGCTACAATTACATAAAGGTAGAGGAAATCTATAATAGCTAACAGGGTACTGTGCTGGATACCATATTCCTGTTCGGGTTGGGGGGGAAATAGATATACAATTTCTCCCTGCAGAACAAAGATTTGATGACATTTCTAATTTAGAGACACCTCTTTTTATTTTAACTTTTTCTGTATGGAATCATAAGGATGATGAGAGACTGCAAACATTCTTAGGGAAATGCAGGAACTTTCCTTTGTAATCCTCCAAGCACTGAATCAAGACAGACATTCTGCAGAAACTTGGCCAGTCCCTACCAGGGCCACATAAAGCCAAGATCTTATGATTGAACACATCAAAGACACTAGCAAAGTGCCTGATCACTGCCCGCTATGAAAAGCTGCGTAGGCTGAATGAAAAGTATCCAGAAAAATAAAAAAGAAGCCTCAAAGATCACATGCTGCTCTCTCCTGCCTCTGAGGGCTGACCTTATGCTGAAGGGCAGCTCAGAGGCTGGACGTGCTGGGAGAGCTGTTTCAGTTTGCTTATTTGTGTCTCAGGGGCTTCCATACCTTTGCCAACAGCTTCAGGGAGATCCTCTAATACCCAATGAAACCACCCTCGGCAATGGAAGCAGGCCCATCCTCCCCTACAGCCCAAGGAATCTCACTGTCCCTCCCCCTGACTGCATCTTACCCATCACAAACACTGGAGATTATTTGTTAATTTAACCAAAAACCGCTTGGTAGGAGAAAAAACTTCTCTGTATCCCCAGAGAAGTAGGTTACTTTCATGTTTTAGCTTGAAGAAAGTTTTATCTCAGAGGGTTGGAACTAGATGATCCTTAAGGTCTCTTCCAACCCAAACAATTTTGTAATTCTATGAAGAACGGGTCCAGCTGTGTTATCAGTGAAATGCAACATAAAGCTGGTCAGAAAAATCCAGGCAGAAAAATGTGCTACCAGAAAGCCAAGACAGCATCTAAAGTGTCTTCTAGGACAACGCAGAACTCCTTGTGAGCTGCTGCTGGGAGCACCTCGGGTCTCCTCTTCCCCTACAAACACTGGAAATCAGCTCACCTATTCTTCTATGCTGCACTGCAGTAACTGAGGCATGGGCAAAGCACCAGGTCAGACTGAGACCAATTCTAGTATACATCAGTTGTAGAGAACATAAGATTTGGATATACTGCCACTGAAGGTTTACTGATCTTCCTGTTCTGCCAGAAGTTTTGACACAATATACTTCCATTGCCAATTTTGAATGAAATAACCATTTTCCGAAATTCTCAAACAGAATGAGAAATAAAGGAAAAAACAGAGGAGAGACACTTCATTTGCCATAGATACTAAGCAAGTATTCACATCTTAATGATTTTCTTCTGGTTTGCTGCACAAAGTGTGATTCCCTTGCCTGTGTCTGGTCCCACTCACTGTAACCCTCATCTGCATTAGGATCTGTGCAGCTCTGTTTCAATTGCACACAGAAAACAATATCAAGCATTGGGCAGGCAGCGGCTCAAAAGTAAACAACTGAGTTCAAGTTTGGAGCATGATCAATAAAAGATTATTCCTGGCAGTTGTGCAAACCAGGATAGCTGGTTAACATCCGTTCATTGCAGGGCTTGTCTCACCCACGGGGTTCTCTCTTCACATACCTCAGCCTTCTGGTAGCTGACAATGCTTTGAAGCCGATGTACAGCTCAGCGACAGCAGCTTTTTAATCGCAGTCAGGGCAGCAAAGCAAAGCTTCTGCATGGACAAGTTTAGCAGACCCCTCAGTACTGCGAGCAAAGAGATCCTTTGCAAATGCAACATGCATAAACCTCATCTGAATTTTTCCCAGTGATTCCTGTTTTCTTCAGCCAAACTTACCAGGGCTTCAGGCTCTTTGCTTTCTTCACTGTTGTATCCATAATAATCAGGAGTTTTATCCAAGTCCTGTATGTTCCCTTGTGTCCTTAAGCCCTTCTCTGAATGGCAAGCCTGGCAAATGGGTGCATTGCCCATATCAGTTCTTCTGCCCCCTCCGAGCAAGGGGATGGCCCTTGCACCGCAGCGGGTGCCCGGCGCTCCCGAAGGACAGGGGGACCGGTCAGGAGGAGGGTCCCGCCCGTGCTCCGCTCCTCGGCCACTGGTCCCGGGGCCCCTTCCCCGAGCCGTCCCGTGTCCCGGAGAACCCGAAACCCCAGCAACTGCGGGCAGCGCTCGGTGACCATTTCCAATTCAGGCGCTGCCCGGCTATTTTTACACCTACCAGGCCAGCTATGCATGTCAATAGCGTGGGGTGGGCCGGGGGACGGCTCTCCAGCACGGAGCCGGCCGGCCCAGCTCGCAAAGTTAAAGTCCCACTGGGTGGAATGCCCTACACACACGGGTTATTGAGTTACCCAGCTGCGTGCCTTTCAATGTTTTGATTTTTTCCCTGCCCTGCTCGGTCTCACTGTGCTTACATAAAGCGCTGAATTTCAGAATGTTGCTAATACCTTCTGAGTTTCCAACTCAAAAATATGATATATTCAAGTCTATTATTCAACCTCTACTTGATATTTACAAAGCAAGACAAAGTGCATGAGCACAGATTTCACAACCATTTAATTTCAGCGATTCACACAGTATTCCATGTTTATGTAGCCAATAACTGTGATGAGCTTGCTTTGGATTGATATGTCCCCTGGGTATGATTTCAAATGAGCTCAAATGTATCCAAAAAGGACAATATCTGTTGTTAGATCACTTTTGCTCTTGTCAATGTCATGTTTGGTCTTGATTGGGATTTTTATTCTCAATTTGGTTTAAGGCTGGTGTTAATCTTTTAGTTAGAATAGCTATGAAAAAAAACAAAGGAAAATAAGAACAATCCCACCAAAACTGAGAATGACAGCATTCACCCTAGTTTGGAGTTACTTATCATGATTGCATCCATTAGGCTAAAAACAGCGTTCAGGATTACATGTTGGAATCTACCTCTTATCCAGAAGAGGCTCAGAGCAGAATTAAAATACAATGACACCAAACCAAACCACACCACCAAAACCCAAACAAAACAAAAAGGAAAAGGTAGTTGAGACTTATTTGGCAGTTTTCAAACATGATCAGCTGAGGGTAGCAGAGGCAGCAGGGACAAAGTGTTTGTAGATACCAAAGCCCTGCAGAATATACCACCATGCACATTCAAACCCAGAAGAGTGGGGCATGTATTTGAAAATTTAAGCCCCAAATTCCTCAGAAATAGAGAGATCCTCAAAGAGTTGCAACAATCAGCCAACTCTTTTCCCTTTGGGCTTTCAGTCCATTGCCAGTACAGCAGCACACGTCAGCAGCAGCTCTCCATGGCAGCTGATTGATTCCCAGCCAGTTCCCCTCCACAGCAGCACCAGTTATGGTCCAAGAGACCCAGCTCCCCACCTCAGGGCTATCGATGGGTACGGGGTTCTCTTTTTCATTAATTACCCTGAGCAGATTTTAATATTTCCTTGCTGATAAATCAGCAAGGAAATCATGCTCCTGGGTGGATCACCTCAGGTGCAGTGATGGATACATGCTGGATAGACACATGCACATAATAGTTCAATTGTTGCTTTTGTCCTTTTGACATTTTTGCCAGCACTTCGCAACTGTTCCAGAATGTTTGTGCAAGGCTCACTTGCCTATAATTACCAGGTAACAAGTTCCTTCAGCTCTTCCAAAGCATTAACCTGTGACAATAATAAGGCATGTACACACTGCCAGAACTTCTTAATTTAGTAATCAAATTAAAAGGATGGCAGAAAGAGTCCCACCAAATGCTTGACTCAACCAAAGTTCATTTAATCAATGTTCCAACATCAACTGGAACTACAAATCCCTGGATAGAGCAAGCTATTTAATATGCAAATAACTTCCTAGAAAACACAAGGCACCACTCCAGGGTAAAGGGTGGAAAATTTGAGTAACAGGCATTCCTGGGAAATGCTGCTTGTGGAAAGCAACAATCTGTGTAGCCATCAGAGGGAGAGCAATGGAGAAGCTTTCTGCCAGAGCCTTTTGACAATATTACTGTTGTTTGTCCAAGTGGTCCCAAGACTTTAGGGCAAATTACACAGAAAGCGAACGCGTTCATGTCGTGCCATACTCAGGGCATCGTATCCTGACAAAGTGCATGTTGGAGGGTTCAAAGCCTCTGTAGGGGAACACGTTGCTGTATCTCTGCATTCCCATGCTCTTTGCTGTCTTGTTAGGGCTGCGAACCCACCCCAGCCAGCAGCAGTGAAGAAACCAAACCCAGAGGCACAGTTTGCAGGCACAGAGCTCACATCAAAGCACCTCACCCTTCTTCAGCAGCCCACAAGACCTTTTCACAGCAGTACCTCCAAACGTCAATTACTTCGCTACCTAGAAAACCTTCAGAAACTGAATTTCAAGTGCCTGTAACAAGGAGAGCAGAGCTCCATGTATTGAAGAGCTGATGTTAAGGCAGAGTTCCTCTTTTCCCCCAAATGAGGGAAACATGCTGGTTTCTTCCTTGAGTGTTTCTAAGCCTGCAGCACTTATGATTGTCAGCCTTAGGGCAACACAAACCAATAAAGCCCACAGCAAGCTTTTGGGAATTGAGCTTTCCTGAAGAGTATCATAGTCAATGTTGCAATGGCTAGTTTCAGTTTGTTCCTACTGACCATCATAAAAAGAAGTGTGGTACAAACCCACTGGTTTAAGCTGACTTGCAAAATCCCAACCAAAACATCAAAGACAAGTGAGAAGCAGCGAAATCCAAGCTGTAAGCTCATCTCCAGAGGGAGACTTTATTTGATGGGATACCATTCCACGGTCAAGGAGTGGCAAAGCTTGAGTATTGTAACATGAAACAGGACTGAGGACAGTCACACACACCCAGGTAGGCAGCAACAGAAGCAAAACTGCTCTGCTGCCAGGAAAAATGTAGAGTTCCAAGTATTAAGACAAATAACAATGGTTACCAACATAAATCCCCACTTTTATTATTGTTAAATCTCTCCCCAGTGAGTCATTCCCCATGACACTTTTGTGGTTAAACATAGTAATTAAAAAAACAGAGAAAAGAGACTACACTGGGACCTATATACTTCTAGGAGATCCCCTGAACTTTGAAAGGATTCCTAAATACCAAGTCTTTCACTCCTGGGGATTTTTCTATGGGAAGGTCAAGTACAACACAGCTCACTCACTTCTAGCAATTATTTTGGGTCAGATATTGAGCTCATGTAGACTATAAACTCTGATGAGTCATGACTTTATATCATTTATGTCCACCTTTATGCTTTACAACAATGACACTGTGAGATCACTATTTCCCAAAAATTCAGCCTTTTCTTCCTCTGGTTACAGAGACCACAACAAGCAATTCCCAAAGCCTAAGCAGCCTTTACAAAGGGGCCATTCTCTGCTCCAGAGAACACAGCAAAAACAAATCCTCTTTGGCTTAAATATTTTGAGTCCAATCAATTGGAAAAAATCAATTTTGAGCCATTTTAAAGAGGACTTGCTCTGCTTTTGATGGTGAATTATTTGACACATTAAGCCTAATGATCCTCTCTGGACAGCCCTTAATCCAAGTGGCACTATATATATTTTAGCCACTATGAAAAAAAGGAAAGGGATAACCTGAGGTTTAATCACTGCAGCTACAGATCCTTCTGGCACTGGATCCTACAGATCCTGAAAAAATTCTTTCGTGGATAGGAAAGTATGAAATATATACAGAAAAGGCACCTGAGCCTCCAGCCTTCCACAGATAAAACACATCCTTTCTTTGCAGATTGGGATATTTTGGATGACAGGTGTGGCACAAGAAAGCAAAAAGAACCCCAGATTTCACAGAGATGCCCTCACAGGCACAGCAGTTTATGTATCACCTAGTTTTCCCATAAAAATTGCAGTTGATATTTCTTTTCTCTCTCAGCCTTGGTTCCACCTCATGGGCAATGAAAGGCACATGTTAACATGAAGCACTGAATAACAAAAGGGAAATCTTAGAGGGATTGTTGACTAATCATAAAACTACAAACCAATGCAAGGAGAAATATTCTAAAATAGCCTGAAGGTAAAGGGTTAAGATGCAGCTCTGGCCCACCCATGCCAACACAGCTATAGAGTAAATTATCACTTCTCATGCCCAAAATAGCTTTTTTTCTCTTTTCAACAGAACTAAGGCATTCTTTGAGTACTTCATGTTTTTTTTGCCTCCTGTGGCACTAAGCTCTAATTGGTGCCTATTTGTATCAGTTGAAATCTAAACCAAATCTCCGGCCCTTTATTAGCTCTGATTTTTCTTCCTTAACACAGACCGGATACTAGTTCTGCCTTAAACCATCTTGTAGGACATTGTGAAGCTATCACATTCTGAATTTGGAATATCAAGTAAGCCTCAATTCTCCAAGAAAATAATCCAACTTTCCCTTCTGAATACATCAGCAGGAGCTCACTGCTGATTCTGAAAACCCCAAATCTCCTAAGCTCTTGTTGCTGAAATGCAGAGGCTTCTGCAGTTCTCACTTCTGTTGGATTTCCCATGAATTTGACACAATTTTCAAAACCAAATATTGCCTGTTTTGATATAAAATTGGTTTGTGGGGAGGACTACAGATTCCATATATAACATATAAAAGACAGTTTGCCTCATATACATAGGAATACAATGTATAAAGTTCGCCATGCGTTGCATCTTTTGCTTTGCTGCAGTTTAACAGAATCAATTAATTCAATGAGAAATGAAATAACAATGCTAAACACATAATTCTTCCTTGGCTATAGAGCATATTCTCAGGAATCCTCAAAGAAATAGTTACTTTTGGTTAGTATTGTGCTCCGACCAGCTTTTCCACACCCATTGTACTAATGGCTGCTGTCATGGAGCAACCTTGATAGTCAATGATACAAAGTGGTTCATCACAGGTTCTTAAGTGGAGAGCCAGAGCTCATTTACTTGGTTTATTTTATTTTGCACCTTGTGCCTGTCTGTTATCTTGGGGCCCATTAAACGCATCTGTTAGAAACAACAGTTACTATTAACCCGCATTAGAAAATCCTTATATCTTTAATATTAAGCTATTTGTTTTAATGATTTGCTCTTGATGGTTAAACTAGAAACATAAAGAGAATATTAGTGCCACTGAAAATAAATTAAACCTAATGCCCCAATTCCCATACCAATATGAGTCAATGCACACTGATCTAGGTACAGGTGCACACACACTGAATATACCTGTACCAACGCTTAAAACAACCTGGCCATGCCAAGTGCACCCACATTTAGTAGAACTACAGCCATAAAACTGCAATTTTTCTATTATTCAATATTATATCTGTGTTTTCTGTGCTCAGCTAATGGCACCAACAGCTACTTGGAAAAACAAAACAGAATCCAGTGTTTCTGACTCCCAGTCTCTGCCTTTAACAAGGCTCTGGTGTGGATGAACACACATCCACTTTGGAGCAAGCTCCAAAGGGGTTTATCTTCCCAATTTTTGAAGAATGAGTAAGTAATGAAAGGAAAAAATTATGTGCTCTATTCATCACATGTCAACAAACAGTACTTGAAAGCTTGGGTTTGTATCACTCCTGTCTAATATTTTGCCTTTCCCCACACTGACAGATTTGCAGTAGATGCTAAATAAAAATTCCAATCTTCCAAAAGCAATTCCCTATGATCAAAAGGGTTCTAACAGAGTACAATCAAGAATTTTTGTTTCTGTAAGAAAGCAATTTGTGCCTCATAGTGACATACATCATCCAAAAGAGGGCCAGAATAGCACGAAAAACAAATAAGACTGCTGAGTAAGTGACTAAACTTCATTATCCCAGCCATACATGCAGTTCTGAACAGACAATTTGAGATCTTGTGATTGAAAACACACCTTCACATCATTCATCAGCTACTTAAAGCCTGTCACACTGGGAAAAAACCAAATCACCTCCATAAAGTTAATAGAAGCACCAAAGGTCATCGGGAAGAGCACATCGTCTGTAAACAAGGCTGCATCAAATTCTGCTGTAATTCTGAATCATGCATAAAGTAGAAATAGGGAGATTATGATCAACTGACAAAGCAAGTGCTTGGGCACTGTAGTGTCTCAGGATTGTTAAAACCAGTAGTGCCTGTAAATTAGAGAGAGCCAAGGAAGGCACAAAGACAAAATGGAGCAGTTTATTTGCAGAGAAATCCTAAGAATGCTGTAAAACTTTCTGCAGCTGCCGTTCCTCACTCATGATATTGTGAGATGCACAGTAACGGTGCACGTCCTGTGGCTGCTACACATGAGGCAAAGTAACCAAGGTTTTAAGAACTTCATATTTTTTATGAGAAATAAAGACATAAAGAGATAATCAAATGAACATTAGCTTTGTCAATAACATATCAGAAAATTCAGGGAAGCATGGAACAGAACAACACCTTTTACAAAAAAAAACCCCACAAACTTCTGAAGTCAAAGAGGAGGAACTTCACAGGTTCTCTGCAGTTCTCAGTAGCATCCAGCAGATGGGATTCACACAAAAACTGCCCTCAGGGACACAAGCCCAAATTTAAACTGCACTGCAAACAGGAGTTACGCCCTTCTCGGTCTGGTATCTCTGAAGACACCGATAACTAATGAACAATACTCATCTGGCCTGCCTGGAAGCCATAAGCTGTAGAAAGGAGCATGTAGCATGAAGAGATACACACAAAAACCCAGTTTCTCTAAAAATCCAATAATGCAGTTTTAGGAAAAGCACAATTACTTAAGAACCAAAATTAGGGGCTAGTAAGGTCCATTAAAGGATCTCAGTTAAAATAGACAAAACAGCAAAAATCTCAAACATACATAAACCCACAGATTTACTGGCAGCAAGAAACACAAAAACTGACTAAATAATCTTGCATAAAGCCTGTGGTTTCCTTTCAAAACTTTTTATGGCAAGAAAAGGGCTGTAGCCTTTACTTGGAATTTTATACTACATTATAACTGTAACATTTTATCATTACCAAATACATTATGCTACTGAATCCTCCCTACAGTGTCCCAAGAACTGAGAGAGAACCCTTGGCCATGACCACTCCCTCACCCACCCTTCACAAAGTCCCAAGACTCCAGCATGGCCAGAGCCCAGGCAGGCAGGGGAGCTCAAATAAGCAGCAGATAATTACATCCCTCAGGACATCCAGCCTCTTCCAGCTGGGGCACCTTTTCCCATCTGCATTACTTCTTGCCAGCCCTGCTCTGTCACTGTTACAGCTCATTTATTTGGCCTTCATGGCCCCATATCAAAATCTGGCCCCAAGACAGTGACAAGATGGAAAATAGGTCACAACTTCCACAAACCACTACCTTCTCTGACACCTTCTCTCAATACTGGATTTCCATCTTTCCTCTCTGACAGCATCTTCCCAACACCAAATGGGACAGAAATATATAAAAATTCAATTACATGGAATGGAAAACTCATATATTTCCTATTAGGTAATAGGCAAGGTCAGAAATAGATTGCAATTTACCCCGACCTACCTCCTGTTACCCTTCCTTTCTGAGAGTAGTACTTTCTCCTACAACCAGCCTGAGCTGGGAAGTCCCATGGATTTCTTTATTTAAGTGCTCATCCACAGAAAAAAAAATGTTCAACTGCTCCTTAGTCAGTATTACAGTAAATAAATAATTTTTTAAAAACAGGGAAGAGGAACCAAGATTCCCATCTCCTTGGAAGCAACTCCCTATTTTGTGTAATGCAGCACTAAACTTATTTTTTTCCTACAAGACTTGTAGCTTCAGAACTCAATCCAGATTATCTTTCAGAACAACAGCAAACTATGTTCTGTATTTGAGATACAAATGCCTTTAAAGCAGTCATATGACAATGCAATCCAACACTGATGAAGTGAAAGAGTACATGCAAATATTTCAGCCTAAGGCAGCCACTGACAAAGCCCCACATCTCAGGACTTCATCAGGTTGACTACAATTCCCATCTGAATTTGCAATTTACACTCAGAATCAGTAAAAATAGTGGGGGGGGGAAACGGAATTTGTAAGCTAAACAATAGCCAACCCCCCAAGAAAAGTAAAAGCACATCTATTAAGCAATGATACTCTAAAATAAAGGAATTTTGTATAATAGAATACTTGAGAGGCTATCATTTCCCAGGCCAAATGAATACTAAGTGAAAGACCTCAGGTCCTATGTGAAAGTTCCAAAAGTCCTGCTGCATGCACAGTGGTAAATGAAATTCTTTATTACTGCAGAGATGACTCATCTGTGGGGAGATCTCAATACCACAGGAGAAGCAGCTGTCTGATTAAATGAATATTTGTCTATTCTTATCCATTCTCCATGAGCCTACTCTAGCACCCACTGAAGTGAGACTGGTCTTTGCCTTTGGATCACAGTAGGATCAGTTTATCCTGGGCCACAAGGTCCTCCCTCACTCACTGCTCCAACTCCCTTCAGCACTAAAGGACTGTCAAGGATGAAAATCAAAGAAAAACAAACCCTGTGGCAGTTCTGTCAGCCAGATTCTCTACAACCCACAGCCTCATTGATCAGCCACAGAATCACTGAGTCATTTAGGATGGACAAGATCCAACTGTTCCCCCAGCACTGCCAAGCCACCACTAACCCATGTTCCCAAGTGCCACATCCACACATCTTTCAAATCCCTCTAGGGATGGTGATTCCACCACTGCCCTGGCAGTCTGTTCCAGTCTCTGACAACTCCTATATGGCAAAACTTGGACTCCTTCTTGCCTAATCAGCAACTACCACCTGATGCTGCACTGTCTTTGCAGAGCAGGAAAGCACCTATTTTTAAATTTTAACACTTTTGCAAATATCCAAGACAAAGGCACTGATGCCCTGAAGCAGCACTTGGGAAGGGAAGACCTTTTTGTTCTTTCTCTGACAACAGGGGTCTCCCACCTCCACAGTCTCTGAGGGGATTTAAGTTCCACCAAGCTTCTGTATTCATAATCTCAAGGCATTACTCTTAGTTCCACATATTAAGAAGTAATGGGAGATTGCAGGATAAAATAGGCATCAAAACACACTGTAGACAGTCCTTACAGAACTGAAAGGATCATTGATGGGAACCATCTCAACTGCTACAAATCACTATCAAAAGTACAACCAGAGAAGAATATTTAGAATTTACATTCAGATGGGCTAGAGGTGCACTAGATGCTTTGCAAGGAAGCATGCTTGCTCTGCAAAAGGTACCTGGGCATCTTGAGTGCCAGGTATTGGGAAAAAACACCTTCATTTTACCCTTCTGCCTTTGCAGATTTCTCTCCAAATCCATTTGTGATTTTCCAGTGCTTTCTGCTTCTCTATTTATTTTAATGATTATTTTTAGATGGGTATTAAGTTAATAAATAGTGCCAGAACACCAAGGCTCTCCTCGTGCCAACAACAGGGTGATTTGAACAGGAGGGGTCACAGAACATAAGAACTACATGAAGAACATTTTGGACCTCAAGGTACATTTGCATGACATTATTTCCCACCATAAATAATCTGCCCTTCAATCACAGAGCTGTATTACAGAAAGTACACACGTGTTTAAAAATTCCATTGGAAAACATAAATCCCTAAGATGGTTATGTAATAGGAGGTGAATTATCTCCTGGTTGAAATCATCTGGAAAAAATTAAATCACCTGAAATCACTGGTAAATCTTTCAGGGTTAAGTTATTATATTAAGAGTTAAGATTATAATATATAGTGTTATAAAACCAAGTGTTCCTTTATAACCTTTAATTACAGTTTCCCTATCTCTAAATTATCCTTCTCCATCTCAAACACCTCTTCCAGAAGGAGGCTGCTTCCTCTCAAGCCTTCTGCTTTTGTATCATTAAGCTTGCATATTGAAGTTGGTTTAAAAAGAATAAAATACTCCTTCCTGTGTTTCACGCTTCTGGGCCAATGATCATTATTACAACTATGCAGAGACTACAAGATAATGATGGCTTATTGCCCAAAATAATGGCATGTGTGCTGCTAAATCCAGCCAGATTATGTACAAAATGGCTAAACTGCAATAAAGAGAAAAGCAGTGTTAATTAACCTTTTCAACCACCTGCATATTCATTAGTTGTAGCAGGACTCTGGTTCCTCCTAAGCTGCCCTCAGACAATTTCCCTCACTGCTCTGTTTTAATGAATTCCCAAGCACTGCTCAGAGCAAACACACCAAGGCTGGTGTCAGAGCTCTGTTCCACAGCTGCAGGGACAAACTCCATGGAACTGGGAGGGACACAGGAGCCCTGTGCTGGCTCTGCAAGGCAATGTATCCCATGTGCCCTCCCACCGGCACTGCACTGCCACCCCGCAGGCAGCGGGAGCGTCAGCAAACCCTAAACCGAGCAGGTTAAGTGCTAGGCTTCCTTAGAAATCCGGGGAAGACAGCCAAGCACGTACTTCCTTAAGCTTGGGAGAACTCGTGCTGCAATGCAGAGCTGGCTCTGGGCACAGCTATTAATCATTTCTGATTTCACTTCTTTGGGAAACCTTTTCCAGGGCCTCATCATTCACCTGGCTAATAGCCACCACTTGAGGGTGCACAGAGCTCTGTTGAAGTACCTAGTGCTAACACCTGCATCCCAGGAAAGGAGAGGTTAGTAAACCAATTATTACCAAAGTAGTGCCTGAGTGGTTTGTCTACCCCTCAGACAGCACTGCAGGCTTTGTGCTGTCCTCGCCAAGGAAAGAAAAGGGAAAAAAATACATCTTGGGGGATTTTTCATGATCCTAAGAATACCCCTGATGCAGTCAGTGGCCAGTGGCCGCAGCTGCCATTTGCCAAGCCCAGATGGGCTGCGCAGCACAGACACCGTGGCTGTGGGGGCAGTGGGGGATGGCTGGATTCTCCCAAGAAAACACAGCAGCAGCATGAAGAATATAGCACAGATCTCATCCAGTTGCTATGGAGTCTCTGTGCATTTCCTCAAGAAAATTTAACTGCGATATAGCAGTTGCACTGACTAGTCAAAATATTTTTTTTTTCATCTGTATCACTTTCTGTCTCCCGCAACTGCCAAATTTTGCAAAACGAATCCATGCTCATGAAAGCCACCCTGCTCTGCACACAGCAGTTTGAGGCTCATATCAGCATTTTAGATTTTATTCAATTCATCCTGGTAAGTCATATCAGTATACCAAAACACTTTCAAAAGGTATCTATTTATAAGATTTTCCATGAACAAGATAAAGAAAAATAGGTACCATTTGGAAAATTACTGGTTTTCCTTTTGCTGTTACATAAAGTTTTGAGGGTTTCATGTATATGATGTAGGAGTGTTATTTCAATAATAAGGGCAGGGCCAGATAGAATATCTAGGAGAGATTCTTTCCTGCGAGGGTGGGGAAGCCCTGTCACAGGTTGCCCAGAAAAGCTGTGGAAGTGTCCAAGGCCAGTTTGGATGGGGCCCTGAGCACCCTGGTCCAGTGGAAGGTGCCCCCACTCGTAGCAGGGGGTGGAATGAAATAGGCTTTAAGGACCCTTCCGACCCAAACTGTTCTGTGATTCCATGACTCCCAATAGTAACTAAACAGAGCTGATATTAAATGCACACACACCCTGTGGAGAGGCTAAAACAGAGGTTACTTGCACTGTTACCTGACTTAACTAAGTGGAACTGAGTCTCCTTGGCCTAGGAATGTTGATGGCAGCCACAATTCCTTTCATTTGGGCAGCTATGATGTTCAGCACCATGTTCATCAGCAAAAATAGAAAAGATTTGCTGAGCTTAACTATTCTCCACTCACATATGGGGGCCTTTTGGGAAATCTTAGTTACTGCCTCCTCTTGCTCCAGCAGTGAGACTATAATCAACAGAGTGCATGTGATTTCTTTGCTCCCTGCTGCACTGGTGCCTTTAAAAAGAAATGAAGCGGGGGAAAGAAGAAGGCTCCAGCAGGTCCAGGCAGTCCCCAGTAAATCGTGGCCTGAGCAGTGAGGCACAAAGTGACTTTTTTCTGCTCAAGTCTCCTGTTGAACTGTCAGCTCACTGGTTTTGAGCAGTGACATGCCTCTGCTAGACATCCTGGCATAGCACAGGCCAGAAAGAGTAAATTATTTAAAATACGCTTAAATTATTCAACCTAAAATAGCTTAGAAAGGCTTGTAATTATGGTTCTATTGGCTGAAATCATTTTGACCCGCCTGGGGAAATAAGAGCTACGCTCATTTTGGGTGAACACCACTTGTCAATGCTGCCTTACTTTACATACAGGAATAAAAAGAAGGCAGATCTAAATTATCAGGCCAGAAGAAATCCACACCCTTCCTCAGGTCACGTACAAGAACAGCATCCCATTAATATTTGCTAAATATGAAACACCGCGAGTTTTTCCTGACCTAGACAATCGGCCTCACCGGGCTGTTTCAGAGCATAGGCAAACAGGGTAACTTCTGAAATCTTGTCTTACTTCCCTCCCCTTTCTCCTTCTGTTCATTCTTATCCTATCTTCATCAGAAAAGGATTCTGCTGGAGGACAAAAAGCTGACCTTCAACAGAAATGTGTACTCTGAAACCAACTTAGGCTTGCTTCCCTAAAATGTCTCTTTTCCAGAGCCCTAAGGAGCTAATAAACCTGCTAGATTTTGGGGAGGTTGACATGCTAAATCCTTCATTAGCATCAACAAATAGAAAGTAATTACAGACATTTTTTCAGTTGCAGCCGTTGTTTTCAGTCACTTGTAAAAGGGCAGCTAGCAATTAATCTGTATTGATCTGTATGTGGAAGGCCATGGCATAAGAATGAGTGTTAACATGGTTTTGAAGCAAACTCTGGAAAACTGTAAGCAACATTTGCAATATTATATACAACAATATACAATATAAGCAACTATTTACAATATATGGAACTTCCATAAATAATTACCAAGCAAAAACCCTTGAACAGCACCATCTGTGTGAACCACCTGAAATTCGCTTAATTATATTCCTCAGATTTCAGTAATTCATATTATATGCTCCAATACTATACATAACTGTGTAACAGTGGGGAATATCTAAACCTACCTGGACAACCCCATGGACTGAGCAGGGAAAAAAAATTGATTTTAGCTGTCTAGGGCTAAAAGGACAGATTGCTAACAGGCACATTCATCAAGATGCAGTTAAGCATGGAAGAGCTCATCAGACATTCAAACAAAACTACCAGTATCATGAATGCACAAAGGAGCTGCTTGAGACTGACCCAGAGAACGTGAATTCTTTTTTATAAAACCTGAAGTAGCACCTACATTCCCTGAAAAGTAACCCAGAAGAAGTTCTGTGAGCAGAGTCAAGTCAATAAAGTATGACACTCCATCTGACTGCCAGCTGTAGTATGTGGCACCATCTCAGGGAATGAGGTGGTACCTGAACGGCAGCACTCCTGCTACCCCGCTCAGGGCCAGCCTCCCTGCTCCCACCCTCTGGATGCACTACAGATTGGCAAATGTATCCAGCAGGGCATGGCTCCAGCTTTCACCATTAAATTATCAACTCAGGGCTCGTATGCCGCTCTCACTTCAGGTGCCAAACTTTCCCCAGGAGTTCAGTGGAAAAGCCTGAGGGACTAAATTACAGAAGCAAGATTTCAAAAAGCTTGACATTTCACAGTTTAACATCTGACATCCTCATTAAACATTTTTTTAATTGCTTAACACAAAGCAGCCCAAACAGTGGTGCAGGAAAAGTCATGAATTTAAAGGACACAAAGTATTTCACAAGGAGGTAAACAAATCCATCCCCAAAGCCAGAAAAGTTTATCGGGGATGATTTGTGCATGTGCAAATGCCCTCTCAACTTTCTGTAATCACTCATGCTAAGTTAAATTTGCAGAGACAGAATAGGTGGACAGTCACCGTAGGCAGGGGGTGACATTTCTCCTCTCTCTAGGTTGCTCTACTAAAAGCTCAGCAGAAGTTCTTTTTATTGATTAAGACAAAGTAAGAGATGGAAACTTGGGCACTGGGAAATGGAAATTTTGGACACTTTCATAACTTTATAGAAACAATCACATAATGAGTTAATGCAGCCATAAAATCCAAAGTGTCTGCCATGACACTGGATTGCACCCAGCAAGCTTTAAAATACAAAGGGATTTAACATTCCAGGAACATATTTTCCTCCTCCTGCATCCAGTGTCTCACACCATAGAGCCAACAGACCCTGTTAATCTTTTTCCCAGTATTCCAGATATGGATTAATTCAACTTAAACTTCTGAAGAGGCACAGTCACCCACAATACCAAAACCACATTGAGATTAATCATCTGTATTTTGAAATACTGTCTACATGTGATTTATTAAGATTTATTCAATCTTGTGTTTCAAAAATCACCAAGGAAATTAACCGAAATAACACATATAAATCAAGGAATGATTAGACAACAATATAAAGGTGAGCAAATTTAAACTTGAAAATTGCTCCTTTCCCATCGGAAGCAAGGAAATTTGAGATAATCCATCTTGCTTCATTTCAGAACACCGTGTATTTGTGCCCATCACACCCCTCAAAACAGGACATAGAGAAAATGAAGCAGCAAGTCCCAATCTATTCTGAAATGCAACATCATCTAAAGAAGCTCCATTTCACAAGGAAGAAAACCAGCGAGGTATTATTTTCACACCCAGAAATAGCTCCATAAGGAAAATATTAGCTTGAGATACAGTAGGAAAACGCTCAAAGGGCATCAGGAATAGGCACCTCCTACGCAAACACTCCATTACAAAACACCAAAAAGGTTTTTTTCATGGCTGGAGAGGCATCTGAAACATCTAGAATTTCTAGTGAATCACAGAGACGTTTGCCAAGGCAACGAACACAACACTGAACAGACAAGACATATTCCCTGCTAAGGAAAGAACAGTAGGTTAAAGCTGCAGTGAACCTTGAAAGCTTCAGTATACAGAGGTCAAGCAGTGAGAGACTCTTTCCCTTCCTTATCCTGATATGAACTCCACAGGGATCCCACAGCAGGTTCACACCAGGTGAGATATTGGTTGGCATCCATGAACCAACAGCGGAGTGACCAAGAGCAAAGACCTGGATCTCTGTGTGGCTTCCTCCTCCTCAGGATGCTTTTTTCTAGCACACCAAGCACTCCTTACTTTCCCCATGTCCTCCTTCCTCACTGAACTCTGGCCCTTTCCAAAGGGATGAACTTTGGGGCTGCTGGCCTCGGTGCAGAGCCAATGCACCCAATGAGAAACACCCACCCTCCCCTCCCTGCCAAAGGTGTGCTTGAGATACAAGTGGGCCTGGATTTAAGACAAATCTGACAACATTTGAGAATGTGAGAAGTCTTTCTTTTTCTTCTTTTGTGGAAAAGGAGATGGTAACGTGAAACAATGTCTGCTCTTGAGGTAAAATAAAGCAAACTCATTTGCTATCTCCTGCAGCTCCATAATGGAAGCTACTTAGAGCGTGTTGACTCTTCCTCACATAGGCTGGAATTCTGCTGACAGCAGAATCCCTCCATCCTTGTCTTTCTGTAGATATTTTCCAGCAGTAGCTCTGTGTGAGCTTCAGGTGTGCTTGGGGTGTCAAGGGAAGGACAAAATTCATCTGATGCCATTGGTTCTCAGTCTCTTTTAGCAATCAGTGATGAATATTCCAGATGCTGCAGAACATTTTATGCTAAGAATGCTGAACTCATGAATCTGGCCTTCAAAAAAGAATTAAAGTTTTCAAAACTTTTTAAATACTAAATACAGACCCAACTACTGCTAGTAGAGACCAGATGTCAAACTCTATCTTCATGACTGATGGCAAAATGGTAACAGCCATCAGCTTACCAGATCTGTAACATCCAAAAATCAGTTTCATTCGGCAGCAGAATCCATTTTTATAGCAGGTTATTTCTTTGGGATTTTATGTAGCTTTTTGAAAATCTTTTCAACACTTGTCACATGCAGAGACAGGAAGCTGTGTCTGCTTTGAGAAGTACTTTAGACAGGGAGAAGCAAGCATGTGTTACATAGAGCCAGGGGCTAGGCAGCTGGATTCCCAGGCTGTAATTCCAGCTTGGCTGCTGACTCAGTGAGTGACCCTCACAGAATCACTCTGGTTCCCTCGCCTCACTCTGCAAAGTGTGAGCCACAGGCAGCTCTCTCCAAAGACGCCGAGAGGCCAGTGGAGCTGGGCCTTATGTATCCTGAATTTAGGTAAAATGGAATTAAACTGCAATAAAATCTAGATATTTGAAGCTGCTCACCTCCTGTGTTAGTACCAGGTTTTTAGTGCTCTTAACACATCTGGGTATCCACACAACCGTTCAGAAGGTGGGTGGGGGCTGTTTACATGCAGGTGTTTGCACCAGTACCCTTTTTTCCACAGTGCAAGAAAAGGTTAGACGTGCATAAAAGAGAAAATTTCCAACTTGGATGCAAGACAAGCAGAGCTGCCTCTTGTCAACTGGTTTTTAAAATCAAATGAGTCAATCTCAAAAAAAATGCAAGAGAAAGTCTCCAGTGTGCAAAGTCCTTACCCCAGTTTTTGAGCGTGGAATAATTCCGTTCATCTCTAAAGAACCACACTAAGGATGGCCAAGACATGATGTGAGCAGCTCGCTGCTCCTGCTGGGCCTGCTTGCAGCTTTGCTGCTGGCCAGGGGCCTGTTAGGGCCTGGGGCTACATCAGGCAGCAGCTGTGACAACATCTCAGAACGTTCTGGTCCCAGACCAGCAGCACAGAGGCTACAGCCAGTTTGCAGTGCTGCTGCCCAGACAGGTGATGGTCGCGTGGCAAAACCTTCAAGAGGCAGAGGCACAACGAGCCCATGCCCTACAGCATCCCCGGGAGTTTGGAGAAGGGTGGGATGGTGCTAACAATGCCCAGCACCCTGCCAGAGTGGAAGAGCTAAGGCCATGGCCCTTCATTTATCCTCTTTTGCATAATCAGGATGTCCAGGGACACAGGAAAATTTCTATCACAAGGCCAAACGAGCGCTTCGTGCACTCCGCACGTACTGCTGCATGGCACATATCCAAATGAGGGTTGGGAAAGACAGCCCACAGCACCTGACACATCCCCCACTCCAATGATCCTTCCACAAACAAAATGGATCTCACTGTAGGGAAAATCCACTCACTGCAGTGTAAGGCCTTTCAAACAAATCACAAAGTTGGAACCAGATTCCCCCTATGCAGAAACACTGTAAGTGCTGAGAGCAATCAAAAGTATATTCATTTGCATTTTGTCTCTCATGGACCTGCACACCTAATTTGTTCCTAGCCTCCATTTTCCAAGGAAGTCAACAAAAACTGGGAGGGCCCCTACTAGGAGATAATCGCATTTCACAGTAAAACCATTGATTGCTCTTCAGGAATTAAAGTGACAGATACATAAATATCTCACAGATACGTATCTCACTTAAATTGATGACTAAATAAAAAACCTGTATGTAGCATATATTCTCTTTTTGGGTTGTTCTGTGTATATGTGATGGGTGTGCATACAAACCCACATCTCTGATCTGCTCTACACCCTGCATTCTGCACAGCACAGGCATGCATAGATACAGACATAAACAACTCATTCTTGTGCTGCTGTGTCCCTTCTGCAGCAGCAGGAGGGAAAAGCCCAGCCTGACCCAGCCCCCGACCATCTGACTGAAGGCAAGTTTAGGGTGCAGCCAGACTCTTGTTTATGTAACAGCAAGGTGCAGCCGCAGTAGAAGGGAGCCAGGAGCAGGGGCACAATATTAAAAAGGAGGAAACACACAACACTGAAGTGTTCCCCGTATTTTCTAAGCAAAGCCCGCTGGTGATCCCTGGATCCAAATATCTGATTAGGAGCCTGCATCAGCACACACGGTTACTAACAGGGATGCGGCCTGAGCCTGCCTGCTCACAGCCAGGGATATGCCGCACTCTGGGAAAAGAGATAGCAGAAGGGGCAGTACTAATTCTATCCAGCTTTAATTAAAGTAGTCCAACAGGCATTTGAATCAAACACGTCGAGGAAATAGGACTTGTGACAAACGGGAAAAACAACACACACTGTAATTACGTAGCTGAGATGGGTGCTGGTCAGACAGGAAAAAAAAGCCCTTTCAGCAAAGACATCCACACATTAAGTACATTTTTTAAAAAGGCTGTTTTGCAGAGGATTCCACAATCAAAAATGTAATCACAAAAACTACCTTATGCTGCAGTGCCCCACTTAAGGGATTAGGAGAGTAATCACAATCTGCTCCAAGCAGCCCTGCCCAGCATCCAGACACTGCATACATTAGAAATGACATTCCTGTTTTTGATAAAGACAATTTGGATGTGTCTTAATGAGCTCTGCAAAGTGAGTGTTTGAAAAGTCACGGAGATCACACTCAGAGGTCCCAAAGGCATCAAAAGGCCTCTGTCATTTTATTTAAGCCATGCACTTCAGATTTATAAAAAGCTTAAAGACTGAATGCAAAACAAATTCAAAACTGCCCAGGTATGCCAAGGGAGCAGATGGCTTCTGAATTCTAGAGATCTGCCAAAAGGATCTGTAAATTCAAACATTACATGGCTGAATTCTAGGCTTTTCTTTTCACTGATATCTGTGTTTACATGCAATGTAGCAGAAAGGGGCACGGGGGGGGGGGGATTGCCTCTTGATATTTTACCTATTAATAAAGAATGGGTAAAAACACAGTGTCATGGAATGAGTTAATGCATTTCACAAGCTAGAGAATCTAGACATGGGAGGAAAGAAACGACAATGAGAAGGCATTAACACAGGCACTCCTGATGTATCACAGTCCTAGAGCAAAGATGAACAGAACCTTCATTTTAATATTTTCTCCACTATTGTATTTTTTGTGTCCTTGGAAACTACAGAGTGATCTGGCAAACAAATCACCTCTATTGATTTTTTTTATTCTCCATTTTTTCATCCCAAGACAATGAGAGTTGTCATTCCCTCTAAAACAGAAAGAAAACAACAATTAATTATAGATTATGAGAAACCTCTCCAAAATCAGAAGCATCTCATGAGATATTCCTTAAGAGAACTAGAAAGTGCCATCAGTAACAGAGATGATTAACCCAAGATGATGAACCCGACAGATTGCAGACTTGTGTGCCAGGCCCTACCTAGGCAAATATACCTGCAGTGTGCCGTGTAAATACACTGAATCACAGCAGCAAGCCCAGAATCCCTTTTGTGACACCCAAAAACTGCAACACAGCTCAGCTGATGCTCCCAGCACCCCAAGGCAGGTCCTCACACAGCACTGAGCATCGCTGGGGAGGTGGGAAGTGGAGCTAAAAATGGGAAATGGGGGAGAAATGCTGTTGTGAAGTAGAGAAATGCGCCTTCACACTGCTAAGCACAAGCACAGCCACCTCCCTGCCTTGACAACTTCTTCAGATCAGCCAGAGGTTTGGAACACCTGGCTGGGAATGATGGCAAGGAGCTCCAGGCCTTCTAGGATGAAGGGAAAATGGAGATACCAACATGTCATCTTTATGTGCATGTCCCCTGTGTGGCTGTGAGCTGCCACGGCTCAGAGCACTTTAATCTCACTGCAGGTGGGCTAAGACCACAGCAGGGCTCAGACGGGATGGGAAGGGATGCAAAAGGGAAATGTCACGGGAAAGGTTTGAAAAATGAAGGGGAGAGCATTGCACATGGCAGCGAACACCTGTGAGGTGCTGCACAGACAGAGGAAGGGTGGGGGAAAAGGGAGAAGGAAGCTGGTTTCCCCCTCATACCTTGCGTTTCCGATCAGCCCTAGAGATTTTCCTCTGTCTTTTCCTTTCCTTCTCAAGGTTTCTCTCCCTCTCTTCGATTTCCGACTCTCGAACTTTTTTTATGGAAGCGGCCGCGTGAGCCATTTTGGCGAGGAAAACACCAGCTCCGAGGAAGCTGTTCCCAGCACACGCGGATCTCCAGGTGATTTATTTTTTCCGCAAGGGCACTGGCTGCGAGCCAGAAGTTCGCGGCGTAATCCACTCTTCCTCCTCCGGCACCCCAGGAAAGGTCACGGCTCTGTCCCAGCCCCTGCAGCACCCATAGCTCGGGAGCAGCAGGGCCGTGTCCACGCACGCAGCGTGCCCAAGTGCCCGCAGCCACACACACGCGAGCAGGGAGCAGCCAGAAAATACCTCCTAGCAGGCTGCAAGCCCTTCAGCTTGGCGGTGGCTGCAAGAGAAGGCGGGCTTCAGACTCAGCTGGAAAGGAGAAAAAAAAAAAAAAAAAGCACAGGGAGGGAAAAAAAGAAAAAAAAAAAAAAAAAAAAAAAAAAGGAAAAGAAAAATCGGCCTTTAAACACACATCACCAAATTGGGAAGGTCTTTTGGGATTCCTCCGGAGAGGCTGCGTCTTCTGGCTGGGAGGAGGGCTCCACTTCAGCATCCCCAGCGAGAGGGGGAGGGCGCAGCTCCCGTCAGCTTCTCACATCGCCTTTACACAGGGTGAGAAGAAAATGGTGCAGTCTGACTTACTGACTTGCTGCTGCTGCGACCGGCTGTGCCGGAGCCCGGCACACGCCTTGCTGCTCCTCTCCTCCTCTTCACGATCTTCCCTCACTGCCGAGGCGGTCCGTAGGAAGCCGGGAGGAAAATGTGCGGGGCTGGGAGAGCCCAGGCTCAGCCCGCTCACCTGCAGGCAGCAGGAGAGACGCCTGGAAAGGGCTGGCAATGCTCAAGTCCTCATTGTGCCTCTCTGCAGCCACGTGAGGCTGCATCAGGAGAGCTGCATTCAGCAGCGAGCCGAACGCAGCGAGGAGGGACAGCACAGAGCACGCAGCGTAATCTGGGCTCAGCCTGCCCCGCTCGGCTCAACCCCACCAAAGTTAAAATAATACCGCCAGGGGTGCTGCTTGCACTTCCTAAAACAACTTCTGAAGGCCTGCCTTGAAGATGGACAGTGCTTGTACCAGCAGACCAACAGCGACCGAAAGAGACAGTGACAATATGTCGCTACTTAGTCGCCCCCACTCCCCAGATATCATTCGGGTTTGGAACACTCATTACTGGCACTAATATCCGAGAGAGATGGGTCTCTCAATTCCTTATTGCCTAAACCCCTGTTAAACCAGCACAAAGTTCTACTCCCACCTCCTTGGGTAACTCTTATCACTATTTGCATCAAGTTTTTATTCATCCAAACAGGTCACAGGTAGATCAAAAGAGACTTTGCACTGGTTGCTAGCAGACAACTGATCCCATTTCAGCTCCCTCCAACACCACTGCTCCAGCCTCTTCAGGCAGGTGCTGAGGGACAGGCAGGATGTGACTCCCCAGTGCAGCAGAGCTGTCTACATCCCTGGCTTAGTCACCACCCCAGAGTCACATGTACCATCCCTTGTAAATCAGAAATTAACAGCTGGTAGTCAAGAACTGAACTTTTCTGATACCTTTCCAACCTTTCCATGGGATCTTAAAGAACAAGTTTGAAAATAAGACCGAAACACAAGCCACCACACTTAAAAATGTCAGTCTTAGGATTTCCCTAGATCATGGTTCAAGGTGTCTAAGCCGTTAAATGCTTAAATCCTGCAACACGGTCCACACAGTAGGGTTTGATACACAGGAGGGTTTATGGCAGTCATTATTATCAAACAATTCATCATCTCTTGATGACTGATACATGCAGGCTCATCACCTCAGTATCAAATGATTATTCTCTCAGAAAATTCGCTTACAAGTTAACCAAGGACTTGACTAGTGCCCAGTAAAATGAAATTAAATAGCAAATATTCTTTATAGGATTACTGGTAAAGAAGAACTTCAGTCCAGCTCTATGAGTTCACCACTGTGTTCCACAAACATTTTCTCCCTAACCTCAAAGAGGCATAAAAATATGGAAGGAAAAAAAAAGTTACTTTTGATAGATTATTTTGGAAAGAACATATCTGGTCCGGGGAGAAGAACAAAGTATCAATATTTGACAAAGCTTATTTCCCTGCAGAAAAGAAGTATTCTAAGACAGATTTTCCTAAAAAAGAAGAAAAAAGTAGAAACAGGTTTGTCATCATATTATGTATAGAGATCCTAACAAAAACAAATTCTCCTGCAGACATCAGTCTGAATATTACATTTTCATGTAAAAATGGAGACTGAGCAATTTCTCTCTAAACATAGAAAACGTATTGTGGAGGTGCTACATCAGAAAAGCAGAACATACAGCGATGCTGTCACAAACCATGTGTGGGAGGGGAGTGGGAGAGTGGGCAGATGCACAATAACAGAAGAACACAGTTCCAGAAAAAGGGTGGGATTTCTCTGAAATGCATGTGTCATCCTCAGATAAGAATGTGGAAATACAGAACTCGTGAGATTCAACAAATTCCTATTTGGGATAACAAAGCTTACAAGGCTTCAACCTGGCCAGAACCCTGTGTGATCTGTGAGCAGACTCCAAGTGATGAACCTCACTGTGAGATACCAAGATGGGGATGCTTCACTGGGGTTCCAGTTCCTGTCTGACTGTTCCCAAGCTGGCATTAAGCATCAGCTTCCTGACCTGATGTGCTGATTTCACAGTCTTCAGGTTCTGTTCTCCCTGGCCTGGCCCACCAGCTGAGGCACTCTGTACCAGCACTGCAGTGCTGCAATGGCCACAGCTATGACCAGCACCAGGCTTTATCTGCCAGCTTTCAGGCAGACAGACTTGATTCGCTGAGCAAATCAGCATTTGCAGTCTATAAAAGCCTAAAAACGTGGGTGAAACCAAGCAGTAATTGAGTACAAAAAGAGAGGATGTACACAAGTGATTCTCTTCCCTGAAGCATATCCACTATCAGGTGTCCAGCTCACAAAAACAAGCTTCTCTCCACATAAATCATGTGGGCAGTGCAAAAACAAAGTTAAAACCAAGCCTAGAAACCATGCTGAGGAAGTGTGACTCAAACTTGTTCCCAAAGGTACAGAAAAAAAGGGAGGCATTGATGGAGTGGGAAAAGCCTGTCCTGCTTCATAGCCAGAATGGAGACTGTTGTTTCCAGTTCTAATCTCTAGTACGTTCAGCAAACTGCCTGGAAACAAAAACCAGTTTAAAACAGCTGAAAATGGGAAAGGGCTGTCCTAGACAATAGTTGGTCAGGACGAAAACAGGACAATTCAGTATTTTGTCTACTGTCATGGAAAACCTTTCTGGAGAAGGCAGACTACAATTACAATCCCATAAGGGAATTAGGCTCCCTCCAAAGCGATGCCCTGCATAGCTTGTACACTATAATGCACAGGTGCATGCATGAGGTATTTTGCAAAATCTACACCAACCATCATCCCTGCCCCTATGAACTGTGCACTGATTTAAACTACTGCTCCCTGCTAAGAGGCAGGACAGGTCAGGCCAGGCTTGGAGGTGTGCACACAGCTATGAGAGACCTGGAAACCAGAGAACCCTGACTCATTGGATTAGTTCACCTCCTCCAACAAGCATGGGTGAAGACCTCCCCTCTGCTGCTATTCCAGCCAGGCTAAATGGCAGAGGGGGGCAGCCTTCCCCCTCTGTGCAGGAAGTTCTTCTCTCAACACCGCCTCCTGAGGGATGTGGATGGAGGTGATGGAATTGTTTTAATAGGCACAAAAATACTTGGAAATTCCAGGGTAGATTAACAAGGTACTTAATTCAACTATTTAAGAGTATTTGGAGGGATTGTGTGTATTAGCATACCCATCCATTTCAGTACCTGCAGGACTATGTATTCCTAGAAAAGCAGCAAAGAAATCCTTGCACAAAGTAAAAGCACAAAACTAACAATGGAAGCACAGGCTACAGTTAAAAATTGCCTCCTGTATCACTCATTGTTTAACCCACACCCTTAGTTACTAATCACATGCTATTTATCCTATGGGCATGTAATTCTAAAGGTACAATAACTCTGGAAATAAGTTAGCAATCACATATCCATGCTGTAGAGGTTTCATTTTATATTTCCTAAGAGAAAATATATTAAGGTTAAAAAAAAAACAAGCTCTACATAATTGCATTCTTATTTTACTGAATATGCAAAGACAATGTGGTCTCCTCAAAGTTCTATGCTGGAAATGAGTGTCACTGAACTGGAACAGAGAAGATGATATATAAAACTATGTCCTACCTATTTCTGTACCTTGAACATATCTATTTTTTTAATTGAAAAGCAAACAATACCAATCAAATGAAAAGAGGCAAGTTGAGGTAGGAATGGACCTAGATCAGACAAGTTTTAACATCTTTCCCTTCCTTTCTGTTAGACCACCAGAGTATAAATCACAGCACTGCCACTTTTAATGGTTACCACCAAGAACATATCACAGATGATAGAGTAACATTTCAAATACCACCCCCCAACACACACAGAGCAAGTTTCTGTCTTGAAGGTGTTCAGTTCAACACTGACAAACATTAAATGCAATTAATAATTAATCCAGGTGGGGAAAAAGAGGTACTGCTTGGCTACCTTCATCTTGGGAGCATTACTGAAAATAATAATCTGGGTTTATAAAATTATTTTTCCTATATTATGGACTAAGAAAATGAGATAATATGTTCCTAGTAAAACAAGAGCAGTCACTGTGGAATGAGATCAAAGTCTTCTGGCTCCAAGAGTGGTGAAAATTTTGGTACATAACAAAGGGTAGAAAAGGACAAACACGGATGATAATTTCAAGTAATCCAGCAGCTTCTGGTTGTTTTCAGACTGCTGGGCATCTGTGCCAGGCATTTCCAGTTACACAGCCATCCTTACCAGCTGCTTTCCAGGATCTTGTGCAGCCTCTTTCAGAACATTTCTGAATTTCCAGCATCCACAACACATGAAGGCCAAGTTCTGCTGCTCAACTACTTATCCAGAGTCACTGTCACAGGTGAGCACTTACAGGCCAGCAAGGAGCCAAGATAAGTGCCATTATAGAATCATGAAAATCCTTGCAGTCAGCCTTTGTTGCCGCCCCAGTTGTGCCACAGCAAAGAAAGGCTTTGCACACACCAACAACTTCCCAAACACCAAGAAAAGGATGTAGAAAGGCCCTTCAGAGACCGATGTCTCTGGTTTAAAGAAATACCCCAGTTATGAGGTAGAGGTATCCCAGCTGCATCCAAGTTGGCAACTCAAGAAGCCCATTTGTTTCATCAGAACCCTAAATAAACTACAGATAGGTATTTCTAGCAAGCATGCCCATCCTGTGGTTTTCCAATGAACCCTAAGTTACATTAACTCCAAATATTGCTCCACTTGTATTTGTTTTCATATTGATTGAAAATATTGATGTCACATTCTATTTTAACTAAGTCAAACAGGGCCTCCTGCAATGGCTCACTAAGGGCAACAGCAGACATTTTATTGACTTCAATGGGTTTGGGAACAGGACCTTGACAATTTAATCCAACACTGCCATGCACTGTGTCATCTTCCTTCCTGCCCTACCTGCTTTCACCTTTGGATACTGTTTGGTTCTGGTCTTGTGAGGGCAGAAGCTGCTGTTAACACAAAGGAGGATCCAAAGGACTAGCATGAAGGTGCTTCACACCTGCCATATCTGGTTCCCAAAGGGCACACCGTGCTCCCCAGGCTCACTTCTCGCATTCCCTCATGCCTGCAGTTAGGTTGCTGGATCTGCTGCAAAGGGGCAGGGCCCCACCTGCTGCAGGTGCAGCTTCCCAGCCTGGTGCCTGCTCCACTCACAACACCTGGAATGCCACCACAGCCAAGAGCAGGGAGCTTGCTGGGCTCTGCTTCCATCCTCCTGCTCCCCCACTGCAACAGACAAATGTTCCAACAGCCTGAGAGAACACTCCTTCTCTAATCCTGCATCCTGATACAGGACATATTTCAGGCTTAGGGGTAATTATCTGGGAAAGAGTCACAAAAAAGGAAGTTTCACGCTGAAAGATACCTGCATATATTTCATTTGTGTCCCTGATGGACCAATCCTACCACTTGTAATGTAAAAGTTATATTACTTAGTTTTCCCAAAGACAAGGGAAATATTGCCAGTGACCAGCCTGAGGAGTGAAAAGGAGGGCTCTCCATTCTAACCTCACTGACCTACCTGATGTAGTATCTTAGTTCACTCAGAAATTATCCTGTTACAATAATGTAGCTGAACTACAGTGCTGCATGTAGTATAAACAAGTGTCCTGGCTTGTAAGATAAGCATGTATTCTACTTGCCATCTGTTGGAGGTGGGCAGTTTTCTTATCTCTTCCAAGAACAATGCCTCCCTCCGGGGAGATATCTTCTGTTAATGGGCCATTGAATGACTCACTGCATGACTGATGGGGTTGCATCATCCCATTGGGAGATGTTCCACCCAGAGGGAAGAGCCAAGCATCCCTACCTGCATAAAATCAGCATTTTTGAGACATGAAGGGAGCCTCTTCCCTGGATTCCCAAAGGAGCAGCTTCTTGTCCGCTGGATTCCCAGAGGAAGACCAGGCCCATCTACTCTATTACCAGACCTTCAGAGAAAACTACACCCTTCTACAGGACCACCGCTTCAGCAGCATTTCATCTGCCACTCTAGGAGTGAAGGAGGAGCAGCCACCTAGGAGGAGGTGGCTCTAGGAGGAGCAGCCACCACTTAACTGGACTATCACCAACACCCTGACTCCTCAGGGTGTCAGGTTTCTGACTCCATAAGTAGTTTTGTTTGTACTAATTACTTTTTTTTAAACTATTATTATTATTTAGTTGTTTTTTTTTCCTAGTAAAGAACTGTTATTCCCATTCCCATATCTTTGCCTGAGAGCCTTTTTATTTTGACATTGTGGCAATTTGGAAGGAGGGGAGTTTACCTTTTCCATTTCACGGGAGACTCTAGCCTTCCTTCACAGACTCCTGTCTTTTCAAACCAAGACAACAAGTTAGCAGAAACATCTATTGATCTGGAAAAAGTATTCTGTTCTCTCAAAGCCAAGAGGGTGATGTAAACAAAAATAATTTTACCAACTATGATTACATGAAAAATAATTACACCAGGGCAGCAAGAGCTTATAACAGGAAAACTGACTTGTTTGCCACTGAAAGCCTTAAGCTAGTGTGACCCACATCTCATCCATTTTAAATCCTTTCAGTTGCAACCTCGCTGCTGCACATAGTAAGCTCTGCTTAAGCAACCATGCTGTTACGTGTAGAATTGTGCCTGCACTTCAGTGTTGGACCAGGTGACAATGGTTCATGTTTTAACAGGTTCTACCTCCATCAAATTCAAAGGTTACCTGCCCGTAGTGACCAAATCAAAAGCTTGACTGATTGTTATTTACACAATTATTATTTAATATGTGCACATATGGATTTTCCCCATTTCTAACAAGAGAAGACCTGCCTGCTACTTGTTTATAAAACCAGAGGATAAAGTTTTGCACTAAGGATTCTCAAAAGCTCCCAGACACTATCTAAAAAATACACCCCAAATTAGCAACCATAGTAAAAAACACAGTAAAATATAGAACTTTTTTCTAATCTAGATGTTTTCCACCTTTGTTTCACCAAGGAAAGAGAGTGGGATTCCTTTACTTTTGGAATCTCTTCCCCCACCAAATAACTTCAGTGGTCCCAATGTGTCCCCACACCAATACAGACACAGCATTATTGCCTATGGAATACTGAATTCCATATACACAGCCAAACAGTGCCTTTAGCAGGCATTTCCTTGGAAAGGACAGTAAAAGAAGGTACGGAATTTGCTATAGAGTGAATCCCAAGGTCGAGCACTTCGTGCTCCCCTCGGGCCTTTGACGCAGCACCCTGGAGAGAGCCCAGAACCCTGGAGAGCGCCTGGGGCGGGGATGCACCGAGGAGCGGAGGGAAACGCCAGGATCGTAAAAGCGAGGGGTAGGGAGCAGCTAGGGACACGTCCGGGTCCCCCTCTGCGGCCACTGAAAAGTCAAGTTTGAAAATCTAAGCAAGGCAGATGTGTTTCCTGGGGCACGGGCTGGTTTCTGCTGGGAACATGGAGGCAAGGGAAGCACAGTCAGTGTTGCGCTTCCCACCAGGAGTGCCTGGGGAACGATGGCAAACGATCCCCCTCTCCTGGCCAAGCAATGCTAAAGCAGCCTTGGATTCACATTTCATACAGTCACAGAACGATTTGTGTCGGAGGCAACTTAAAGCTCATCCAGTCCCACCCCCTGCCATGGGCAGTGACACCTTCCACTAGCCCAGTCCCTCCCACAAGCCCTGTCCAACCCGGTCTTGTAAACTTCCAGGGATGGGGCAGCCACAGCTTCTCTGGGCAACCTGTGCCAGGGCCTCACCACCCTCAGAGGCAAGAATTTCTCCCGGATATCCACTCCAAAACAACCCTTTTCTCAGTTATTGCAGCCCTAAATGCCCCTCTCCAGTTCTCCTGTAGCCCCTTTGGGCTGAACACCCCCAACTCTCCCAGCCAGGCTCCAGAGCAGCACTGCTCCATCACTGAGCATCTTCACGGCCTCCTCTGAGCCTGCTCCAACAGGTCCATGTCTTTCCTGTGCCGGGCCCCTCAGGGCTGGAGGCTCCAGCTGGGGTCTCACAAGAGGGGAGCAGAGGGGAACAATCACCTGCCTTGGCCTGCTGGCCACACTTCTGACACGGCCTGTGACAGCTATTTCAGCATCAAAGCAGCCCAAGCACAAAGTTTTGGGATGGCTGAAACACAGCCCTGGTTTAGGGTGAGACAGAATGAGACACTCCCTGTAGCATAAAGACTGAGAAATCCTTGGTATCTCTGTGAAGTCCAAAGATAAAGACTACAAGGGAATTTCTAGAGGAAGCACCTGAGAAGATCCAAACACCCAAAGCAGCAGAAATGAAGACATTTTTCTCTGAAGGACAAAGCCAGAAAGTCAGATCTCAGCACCAACCCCAGCAAGACACCATGGGCCTCTGACCAGCATACAGGGCACTGCTGTAGGAAGGGCCCTACCTCCCTCCTGAATGTCTATTGGTCTGGGAGCCATCATTTACATTCTTCAGCAAGCACCTGCCAGGTGACCTTTCAAAAGCATTTCATAACCTATTACAAATAACTTTTCTAAGCAGTACAAATTTTAAAAGTAATTTTTGAGTCAGCTAAATACACAGATTCTTCAGAAATCACAGAGGATATAGCTTCTATGTTGTCCTCCTGTGACTTAAAAGCGTAATGCAAATCCCACTTTCAAATACTAGCTTTTTCCTTGTCCTTCCTAAAAGTAATACTGTAGTATAATTTTTATGTTTTGCCTTCCAGGCCTGTGTTTATGGCACCATATACCGAAAAACTCCTCAAAGACACACAATCAAAAATATATATTTGATGCACAGCATTTTTTTTCATTGTGAACTCATCAGACTAAAGAGCTTGTCCATGCCAGTACACCTTCAGTTGTGTGAAACAAAGCACTACCCAGAATCAGGAGATACATCTGACACAAAGTACATATTACCATGAACCTGATCCCAAAGTGCCTTCCATTTCCATTAATTCCTGGGCAAGATGAGGATGAAAAATACATTTTTTCAAACAACTATCAGGAATGGCTCCCAGTTCACAGAACAGAGGCAGTGCTCTGTCAAGATTAACCACCTTCACTTTTGAAAAGTACTATCTTTCTAACAAGAATAATTTCTGAAAAACACTTAGTGACTTCTCAGGAGCCTTGGGAGTAAGGACCTTACAGAAAGGGAGCTGTCTGAACCACTTTCCCAAACAACCTCTTACTATTATGAAGACATGAAAATGCACTGCAGAGAACATTACAAAAAACACCTCCTTGCAGAAGCACGCCGTAATCTGACAGACCTGATGTAACTGGGAGCCTTGCTTGTGTTCATCACTTCACTATCCCTACAACACTTAGCAATTTAACATTTCACTAAGACAACAGCACTAAAAATTATGAATAAAGACTATGGCAATTTACCCATTTCCTTGTTCTTACTCTGCAAGTCACAAATGGGATGTTCTCACTTGGAAATCAGACATCTGGCTGACCAGGGTTAAATTGACTGTTAAATGAGGTGGGCATGGACTGGAAATACTTCTGCACAAATCTAAGCAAAGCTGGCCCCCAGCTGCCAGAGGTTCAGATCTGAACTGGATATATCATTTGTACATGTGTGCCAAAAGGGCAGATCATTCAGGCACATGGGTTAAGGCTGAGCTCTGCATTGGAAAGGGATAAAGGCAGCATGTAGAGAGTTAATATGACAAAGACAGACGAAAAGAACTGTAAACATCTCGGTCTAGACCAAAGATATACTTCATCCCAGGATTTCCCTCAGTTTAACATCCTCAAGCACTTGCAAAGAGCAAAACAAGCTTCTACCTCCACAACAGCCAGCACTGGATTACAGCAGCATTTTAATTCCACTCTGCCCTCTTCATGCACCTGTGAGCAGAGTGGGTAATACAGGTGATCCTCCCTCCCGGCTCATAG
Source organism: Anomalospiza imberbis (assembly GCF_031753505.1). NCBI lineage: Eukaryota > Metazoa > Chordata > Aves > Passeriformes > Viduidae > Anomalospiza > Anomalospiza imberbis. Next base: position 45,435,949 of record NC_089684.1, on the reverse strand, counting down.
AGCTGCTAGACTGAGAACTCCTTCCAAGACAGAGGATTTTTTTTCAAGACAAGCTGATGGCACAATTGCACAAGATGTGTTTCACTGTAGGAGTTAACTGGCCCCTATGGAAAAGGCAGAAGCTGGACTTTGCAGTGAGAGAACAAAGACAAACACTAGCTAACATTCAACACATTGCCAGGTATGTAAGAAACCTAGATTTAAAATCCCAGGTGTCCTATCGCCTCGATGAATTAATGGCCCAATTAAAACACTTATTTATGTAAAGTAGAACAGCTCCCAAAAAAAGAAGGAACAGACTAGTCAAGCACTAATATATTCATTTGGGACTTCAGAAACCTCTCTGAATCCAAAATCTCCATGTAAAGTCACAACCACCAGTCTTTTGACAGAGATTTGACACCAAACAATGGAGCAGGCTCTCAGAGTACTGAGTCAGCCAACACATCCACATGGCAGAGCACGCTGGTCAGGTGTAAAAGCAGCAAAGGCACCTCAGCACTTTGTGCCCCATCTTTCAGCTGGGTTCATTTGTAGCCTTGTGCTGTCATGCTTACCTGGTCTTTGTTGATGCTGGCTTGAAGGTCACTGCATTGTCCATCATTCCACAATGCAGAGATATCCTGAGACATCATCTTTTCCATACTGAAGGGAAACATTTGCAAATCTTTCAAAATCCTAAATAGAATAACACAATCCCTAGGATTCACTCCTCTGTAACTGCAACCAGTCAGCAGACAGGATTTACAAGTCCCTTCCCCTCCTTTAGGCATCCTCTCTCTTCTTTAAGAACACAAGGATACACAGCAGAGGGCTTTCTTAATAAAAACCAGCCTTTAATTCAACATCTGAGGAGAGGGAAGGTGTGGCAGAGAGGAACCACTACACACTGTAACAGCACAGCACTGCTGCAGGAGTGCTGAGAAGCCAGGAGTGAAGGAGCCAAGCTGAGCCGGGGGAGGGCAAAGAAAGGTTTCCTTAATACTTGGGGTTTTTTTTCCTCACTAATAATGTTTTCCCCAAGTGTTTTGGCAACGCTGGTGCTGCGCACCACACGGTGGCACTCCAGCCCTGTCTGTCCCCAGCTGCCTCGGCTCTGCCCGGTGTAAGGAAAAGCAGGCACGCGATCTCCGGGTGCCAACAATCCACTCTGCCTTGAACTGTGTTTTCAGGCTTTGACACAGTTAATACTGTTTAATACTTTAATGCAGTTGAGAGGAATAAAAAGCTGTCCACTGGGCAACTGGTTTTTACTGCTTGAAATAAACTACTTTCCCACCAATGTTAAGCTTTTCTTGGGAAAGATGCCCTCCAAATTGTCTGTTCCAGAGCGGTGAAACGGCAATTCTACTGCCCTGAACCACTGATCCCATTCTCCTTTTACCATAACCCTGGCAGACAGGTGCTGCCAGTTGATGTTCTGCCACTTTGGAGCAAGCAGGGAGAGGAAAATGGAACAGCAAACCATTCTGAGTGCCTTCTTACAGAAAGCCAACTGTAAAACTAAGGAGAAGACTTGATGAACCTGATGTAGTTGACAATGTCTCTGCTTGTGTCAGGGGGTTTTGAACTAAGAGGCCTTTAAAAGTCCCTTCCCAACCAAATCTATTCCATGATTCTACAATGACAACCAGGGTGCTATAACACACTAATCTTAAGGAAAATCTGCAGGCAATGCCCTGGCCCTCTGGAAGTGGGGTAGTGCTGTTCTTCCTGCCTACTGCCCAGAGCTCTCTCTGCTTGGCAGTGGCCACCCAGGGCTCCCCAGGGGCTTTTCCTTTCTAAACACTCCCCCCACTGCAAGAACCAGAGCCAGCAGCACAACTCAGCAGTGCTGCTGGGTACAGCCATCCCTTACACTGACCCTTAAGTGTTAATTGTAGTGTAAGAGGTGCTCACAGACTTGAACAGACCACATGACCCTGACCTACGGGATTTTACATCTCATTTAAGATGAACCACTCTGCTTCTACCGCTCTCTGCAATCCCCAGGATTGCAGTGCCTCCTGCTTTTTGCACCACAATCCCTTTCTAATTTCTCCAAACTTGCTGCTCTGATGTGGTTTAACTCATCGATGTGGTTTAACGTCATATAATCTATGGTGTAACTGCACACAGTACCCAGAGAGTTTCCCATGGGAGAGAACAACACAGGATTTCTCACCAACCATCAGCAGAAATGCCTTTGGGATTAATGATCCCTTTCAACACACAGGAAGGACAAATCTTTCAAATGTGAAACAAGTTGGTTTTTCCCATAAAAACACAGGTGCCTTGGAGAACAGTGTTTTCCACAACTTCATCATCCCCCAGAGACAGAGAGAAAACCGTACCCAGCCAGGACAGAGAAGTAACCTTTGCAAAGTCTCCTGCTGGCTTTTGCTCTGTATGATCTCAGATTCACTGCTGCTGTGCAGTCATTGTGTAAGGGGACTATTGCTGAATTAATCATGCATCAAACTGCATGTGTGTGCAGGAATGGTCCTTCCTGTACAGGAGGCTACAAGAAACCAGATTATTGCTATTTTGTCCTTTCATTTCTTCTCGCAGATTCATTTACTGTTGCTGTTTTAACCTGTTCCTATGCTGGGAAAACGAATTTCTGTAACAAAAATATGGATGGCAGGATTCTACGTGTGGCCTCACCTCCCACATCTTAAACTGCGAGATGCATACTTAACCTTGCACCACATAGAAATGGACTCAAGGTGAGATGTGGGGGGAGATGCAGCTGGTGGCTTAGGAGAAGAGTGAGGGGGCTGTGCAAGAAAATGGTATCAGATGGGAAACAACAAGAAACCCTTGTCCTTTTGAGGAGCACAAGGAGGTACACCTGCCACCATTTCTCCTCTCTAATCTCCTCATCAGTGCAGGCTCAAATAGGAAGCTAACCCCTGTGTTCTGGGAGATGAACACTGAGTGCTCACTGTGCAAAATGATGCCATGAGGAGCCACGAGGCTCCTTGATGAGACCCAAGTTGCTCTTCGCTGTTCTTTCTTGGGACCTTTTCAGCAAGTGCGAGGAGTCAACTGCACCACAAAAAATCCTTGTGAATGTCAGATCCAAAGTCCATGTGCACCTCTGTAAAGGGCATTGCTACAACAGCTTGTTATTAATAACAATTTCTTTTGGACTAATACAGGTACTAAGCCAAAATTCACGCTTTTATCATTGCATCATGGAACACGCACAAAACAACACACAGTGTAAGAACATTTAGGTTGCCAAGACAAGCACTCAAAACCTAAAAAATTCCTAATTAAGACCATAATCTTTATTCAGCCCCATTACACACATGTCCTGTGAGATAGTCTGTAATTAAGGATCACTCACTATATATTCATGAGACCTCTGCCCCCTTCAATGAGCAGGCCCAGGCAGCACACACTTAAAAACAAGCTTTGAGCACTTATTTTCTCCTTGATGCTCAATGGGTGGCAGAATAGCTTTCATTCTGCATGATAAACCTGATTTCTGAAGATTAAATTATTAATTCCCTTATAGGTCTTTCTCTAGTTCTCCTTGTTATTTATTTATATATATATATATGTAATAACTACTAATGCATTTATTTTCAAGAACAGCTTTGGGACATGAAAGGTACTTCATCTTCAATTTACAAGGCCAAATGTACCCTCTGATTTTGTCTGTACCAACCAGAAACACGTTGAACTTTATTTTTCAGGATATATTTGCTACATGCAGCATTTGTACTGCAAAAGTGACATTTCTATGGGCTTCATTTGCCATAATGGATGCTCAGAATTTGTCCAGGTAGACCACAAATCACAAGCCAAGCTGTGATTGGAGGGAACACATAACTGCTGGCTGTCCTTGAGAAGCCAAGTTTTTGATGTGAGCAGAATCACAGGACATCTGAGGGGAACAAAGTCAGAATCCACAACTCCAGGACAGTGCTCAGTTGCCTAAATGGCCAGTTTTGCTCTGTTCCTCGTGATCCCATGTCTTGGTCATCCCATTTCCAGCCCAACAAGAATGTCAACCTTCCCTGATGATTAAACTCACGTGTAACTCGGGTCTAGCTTTGCCTTGTAGAAGTCATATTTATCACAGAAAAATAGAGCACAGCATCACCACCAGAGGTCTGCATGGAGAACACACCCCTTATTCCTGGCACTTCTTCATCTTTATGCACAACTATCCTCAGACTCACTCCTGGGAATGTCTGGATGCTCAGAAATGCTGTTGTACTGACGCACCAAGTGTCAGGCTACTGTGTCACCAGCAAGTATCAACAGTGTCACCATTTGTACCTGCACCAGGCTGCACCCAGGAACTTGTGAAATACAGAACGTGCCTCAGATAAGATAGTTTAAAAAACATACAGAAAAGGAATAACCTCCCATCAGCAAGAACTGTACATAATGCCAGCTTGGCACCTGCCTTCCAAATCAGCTCCTGGATTCAAGAGTGACCTATGGACATCTCCTTATGCCTTTTGGCAGCAGTCTCAGCATCCCTCTTCCTCAATGCTTTACACTTGCCACACAGCGGTATTTCCCCATCGCCCTTCTCCCACCCTATTCCACCCAGAGTGTCCCTGCTCCACCCTCCCCGCTGGGTTTTTGACAGATGTCTCCAGACAGCACTTGGTGTTTTGCAGACGATCAGAAAGCTCGGCTGCTTAAGCTCATCCTCCCTGAATTCTAACACCTCCCCTCTTCCCGGCAGCGGCACAACAAAGGCGGGTCCCGGTGAGGGCACCTGGGGACCCGCAGCGGAGCTGCCGACAAAAGGCAGGAGCCTGCGAGCCGAGGGCACGGCCAGGCCAGCAGGGATCGGTGGCAGGGCTCGTTCCGTGCGCATTCCCTGCCCGCGATCGCGCGGCATCGTTAGGGCGGATCGTCACTGCGGAGAGCCCCGGTCCCCATGGCAACAGAGCCTGCGATGCTGCGGGAGCCGGGCGGAAAGCAGCCCCGCACAGCCCAGCACAGCGGGATGGACACGGCATGGCCGGTGAGGCTCGCAGGATTCCCAAACTCCAAGGACCTGCACAACAAACCCGTTCCCACATCAGTGCGCCACACTCCTACAGATTTTGCCAGTCTGCCTCTCGCAACAAACTGGTGTAGGATAAGGAATTAACACAGCAGGGAGGGACTGCGGTGCAGAAGCTGGAGAGGGAGCAGACTCTTGCAGGGTATTTCTGGCTCATCTGCTGATTTTCTATTTTTCTTCAGGCAAAACATATTGAAATTCTGTAAGAATATGTAGAGTGCTACATTCTCTGTGGTTTGGCCAAGCACTCTGATAACTTGGGCAGATAAATATGCCTACAAATATAATAAACCTCTGACACCAGATATGTTACTGTATTAATGCACACAGATAAAAATAGAAAACCAAAGTTCAACACACCTACCATCATGCAGATGAATTTTTTTAGCAGTAATCTCCACTTCCCACCACCCTTTTTTCCCCCTACTCTCCAAAGCGGGGGAAGAAAGTGGGTTTCCCCTCCATCCACACATTCCAAGGCATTACAGTACCTACTGTAACATCTACACAGTATAATAAACTGGCTCCATTTCTTCTCTCCCTTTGCTTTGCCCACTTTCTCACCAGCAGCCTGAGCTACCATGAAACTGCACTATTGAAACACCATAAAACAAATTGCTACATTGATACTGAGTAACAACACAACTTTTTTTGTTTTGTTTTGTTTTTTCCCCCTAACAAAAGGCATGCAATTCCTGGAAAGCCTCCTCGATAACAAATACTGATTTAGGCTCTTGTTGTAGTCTGGATTCTCTTATCTTAAATATTAGGCAAATTGTTTTGTTTCTTTACTCATAGAAGCCACTTTCTCTCTCTACACACATAGACATCAGTATTCATATTGACTTAAAACCTCTGCTAAACTAATCACTGATCAAAGTAAAAAAATACAGTGGAGAGATGCAGAAATTTCTGAAGGATGTTACCTCCCCTGTTCTTACCAGGGAGCTTGCTTGTCCTGTCATGGACCCACCTCAAGACTGAAATACCCAATTTTGCAAATGCTGGGATGGATGAAGATCCATCAAAGAGTGGCATCTTGAAAGAGTCTAAAGAACAAGACATGGTTGGGGTACAGGGCTGTTGTAAAGTACAGTAGATAAGTAGGCTTATTTCTAATTGACCCAGGGCTCAGTGCAGAAGAAAATGAGTTCTTGCAGCCTTACCAGCCTTATTAAACTCTATTTCTACAGAAGCCTCCGGTAACAAGAGTCTTAAAACGCATTAGTAAATTTTAATTAGGGATTTCTTATCTCTTTTACATGCTTACAAATTAAAATCCAACTACGTCAAAGGAAGGCTTCCATTGACCTATAAGTCTTTGGAGAATCTCCCTATAATTTTCACTGATGGTAGCAGGAACTGTGTTTGTAAAGGAAAAATAAGAAGATAATATTTTGCCAAGTGAAAACCACAAAGTGTTTTTTCCCCCACAAGTGGAGAGTTCTTGGTGAGCACATTTTGTAAACCAGGAGAGCATGTGGAAGAAAGACAGTTTTGTCTCACAACAAAAAGCAAGGAGAAAACTCTATTTCACAGTAATTAGTGACATGGGAGCTCAGAGAGCTCAATTAATGCCAGTCCCAAAGCAGGCAGGCCAAGCACTGGCTGTGCACAGCCATATCACTCACGTGGAATTAACAATCTGCCCAGAATAGTTGGCTTATGGTAAATGTTTCCTAACAAACACGTTACCTAAGCCTATTTACCTTAACCAAGAATGGCAGGACACTTACACGCACTCCGGTGTCCTCAGCATTAGCGTATCGTGGCTTAGGTCTTCAGGAGAGAAAGAGCAAGCCTTACTTGTTGCAAATTAAATGAAATGAATCATTTTTACCATGATAACCATATTTTCTAAGTGTGATATACTTCATCGCCCAGCAGTGGAATGCTGACCAGGCTCTACCAACAGTGTCAGGGCTCAGTCTCTGCAGGATTTCTGCGCATTTCTGTGGTGTGACTGGACACAAGTCAGTTTAGTTTTGTTTTCAGGCCAATAATATATTTTTCTTAAATTCTCCAAACCACACATATAATATTGAAAAGTAAAATTAAGAACTAAATGCATGCATCTTCTGGCTCTTCTTCCACTTTTTGAAGGAACCACCCAGAGCTGTTTTTGAAACATAGACATCTCTTTTACACTCTTTAAATAATAGTATTCCATATTGATTTTGTATTGTATCTCTAGCAACAGGGGTGGTATCACTTTGATTAATTTATCTGGTTAACAAATAAAACCCTCTAATTTACAGGAATGTTTTGTAGTAGCCAGCATCAGGATACTGAGCTATCAATCCCATGGAGGTAGAGAAGAGACCATGTGATGCTCAAAATCCGTGTCCCTATCTAGGGACACAGCTCACTGCTGGGTCCTGGGTTCTTCCCTTGGGAGTCAACAGCTCTACAAAGTCCTACAAAAATCACAGAATCATAGAACAGTTTGGGTTGGAAGGGACTTTAAAAGTCACCTGGTCCAATTCCCCTGCAATGAACATAATTTAATGGAAAGTCGGATACCTTAAAACCTTGCCTGTGTTTAGTCTGAATTGTGCTCTAATCATTTATTCCATCTGGCAAAAATTAAACACACTGATTCCCCAATATCAAGGGTAAATATTTATAAAAACAGCAAGTAATTCATTACAGTAAACAACCTCTTGCTGCCTGTCCAAGGCTCCAGCAGCACAACAAACTGACAGCTCTTCCAAACACAGAGAAAAAAGCACTCCTCAGAAGAGAACCCAAAGTAATTGGTTTCCCACCCCTGCCTCCAGTCTGACACTCCCATCTAAGCCAGAACACCAATCTGAGTGTGAGGCTTTTGGTGCCTGAGGAGAAGCAAGCTGTGGGTGCTTGGGATGGGGATTTGCACCCTGTGTGGAATCAGATCAAATAACTTCCCACAGAAACTCAGCAGAGTTTTTAGTAACTTGCAGTGAAAACATCTGTCTGTGGTCACAAAAAATTTCTAAGTGAAACTTTTTCAGGTGCATAATGGCTTGTCAGTACAACACTCTTAATGAGGCATCTCAGCAGATCATAAAAATATCTAGTTTCCACTGCCAAAGTTGTCTTTGCTTATTATAGATGGGGAGGAAAGGAAAAAGAAAAAAGAGAGAGAAAAGCACAAGAAATAACTTCCACCCTGCTGAAACATTTCTGCAGAGGAAACTCTCATTTTAAACAACAATAATCACTGTCACTCAGGACTCAAAATTAATGAGGAACCTGGGGATGGGGAAAAAAAGTCCCCAAGCTAAAACTATTTTTGAATGCTAAACACCACGCAGCACTCAGGAGAGCAGTCTGCACTGGGGTGTAAACAGCCATGCAACCTGGGAGCCAGTTTACCTGCAGGCTGATTAACCTGCTCTAGATTACCTGTTTTGATGTTTTACCTTGATTTGCCTCAGGACAGCGCTATAAATGAGTCTTACAACTGTTCCCACACTTTTCCACTGAACTACCATGCCAGAAACTCACAACATGGACGATGATGCCTCTGGCTCCAGTAAACATGTTGAGACATCATGAGGTGTAAGGTGCAAAATCCAGCTATTTTTTGTATTTATCACAAAAATAACATATATACAAATACATATATATGATTTACATACATATACATGACATTCCAAATTAAATTCCAAGGTGAAGATACATCTCTAGGTACCTACAGAGCAGGAACTTATTTGTAAATATTACAGCCTGAGCAGCTGCCACTGATGTGACGTATTTTTGCTTTATTTCAAAATCACACTGCACCAAAGGTCAGCCTTCTGTTATCACCTGATGTGTTTCTGGTGGACAAGCTAAAGGAATCATGCTGATTAGAGCTTGGTGAGGACCTGTCCTTGGAAATGGTCCTACAGAAGAAGGAATGTGGTAATTAGGACAGTTTCTTTGCATATCATTTCCATCTTCTGTCAGACCCATTTGATCACTTACAAAACAGTCCCTCATTAATTTTCTTCCACCCCAGAGTGGTAACATCACTGATCGAAAAGCTGGCCACGCTGTTCCAGGAGGCTCAATAGCTTTCTCTGAAAGACTGGGCTAATTACTATAATCCCCTGCAGTGTTACTGAGGTGGCAAAATCTCAAGAGCCTGGAACTGGTGATGATGGAGTGACAATAGGCTTAGGGACAAAGTTTCTATATTGAAAAAACTGGCTGTGCTCAGTACCAGCAGCTGTAAACAATATTGATTGCCTTTGTTTTCCTTTGTTTTTCTTGTATTCAGAAGGTATGAGTAACTGTAGCAGTCAAATAGGTTGCTAACCAAGCTGTGGAAAACAGTTCCAATTCAAAAGCAACAAAAATGCAGCAACAGTTTCATTTGGTGATTTCTATCAAAGTTCTGGAACAAAGGAAAAGGAGAGGGGAAAAAAAAGGAAAAGTTAAGCTCTGGAACAGGCTGCCCAGAGCAGTGGTGGAGAGTTCTTGGAGAGATTTAAAAGACATACAGACGTGGCACTTGGGGACATGGTTTAGTGGTGAGTTTGACAGTGCTGGAGGAACAGAAGGACTCAACGATATTAGAGGGGTTTTTCACCCTAAATGATTCCATGATTCTATGCAGAAGACAGCAGAGAAATAAGAGCTCCTGGCTGATCCACCAAAATTTTGATACCCAGAAGAAGACCTTAAAAAAAATCTATTAAACCAGTGAAACGATAAGGATTTTGAGCAAGGCCCTGCTGCCCTAGCCAGGACTATTTCTGCCCTTTGAGATCCCAAGTACACAGTGACTGTCACGCTCCCGCAGGCCCTGCTCTGGCTGCATGGCCACAGGGCCCCCCAGGCAGCTGCAGAGCTGCCCCGGTGACACCTGCATGGCTCAGGGGAATGGGGACTGCAAGCGGCTCCTGCTGACTGGATCGCAGGGAAAATTGGATAACCTTCACAAAACTGCACCGAGGACTTCCAGAACAATGAAGCAGCCCTGACATAAAGGGAATAATGATCACAAGGAGCAGCCAAAGACAATTTGTTAAGAACCTAATCATGTCAAATAGATTACAATTTCCAAGGTGGTTTTATTCAATAAGGTCTTTCAAATGGACCTGCATAAGCAAACTGGTATGGACTCGATGGAGATGAAATTACAAAAATAAGGCTATTTCCTATTCTTTGCTATGCATCTCTGAACTGTGAGTGCTGGAGATGAGATACTGGATTTGTAGAAATTTCAGCAGATTGGGAGGTAAAACACACGTGGGAAGCACCCTCAATGAGAAGAGGAGGAGATGGACTCTGAGTTTCCCTACTCATCACACTGCCCAAAACCTGGTTTAAACTTCAAAAATCAGAGCTGGGCAAAATTAGACAAAAATGTTTAAAACATATCAGTCAACAATTCTACCCATCTGAGTGAAGTTTTTCTGGTTTTCTGCCAGTGCAGATGACAAAGAAATACAGCTCTGCACTCACACATTTCATATGTTCTTCAGCTCTAATTGCTAGTGTTCACACAGTCATCTACTAACTGCATTACTTGTAATTTCCAACACAAATACACAACAGAGATATCTCCTTACTCCATTTGTCTCTTCAAAAGCATTGCCTGGTTGTGCAAAAAAAAAAAAACACCTTCAGAGGAAAATAATCAGAGAAAAAAATTCCAAGTCTGCTGCAGATAACGCTAATTCCAACGTACATCTTAGTCATGAAGATTCGCCTTTAATTTGGACATTTGTTTCAAGAAAATTAACATACAAACTAGAAATTGTCATAGATAAGATAATGGATGAAATTAATTTTTAAATTTCTGTCTTTTTTTTCCTACTTTATTTCAGTAAAAATGGGGACTGGTGCCTTTCATACAACATCTATGGATTTGTCAGGTGAATTTTGATACCATCTGAAGTGGTCTTGGTCATCCAGCATAGAAATCGACCTTCCCTTTGTTAACATACTCCCAACTCCTTTGTTGACACACAGAGGGTATAAAAAAGTCACAGGATTATAGAATGGTTTGGGTTGGAAGGGACCTTAAAGATCAAAGTCAGCAGCAGAGGTTCATTAATTTGTAACTAGTTATGCTTTTAAAAGCCTAGTGAGAAACTAGGCCTTCCTAGTCTGAAACATGAGGGTAAAATAATGCTTGGATCAAATTATAAGAAATTATTTCCTGCTAATTCTGTGCATGTTATTAAAATTACTAAAATTCATCTCAGTAAACCACAGAGCTCATAGTCTTAATGTTCATTAAAGAACTACACAGAGAGAAATGCTTATTTAAAGCTGAAATGACCCAGTGTGAGATGCACACGTGCACCTACAGGATAAAAGCAGACACACCCCATCCCCACACTAAACACCTTTTATAGAAAAGCTGTTGATTATGTCTCAACATTTCTCAGCCCTCCTCATTTGTAGCTTCCATTACAGCTATCTAAAATCAACTCTCCACTTCTTGTCTGCAAATAACCACCAAAATGGTTCCTCCTTCACTCTGAAAGTCATAAACAAAGAACAGAGTTTATCTCCAAGATTCACTTTAAAAGCAGCACTACTCATGCTAAAATGGCACAGTAAAAGCACTGAAATGTCTTTTACCAAAAGGAATTAGATTGCAGCCTGGGATTTAAGAAAGTCTCAGTGACATAATATCCTTTCAAACTAGCTATGATTAGCAGGTTACCCTGAACATTCTCAATACCTGCAACTAAACATTTCTGAGGTGACACACACAAGCTCATACTGACCTAGGAATGTTTTAATAAATGCAGCCCAACTAATACAAACCCTTTTGAAAACACTTTTGCAGGCTTTTAAATATTAATTACTTTTTAAAAATGTAAACTACAAGAAATAAATATGTATAGGGTTTAAAATTAATACACAAATGCAAATACAGAGTAGATGACATGAAGCTGAAGTGTTATGCCAAGTTACACTGAACAGTAACACCTTGAGAGCTCCAACACAGAAATACAAAAAACTAGTGAACCTGAGAGAGAATTAGATATATTTCAAAGCATCTACTCATTAAACACCAAATGAACTAAAACATTGTGCTGCTTTATAGCCTTCCACTTTTTTTAAAGCAGCAGTCTAAATTAATTCCAATGCTATTTGCCCTCTTTGGCATACCCTCAAATAAAACAACACCTGACTTAATTAAGCACGATTGAACACATATCGCTTATTGTGGAGGAGCTGAAACTCCTGTCACCAGTGCCAGGAGGACACAAGAGTCTGGAGCTCCTAGACTGAAAAGTTTTCTGAAAATGCACTACACAAACTATTGAGGGTTCATGTCTTTATATTCTAAACCAAAATGAGATCCTTTTTCAAGAAGACTGGGAATGCAGCCCTCCTGCTAAAGACTGGGAAGGTGGCAGGGAAGCCGCTCTCATTAATCTTGGCTGTGCCCAGACTGCCACAGCCTGCTGTCACACCCCCTCTCAGGGAGCCCAGCACCTGCACAGGGGTGACAAAGTCAGTGGCATAAGGACAGGAGCTTAAATAAACTCCAAACAAAATGCTTGGCTGGCAGCCCAGGCCAGTGAGACAGAGGTTATTCTGTAAAAATATCAAAAGAAGAAATGAAGGAAAGGGATGATAAGCAACATTTTCAAAATTATATCTATATCTCTATTATACAATAGAGAGATGCTGATAAAACCCCTGTATTTTTTAGAATCAAAGCACAATTCTTTTTTTCAAAAGTTATTCCTTTTTGGCTTTCCAATTACTTTCCCTAAAGCCTTTCCATAATTTTCTGAGTCTCCATTTTATTTCACCGCAACTATATTATGTGCCAGCAATCCAGTTGTGAAACCCCTGCAGTTAATAAGTTCCCAAAGGCTATGGAAACATTCCTTGATTTGGAACAGCTGAAGAAATAGTTCTTTATTTGAGCAGACAGATACATGGAAGGCATTTAATGACCTAAGAAAAAAATCCACTGTGCACTGCATGAGGTGACAGTGGCTGGAGTGGACAAAGGGCTTCAGCAAACATTTGGACCTTTAAGGCCAAACCTAAAGATTCAGATCAACTTTAATAGAGGTTGAATGAGATCAGTGTAAAGAAAGTATGTTTCTTTCACCTCTCTCCAGAAATATTTTGCAATACAAAAAATAATTACAACAGAATAAACCCCTGATAAACCCCGCTGTTATTCCTAAGGGTTTTCTGCACCTGGAATTTTGTTTGTAGTTCTCCTGTATCAGCAGGTCAGTGTGCAGCTCTGGAGTTCATCCTCTCCACACTCATTTCACGCTAACAACCGCCTCCTGCATTGCCCTCCCTACTGGTGTCAACCACAACCAAAATGAGACTGAAATTCTGGACACGAAAAACATGTGACAGAAAGTAAATCTTAACTATATTCTCTGTCAGCACATGCATCTAATGACATCATCCTTACCCCTCGACATGACTCCTGCACTGCGAGAGATCTGTCACAAGCGCCACTGTTCCCAACAATCTCACATTTAATCTACCCTCCCTGCTGTCCTTGGAGTACTGGATGTGCCACATCTGAGATCACCCTCAAGGCTGCACTGCCTGCACAGCAAAACTCTGAGGAAGGCTCCCAGCAATGCAGAACAGTGCAACAGCCTGGGTGAAGCCACCTTCCAACTGAGTTACAGGAGCCCTCCAACCAGCCACACCAAACCTGCCACAGCCTGGGGGCTTTGTCTGATCTAACAGGGCACTGCCAGAGTGTTCAGATTCAAGCACAATAAAGAGGAACTTCACTTTGTATTTTGCAAACAACGATGCAAACTGATTTGCCAAAAACTCATCCTGATTTCCAACAGTACTGGGAGACTTGTAGGAAACCAGAGAAACAGAACTCTGAAGGTTAGAAAAAATAATTTTAAAAAAAATCAGTGAAAATAACTCTCCAGAAAAAACTCTTGTAATGCCACCTGGAATAATCCACCTATACATTTCACCACCTCAAGGCAGTATGTGATAGACTTGCCCAATCCTTAGTGCTGAGATATACTAGGTCAGATCTGAGAACTGCCTTTAGAATTTAAAGGTGAATTCAAATGTTTCAGGAAGAGAAGAAGCTGCATGTTTCCACAGGTATCTGCTGGATTTTATGGCACCCTCTTGGACACAGACTGATAGCATAACATGTTTTCCACAAACACCAATATAGACTAATGGCTGTCATTACTACAACAATAAAACCAGCCACTAATTTTATTAGGTAATGAGGATAAATTTTCCAGAGTAGGATTAAACACCTGGACACAGAATTTACCAGTCTAAGCTCTAAGTATATTGAAAACCAGTCCTAATTCAGCTATTCATGTAGCCATAAATGTCAAAGTAAACAAGAAAATGTTCAACTTGTTCCTGATGGTATGACTTTCAAAGCCATTAAAAAGCAGTCAAAATTACTGAAGTTAATAGGATCCTTCCATAAAGTTCAGCAAGCTTTGACTTAGGCTCTAAAAATGAGCTGTGGGTTTCATTTGAACACAGCTAAGGTAAGGGTCCACTTTCCATGGCACACCCAACCTGAATGACCTCCTGAATATTTGGAGTAATCCCTGAGAAAAGACTCTGGGCTCAGGAGGTCTTTGGGTGAATAGTAAAGGGCAGGAAGAGCACAGAGAAGAGTCAGGGTTTAAAAAAAAAGGGATCTGAGGAATAAAGGTACCTGGAGATGGTCCCCAAGAGTAGGAGAGATGAAGAAGAGCTGAGGATCGCTGGATCCTCAGCCTTGTTTTGGCACCTGCACCAGAGGCTGCCCCAGGCAAACCACTGCAAAGTAACTGCCTGCAGTGATACCAATTTTCTCCCGTAAAGCACATCAGCTGCAATAATGTAAAATGCTGTTTGAGAAAATGAGTTCATATTAATATCCCCACCATCAGAATGGCAGCCCCATCTCACTTGGTCAAACCAAGCACTACAGCAACGTCAATCACACTCTCATTTCATGTTCCTGCAAATTACATTTTAGACATTTTCAGAAAAAAAAAAAGTACTAAATAATTACCTGCTTTTCAAGCTGTACCAACAAAGGAGTTTTATAAGTACATAATAGGGAAAAACCATCTCCCGGATGACCTAGTCAAGCACTGAAACCCTCACCAAAAAATCAGCCTCACCTCTATGCTCCCAGCTGCTCATTTCCATCCCTTCCCAACCTGTGTCCTGTACAGGGCAGAAGAGGGGAGCTCAAGCCCAGATCAATTTCTTACTCTGTTTCCCAGGAAGAGCATTCACCTGGTGGCAGCATCACCTCACACCATTTGTCTAACAGTGGCCTCAGGCTTGGAGCACTGAGACCCAAACCCATAACCGGATCACCTTTAGAAATTACTTCTAAACACAATTACAAATGCCACAGCTGCATTACGGCCTTTGGAGACTGTAAGACTTTGGAGGCTTTTAAGAATGGAATCTGAGGTATTCAGTCTCCTTTGTATTAGCTAGAGCATTTCTTTTGGGGACATCAGCAACATCCATTTTCTCAGAAAGTTTCAGTAAAACCTTAACTGTTTGTTCCCTCCTTTGAGAAAAACAAACAAACAAAAAAATTCGTCATCACATTAATCTTCCCAAGAGGACAGATAGGACAAGACAAAAGAAAAGAAGGCCCCAGTTCAAATGTGGTTTCCCATGTGAATCATCCTTTAACTATGGGCTCCAGCATCAACATCCAATACATGAAGCTTCCCCTACTCCAACTCATATTAAACCAGTTTGTAGCCCTATCTTCATCACTTTAATTACATCAAAAAGGTGAATTTCTTTAACTGCATTTACCATTTTCATTCAGTAATTGTTTGGTTTGAGTTTTTTTAATGCATCTGGTTTCCATTTAGCTGAAACTACAATGTGCAAAAGAGATTTCCAGCTGGACTTTTTTCATCAATGACTGAAAGAAATTGGAATACCACATGCAGAAGTACCATCTAAGTGCAATCCAGACCATATTATTTCTGTTCAGAGGTATTAACTGGTCTTTACACTGATTTCTAGGAAAGGCATGCTGTACATCACTATCCTAATTTCTGTCAGCCACATTTGGAATGGGCCACGCTCATAAGCTCCTTCTGCAAAGGAGCAATCTTGAATCTTAAAGTGTACATTAGTGCATAATGAGTTCCTGGCAGCTGTTTTCCAACTGAAAGCCATTGCCTGCTGCTTCTGTTGGGGACGTGGCTGTGAAAAAAGCAGTTCTGCTGACAAGCAGGGGGGAGAGAGGCATTTGTGAACACACAGCATCACATATAATTAACCACAAGCCCGTGCACACTTACACCTCCAAACACAACTGCAGTGGCTGCAAGCGCCATGGTTTCCTTGGGAAACACCTCCTGCACTATTACAAGAGATTATTAGAAATGAATGCAACAACAAAAGCCTGGCTTGTCTTTCAGGTGAGGTACACAAAGTACAGGAAGGAATATTCACACCTTTCCCCCTCAACTCTGAAGGCAATCGTTACCTGTCACAGTACAAGTCACAGCTGGGACGGCCACAATACGCAGAATATCACCAGACAATTTCAAATGGCTTCAGGCACCTGCCCATACAGAGCAACATCAGGCCACCTCAGCAGGCTGCAAGCATCTGCTCCCCCTGTTCCTCAGCCCAACCTTTCATAGCCTCCTGTTCATGCACTGCACCTGTGTGCCCTCTGCTCCCTTGGGTGATTGGTCAGTGCACACCTGGGCACTCCCTGGCTCCTTACCTTCAGTGCTGCTCACCTGCTTGTCACAGCTGTAGCCCATTGGGGATGAGGCTCCAGCCCCACTCCCAGTTACCACAGACTGTGTACCTACAGTTACCAAAGAAAATTACCCTACACTTGACCCGTTTAACTTGTATTTCACACCAAATAAGAGGCTAACACCAGATTCAAGGGCTGAGTGGGAGGCTGTGATCTCTAACCAGGGCAGTGACCTTAAGACAAGGCACAGAACACATTTCCATCTTTCTCTTCCCCTTGTTTTCATGAGTGCTGCAGTCATCATTCTGCCTTCAGCCTGGGCAAAGCAGTTAAAGCACAAATGGAAATGCCAGCTCATAAAGCGCCTTTCTTCAGTGTTTCAAAGCTAATGAGCATGAATCACAGATTGATTGGAAAATCTGTGCCCATTCCAGAGCTTCTGTTTCTGATCTTCACCCCTCTCTGCTCTGTCAAGAGCTCAGCTCCCCGGCTGAGGCAGTTGGCAGGGCCCCACTGGCCGTACCAAACCCACGCTGACATCCAGCACAGACTGGAGCCCACTGTGCTCCGTTGCCATGCTCTGGAAAAAAAAACACAAACAGGCTGGGACACAGCACCACACCACACCCCCAAGCATGCACACACACATCCCAGGGCCTCCTTCTCCTGGTGTTTATGCCCATTCATTCATTTTCTGATTAGATCATACCCATATCCCCACCAGCACAGGCAGACGAGGTTTCTAATGGCTCGGGGCATGAATAAGTGCCACTGTTTCTTGACATTTGTACATTGACATCTGCTCTCCAATACTGAAAGCTGCCAGATGGATTAGACGTCTAAAATGTTTTAAAAAGAAGGACTAGAAGAGTCTTCTGATCACAGGAAAGCAGCACAATTTTTAATACGGGAAGAGACAGACAAGGTTTAGAATTGTTATCCTATGGAAGGGTGTAAATTGTTTATAATCACCAGCTCCCACTTCCATCTGCATACTGCAAAACTATCACCAATGTTCTTTGCTGCCTCCTCTAGGCTGACACACACTTCAAACCCTGACTTATCAAGGAACCCTGGGAGTGGAGCAACCAGCAGATTTCATTGCTTAGGAAGCTGTACTGCCTCAGGAATCTGTGCATGCCTGGCGCCAATTGAAATCCATACGCTCTGCTTGCTGAGACCCAGTACTACAGTGTAATATAAATGCATGGCAGCCAAGCCTGAATGAAACAAATAAAAGCAACCAACCCCTTCTGAACCACTCAGCTTGTGGCAGAAACCTATACACTGTTTAACCTGGAAAATCATTTCCAACTGCAATTACTGCCATTTAATCTATCCTTTCCTTCAGAGCTGATCCTACTCCCCAGAGAGCACTTCATTCATGGGCTAAATTGGTGGGTGTGGGGGTGTGTGTGTGAGCTAAACCCAGAGAAAACACAAGTAGGTTACAAATTGTGTACCTGCTTATAACCCAAGTGCAGCCAGCTGGAAGGAGCGCAGAAGAGGTGAGATAACATGGGTTGGTATCTACCTTTTCTCTCCCTAAACTGCTGCATGCCTAAGAAACATTTTTATTTCAAGAAGGCTTGAAGAAGACAAACCAATTCCCAAAGTGACTTGCAATGCCCAAAAGGATACACTGCCTTTTTTGTGTAAAAGGTAGAGATGTAATACTACATTTTCCATCCAATTTCCTATTTAAAATAGAGAAAGATGAATTTGACAATCAGTTACATGTCCTTTCAACTATGATTTTTTTAATCAAAACTGACCTGAAGTAATTCACTGTCTCTCTCATGCAATTTTAGCAACTGCTCTGAGGGAGCCTTAAATGTTTGTCCATCTCCATCTACTTATTAAATATTTTTCCCCTCCTATATTTGGTGCCAGAGAACAATGAAATGAAGTGGAAATAAATGAGGAAATGAAAAGCTGCTAGGATCCCACTGAATGAATAACCGTACTGCAAATTTCTACTGAAAACAGAAATACTGGATTATTCCTACACAGTGGAGGCATAATGACAGGAAGTTCAAATTTTCAGCTCAGCAATTTCTGTCACCAAGACAAAAGAAGCCTACTTAATCAGCTAGGAAATATTCTGAAATAATTAATTCCTGAAAATAAATGAGAATGGAAAAGCCTCTGGCCATCTTAGTATTTTTTGGCCTCCCTCTGTTCCTTGCATTTCAGAGCTCCAGGGCTCCCAGTGTCTAACCTAAATATCTACGTGCTGCATATGTCAGTCTCAATTTGTAGAGTGAAAAAATGTCCCTAGCCAGAGATGTCATCCAAAGCATCAACACAGCATGGCCAGTGCAGGCAGGGACACAGCACCATAACAACACGGCAGCTCTGACAGGGAGAGGCAGGTAACAGAAGTGGATGCCGTGAGGGCAGGGAGGCAGAGGGTGCCCATGGCTGTCTCCAGCACAGCCCCAATGTCCCTAGAGAGGCAGAGCAGGTGGCTTCAAGCCCAGCTCAGCCCCTGTCACTGCAGGAACGCGTTACAAGGCTTCGAGATGCGCGAGTGCGATACAATATGTGCAATACTTGACGGCCCCAGGCACCCCGCAGGGAGAAAGGGAAGCTGGCTGGGGAAGAAGGGACTTGGCTTCTCTGACTCATTTGATGTTTGCCCAACATTGGTGAAAATGAGCGAGAACTGAGAATGATAAATTGGGAGCCCAGAATGTGCAGCAGGCGGATGCAGGCTCAACCAGCCACACCGTTCCCTGTAACAGTCACCACAGATCCAGATCATTTCCTCCTTGTTATCCTCACAGATTTAATCTGTGAAACGCAGCACTGGCACAAATCTGCTAATACACTACAACAACTCCATCCCTTTGCAGATTCCCATTACTCTGTTATAAAAACAAGAACATTTTAAAAACAATATATATATATTACCTTTAAAGGCCGCAATTAAATTTTACCTTCCAAGTAGTTGTGTTAGACCTAAGACTTGTTCATTGCTCATTGCATCGATACTGTAGAGCACAGTAATGGCTGAAGTGACCCTGTTGCACTGGAACACAGAGACCTAGAAAAGCCAGGCTCAGCCATGGGGCCCAGACCATGTGCACTCTCTGTCCCAGACCATGTGCACTCTCTGTCTTACACACTTAATGATGTTAAAAAAACAACCACAAAACCACAAAATGATAAATTGTTCTCTAGTTCAGATGCAGTACACATCATTATTTTCCCTGCCTTGTTGCTCTAAGTAAATGGAAATTATTTATCCAGAGTGTCACTCACCATGGAGCTGTTGAGATGGGAGCACAGAGTGTCTGCTGATGCAACCGAGGACACAGAGGTGGGACATTCTATCCCATAGTGGGAGAAATACACATCATTTTTGGGTTGTTACCATCACACATAGCAACTAGAGCTAAATACAGCAAAGCATTTGCAGCTACAATGTTAGTTTTACACCTGGCACAAAATGTGCTGGAAGACTCGTGATAGGAATAAAAGGCAAAAGGAACAAGCAAATCTTGATTTCAATAATGCAAGAATAGCAGTGGAGTTGCATCAGATTCACGATAGTGCAAACCATGTTAAAGCACAGGGCAGCCATTTAGGAATACAAATGGTTTGACCCTTAACACTCTTAACAAACCTGTCCATGACTTAAAAACAAGTTTATCTTTTTCTCTATGTATTCTCTTCTTTACAGAGCAAATTCTAACATCATATGCCTGTTTACTTTAATGTAAATTGGATTATAGCTCTTTTGAAAGCAAAGCAGTTCCAGTTCTGTCCCCCAGCTGAAAGAAGAATTAAGACCTTCCAGCCTTACAGCAGCTGTGTTACCAGTAAAATTAGCAATATTGAACACCAGTGAGTTGGGTTAACTTGAAACTACCGCGTTTCCTTTGTGATAAAATCTTTTAGATATTTACTGCTGAAAGAAAGAAAAGCCTGTGGTTTTTCTCATTAGCTCTTTTCTGCCTGTTCCATTTACTGCTTATTGACTGCAGGAAAATCTTCTTTCTTCTAAAGCTAGAGGATGTGACCTCTCTCAGGTGGCACACTCTGGTTTCATTCTGGTTGGATCACCAAACAGTACAGCCAAGAGAAGCTGCCACAGCTATTTTTCTGTCACCAGTAATCACAGCAGAGTGGGGCAAAGAACAATAACTAGAGAAGGCATGGTGGGACCTGGCAAGCATGGAGTGAGGGCAATTCAGGCAAACACCACCCAGAGGACTGGAACTGCTCTCCTACCAGTCCCCACACCAATTTCAGGAGAGATGGTCACTGGTTCAAACCCTTCTTTTGATGGCTTTCAATTGTCCACTAAATTTGGTAGTTGCAAGAGTGAAATAATTAGGTAAACAAGCATTTTTAAATACATAAGTAGCCACATTTACCACCAATTAAAGTGTTGTGTAATATTATTATGACACTGTAAATGACACAGAGGAAAGCACAGAAATATGGGAGCAAGAGGGACCTCCTCGAAGGAGTTGAATCCAGTCCAGTGATACGTTAGAGAAATCATTTCTCATACATAATTAAGTTTCTCTTGGCTTTTTATCTGATTAAATCTATTAGAAGGCTGCAGAGGAGCCTCATTTCCTTTTCCCCTCAGGTTGCCTTTGCTTGAGCACACTAAAGCCAAGCTCCACTGGATTCTTCGTAGGACTGGCTCACTCTTCTGGCAATCCCTCTCTGCATGTTTTGTTACATTGGGATTCTTGTTCTTGAACCTAAGTGACCAACATGACACTCATATGCCAAAATGAGTCTCAATTACCTTATGCATGGAATAAAAAGTCTTAAGTAACTGAAATTAATTAAAAGGATTAGCTTGTACACTGTAACGACTCCATTGGCAAGCATACAGCTTCCACTGGAAGTACTCCACATAATGCAACCAATTCTATTTAAAATAGGACATCATGCTTAAGTTAGAAAAGAAAGTTTCATTTTTGTTCCTTTAAATCAACATTACAACTTCCTCCAAGTCTTTTCAACTATGGGTCTAATTCCAAGATTTTAATTCTTCTTAAAGAATGAGCAATACAAGTAACAAGACTGGAACTCTGCAACAAGCCAAAATGGATTATTTCTACATTGATCCATCAACAGTGTGGTTTATGAAGAACCTGTAAGTTTAGGAAGAACTTCTGGCTCCTAGAGGCCCCTTTGCCATCAGTGCTTTCAGTACTAGATACAGGAACATGATTCCTTTTTCACATGATGACCAACAGCAGTTGGTTTTCATCTGAAACACTCTAGAATGAAAAAAAAATCAAGTACAAAATTACCCAAGTAATTTACATCAACCACAGAACGAGTTCTGTCCACAACTGCGTCCTCTGCTCTCCGATACTAGAACTGAGTGAACACGGACTTTTTGTCCAGGAACACAAATGAGATCATATCCCAGTTATCACGGGGGCAAAATACCACAGGAAAACTGGACACAACCCTACCATTGGATTAACCAACCTTTTAAGGCAGTCCACTTACTCACAAGAACACACAAAGCCACAATCATCACTATGAGGATTAAATTTGGCTCTGCACAGGTAGCAATTTTCCCCATCCTGTATGAGGACAAAACTGAAGCCTTCTTATTTTAAAGCGTGCACACATTAAAAACAAGGGGACACAGCTGAAAATTAGAGAAAGTCATACTTGGCTTCCTGACTAGGACACCCTCCTGGAATACAGAAGATCCAGCCAAAGCTGTATCCAAGAAGACACACTCTCTGTCTCTCCCAATACATAGATCAAACTCATCTAGCTCAATTAATATTTAATTATCCACACAAAAGGGATCAGCTGCTGCAGAACAGATAGAGGGCATATTGGCTGGTGCATTGCAGCTTTGTTCAGCAAAAGTAGTTCAGGACCTGAAAACAGGCTACATTACTTGGGATTTTGGAGCTCTTGCACATGGAACTTTTGCCTCTCTTCCCCAAATAAATTGTGCCTACCCCATCAAAACACAGAGGAATTAAACCTGGAATTCTTGTACTCTTGGCTATTCCAGGGTCTATCTCCCTCATCAAGAAAGTTACCAATTTTGAGGTTTTCAGAAAATAATTGGTATTTCTTTTGAAATTCTACAAAAGGCAGCTGTACTTCCTCATGAAATCACTAAGGGTGAAGATTGGTGAGAGCTCATCTAAAACCAGACCTGAGCCACCAACACCTAGTGCATCCAAACTCAGGGATTAACAATATTTTTACTTAATATTTGTCAACTGAAAATGCCCCATTAATATTTTCTAGTTGTAAAAGACTGATAGTTGTAAAAGAAGATACCCAAGCATTTACTATGCTTTTGAAAAATGGAGATGAATCTGCTGTTGGTAGACTCTGAATATGGAAACTCAATGTAAGAGATGCTTTCCAAGCATTCATTTGGCAGTTGTTGGAACCTTGAAAGGCTGTGGGCTACTTTACTTGGAAAACAATGGGGAAAAAAGAAAGCACAAACACAGATATTAAAAAACAAGCAATCCAAGCACCCACTTTGACTCCTTAGACCTTCAAAACCTCTCTCCTGATATGATATTGTTTCCAGATAACCCAACAGTTCAATTGAAACATTGGCTATGCACTTCATCTTTTGATTCTTGCTTCCTTGTATGGATTTCCATACCTCCACAAATACACCTTTCAATTTCAGAGGTGAGTCGAAGTAGTTATCCTCTTTCCTTCTAGATTCTGCTTAAATATAAGGCCAAGATGCTATATAAAATCTCCCACTGTGTGGTGATCCAGGCAATATTCCAAACACAGTGGGGTGGGGTGAGGGTGCTTTTGTTCAAATTCTTGCTTAGACTGGATTCCCTTATGGTAACAGGTACAGAATCTTCCCTCTGTAATAAAAAGGGGCCTAACAGTGTCACCTATTGCAAAAGAGCTTTTCCTCACCAGGTCCAACCCCATGCAGAAGTCCCTGAACACATGTCTGTGTGTTACTACAATCTGTAACAATTTGTCTTGCTCATGTACAGCGTTGGTTAAAATGCAAATTCTATGCAAAATGAGGGACTGAAGAATTCATCAGTGTATGCTGTGTATGGATTAAATAATAATTCTTCATCCTGTAAGCAGTCCCCCACATTTTAGTGTGGTAACTCATGTTATAGCAATTGACATAAAAGAAGGGGAGGGGAGAATAAGGGCAAACCCATTTATGTCATAATTATGCAGCACCACAGACATCTCTCCTCCTAAAGGGGAGAGAAAGCCCAAACAGAAATAAATAGCTGCCTGCAATTAAAGACATAAAGCCATTAAAATGAGATTACCTCAAGCGTGTGGTTGAAGCAGCGGGCATGGCAGGCTATACCTTAAAAATCAAACGTTTGTGACAGAGACACTGGACACACAGAGAAAGTACCCTGAGAACTGGGTGTGGCTGGACGAATTCACATTTTTACCCAGGTATCTGTCACTAGCATCACCAAATTACCGCGGATGGTAAAATAGCCAGCAATGGAACTCTCTGTGACTGTTTACAATATGACCTTAAGAAACATCTCCAGAAAAATAAAAGGTTTATCAACCGGCACCTCTCTGTCTCGAAGGAAAAGGGATGTGTGGCAGCATAGGAGCCAATACCACCTTCTGTCAAAACAAACCACCCGCTCTCTTAAAGGGCAGCCGAGGGAAACCTGCGCCGAGCAGCATCCACCGCCGAACGACACCAACTTCAACAAACAAAAAAATACAGAAAACCACCTCGGCTCAGCCACCCGCTTCGGTTATCGCAACGCTATCGATTCCACATAGAAACAGATGGGGAGAGACCCCTGCTCGCGGAGGCAGGGCGGGAGCATCCCCCCGGGCTCCACGACCCCAAGCACCGCTCCCCACCCGGCTCCGCTGCTGGTCCCGCTCCCACCTTCTTGGGTCTCTTCCTCCGCTGGCTGCCGCCGTTGCACTTCTCGCCGCCGTCGCTCTTCTGGGCCGCCTCCTCGTTCATCCTAGCGAGCGGCACTGCCGGCACCGTGCCGTGCCATGCAGGCTCCGCGCCCAGCCCCAGCCGAGGGTGGCACCGCCGGGGCAGGGCCGGGGGCGGGCACAGCGACAGCGGCAGCGTTGCCGTGGTGGCGGCGGCGGGGCGGGGACGGGCGGGGACGGCGCGCCCGGGCAGGGGGTGATGCTCCGGGGGAGAAACGCTGCTGGAATCACAGAGTGGCGGGGGCTGGAGAAGACTCTCAAAGCTCATCTCCTAGTTCCAGCCCCCTGCCATGGGCAGGGACACCCTTCACTAGATTAGGACAACCTGCCCCGTCTGGCCTTGGACACTTCCAGGGATGGGGCAGCCCTGCGGCACGAGATGCTGCTCACACACCTTCCTTGTCCCCAAGTCCATTCACGTGAGCGAGGTATTTGGCCACACCTGTAACATCCAAGAGACGATTCACTGTCACTATCAAAGCAGACAATGGCAGCATGATTGGCACAGCACACAAGGCGTTAGTTTGTACTACTAAAATAAATCACCTCCTCCTTGGGCTGGAAGAACAATGCAGCAACATTCACATGTAAATGTATTCTTCCATTTCTTCTGATGAATGCTTTAAAAAGAAAAAAAAATTACACTGTCCCACTTCCAACTGAAAAAAAACAGCCAAGTAACTTGCCCTCTTTCTCAAACAGCAGCTAAGGCTGGGGAACAAAAGAAAAAAACTCCCTTTAACTGCTTACTCAGCAGAGGAGAGGCTGGAGAAAGTGGAAAAGACCCAGTGAGGCATGAATTCACTCTCCCACAATCGCGCTGTCTGCAAACACAACGAACATCTGCAGCACAACAACAATGTGAGCAGTGTAACAACCTCAAAATCTTCTTTTCTTTTCCTTACTTTGAGAGTGACTTCTTTGTTACTGTGAGCAGTAGTAAATTCTAGACTAAAATGAGAAAACTCATGTAGAAGTAAGGGGAGCGACAGATCTTGAAGAAGGCGGGTGCTATACAACACTGCATCTGTTATGCCATAATTAGAGCTGCAATCACAGTCACAGCAAGGATTTTGGGGAAGACATACAACAGTCATTTGTTATCAGTGTCAGACATCCATAGAATTCATTTGGGGAACCTGTGGAGATGCAGCTAGTCTTTTAACTTACAAACACAGATGATGGTTTTAAAGAGAGAGGTCATCTTCCATTTCTCATTTTAATCACATTTTGCACAAATTCATTCCCCTGTCCAGCCCCTTCTCATACCAAACTATGCCATTTGCACTCTTTGCCTGACATTTGTTTATTCCCAATAAGTGATTCTTGGGTTACGCACCTTGTTGAGATACGTGGTGATTATGTATTGTGTGTTTTCTTCTTACAATGTTTCTTGCACTATTAAAAAAAATTAAACCACTGATATTTCTGAGTATAAAGATGAAGTGAACTTCAATCATGCATGATGGTTCTGAAAACCCAGAGATCGCGTGATATCACTGTGATGTAAAGGGGATGAAAAATAAACTATCTCGCTCTGCCAAATCCATCACTTGTTCCTCTGCCCCTAGAGATGGGCCTTTTTATTATATTTTTATTTCTATATTTACTTTTAGTCTTCAAGCTGAAAAAAATAAGGAAACAGAATTGCAGAGACTTCCATGATAGCCAGGAAATGAGCAGATTTTCCCGAGAGACTTAAATGATGGAAGGCTTGATGCCTGGTGAAGGAAGAATTCTCTGGGAGTCACTGTGAGGAGCAAAAGGGCAGCACTCTGGGGAGGCAGCCAGTGCTAAGTGCAGGCTGGAAGCCGTGAGTGAGGAGTAAGACAGAAAGACACAGTTTGAGGATTTCCAATTTCCATCCACCTTTCTCACCCAACCTTTCCATTTTTTCTATCAGTGCATGGGAGCGGCACTGTCACACAACTCCCTGCTGAATCAAGGGTACAGTGTGATAGCACCCACAAACAAAATACTGGAAAAGCCTATGGTGACAAGTATTCCAGCTACAAATCCACCTCAAAATTCACAGGTACAAGTTTGCTGAAGGATGACAACCTCATTAACCTGAACTGCTCTTAGCTCCTCTCTCCAAATCATGGGCATTCGCCTTTAGCAGTGCAGCTTTAGGTGTACTCAAAGGAAACAAACGCTCCTGCTCAGTAACAGAATATCAGTACTCTTCATTTCTCACAATCCCAGAAATCCAGCATGAAACCAAACCAACCTAACCAGCCAGGGAGTCACAGCTGGTGTCAACTGACAATAGGTCTAATAACAGCACAAAATCAGCCCCAAGAAGCACACAAACTGCCTCAGAAATGCCCAAACAACCAAGAAAGTCTTAAATAGTCAGAAATGCTGAAGGCATTCATACTCATTTAAAGCAGTTAAGAAAAAAAATATAGCATGAATATTCCATTTCCTGCACAAAATTTATTAGCTGAAAAAAGTATGTAGACATAAACTTCCAACACAGGGAATTACACAAAGTATTTTTTAACTTGGTTGACACAGGGCTGCAGTCACATACCTGATCAGCCCTCAACAGTTTATAAAGGGGATATCAGATCTCCAAACCGTATCCATGAACCCACAGAACCAGGAGCAAGGGCTGGTGTTTTATGATGGGACAGTCCCCATGAATGAGGGTTTAGGTGAGCAGGTGGATTCATGTGTGGAGACTTCCCATGGACATATCCCATCAGTTATGCTGTTTCCAGGCTGTATTCATTACACCTAAGCCCAGCTGCTTAGCTCACCTTAATCCACCCCACATCTGCACCCCAGTCTCATGCAGCAGTCAGTCAGGTTAACAACACACAATTACCTCCCTTCAGACAGCTTCCATCAAGGGGATTTCATTCCAGCTTAAATTTACTTTACCAAGCTGAAAAGTAATGATGCAGATGTGTGAAGCAGCTCCCTCAAAATCCTCGAGCAGCGTGCTGGCCATTCTCCCTGAAGCACTGCCAGAAGCTTCCTGCAGTGCACCAGCACTCATGGCAATGGTACCACAGGGATCCCTTGAACTAGCTAAGTGCTGTCAGTCAGAGGGGCTTCCTTGCCCAGTTTTGCTTGGGTATTTATTTTCCAGACCCTCGCTCCCAAACTCATTCCTGTTGTCATGTAAACCCAAGGCAAAGGAGAGTGTCCCTGTTAGAGCTGCTGGCAGATGGCTCCAGCCTGCACCAAGCAGTGTGATGGTGCAGCTGGGTCACTGCTGCTGTGCAAGATAGCAGGCTTATCACTACTTCAGGTATATCTACACCACCAGGCTGACATAGGATTTCCCAGAGTCATTCCCTATATCAGCATTCCAGGTGGATTCCGCAATTAAAAACGTAATCCTACAAGACCAGCTCCATTCCTGCTGAATTTAACAGCAGCAGATCCATTATGATGCTTGTTACAACAGACAGAATTTACACAACGAAAATTAGAACTTTATATTCTAGTTGAATCACATACTCTTTCTATATCCAGACCTTACTTCATATTCTGCACCTGTACTACCTATATATAAAAAAAAATTGAAACAATGCTGTCAGCAAGTCAGAACACTCCCACATTCACATTTTGGAAAATGAAGACCAGGGGTATCTTATCAGTCTAATACAAATGGGAGAGAGTAAAGACCAAGACAGGCTCTTCTCAGTGGTACCCAGCAACAGGCACATATTGAAATGCAAGTAAAGAAACACTTTAAAAGTAAAGAAACCTATTACCTAGCTAGACTAGGAATTCTTAATCCTTAGAGATACTCAAGATGTCAAGATACCCTTTACGTGGCATGGCCCCGAGCAACATCCCCTGGCTGACCCTGATCCAAGACAAGGATCGGACTGTACTCTCCAGAGACCCATCTCCACTTGGCCTGTCCTGAGAGCAAACCCTCTGCATTTGTCACATAACAGTAGTTGTTAAAAGCATTAAAATACTCAGCTATTCCAGCTGAGTAATTGCAGATACTGCCATTGTTAAAACAGT
This sequence comes from Anomalospiza imberbis, assembly GCF_031753505.1. NCBI lineage: Eukaryota > Metazoa > Chordata > Aves > Passeriformes > Viduidae > Anomalospiza > Anomalospiza imberbis. Next base: position 45,407,333 of record NC_089684.1, on the reverse strand, counting down.
GACACCTATATTCTCTCAGTCACTTCAATACTTATAATAAAACCCCCTCTAAATACCACATGTGGTAAGTGCTCTGGGTCTACTCAGCAGTACACCACAGATAATCATGTGGGATTTTATCGACCCACCACTGCAGGAGTTTCTGCTGGTTACCTTGAGCTGAGCCTCAGCTGCCATCTGGCCCACCCTGATAAGAAAGCAACAACAGAGCAAAGCACAGGCGGGTGAAAAATCTGCCTATGGTTTACCACTGAGTCATCAAACTGAGCTGTAATAGCAAACAGATAAACTATACATCTATTTAATTATATTTTAAAATCTGAACAATTATTTTTCTGATGATGAAGTAAAATAACATTCATTACCCACATAAGCATTTTTACACACTGTTACGAAAGTGCTCCCTATTTATTTTCTCTTTGATATATAAAGGACACAAACACAAATTATTCATAAGCAGATTCCTCCAACCACATTATAGCTTTCCATTAAAACACAGATTTCTTACAGATCATCTTGTTCCAACCCCTCTGTCTTGGGCAGAGACACCTTCCACTATTCCAGGTTGCTCCAAGCTCCATCCAACCTGGTCTTGGACATTTCCAGGGATGGTGCAACCACAGCTTCTCGGGGCAACCTCCTGAGCCAGAGTCCTAGCACCCTCAGAAGGAACAATGTCTTACTAACACCCAATGTAACCCTGCACTCTGTCAGTTTGAAACCATTCTCCCTTATCCTTGTCCTTGAAGAAAAGGTGTTTAAGAAGTACTGGAATGCTACAGAGTTTGAATCTAAAACACAAAACAAGGTGATGTTTCTATATTCTGGGTTTCTGTTACACAGCCATGATTGACTTGGTATTTAATCATCTCAGGCAGCAAAATTCCAAGAAATATATCTGATAGGTCCTTCCATTGTTTTAGCAAACCATGTTTGAAATGGAAAACCAGTAAGAATACAATAAATGAGGAATCCCAGCTCCATTTTACTTCTTATTTCTGAGGAAAATAGCTCCTCAGAACTCTTCAGTTCAGCACCTCTGCCTTGGACAGCAGGAGGAGCTGAGCCTCTCTTCCTGTGCCAGGCTGGAGAGGGTCTCTGCGGATGGACCCCCAACACCTGCACAGCACAAACACCTGACGTCACTGGTTCCCCCACAGCACAAGGAGAGCAAATATTTCTGTGGCACATACACTTGGTAACTCATTTCCTCAGAGGAGTATCTGTTGCTGGTAGCAACCTCAAAACAAAGAGGATGTCTCTGCATCCTTTTGTAAAGAACAATAGGTAATAGCACCCTGTCATCATCAGTCACATCTGACACAGTTGACAATGTACAGTCATACTGAAAGTGTGGATTACAGAAAAAGTTCTTCTTTCAAAGGTAAATATTTCCAAATCATGAAAATTTGACATCTGGGTTTGATACTGTTAACTACTTGTATATGTGTTTAAAATATATATATTTAATCACTTGGCTCTATTCCTTGTTGCTTCTGTCCTCTAGAAATGCATCATTCCATGAAAGCAGCAAGGAACTATCAATATTTAAAATGTTTTAGTGGGATTCTCAACAGCCTTTAAACACTGATGCAAGTCAAATCAGCAGTGCCATATGCTGGAAGGAATCAGAGGCTACCTATCCAAATAGCCAATAAAAAATTAAGTAATGCAGAATGCAAATTTGAAAGAGTATCCTCTGTTTTCTCCTCATTATTGAAGCTAAGTCACTACACTCACTAGACACAGCGAGCAAAGGTGAAAAGAAAAAAATTAGCTTAAAACCAGGTTATTTTAATGAAACACTACATTACTTAGTCCCTCAATATTAACACCTCTGAGTTGCTGGGATTCTACCATACTTCCACATTAAAATTATCAGCCAAGTTCTGCAGAGGTAGGTTGCCTGCCTAGCTCAGAGTGCTCCACAGAACACATCCACAGCAATCAGTGCTACACAAACCAATAGTCAAAACGTAGATTTAAAATGAGCTGGACCAGGGAGAAGAAATTCCTGCCCCCAGTTGTGGCATGCTGTAGATCAAACAAATTAAAATCCATGAACTGAACGCGCCATTTTCTGCCCAGTGGGAGCTGCGAATTGATCGTTTGCGTTATCCATCCATCTGGGAGCCAGGATTGTAGGGACATGACCTCACGTAACACCTCTGGTGAGAAGACATCAAACTTGGGCAAGAGAAAAGGCTCTTAAGTCCCCTGCAGTTATCATGCTGGTCACGTGCTCCGCAGCGATTGCTATAGTAACCAGACACTTGCCAGGGAGACTTACTAGCTCAAAGCATTCTTCTCTTATGCCTCCAATTATTTTTCTTCTGATAACGGTTAATTTATATTTTATTTTGGAGCAAAGGAATTGACATTTTTTCTTGCGTTCATCTGGCAAAGAAAAGACTACCAGAAATGAAATCTGAAATCAGTTATACCAGAAAAGAAATTTAGAATAGAGCTCTGTGTCATGGGTTGATAAAATACAGCATTTATATTATTTAGCATAGACAAACTGCAATAGAAAAGTGTCATTTCCAGAAGAATGTAACAAAATTAATAATAATTTTTTTTTGCCAAGTACTCAAAAGATCTTCTAAGGTTGCTATTACTAAATGTATGGCTGTTAGTTATGATTGCTGTACAGAACCTTCCCTTGCTAGGACTCGTTTTCCTTTTCCTGTTAAATATTCTGATCAAATTTCCATCTCTTGAATTTAAGGTTTTTGATACTGTCTGAAGACAAATTTGAAATGTTCATCTGAAAGACGTGAGCTATTAAAGGCTTTATATCCACATGTTTTTGGTCAAAAAACCACAAAGGGGGTAACAGGATTGCCAACACTGTTGGCAAGAAGAAGAACCAGGACTCAGTCTGGGACTGGTACTGGTGGCACAGGAACAGCAGAGAAATTACCCTGGAGGTTGGAAAAGGGGAGATGGACAGAAGAGTCAGTGCTTCCTAAAGCTAACATTATCTAAAAGCAGGGAGGAAAAGCTCAACAGATGGTTGTCTACTGTTCCAGAAGCAAGGAAAACTAACTAGCAAAGGCACCCCTGTGACTTTCATTCTACCTATATTTATGCTTTATATACTCTAATCCTATAATTTTGTATCTGTTACTTCACCAGAGTCATCTGGCTCTCGGGGCCAAGATGGCCACACCGAGGGATCCACAGGAAATTCAGCGCAAGGGCATCTGTTGCTTGATTTGCAGATAGAAATTGGCATACATGGTGTAGGACAAGGAACAGGAGATTGTCTTCACAGCCAGAGCAACCCATCAGCACAGCAGATAACAGCACCCATGCTGCTCGATCTGTCCCCTCCTCATGCTTCCTACAAGACAGGTGCTTTAAAACAAGTTGTTCACACAAAGTTTCTCTGTGGATAGTCCTCACCCACCTTGTGATCTTCTACTCCAAGGGTTAAAAAGGCTCAGGGATAATCACAGTCAAAAAGACAGTTTCAACCTGGGATCAGTGAGATGAAATACACCAACTTGAAAAAAAAAAAATCCCTATTTTCTTCAACTAAGGGTCCAAACACTCAAAACTTCTGAGTATTTATCTCCCTGTCTTTCAGCATTCCATCAGTGAACAGGAATAATCTCTTCACCTAACAGAAACATAATGAAAATAAATTAATTATTTTCCACACACTGGATAGGACTTTGATGAGCACGATAGATAAGCCCCAAGGGACTAATAATTCTGTCTTCAAAGGGATGTTTAAACAACATGTTCTAAATAAGGCCTGGGGCCACAAATTGAGCAACGAGTGGGAAACAAGCTGTGGAGTAGCTGTTCATTAAAAGTGTATCATTAGTTTGCTCATCATTAGTTTTGCAGCAGGACCTGTGGAAAAAGCATTAAGGGCATGTGTAATTGAAGCCTGTATGGTGATGTTGGGACATGACTGGGTCAAACAGAGATTGCAAAAGCCTCTCCTAACTCTGCACTCTCCATTAACTCCTTCCAGTGTAGTTCTCAAGTGTGTGTGTACAAGTGTATATATACAATGAGTAAGGACTCAGATATGAGATAGGATGAGAGAGTGAGATTTCCTGATTTGACAGCCCCTGCCATTTCAGTGATCTCATCTCTTAGGTATCAAATGTCAAACCCATCATTAGGATGTTGTTCAAAACAGGAAAGGGTTTGCAAGAATTACTTCAGAAGCAAAAGAAAAGGTTAATTAACTGAAAATATATTCCACAGGCAAGACAAATCACAAGCTCTTCTAACTTAATCCACCACTGACACTAGCTCCTTTGGCTGTTAGCAAGCATCATCAGAGCCAATCCCTGAGATTCCAGGAGTGGCTCTGAAGCTGTCCTGTTCAGCTGCCCCATACACCAACCCCATAGGGACATAGCCAAGTGCATCTCACCACAAACTGATTTTGTGAAGGCCAGAGAGGAGGATGAGCACAGAACACAGCAGCAGTTTGAGTCCACCCACAAGACAAGGAAATTTTTCACACAGTGGCCACTTAGAGCACAGCGCTCTGCACAGCGGGGGGGATCTTCTGCTAAGTCATGACCTCTTAGAAGATTTTACTGCTCTTCACAAGGTTTTATTTTCAATTATCATTATTACTACTGTTATGTGACAGATTCCTTCAAGCTGTTCCACAGTCCTGTTTCTACAGGCCCAAGAAGGAATCACAAAGTACTGTGACCTTGAACAATACCTGCCCCCTCAAAAGCTTCAAATTCTATGCCTCACTATACTGGCATCTCCCTGCACCCCATTTTTTCCTGCCACAATGTTCCATTTTGAAGTGTCATAGTTAAATATCTGGGACAGTTTCTTGCCTTGAGTGAAAAAACACTTCCTCCAACTTCCAGAGAAAAACTGCATGTCTATATATTTAGCAACAAAAACTGGAGTAATGTTTAACAAAGAATTTGTTCTTCCTTTACTGTAAAAGAACACTTTGGCTTGTCAAGCTGACATTCTTCTACTGAAAACCCATCTTGTTAGAAAATATTCTCTTTGGAACAGTACCAATATGCACTTAATGAAATACACATTTAAAAAATAGGAGGTGCTTCCTTTTTATTTTCACCCACAGGTATTGTAGTTTGTAAAAAGCATTTTTAAAATAACCACTTTCACAATATCAGAATAAAAAAAAAAAGGAGTTCTAAGATGTTCTCTTTGTGTTCAAATAAGTCACTCAGTGCACAGAGCTGTTTAGGTCCTCTCTGCTGGACTGAAGACAAGCTCAGGCCCAAGATGTGCTGGGATTTTCTGTGGATATGCCTTGGTCATCCAAGGTCAACAAGAGATCCCTCCCAGTCCTGAGGCTGCTCTGAGCTACTCTGGCAAATGACACAGGGGAAATTGAGTTTCAGATTACCCTTTTGCTCTGTCTTCAGCCAAGCACCAAGCTCAGTGATCTTTTAATTCAGTGAAGCATTTAATCACATTTAAGTGCTTTTATGTATCATGATGATCTTAAAATGCATGCTGGAAGGGATAATTATAAAATAACCTCCCACAGCAGCCTGTAAGTTTATCTGTCCTGCAAATTCCAGTGTAAAACAATGGCATGTCATTTCTCTGTAGTTTTTTACCTTGACTGAATCATCTTTAAACCATAAATGTTTTTAGGTCAGAATTCTTAAACAGCATGAAACAAATGCCGTTCCCACTTTCCAAGTTGTACCGGACAAGCAGAACTTACTCAAGATATATAACAATTTACAAGTAAATTATACTTAATAATCAAACCAAAGATGAGTCCTAAATAAAAACAGCTTAACATCAGAACATGCTGCCCAATAGTGAGCTCCATTTTGGAAACACACTGGAAGAGACCATATTTTATAGCTGATACTTCCTCCAACAAAAATTACTGCATGTGCCAGCCTGACTCTCTCAGATTCACCTTAAGAAGGTGACACTACTGCTAGCATGGGGCAATTAACACTCCCACAGTGAGTAACAGGATGAATCATTCTAACAAAAGTAAAAATCACCCAGTTTTTCAAGGGAAATGGCTACACTGTCTATTCTGCTTTCAAGCAGGTCCTTCCTTCACACACCATACTGCAAACAGCCCCGGCACATCTGATCTTAGAATCATTTTGCTCTTTATAGTACCCTAAGCCAAAGCATATAAAGCAATGAATATCTTCATTTTTAACTCCCTGTCTCAATAGGAAACTCTGACAGTAAAGAGCAAGGACAGTCTCTTGACCATTGTTTATTCCAGAGTCAAGCCTGGGGCTGGTATGGGGCCCCTGGCTTTGGGAGACAGCAGTGTCCGGAGCCACCACCCACAGCAACCAGGGATGATTTTCACATCATCTTCCTCAATAAATGCTCTCCCCAAAAGCTGTGTTGGTGTCATTGCTGCCCCCACACTTGAGATGACCTAACTTACTCTGTCTGATCATTTCAGCTACCGGAGAAATCTTCACCTTCTTGTGTAAAATAGGAAGGGAGATCAGAGGGAAGAGAGACACCTATGCTGCGCACCAGGAGCTCGCTTCAGTTTAAAAAATAATAATAATTTTAAAAAGAACACAAAAACAGTGCTGGAGAAATGTTCATCTGCGAAGCTCTGGAAGATGAAGGTCATCTAGAAGATGTGTACATGATGTAGGATAAATTTGCCCATAAAGAAAATGTTCACAATAGCTGTGGTTTAAGATACCTGCTCTGGGAAATGGAGGAACAGAGCACAAACCTGAGTTGGTTCTCAGACAGTAGGATTGAAATCCTCCCAGAAGTTACCGGTTATGTGATGACAACCTTTTCACTCCACAGTGGCAACAACAAAACAGACTTGGAGAAAAAAATGCTATCCAAATATTTTTCCAAACACACTTTTGGTTTGCTGAGCCCACTGTTCATCCAAAAAGAGTTCATTTTCTCACAAAAGCATTTTTCTGCTGACACCTACATTAGTTCAAGAGCAGGGAATGTGACCTCCCCTCTCCTATTTTTGTTCATCATTTTTCAATTTTTTTTTTTTTTTTGCTTCCAAACCATTTGCTAAACTTACTGCATTATAAATAGCTTTCAAATAAAGAAAAAAAATCCACATTTTTGGGTAACATATATTATTTATCACCAAAAATATTTTGGTAAATAGCCCATGTCTTTGTCAATTATAAAAAAAAATCTAGAACATATTTACTTGTGAATTATTGTCAACTTTTCTTTAAACACAACCTTGGGATAGCAACTATCTTGCCACATTTCTGATTGTATTAGAGCGGAGTGAAAAGTCCAACTTGGAAAGTCACTAGAAATAAAATCTGTGAAGGAACAAGGTCACCTGAAGAGCCTCACGGCACAGGGACAGTTCTGCTGCAGCCACAAGAACCTCTGCTACACCTGATCTTGAGACGCAAGAGAGGAAGATTCTGGGATCAGACCAAGCACAGCAGGAATTTTTCTACTGGTGCAAAGAAACAAAGAAAATAGAGAGGAAAGCAAATAAACCCAAAGACAGCTCTACCCTCATCCATAATTGATAAGATATCATGAAGGTGGTGAAATAAATGAACTGAACCCAACCTCAGAGTGGATCCAGAAAACTCTATACAAAAGTGTTTTATCTATAAACTGTAGGTTATAAATACACTGTTTCCAGATCAGCAATTAACATATGCAATTATCTGGGGAAAAGCCTGAAATGTTTGAATCCAATAAAAGGAGGACACAACAGGTAGCAAATATATTTGGATTATAATATTACAGAGTAGCTCTCTGAATATTGAGCTCTCTCTCTACTGAAAAAGGCAGTATACATTTAGTATATGTTTTGCTGCATTTTTATAACAGACATGTATTAATAATGGCTTCTTTCCTTTCTGCAGTAAAGTCAGGATTCTTAATGAGCACAAACAGAGCACAGAGTGGCTTGAGCATTTCTGTCCTGGAAAACCAGCTACAATAGTACAGAATTTTGAAACTCAGTCTGATTTAAAACAACAGAGCTAACAGAACACTTAGGAAACTGGTTATTTGTAACTCTTTGTAACTGCAATTACGAATTTTCATTCTGGAAACATGGGCAAAATTTCCACATACAGAATAATAAGAAAAGATAAACAAAACATTTTATACAAAATAAATGGATACCTTATCCTGCAAAGACTTGAAAATATTTCCTGTTGCCAGCAAAAATACTCATAAAATTCGGAATGTGAAACAAAAGCTGGGAACAGTTAACTACAGGAGAACCAGTCTGGTTTGCAGTCATGTCAGAAATCAATGCACAGAGTGGCAACCATAGGTTTTCATTTCCTTTTTGATAAGCCTTTCATAGGGAGAAAATTCAGCAGTATTTTCCCTGCCATACTTTGAAACCTACTATGAATTTCATAGGCTCATATTTGAAGCGTCTAAAGCAGACTTGAAAGCACAATAGTCAAAACAACCTGAAAACCACCGTGCAAGGGATGAAAAGGACACCTAGTCATGTGGGAGCATTAAAACAACCAGGGAGCACCAGGCTTGGCCCACAGTCACAGCTCTCACTCCAGGCAAGCTTTTACTGACTGGCTTCTTGATTCCAGCATAGAGTCAGATCCATGTTGTTCATCCGCCAGATGAATTTCTTCATGCAGCAGATGTACATCTTGTCTCACACAGCTTTTTCACTCTTTGTTTCCACAAACACATCCTTGCTTTTTACTGCACAGGATGAGAATCAAAATCTGGTACAAGAAAAGGACTTTCAATTCCACAAAAACCAGTACAAAGCAAATAAACCACAATGGTTGCCAAAAGACAGGTTTGCTTCCTACCAGAGAAGACAAACATTACTCAGATGTGTATGCCCACAACTGTTTCCAGATTCTCAACACAGAGGTAGAGAATTGTATTTGAAATATGAAGAAATTAAAAAGACTAATGTCAAATATGCAGACTTTGTTCCACCAGAAAAGCTTTCATTAATTTCTCATTTGATAATGAGTTTTTGTTCTTTCCCTGCATTATGTGTAGCGTTAGAAAAACACACTGTGTTTTGATAACATTTGAGAAATACAAAAAGTCAATTTTGTAACTCTTTCTAGTTTTCAGTTTTAATGGAAATATTTGCACTGCTGACATTGGCACGAAACCTAGGTAACATGTCTGAATGGAATAAAGGCTATGGTGAAAAATGGTGAAAAGCAACTGGTAAAGACCATTTCTCAGTACAGAATTGGGCTTATTTTACTTTTAAAACATAAAACCAGCTTGGGTTTTAACACATATGGCTGCATTACTCCAGCTGCACATTACCATCCAGAAAAACCCAATAATCTCACACAGGGCTTCTAATACAGAAGTAAAAGTGCCCACTTTACAAAGTGGATATCAAGTTCAACAAAACTAAACAATGCCTTGGCTTTTATTGCCTCTTTTCAGCAATCCCTACAGCTCAGTGTAGTCTGTTGAATCAACCATAGGTGAGGGCAAACTCTTCATTTTTATATTCTTGACCAATTTCAAAAGTTATATGACTTATTTAAAGTGAAGTCAAGGACTGATGTTCGGCACAAGAGGAAAATTAAACTTCAAGTCCTTTCATTAAGGAGAAGAATCCTAAATACAGATAAAATTATTACCATTACATATTTTTATCCCATGTTAATACACACAGTTTAACCACATCAAAGACTGAGATATAAATTGCTGTTATAAGAGGCCTGGAATGAACTCAAACAAAAAACACTGACAGGTCAGTTCTCCCATATCCAGCTCTGTATTCTAACAGGATCTCCTCCCTCCAGAGCTGCTTTCTATTGTTGCTCTCTCCAATCAATAGTGCTTCAGAACATAAAACAGATCTGTCTCCCTGCACACAGCTGCAAAGGTCAAGCTGATCATAAGATCAGCGTTTTAAGGAAGAACGGATCCAGGGATTTTGATATTCAGGAAAAGGAGGGAACTCCTGAAAGAAAAACCACTTGCAGCAGACCTGGGTCCACTGAAGGCAGAGGAAAGCCTGAGGTCTGCTGAGGCTCCAGACAACCATGGTTCACACTAACATGCAGAGACTCAGAAGGGTCAGCCTAGAACTGGTGTTGTTCTACAGCACATTTCCATGAGCACCATACATTTTGAAAACACAGACTCCAGAAAAGCATGGGAAGATCAAGTCAAACAAATTCTTTCAGAGAAAGGGCCATAAAGGCCAGGATTTCTGCAGGGACAAACAAGAAAGTTTAGTTCTCTCAAGAAGATGGAAAACTGCCTTGATATTTCCTTGCCACCATATAGTATCCTGTTTCTATACAGTTGTATAGATGTCTGTTGCAATTCCTCCCTTGGTTTGTAATTTCAAGCATTTTGACTTTAATCTGGCTCCTCCTGTCCTACATACAATTTTTTCCATCTGATTTTTTCCCCTACAAATTCTTCCCTTCTTCCCCTCATTCCATTCTCTTGTGTTTTCTGTTCACAATTCCCCTTTTAGCTAAACTGCACCCAAATATATACATACACACATATATATGTGTGCTTGTGTATGTTTATTAATAATAACACACTGTGAGTGTTTACCAAGCCTCCTGCAATTTGTTTGTTCTAGGCTTTCTGTTGCCTTGTGTATGAATCATCCATTTAGGCAGGAAATTCTTCAGGAAAAGGAGTGCTTGTTTTTCTAAATCCATACAGTGCCTAGTACATACAGCCCCATTCTTATTTATTATAATAACTGCACCAGTGCTTTTGGTTTCCTCTCTTCTAGAATGCTGGATGCTTGCTTTGCGTGCCTTCACTTCCCTAACAAACCCTTAAGAGGAAAACTACAGCACGAATAGCACGTGTGACACAGCAAAGCTTTGTGTTTGACATGGAAACTCTGAGAGGAGCACAGCAGTGGCCAGAACAGGTCATGCCCACCCTCCCTGCACAGAGCATCATCCACAGCTCCCAGCAGAGCCTCTTTTCCCAGATGAAATGCAGAGTTCCTGTGAATGTCCACACCAACTTCACACACACTTTGTGAGGAAAACCGAGCCCTTTGCGCACAGGCATGACCTACTGAAATGCAGCCCTGGCAGAGGGGCAGCAGTAAGAGGAAGGAATGGCATGTTTCCCCTCCCAGACACTGTAGGACACTCGGAGCACTGCCTTCCCTAACAAAAGCTTCTTTTCATTAAAGGGTGGAAAAATCCCCTTTTATTCTCTAGCCTTTGAAGGGCTTACATCATCACTTCTTCAATTTCAGGATTTTAGTGAAAACAAGCTTTCTGCAGGGCTGGTCAAATGACAGTTAACTAAGAACTCCTGGGAGTGTTTAATCTACACTCTCAATTTATCATTAGGGTACCTTCTAATGATGACTCATCTAATGAAGACACAAAACCACAGCAGAAACTCTCCCTGCACCTACCCTATTAATTACAATGAACCTGGGCATCTCTCCACAAAAGCAGCCACCATACCTCTTTTTTTTTCCCATCTCTCAATTAGCCCCAAGGCTTCCAAGCAAAAAACACCACGAGCTTTACATATTGCAAAGAAAATATTTTAACACTGGCCTTTCATCACACACACAAAAAGACAATTTCACCATCAAGGCTGTGTCCAACAGCTGCCTTGAATGTGATGACAGGAATTAATTGTGAATAGGAATAAAATTACTAAGGAGAAAGGCAGTTGCATCACTCTTGCATGGTTTTCCCCCTCACATTTAAATAAAAAATACTTTTTTCCCCCCCAAAGGTCTTTCCATACATGGGGCTGTGACTCATTCCTTTTTGAGAACCTCCCATGTAACCCTAAGTAATACAGCTTTAAGAACATGAGCACTCATTTACCCTTCAACAGGGAAATCCTGTACTGAAGACCGAGGAAAGCTCCAAATTAAGGAAAATTTGTATTTTATTAGGAACAAATAAGTTGTGCTAGTGATTTTCAACAGAAGGCTCTAAATGTGATTCCTCCCACGAGCCCTTCCACCTCTGTTTTACTATTTCCACAGCACAGACTGCTTGAAAGAGCTAAGTGTACCAAACAACACCAAGTCAGGGCCAAGTCATCACTTCACCTACTTTCCCTGTCACCAGGCGAAGAAAATCCACTTGGATTTAAAAGCTATTTTTAATACCTCAAACAACACAGGGCCTTTAGAGAACTAATAGCAAGAGTTTTCAATTTCAGGCTAGATGCCATACTTTTAGTTATGGTCATCCTGAAACCCGAGAGGGAATTACACCAATCTCTCCCCAGACCTGGGCAGCAGTTTCCATCTGTCGCCTGTAAATAAGCTAACTCCACGAAAAACTCTGCTACTATGAGCTGTTTGCCTGCAGTCAATCTTTGTCTTGACCTGTGCATTCATCAAAACTGCCTGCAAGCCGTTCCTGACTAAAGGCAGCAATGCACTCAACTGTAATTTGCTATAGAGCTTTCAACAGGGCTCACCATAAATCCTGGGCCACTTCTTTAGACTGAACAAGTGTCAGTTCTTGTGGATGACACAAGAGCCTGGCACAGAGCAAAGCCAGAGAGCTGGCACAGAAAGAGCCCACCACAAGGCACTGGGTTGTTCACAGTTGTTCTCTTCTGTTCACCTCAGAACTCCAGCACCACACAGACTCGACCAAGCAGATCTTGGCAGATCTGACAGATGTGTCTTTGAAAGGTGGCCATGCCCAACAGGCAGAAAGAAAAACTGTGTCTAAAAAGCATCAGAGATCTCTGCATCCTCTGTTTTGAGAATATGTACCAGTAAACAATGAAAGAATGTCACTGGCATAACACAGCAGAGTGTTTCAATCACAAGATGTGAAATACATGACCAGTTATGGAATTGTTCAATCTACAGGACACTCACTAATTCATATCAGCTATGATTAACTTTAGCCTACAGAGTCAGATAATATAAAAAAAAAAAAGCAAGTCAACTTTCACAGACACAGATTTAGACATTCTTCATGTATTTTGTCTGTGAAATTAAATCACAGTAAGAATAGTTATCTGAGGTAAAGCAACACGACTTCTTACAGTTTTGTGTGTTGCTTATTGTCACACACCACCAGCGCTCACAACCCAAATCTCTCAGTGCTAAACTAGTAAAAAAGACTGAAAATAAAATGGACCTGATGGAATCTGCAGCTGGAAACAAGCCTTGGCCAAAACCAAGAGGGACTTACTTCATCTTATCACCTGGAATTAAAAACTTAAACATCTAGCCAAGGAGTAACACAAATGCAACCTGATTATTCATATGCTTGTCTCTGCACATGTGTCTCTGACCTGGCCCCTCAAGCACTCCCTGACTTCACGCAGATGCTTTCTTTCCACCCTGCACCAGACTACTTAGCACATAGAGAATAGGAAACATTAAGGACTTAATAAAAGACACCCTTTGGATCACAAAATTGAGGTTGACTTCCCAGTGCGTCACAGGTAGACCCTGGTACTTATGAATTCAGACTGGTTGCAGGGAAAGTTTTTCATTCTGGCAACACTGTTGCCATAGCAACCCAGGCTGATCCAATATTCTTAGCAACCATTCCTAACTCTCCATCCCCAGCACTCCCTGCTTTCCTCCAAGGCTGAGCTGCATAAACTCATTTCCAAACCCCGCTGACCATCAGCAGGACCACTAGAGCAGCATGAGCTCACAAACTGGAGTGCCTTCTCCATAGGTACCCCTGATGCGCACCTGATACACCAATACAAAATGCTTTGCACATGAGAGGATGTGGGAAGCACACTTGGCCTCGGGACACTGAACAGGGGAGAGAGTCATGCTGGACCATTCTGCTAACACTTTCAGATCCTGGGGACACAAACAGGAGAGCAGTGAGGGTCTGTGATGTTCCAAGACCACAAAAATCCTCCTTATTATTTCACACACATACCTAATTCACCATCATTCCTCTGGGCTGAAATAGTATTTGATAAAGTCAGTCTGAAGCTGTGTAATTGAAACCACAAGAGGATGCATGTAAGACATCACCTGGGGTTTTACACCACACAGCAATGGAGCAGTTAATTATTACACTATTAACAACTGCTTCTCTTGTGCAAAACCAGGCACACTGTACTCCAACAGGCTTCTGAGCCGGCTGAAGATAAATCAGGAGCTGGCAAACCACAACACCTGCGTTACTCCAACTACACACGCTGTGTTTGGCAACCACCCTCACTTCCTGTCAGAGGCTGTGTGCTGCCACTGCTGCCTGTGGCTGGGCTTCCCTCCTCCAGATCCAAAATAAAGCCTGAGTTCTCACTCTGATTCCACATAGGACCCAGTGACTTTTAGCTCCTCATGTGAGTAAAGCTTTATGGACTTCACCTAGGAGTGCAAAAAGGAATAGTAGAAGCTACTACTCTAGTGGAGGGGGAAGCAGAATGGGAAGCAGCTGCTAATTAAGCACAAGTTTGGGCCTGCTAGCCAGTACCAAGCCCAGATATGCTACCAATAGAAGCACTCAATAGTGCCAAGAGCAATGAATTTGACATGACTGGCAGCTGCACCACAAAGCCTGATGAGCCAACTGCTCTGTTCTGGACTGCTACTCACTAAACATATCACTTCTAAGATCTGCAACAAAAAATAAAAAACCTGCTCAAAACAGATAAACCATTACAAAACATTAACCACGTGCCCAAGATATAAGAGAGAAGATTTTCCAAGTTTTAATACATGTGTTAATGTTTGGGCTCTGATCTTAAAGGTCTTTTCCAACCTAAGTGATTCTATGGAAGTAGAGCTCCAGGGAGGTCTCTCCAAAGGAAAGGTTTAAAAGCAGCAGGCAAACAAACAGAAAATGCTATGTAATGGCACATTCTGAAGTAAGAGCACCAAAGTACAAAGAAATATCATTTAGAAGGTATTTTTGGATTCTATTTCCAAGAGCCATAGAATGGAAATTTTTAGATATGTTCTCAGTGTCAGATCACATTTTATTCTATCACTATGGATTCTATATATTACAAGTTTCAGCTAAGATTAAGGCCTCAAACACATTCACACGACAAATGTGGAATACAAGACTGTCACTAAATGAGGTTATTCGGCATTTCTAGACTAGAAAGATCCTGATAAATTTTTGGCTCCCTTCCTGAACAGAATTCTCTGAGTGTTCCCTGCTGTAATAATGAAGCATCCCTAGTTTGACACATGTAATCTACAATTCGTGAGAAATATTGCAGGAGGACAACAGCTGTTTGGCAAACCTGATCTTGATCCCATACCAACATGTACCAAGGACAGTTTTCCAGAACCACAGTGGCTTGCCCTCAATATACCTGTACAAACTGGAAATTAGCCTGGACATTTCAGTTGTGCTACTTTTTATCAAATGCAAGATAAACAGAATTCTCCCAGATGCTTAGCTAACACACAATTTGATAAAGATCAGTTTATGTTTATCTTCTCCATTTCCTGCGTATTTCTTCTCAGAGGGATCCTGGGAAGAGGCAAGACATAGCACTGCAAAGTGCCCAACAATGTTGTATTTATTTGGACAG
The DNA here is from genome assembly GCF_031753505.1 of Anomalospiza imberbis. NCBI lineage: Eukaryota > Metazoa > Chordata > Aves > Passeriformes > Viduidae > Anomalospiza > Anomalospiza imberbis. The sequence goes on along the minus strand of NC_089684.1, from coordinate 45,391,880 downwards.
ATTTCGCAGTCTCTTTCAAGTGTGCTATATATAGCCGATTATTTTGCTTTCTAGTCTAGAAAAGGAAAATCACAGCTGACACAGATTTCTTCTCAGCAGTCGCCTGCCAGCCCTGGCTACAGATCTCCTCCCACAGCACAGAACAAGTAGCAGAGTCCTGCAGTTGCAGGTGCTCTGAGCATACACTGGACATCTACTTGTGTTGTTTTCTGTGCCAGAATTAGCCACAGATAACAAAAGGGAAATGTTAGAAATATCAGTGCTTCAGGTCAGTTACCTATTTGTTGTATTTGCAATTTAACCCAGCCATCAAACAGATTCCACAGAGAATATCATATTAGCCACTGGGCTTAATGTATTCTGGAATCAAAGCTAAGGCTGCATATATTGAAGTATCCAATTTATACACACAAGCTTTTTTTTTTTTCCTTTTTTTTTCTCTTCCTTAAGACCAAAGAAATGCCAATTGACAGCTTTTCACAGTTATGTCACTTTGATGGTGCTGAGCCAGAACCCCCATGTGAGGAACCCTTACATAATTTATTCCGGTCATTTTCATTTTGAATAAGTGAAAAGAAATGTTTTCAAGATTCTACCTTGAAGACAGCAAATTTCCCTTTTTTAATCTTTTTAAGTGCTTTTAGTAAATAAAAAGAAGGCTGATGATACCACAACCTATCCAATACAATTTATCCTCTTTATCTACAATAATCTCCTTATAAAGCTCTGTTTTTCAAGGTGAGAAAATGTTAGGAGCTCTCCATCAGTAGCATATGGTGCATTAAACAACTTTGCTCATGTCACACTGAAAGAAACGGTGCTAAAAGAACATCATGACTGCAATTCCATAAACTCATGCAGTAGGAAAGACAGAATTACACAGTTTAAATCTGCCCTTTTGTATATATAGATGCTGTTTATCACAATACTATAGAACAGAGTCTTTTTCCCATAAAGTCCAATAGTTATTAGGGGATGCCTCATCCAATTGCCATTCTTTCACTGTATTTTTTTGCCCTGTTCTTTTTAGCTGTTGTTTTCTGTCGGGTTTTTTTCCTAACAAAGTGCCTTTGTCCAGTGTCAGAGCTGTTATTGCTTCTCCCCCAGCCCATGTGTGCCTGCTCTCTCCTTACACACTGCTGGGCCCGAACACACCCAGGTCACCGTCCCTCTCCCAGCTCCACCCATCAAAGGATGGCAGAATCAGGCCTATCACTCACCATAAGGTTTTTAAAGCATATTTTATTCATGCGAAATAGAAGAACTAGGAAGGGAATTCAGCAATTCATGTGTGACACAGTGAGGCAATGCTGTTCCTATCAAAGGCTCTTTGGAAATTTTTTGAATATGAACCCAGTAAGCCCAGCTCCTTCTGTAATTTGACATTGAATACATGCACCACAAATACAAACAGCATCAGAAAAAAATCTAGTAAGAAATATGCTAACAGCAAAGGTCACCAGGAGCTGAAGCAATATGGCAAGAGAGACAGCCAGCTACTGCACCCCTCTCTGTGCTGGAGTGAGGAGGAGACACATCACACAACCAGCACACACGCCACAGTGGAGCACCTAGGTAACATCACAGAATCCCAGAAGGTTTGGGGTTGGAAGGGACCTTAAAGATGTGAAAAATGCATATTTTATGATTGGCTTTTCGCAAATATTAAATTGAATACTATGTGTATTATGTTATATTGATTAGAAGTGCTGTATTGACATTTTAATAGTATGGTAAATGTAGTTTTGTAGTTAAAATAGAACCTATGTATGTGGGGTTTTTTTTTACTAACTCAAGCAAGAGATGAGATAATGAAGAAACTCTTCACACAGAGATGACAATGATGGGGGCCCATAAAGAATTACTGCCTCCTTATCGGAAAAGACAAACATTCTTCCACCTTCTCTCCGTCTTTATAGAACCACCAGGATTAAGGGGAAGAAGTTGACAAAAACCAGAAAAGTTCTTAATTTGCAAGGAATTTATGCATCATGTATGAGATGTATGAATGTGCAACAGGCTACTGCTTTTAAAGATTATTCCTTTGTTCACAAGGCATGCTTATTGGGCTTAAGTGCCCGAGAGCATCCGGACGTCCGTAATTCTTTGCTTTTTATTGTCTTGTAATTGTCCTAACTCTAAATTTTCATTACTCTAATTGTATTACTATTTTTATAACTATTTTATTATTATTAAACTTTTAAAATTTTAAAAACCAAGTGATTGGCGTTTATAACAAAGATTATCTCAGTCCATCCCCCTGCAGCTCATTTCACACGCAAAAATCAATGCCTGATTCTAGGACCATGTTCAGAGTGTGATCCTGCAAACTTGCACAGCTTCATGCTTTTGCCTTGGAAGACGCACACACTTGCAAACATATCCCTATCTGTTATTAGTTAGTAAAGAAACAGACCTAGGTTGTTAAGTCTTATCCCTACCATCATCAGCCTTAAGCTGTAATAAAATAAGAGGTATAGAGTTCATAAGAATTTCTCCATAGACTTATAACTTGGAATAAATATTTAAGAAGTGGACAGAAGCCTGAGATTTATTCCCTGGACATTCCATATTTGCAAAAAGACAGTAAGTGACCTACGTACTGGATTTTGTGGAGGCAACTGAGGATGGTGATGTTAGTCTAGAGTGCTTGAGTTAAAAAAAAAAAAGGAACCAAATGAAAACCCTGTCCTGTAGCACATGATTAACACTTATTTTCAGACTATACTTCCCAGACAACTAAAGGGAGAAGATAGGGTTATCCCCAGGCTTTTATGTGGTTTTTTCCCTGCACATTTTAATTTTCAACATGTCAGTTTTCCAGGAGCTGTTAAGCCTTGAGCTCTAACCCAAAGTCAATAAATAAATACACAAATACAGGAAGGTTTTTATGAAACCCCTTTTAGGATATGCCCTACATAGCTGAAAGCGGCCAAGATTTTACATATATGTAGCTGAGTTACTCTAAAATCTCCTTGATAACAGAGATGCAGTGCTGGCCTAGGCACTGGGGAGGCTCATGGCTGTGACACAGGACTCAGAATGCAGCAGGCAGGCTCCAAGGAGCAACCAAAGCATCGAGGCCATGACGGGAGGGGGTGGGGGGAAGCAAACTGCTAAGAAATGGGAACACTCACTAGAAGGACAAAGAAAATCAGACAATAGCAATAATTGTGTGGAACAACTAGATGTTTACAAAGCAAAAGAAGAAGTTGAAAGACTAACCCTGAAGAGAAAAGTTATGAAATTAATTCTCAGGACACCCTCTATATGCTTATTAAACCATGTATAAACATTTGAATGACAACTCAGCACTTCTGCAATCTTTTTAAATCTTCCAACTATTAAGAAAATGCATTAAAGGGAACAAAAGTGGATTGCCTTTCCTTTTCTTTATATGGAAAATCTCACCAGGCAAGCAAAAGCCACATAACTGCTATTCCATAAAATACTTGGTAAGGAGAATATTCACTAGTTCTATTATTAACGTCAACAAGCTATAACTCAGATGGCCTAAAAATCTAACAGCAATTCAATCCTCATGATGGATTTGTTGTTTCCTCATACCAGGCCACTGTTTCTGATTATTTTAATTGGTTACTACTGGCAATACTGTACTTAGGAAAATTAGGTAATAAATTACATAGGTAATCATGCGGTCACAGGCATCATATAAATGTCATATTACTGTGTCTAGGAAGCTGCCTGCTGCTCTGCTTGGAACTTAAGTAGAAAATGAATAAAATCTGTCACCAGGCCAGCAAATGTTGGTGTTATTTTACCATTGATGCCTCGTTTAGCTGAATGCCCTGCAGGCACGACCTGCTGAGACTGCAGCTCCTGGCAGGGGTGTTTCAGACACAGAGACAGCAGAGCCATCGTAGCTGAAATCCAGGTCAGAAAGACCCCACTGCTGCATCCTGGGACAGTGAGGAAGGAGGGAGGATCTGGGACCTCCTATCACAGCACTTCCAGCCTCTTTCCCTCCTAGACCCATACTAAGCAGGCAAGCCAGAGTATCACCAAATGTCCATCTGGTTACCAGTTGACTTTCCAGGGCTCATTGACTCTTATTGATTCAATGCAGTAAGTCAATAATGTGACAATATTTTATTTGTGGCTATTAATTGTGGTTACCAGGATCACATCTCTGTCACAGGGCAGAACCCCCTTCCCACCCTGACCTAAGATAGAGCTCTTTTAAGGAACTGCTCAGGGAAAAAAAAAAAAAAAAGGAAATTCATCAAGTGTGTTAGGCCCTGTTCCCCATTCCCCCAGCTTCCTCTTCCCACTCTAATTTCTCTCAAGACATTGAAAAGGTTCGTTGAAAATACAGCTGAGTGGGTGATATAGTATATTCAGGTTTGGTTCACATGAGATTTGACTGGGCCAAAAGATTTCTTCTGTGAATTTTCATTTCCCTTGGAGTGAGATGTACATAATAATGGGGAACTCCTGGTGTTTTTAAGATGAGAGAAATTCACATTAATGTTATTCCTTTTATTTTTGATGTACTCTTTTCATTGAGCTGCAGCAGGGAACTCAGGGCAGAGAACACTGATTAAAAATAGGGCAAAATTTTGCTATCACAGAAATAGTAACTCCTGAGAAAAATGCAGGAATTTTCCAGTACTGCCCTCATGCCCTCACTGCAGACTGAACTGATCCTGAGCCATGTCAGTTGTCAGAGGATGGCTCCTTTAATTGTACATAAATAACCTGAAGGCTGGTCAGGCTGTACATTAACAATTTCCAGCCAAAACTTAAACAACAAAGTTTGTCACCATGTTCTGTGATGTGGAACTTAAATTTGCATTGCTCCACAGAAATAGGTCAAGGATCTAATTTACTTGTTTCTAATTAGTCCATTAAATTGATAAACAATCTTTCTGCAAAACTTTTTACTTGAAATACGTCTATGAGGAAACTTTATTTAACCATTCTAGTCTGGTGTGAGCTCAAGTTAACTGAGCTTTGGAATTTCTGTCCAAGTCCAAAGCCAAGATGCTTGGAAAACAGAAACCTGAGCTGAGATCGTAAGGACAACTGCCAGAACGATCCCTCCTGTAAACAGAGAGCACCTCTAATTCTTGGTTTTTCTATCCACCACGGGCACATGCCATAATCAATAACTATTGATTTACCTTCTGGTGATAGAGTCCTACAATCTTTTAGGGTGGACAAGAACCTTTAATAACAAACTTGCACTGAGCACTGCCAAGGCCACTGCTAAATCATGTTCCCAAGCACCACATCAACAAGCTTTCTGAACAGTTCATTAATTCTACCAAAAGGAGTAACCAGCTAAAATTAATTCCATTTCTAAATATTAAGACACTGTGCAAAGTGGCTACACTGTGAAACGCTCCAAGCTTTGCCATGGCTCTTCCATCCCTAAGGGCAAAGCTATGTGCAAGCTAATTTTTATTCATGCTAAAACCAGCGCTAAGAAATGGAGTAAATACACACAAATTCCAACCATTTATTCCTCAAATTCAGCTAATCTCATTCTGCTGTTTCTTTGGCCACTGACATGACAGTGAAAGATACAGGACATTTTCTATATTAATTCATAATAATTCATCCATTATGAATTAAATACTTAACAAACCACCTTTACAATTTTTGCAGTTCTTACATTATTGGAAATTTATGAATTTATGAGTATTAATTTCAGAGTTATATATAAAGTATACCTATTTGAAAACAATAATGTAACTATATTGCAAGCATAAAGAGACACCTCTCTTCTCTTCTACTATCCTTACTCCAAGAAGTTCACAACCCTGAGCGCTCTGACAAGGAAAAAAAATTGAAGTGATGAACGTCATTATAAAGCATGTAAGGTCATGCTTAAAAAAATCCAGAACAATAAAAGCCTAGGAAATATTAATAATGCACAGCTAATACCAAAATTCAAAGGCTTGTCAGAAGCCAGGCAAGTCCATGTTAATTTTGCAGAGATAATAAAAAGAGAACAACAGCAGGCTTGTTTGTAGTGACAATAAACCCATAAAATAGCAACACACAAAATAAAAAGATACAGCACAGGAAAATGTAAGCAGATCAACAACGTTTCAAACTGCAAAAAAAAAGAGAGGAGCTTTTGTACAGTGCCACTACATACTATCTAATACTGCTGAGTGGGAGCATCAGCAAAGCAGAGAAAAGGATTCAGGGCAGAGAAAAGGCTGTAGTGGGTAGTGGGTAAATCATCCACGTCCTCCTGACGGCTGCACCCCTGTGCTCTCCACAGGCTGAAGGTGTTAAAGAGAGCCAAAGAGATGAACTCAATCCCCTCCTCTGCAGCTCTAGTAAAATCTGAGGAGCAAAACTTACAAAGCATTGTTCATCCACACAGAAACAAGACGTACTATGTGTGAGAAGATGGTTATTCAACCAGGTTAAGGATGGAAGCCTGGATTCACATCTTCCAAATCTATGACAAAAAAAACTTAGCAGGTTAAGCTTTCTCAAGCCCCACTGGAATGATCTTATACTGAACTAGAGCTGTATTACTTTTCTTCCCCCTGTTTTTGTGTTTTACATTGCTGGGTTGAGGCAGCCAGTACACACAGCCTTGCAGAGTTAATACACAGATATGTGTCCTCAGAATATGCTTTTTCTTAACTTTTTAGTTTATACTAACAATACTGAATCATGTGAACCAAACAATATGCAGCAACGGGAATTCAAGGATACCTGTATTACTCATAGGCAGTCTTAATAGTGGGTCTACTCTGCCTTTCAGACCTAATCTTTAGGTGGTGCATTGTTATAAATCCCTCAGGGTAGGTGCTCTCAGCTCCAAAATCGTTAGAAACTGCTGGGCTGTAATTCAATGCCTTGTCTCTCTACTCACTGGGTATGTGCCAGTGCACAAACTGTATTGACAGGTGAAATGAATGGCAGTCAGGAGCTTAAATAAACTCAAAAATCCAACTCAAGCAGCACAGCAAGATGCTTTATCACACACTGAGATTAGGAGGTCTACTAGAAAGGCACATTTATTAAACTGTCTTCTCAAATTCTTCATTTATCTAACAGAAGTGTAAAGACCAAACAGCAAAAGAGCAATTTTATATCTATTTTATACACTCATATTGGAGCATGTACTACAACATTATGTCATCATGAACACAAATAATGTTCAGCACAGCATGTTGTGGTGTAGTCAGAGTTGATATTCTTCAATCTAGTTACTCTACGTTGCTTTTAACACATCTGTTTCTCTCAGCTGTCAAACTTGGTCTCAATTTTCACATATTGGCCTGTGCTACTGTTCCAAATTAAAACTCCCTGACCTGGTATTTGCTTTTCTCCAGTCAGCTCATGGCACAGCTCAGCACAGAGTGGAAACTGTGCGGATTAAAATCCAGTGAAATAGGGCAAAACTAAGTGTGCTATGCTAAACAAATTTTCCCCAGGGTGGACAGACTGTTTAACGTATCAGATTTTTTTCTACTGACATTTAAAAGTATCGTAATGCTTTCTTCTTCAGGTACCTGAAAAGCTCACAAGGTGGGCAGGAAGAGGCAAGTCAATGTTCTAAGTAGACTCTCCCAAACAGACAATTGTTTGGTCTGTATTTCCATTTCAATACATACACTTACTGTATACACCAGTTGTTTTGTTTTTTTTTAAATCCACAACTCTGCTAAAGTGATAACACAGAATTCAATCCAATGCCATCTTCAATTAACTCGTGTTTTAAGTCACTCCTTGGTGATTCAGGACAAATCTACACCATATTTAAAGTTTACTTCAAGTCTGGTAACCAAACTGTTGGAAAATGGTGATTCACAATAAATTAGTCACTCAAAGTTATTTGTTTTCTACACAAAGAAAACCTAGAAAGGTCTTTAACAGCTCCTCCATGCCCTTACAACTGCCCTGGTGGCAGGCTGCTGCTACGGGATTAAAAGAAGGATCTGCTTCATACTCCAAAGGTTTTCCCCACTGCTGTTTTGACAATAGAAAGGGTCTAGAAAAAATTTTTGCAAAAAGGACATCAAAGGAACCAAGCAGCACAAACATCACAATAATCAATTTCCGTAAATTCCTTTATAATCTATAAATGGTTGTAGTTTCTGTATCATGGGAGTCTGAGGTAGCACATCATACTAACACAGAATACTGTTTGTAAAAAAAAAAGTTTCAGTATAATGACTTGCTTGTGCAAGAGCTGTTGAGTATGATTGTCTAAAACCACCTAAGCCACTAAGGTCAGTGTCTTCACATTGGTGAACCCTTCTGCTAATTATATTAACCCCAGGCAGTTACTCGACTTACACACCTTACCAACATTCTTCACTTACATGTAGCTTAAAGAACATCTTTAATAATTTCTCTGAGGGGAAACATGCTACTGAATATAATACAGGTTTTTTATTCTACTTAGAAATTTTAAGTAAATGCTACTTCCTCAAAATACCCAAGAACTAAAAATAGTTTAGAACTCCTCCCACTAAGTACCTTCTTTTCCACAGTAATTTGCAGCATGATGATGAAATGAGACAAAAACCTAAGGGGAAACCCATATCACAAAATGCCAAAGCAAATGGTAGTTAAAAGGTCATAAAGTGACAACATTATCTCACACAGAGAACATAGATGAAAACAGAATCAGACCAAACTGAAATATAAACTCTGTCAATTCTTCTATTAAACATTCAAGTGATAAAATGCTCAGGGTAGGTCTCTGAAATGCATTTTAGTCACTTGCTTATTCTATTCCTCTTCTAATGGTATAATTATTCTCCACATGACGAGTGAAAAAGCAGAGACCTGTCAGAGCCCTGTTCATAAGCAATCTTGAAGGATTGCTTGAACATAACATATACGAACATAAAAGAGCCCTAGAACACAGCAAGTGTCAGGAGGAGGACACAAGCGGCGGGACTGATTAGCTGTTTTGACTCTCTATCGAGAGGATCTGATCCATTAGCACGAGGAGATTAGAAATCACTCTGCTACAGCTGTGGTTCTATTCCCCCTTTTTTAGAAGTTCTTCTTTTTAAACTTCAGGTTAAGTTCTAGCTGATCCCCAAGTCATCAGCTGCAAGTGAAAAGGCAAAGCAATAAAAAGAGAATTGCTCTAATAACACAGGGACACATGGAGGAGCAACCGGAGTTAACAGACCCCTCAGTCCACTTATAAATTAAGGAAGCCAACAAAGACAATCCGAACAACAATGCACAGGAATTACTGCATTTAGGTTTCAGCATCAGGAGAAATATTATTTATGCTAAATTAATAAGAAACTTGGGCTCTCTGTGAAATGTTACAAGGGAATTTCTTTTGTGCTGCTGATGTAATGGAATATTTATGAGCACTGGGAATCAGGGCAGTCAGAATTACGACAAAGAGAGGTCACAGAGGGTAGGATTGCAAGGTTACATCAGTTGGGTTTTCCTTTATGTTTGTTTTTTACTGAATTGGTGCAACATGCCTCTTCACAGATATTTTATGGTCCTGAACAAAAAAAGGGGATTGTTGTGAATTTGTCTGGATATGACCTGGATATATGCACTGCAATAGCCATTTTATTTATTTTAAATAACTGTCTCCATTTGCACCAGTTTCAAAACACACACACAAAGACCCCACTGCTCCAATGCATCTTGGCCTTAACCATGAAACTGCTTGAAACTAAAAATCAAAACTAAAGAACAAAGGGATCATACCGAGCCAGGCACATTGGAAATGTAAAAAAGGTGGATGGACACAACAGTAGTCACTACAGGAGGAAGGTTTTAATGCTCTTTTTGATTCTATAAATAGTTACCAAAAAATTTAAAACAGCAACCAGAGCAAGAAATTTCCTCTCAGATCCAATTTGCAGAGCATTAAATTACCTACTTGCATAGAACACAAAAATGCCTTGACCTTGAGCAATGTTTCAATGTTTTGTTCACAAATTGGGGCAGAATCCTTTTACTACTTAATTGCTGAGAAGATACAAAGTCTACAGTACTACTGGAACATACACCTATCTTCTGTTGTTTTCCTTTGTGTCCACACAAATGACCCAGTTTAGCAGGGCACAGAGGGAATCTCTCCAGATGGGCAAAGTTCATGAAAATATTCATAGGAGGAAAGGTATGCCATTATCCCCACACTCTGCCGACTGGATTGTAATTATAAAGATCCCACTTTTTTAGCAGATGGGTCTCCTGGCCTCTTTCCAGTCTACACTTCGTGTTGTCTATTGTGGCAAACCAAACTGTGAAGGAAAACACTAAAATAAAGCATTACCTAATCTACCTTTGGACAGAGCTAACTCTCATATGTGAATAGGATTTTTTAATCTGTTTTAAACAAGAGGCACAAAGGCTCACTAAATTGCTAGCTAGCTACAGGATTACCCAAACAAGGAGAGCTGGATCAGAGCTCATTGAGCACTGCAGGGACAGGGTTGTTCTTCCATGACAAGCTGGTGATCTCTTTATAATTCCTGCAAGACAAGGAACTGTCATAAGAAATACAAGTACAAACACAGCCTTTGTCAGCAGCCCTAGCAGGAAGATCAGACAAGAACTGAAGGGCCCGTTCACTTCTGTAACAGCTTTGCCAAGTCAAAGCCAGCCTGGAAGCTTGTACCAGAGCTATCTGCTGTCCCAGTAAACAGACACCTTCCAGGCTGTTCAGCTGACCCTAATCACAGGCATTTTCTCCCAGCCCCACCAAACAAACAGAACAGAAACAGAAAAGACACTTTCCAGCCAGAACTGAACCAGTAGCTAAGTAGTGAAATAGAATCACAGTGCCTGTGAAAATGGCTAAGAAGAAAGGACATCATACCAATATCCAAGAAGCACAGAACATTTTTTGGAACATAACAGCAAGCGCAGTAGAAGTGGCATCATAAAGCTTTGAGTGCTGTTTGAGCAGCATTTCCCCAGTGAGCTCTGACAAGAACCAAGCCCTGCGTGAAAACGCAGCTCAGAGTCCAGAGCTGTGTGGTGTGGGGTCTGTGCAGCGAGCAGGGCTCGTCAATTAACGTGAGCTGTGGAGGTGATCCGAGACACGGGGATCCAGCTGCTGCAGCCCCCCACAGCCCATCAGGCTCGTTTTACCTTGCCTATGAGGACAGCTATTAGACGGTGTCAATTTTCCCTCACTGTTACAGCTGAACAAATAATGAGAAAAATTATGTGCAAACATCCCCATGACTTCTGCAGGATTCTACTCCAACTGCGTTCCCACATTTGCTGTTTGATTGTCATGGACTCTTGACATTTTAAGGGAGGAGTTTGCTCTCAGCATCCTCTCAGGACCACAAAGTAAATCTCACTATCAACAGCAATTTTCATGGGAGGAGGGGGGATTATTATGCACAAAATTAGGATAAATAACAAACAAGTTTCTTAAAATTGCAATCTGTTTGCAGACAATCTGCAATCAAGAAAGGAGGCTTATTCATCAAGCAAATTGTTACTGGAAATTGTCTTCCTCGGCTATAATCACTCACATACCCAGGGCACTTGCAAACAGAGGTATGAGAGTCCTAGCACCGATTCCTGCTTTTTATCTGCTTGTCCCAAAATGCACATTTAATTTAGCAACTTTGTACATGGAATGAGTACCACAAAACATGCCATCTCAAGCAATGAACCTCAGCACTAACACAGCACACACCCACTGAAGGCTCAGGCCTCTCATACTTACTTGGATTCTGCCAGAGCTTCCACTAACACAACTACTACCTATGAGACTCCTACTCCCCTTTGGAAGCTGGAAAAAAGCTTCTGGAATGATTTTGGAGGGAGATCAGTCATTTTGGCAGAATCGCTTCTGTCTGGCATATAATTAGTTTACTTGGGGAAAATCATTTGCTCCCTATTCGCCCACAAGCTCTTCTGTGTGCACGGAGCATCCTGAGAGGAAAGATAGCTGGAGGTTAAAATTAGCAAGGAACGCAGATGCCATTGTCTCCTCTCATTACCTCCTCCCACAAAGCACGTCTCGCATCCAAACCGAGAGGGGTTGGAAAGCACAAATCTAAAGCAAAAAGAAAAAAATAAGAACATAATAAAAATAACTCCTCTTCAAAACAACAGATACATCAGACTTCTCTGGTCAGCGACAACTCTACAGCTTATTTTCCAAGTATGACAGTATGTGGCTTCATTAGCATCTTAGGGTTGTACTTGCCATAGCCTCGTGTCAGAATTAGATTCCATTATCTCAAGACAAGAAAATCAGGAGTACACGACAATTAACACTTCAAATGACTTGAAAGAAAACAAGGAATGTTCTGAATAGTCTGTTCCTAGTATGACATGCTGTAAACAAGAACGTCAGCACTGACTTCAGCTCAGCTGCCACAGAAAAAAAAGCATTTGTTTTTCTTCTTGGCCAATATTGATCACCACTGAAATGTTCTCATAAATTTGAGATACACCTACACCTTTCAAAAATACGATTAAGGCAAAAAAGTCATTCCTATGGCCACATGTTCAAATAATTTTCAGAGATCTATGTCTAGCCTGACAAAACCATGAATATGACCAATGAATTCCAGCACCTTGAAAAATATTTCTCCTCAGCGGGTCCCCTCTGTGCATCCAGAAAGCAAATAACATCTGGGTTTAGGACATTGCTCTTGGCTGTGTGCAAATCTCACCTATGTAAAACATGACCAGTGGAACACTTCAAAATGATGCACTGATCCATAATTTGCAGTCATGTCAGGTCGTATGTTATTGAGAAAATGGGAAAAAAAAACACTCAAATTTTAGATTTGTGTGAGTATATATAGAGAAAAAAGACTGGCACTACTGCTGTGGTGAAACCAATTCTAACACATTAAATTTCTTGTTTTTTTACCCAATATGCTAATTATATACAGACCTGCTAACTGGACTGGCTGGCAGGCACCTTTCAACAACACCAAGATAATGTTTCTAAAATGTGTCAGGAGCCTTAATAGTGCAAAATATTACAAGTAAATTAATCCTTCTATCAAATGGCTGACAGCAACATAAAGGGTCAGGGTTTATACACACAAAGTACTCCTCTTGAAAAATGACTCAGCCATCTCCTGCTCCCAAACAGAAACCAAGACAAATGAGGTCTACATTGCCCTGAAATAACCCAAATAAGCAGATCTTTGCTTACCCAGAAGGACTTGAGACACTAGCAAAGGGGGAAGGAAGAAGAACCCTTATTAGAGGAAAATTACTTTAACAAAGATATGAAAGCAAGCAAGCAAGCTCCTGATCACAGAGTTTACCCAGAAAGCCTCCAATAACAATCTATTAAAAATTATAAAGATGTGGTTTGTTAATATAAGTATTTCATTAATAATGAATTAATTACAAATTAGCACATATAAAATATTCTGAATTTCTGTAAGCCTCCAGTATCTTCAATTAAATAAATTCATGGAGATTTCATTTGAAATCCAACAGTACTGCCTATTCCTAATTTAAAAAAGCAAGGGAAAGATGCCATTCTTGGATAGCATAATTTCATACCACAAAGATGTTTAACACAGTGTCACTGGTCATATACATGCAGGGAACTTCACTAGCTCTTGTGTTATCACAGATTTACTAACAACTTAAACAGACTGGGACCAGAGCCCATATTTTTTGTGGAAAAGGATCCACAGGACAAGGAAAACCATCAACTCAACAGATTCCTTACGACTTTTGAGTGATGGTGCAGAGAGAAAGGAATGAGAAGCCAAGAACTTCCCAGAAAATAATGTTCCTGGCTTATACAGCTGAAGATACCATGTAAGGAACAACTACAAAATCATTAAAAATTCAGTTACTGGAATGAAAAGTCTAGTATTTTTCAATTCCAAAAGCTGACACTTAAGAAAGAACAGCAGTGGGTTTGGACAGGAAAGAAAGAGCAATAATACAATTAAGGATAAAAGGTTTCCTTTTCAATTAAAGACTAGAAGTGAACAGAAATTGAAAAGCAGAGATATGTTGGGATTATGACCCCTGAAACTATGTGTAGCTTAATGCCAGGCTCTGAACTGAGCTACTGCAGCCTCAAAGGGGCATTCCTCAATTGGCTGGGGTTTAATCCAGCAAAGGGATTCCACAGGCATTAGTATCGATGAGAGGAGGTTATAAAGCATGTGCTCTCTGTGAGTAAAAAGGGTAATGAAATTATGCAGCTCCTTTTCTTCCCCTGCCTTCAGCAGATCCTGCAGACTCATTATCAGTGCTTTTGACAGCTGGAAATTCACCTAGGGCCTGGAGTGCTGTGCTAGAGCATGCCACCCCTGTGGCTGAAGAGACACTGGATCTACACAATAGCAAATACTGACTTATTTCTAACAGAGGCTAATACTGGCCATTAGCTGAGGTACCTGAACCTCTGGAAAGTATGTCAAACTCACAGCTATGGACATGGAATGACCACTGGGACATGATAAAAAAATGAGCTCTTGTACACAGCCCCATTACGCACAGGGTCTCCTAATGGATTTCTCTACCTGCCCAGAAGAGCGTGCAACATGATTTTCCACCCTGCCAATCAACCCAGGAGTCACATCTGTGACACTTGGGAGCCATTTCCTTGACCTTCCCTCACACAGAATGAAAAGAGTGCTTGTACTAAAACATTAGGGAATAGGTTTGTGCTCTAACAGCTGATGGCAGCTGAGTTGCCATGGTCACTTTCCTGCTGACCTTCTTTCATTCATTATCCATAGAGCACATTTCCCAAAGATACAGATTGAGTTGGAAGTTTACTCTTTATCACTACAACAAAGACATATGCTTAACCAGGATGCACTGACCCTCACCTGAGGGAACATTATAAAGCTTGGGAAAAGATTCCAATACCTAGATACCACAGCAAATCTTAAATGATTCTGAAGTATAGATTACACCCTTTGCCTTTTATGTAAGGATATGGTACACAGTTAACCCAGGGACCTTCAACTCCCACCATAATGTAGTGGCAAGCAGGACAAAGCTTGGTCAACCTTCCCCTAACTCATTCTTCCTTTCTTTGTTTTCTCCTGTCTTGCCTCACTCTCCCACACCCCATTCCTATACCTTTTCCCTCCTACATTTCTGGTGTTACTGCCTTTTCCTTGATTAATTCAATTCCCAGCTCCATGCTTCTAAGTCAAACACAGCTCTAATGCGTCCATCCACTTGTCACAGCGTGTTTTGCCAAAAGAGGACCGAAGGGAGCCTGTTCTTTCCTGCACTTGCAAATAGCTCCAGATGAGCTAAGCATGGGAGGAGATTCAAGGACACAGCCTGGGCAGTAATACCCATTTACCTCCTGGCACAGCCACGACTTGATGAGGAATCCAGACACACGTGAGAGGACACGAGGTGCAAGTTCAAACCCCTCCACTGCCAGAGCTTCCCACATCAGACACATGCAGTCCTTTAAAGATTTATGGCAGTGTTTCTTATCAATAGCAAGAGACATTCCACCATTTCCACTGGAAGGAAACGTTACCTCAGTGCTCACTGAAATAAAACCTGGACAAACTGTGAAAATTTGCTCTATTTCAGCACTGGCACATCCAAAAACTCAAGCAGATGTTTCATGCTGCAGCTGATACACAAGAGCTCTGTCCCTCACCCCACAAGGACCTTGATTCAACCTAACAGAATGCTATCCCTGACCAGTATCCAGAGGACATTTCTATACTGTTGGGCAGACTAGAAGTTAACATTATTAGCCAAACCAAGAATAAAACCATCTTTTTCAAGCCACAGTGCAAGAGCATCATCCAGTGTAAACCAGCACAGGAAGCAACACATGTGACTGCTGCTGCCACCGTGCTTGGGGTAGAGAGTGCCCTGAAGGAAACCAGAGGGAAGGCAGAGCTACACACAGAGCTCCAGGCAGGCTTCCAATGCAGTTAAAATCTATCTGAACATCAACAATGATTAAGTTCACCTTAGCAGGCAGTTTGAACATCCTTCTTCAATTTAACCCTGGGAATATGAAAAACAACTGGATTAAGACACTCAGTCTAAAGTTCCAGGGAAGTTCAGCCCCTGAACTTGCTAAATCCTCTACTTGTCTGGTTTTTCCTTCACTGCCTTCCCAAAGAGGCTCAGCAGCTGTCCCCCAACCACACGCCTGTTTCTTTTAGATCCTAACTCCTCAGGGTCAAACACCAGGACACTGAGCAGCCAGCTCCTCACTCCAGTTCCCACTATAAGCAACCATCTTGTTCTGCAGATCACAGATACTTCTTTGGCAAAAACAGACCCATGCCCTCGTCTGACCTTTGATTTTTCTATGCACAAAATTGCAGCTGGGATCCAGCCTTCATGGGATAAAGAGGGAAAAAATCATCCCCACCAGCTCCTTATGGGAGCAAGACAGCAGAATCCAGTTCTGTGCATCTGTACAGCAAATTCAATACAAAAGAACATTCCACACATTGAGACAGACAAGTTACATGGAAATTTTCTACACATTTTTCTACTTCTCCTACCTCTTGTACTTCCTTGACCAAAACTTTTTCCCTAAATAGTTCGTAGAATTTAATTTTATATAGGTTTGGCTTTTTTCATATGATGCAAAAAGATTCTGCAGCTTGAAATCCCCATTTGTTCTGCCTAGATAGTCACAAGGAAGTTTTCCAGAATCACTCAGAAATGCCTTGTGGAAATGCCCAGGCAGACAAGCAAAGACAGGAGGCCTCAATCCAGCTTTCTGACAACTTGGATGAAACAATTTGACTTGAATGTGCCCACAGAAATCACCAAAACGCATCAAGCAATAATGATTAACAAACTCTTCTGTTTCTGTTGAATTGCACTGGCTCCATTAGAGCCTAGTGTTACACTAAAACCAAAAAGTAACAGGACATTTGGGAGTTCCAGTCCAGGGAAGCATTTGACACATCCTGCAGCTCCAGACAGAGCCCAGGTTCGATCCTGCTATTTTCTTGCCTAAAAGGCAGACGTTACATCAGAAGCAAAGCTGACCCTCTGACTGTCATGCTCTGGTCTATTGAAATGCACCTTCATGAAGGAAGGTTTAATATGCTCTAACAGAAAATGTCAAAGCTTGACTAAATGTCAAGATATCATTACACTCTGAAACAACCACTTACTGAAAAATAGCTGTAAGCCAGGTCAAATTTTTAAATACATTTATTAATACTATGTTGAAAAACAACAAAAATATTTTTAAATGGTACTAAAATAAAGATTTTGACAAAAAATTGAAATGACACTTTGTGATCTCCCAGTTATTTTACACTAGCCTCAATTTAATTTGCAATTCTTAAGCCTTAAGAAGATAATTTCAAATTAAAGACCAGATGCTGATGAGATTGTTATCCAGTAAACTATAAATTAAAATAAAGCAATGGAAGCTCACATCCAAGAAATGCCAAATTTCAATGTCCCAAGAAGAAAAGCAATGAAAACTAAAATAGGAATTCCTGAAAAAAATGCTCCTGTCATACTTTGAAAGCTAATCCAATAACCCCAACAACTGCATGTGTAATCACATAATTTGTGCAAAACAAACATTATTTTACACTATTTATAAACACAGGTAAAATGCATACGATGCATTTGGGGACCTGCCATTCTCCCCTATATCACGTTTCTCCCACAACTCTGACTTCAAATTCTTTATCCTTACAAGCTGCAGGTGTTGAGCAGACAAAAGGAACCTGCTCTTTCTAGCTTCTAAGAAAGAGGGGAAGAAGAAGAAACAAGTGTATAATCACACACCTGCTTCCTCCTGCGGATCTCAATCTGTCAAGTTTCAAGGCTGAGTCTCTTCCTATCCAATTCTCCTGGCTAAAATTACCTGTTAGGAACATCAAGTTTCCTCTGCTCCCTTTCTATCCTGAATTTTACTGGAGAATTAATATGCCTTTCAGCTATCATTTAAACAGCACATTATTTCCAGCATTTTAAAAAGGACAGAGTTTAACAAGTGGCATCACAAGGGAGCTGATATTTTCTATTTCTCTCTTCCTGAGTTTCTAATGGAACAGCAGGAGGTAAAGTCAGTGTTTAGGCCTTAGAATAAGTCATAAATGACAAAAGGGTAAACATTCAGGGGAACACTTCCTAGAGACCACCAAGTAGAAATCTTCAGAACAAATCAATGCACTTTAAGTAATCAATTCTACAATTGCTTCTAGTCCCTGTTAAAGAGTCCAAAGGTTAAAATTACTCTCAGATTCTGCAATTCACAATGCAATAAGCAAATATTGATGATTCAGTTTGTGATTTGTGAGCTTTTAAGGTAATGGAAATCAGACTGAGTTGTCTTGTGCCAGAGAAAAGGCTTACATCTTAGTTTTTGAATTGATGAAAACTATCATTAATTTTGCTACGGAAGATATTTTCCTTGCCTTATCTAAACAGGGCTTTACATTCAGGAATCTAGAAGAGGAACTGACCTTCCTTTTGGTACAGCTTCTCTCAAACTCTGCAAAATCAAATGTCATCCCTAATGCAAGCTCCTGGGTGCAACGCATAACTGCATCATGACTGCGGTGGGAAGATGAAGGAGCAGAAGGTGGCAATAGAGCACCAGATCTAAATCCATATACACTTGATTCCCTTTATTATTTTTATTCCCTCTAAATCCATATACACTTTGTTCCCAATTAGATGCTGGCTCTCACCACAGCACACACCCTGCATGTGAGCTGTTTACCTCCACTGAAAACCCAACATGATACAGGTGTGATTTCTTAGGGATGCATCACCCCTGGGTAAAAGCGAATGTAAAAAGGCTACATTTCTCCTCAGGTAGGTGACATAATTACAAGACTTCCATAAGCACTTGAGTGTGCTGCCTGCATGGCTCCCTGCATCTATCAGAAAAATCACAGGAAACAGGGGGATTGTGTAAGTTGGTCCATAAAAAAGTTATTATAAACCTATGTACCTCCTCCAGCTGAAAAGCTAAATTATAAGCACTTATCCTAAAGCTAGAGTGGAAAAGTGTCATTACATTTTATACAATAATATTCCCCTTCATTTCTAAAAAAAAAAAAAAAATCTCCTGAGCACTGGTGGAAAGTGTAAGAAAAACACCCTCCTACTATTTCCAAGATTAATAATACTTTAGTCTAACACTTCACTGTTAACCAGGTAACTACAAAGAAATCTGTCTCATCTCAAATTTCTAGGTAAGCCTTTAAGTTCCAGTCAGAAAGTGCCATTCCATACAGGTTTATACAGACTTCCCAAATGCATAAGGATTATCTGAAATGCTCTTTTCCATTATAAGCATGTAGGAGGAATTGAGGAAGGCAAAGACCTCCCTCTTTCGGCCAAAGGGAGGTGAAGCAGGCACACACTGCCTTTACAAGAGATTTTAAGGCAATTAGGATTGGACTTATTCCCCACATTTCTGATGGAGACAAAACAGGATAAAAGAATGAGGAGGGGGGGGATTTAACTGGTGTTACATGTGCAATATTCCCAAGTTGCCACATTTAATATGACAAGCAAAGACTGATCTTCATGCACCACAGAAAGAAATTTTTCTCAAGTTTGACTTGGCATTATTATTATTTTCAAGCTCTGAATAGATTTTCTGGTTTCAAATCTCATGAAATAAAGACATTTCTTAACATGAACATGACAGCACAACAGATTTTTTCCTGCCCCGTCTTTCCCTGCTGGAGCCCAGCAGGCAGCAGTACCTGCCCAAGATGCTGCCCACAGCTGGACACCAGCCCCAGCCCTTCAGGGTTTGGAATGGCCCCTGTCTGCCCCAACAAACCACATAAAATTAAAGCCCACAGAACCATACTGACTACCAATTATTTGGTTATGTTTATAATAATTATCATTATTCCTGGCCACAGCTCTGATGGGCTGGGGCTGTATCTCACCCAGCACTGCCAGCTGGGGAGCTGGGTGAATACCGAGCTATAAATACACCCACAGATTTGGTCGCTGCTCACCCACCACTAAAGGGATCCTGGGAGCAAACCCCTTGCTAGATACATCATTTTCTCCAGCACTGCAAAAGATCAGGTTTTAAAACACCAACAGAACAAAGCAAATTGAAATAGTCAAGCTATCTGACATCCTAAAAAGATCTCCAGACTTAAATACATCATCAAAAGTTATCCAAGCGGCAAAGAGAACAAAATTGGGATTTCAAATAATTTAACATGCCAGTGCATCATGTGCAGCTGCCTCAGGTACCTGACAGCAACCTTTAAAGAATGATTTTATCAACTGACCATTTAAATGCCATGATAAGGCACACAGAACAAGCAACAGAGGGAAAACGAATATACAGAAGTGCTGTAGTAAGGTAGTCACTGCCAAAATAGTAAAGAAATATCTCTCAGCAGCTATAATTTCAGGGATTTTAACATGCAAATTGTCTGATAAACACCCTTCCTCCACGGAGATTAAGGAATTAAAAAAAAAAAATTAAATCATGGCACAATGATCCCTTGCACAGCAATTAATAAAATTATTAGTAGACACTTTCTAAACAAAAGAGTCTGCTTTGCTTATATACTAATCACTTTTTATTACTGAGCAAAAAGAAGTAATTCAAGTGTAACACAGGAGACAAACTGGTAACTACATATTGGATAGTCTTTTAAAACAACGTCAAAGGATAAGCTACACAGCAGAGCAACCAACACTAAAAATGTCTTAATTATCAGTGTTTTTAAATAACTTGGCTTCACTGCTGTCCCAGCTACAGCTTCCTGACGGGTTCACAGATAAAGAAAATTATTTCAATGCTATTTCTTGCACTGGCTTGTCCCCTGGCTCAGTGACAACAGTACATGGTCCCCACTCTCCAGAAGGCTGGCAGGGGACCATCATTCCCATTGAACCTTCATTCCAGAACACTGGCCTTTGTCAGAGAAATGCTGCCCTTTAGTCCCATATAAATAACCCTGCTTCCCCTGGAAACTGGAATTTGGGCATGCTTTGGGTTTAACTGCTTCTTACACACTATAACTACATTAACATGGGACTTTAGTTGAGGGAAATGATGAATAAGATAGAGTTTGTTTTTTGGTGGTTGGCAAGTAAGAAGTACATTAAACAGCACAAACTAATTAAGCTTTTTCATTTTGTTTAAAGAAAGGTATAAAAGACACTTCATTTAATAAACAATAAAATTAATAACTCCTAAATACTGTTTTTCTTAATTCGTTGTGTCCACACCTCTTAATATAAGTGACAGACAGGTCATGAAAACAGTTACGCACTCAAAAATAAGCTTAACAATCATCAACCACACACCCTCCAAATCTTGGAAAAACAATTGTCAAGCTGATTCTATCCCAATGATGTAACAAAAAACCCCATAACTGATATATATGTTTGGAGACAGCATCTCAGCTTTGAGAGAATATCCCAAAGATGGATATCATGAGTTTTAAAGGAATAGTAAGTGATGGAAGAATCACTGTGGTACTTAAATAAATATCTGGACTTGTATTTTACACAAAGGTACTGTCACTTATGACTCAAATTCAGTCCCTGTTATTATACAGATGGCTTTTAGCAGTATATATTTTAACAGTAATATAATACTATGATGTGCCAAACTATTCAAACAACAGCTCAGCTCTCTGCATTTTCATAATTCCACCCACTGGCAATTAAAGTAGAAATTGTTTAAAGAATAGCAAAACATTTTATTGAAAGTCCCTGACTAGGGACTGGACAAACCAGAAAAAATTCTTACACCAACAGCTGGTAATGCTGTGTTGCAGAGAGCAACACTTGCAGACTGTCCAGTGAGTTACAGTATCAGGCACGGTGCTTCTTATTACACCAAATTTAAAACCCTCTCAGTGCTTGGCATCTATCTCTGGCTGACAGTCTAGGCCTATAAAAAAAACTGCATGTGAAGAACAGCTTATTTTAAGAAAATTCTCAGCACGCTTTCACTGAAAACCTGTAGAATATTCATGCTTTGGAGCAGAGCCTTAAAAATCTGGCTGTCATATCAGGGATAAAAAGGTTTTGTGCTACTCCCAAGAGGGTTCATCCAAAACTGAACAAGTCACAGAACTCTATAACCACAGCTTACATTGAATGCTATAGCACCTTAAAGGCCAGATGTGTCCTGGTGCTCCCAGGTGTATGTGAGGAGGGAAATAAGGTGGAATAACCTGCTGAGCACACCAACCCAATGGGAACTGACTCCATGCAATAAGTCCAAATCACCCATTTTTTATTAATTTTCTAAGTTTCTATACTTTTACAAAGTTACTTTAAAATCAGGAAGGTATCAAAAAAATTGAAAAATAATCATTAGCAATGTTTGAAATGAAAGACAGGAACACCACATAATGCCAAAAAAATGAAAATCAAATACATAAATTTCTTGTGTTATGAGATCAATAGCAGCTTTTTCACAAACCTCCTGCATCGCTTAGCACACAAAATGGATGGAGCTTCCTATTTTATCCTCCCTTTTTAAACCCAGCTGTGACTACAGTTATTCATTTCCGGATGGCTTCCCTTGGAAAGCTAATATTTTATAAATAAAGCCATACTTTGGAGACCAAGAGAACTGACAAGACAAACAGTCAAGAACTGCCAAGACACAAATGCTTCGTCATTTGGATAAGGACTTCTGTCTTGGGTACATGGTATTCTCTTTTTAAAATGTTTTGGGTTTGTTCTTGACCATATGCCTGCATTCAAAATAATATTTCAACTGTAGCAATAACTATTCATATTCTGTAATATGATTACTTTCCTCGCTAAGCCTTGTATTTCTTCTCCCTGAACCTAAGAACATGTCCTATATTCTAGGAGAGCAGACTTTGTGTGTCCCAGCCAGAGCAGAGGTGGTGGCAGGAATTTCCCTGGGGTAAGGGGTTACCTCAGCTCAAGAAGGGACAAGTTTGTGAAAGAAAATACCACCGAGGGTTATTAAATCACAGAGACAATACCCAGCTCAGGAAATCCTGGGCCAAAAACAGCTGGAGGCCAGGAGATTATTTAGGGAAAGTATCAGATATGCTTCCCCTGTTCCTGCTCTTCCCCAAGAACCAGGCTGTGGATATTGTTAAGGAGAAAACAATGAGAAACAGACCCTCAGGTCTGATCTTGAAATGCAGCTTTTATGGATGACAACTGTGGTTTGGATCTGAATGTCCAGAAAAGTTTATTTCATTGCAGGTGTTCAGCCTATCTGAGGAACAAAGCAGGCAACAGGTCACTAATTAATGGTATATTTATGGTTTCAATATTATCACCAAAGTAATCTTTAAAACCATATTTGACAAAATATAAAGAGGATTGAGAATGAAGTGTTACATAATTTTTTGGCCACCATAGAGCTCAATCTTCAGCCAGAAAAACTGGTATAGAGTTATGAGAAGGTACGGAGCAAGTGGCAGCTCCCAGCTAACCTTCCTAACAGGTGGATATAAACAAACCTTATCAGCCTTTTTCTTAACAGGAGGCTCCTTTCTTCTCCCTCCCCTGCAAACACCCCTTGTGTTCTGCTGGACAGTACAGGCCTTCCTTGGGAAGTCTCTGTTCTGTTTCCAATACATTTTAGAACATATGTCCAGCCTTGAACATTAATTATAGAGGATACCACATCAGTCTTTTGCTTCAGTATTTTTCAAATTCTTAAGCAAAACTCAGGTTTTCCAGCTGCCGCTCCATTTTAAATTTTGGAAGACTAGGGGATCAGTCCAGAAACCATGAACTACTTTCCTTGAACAGTTACTAAATGTGGACCCCAGCAGCTCCTTCCACTGCATGTTCCCTCATGTTCACCCCCAAGCAATTCCTCCAGTCAGAAGGTGCAGCTGAAAGCTCTCTGCAACTCCATAACCACCAGCCTCAGCTTCCCAGCATTCCAAAGGCCCTGCTTAGCAGTTTTGATTTCAATCCACTATTTGCATTTGCTTAAAAACCTATCTACAACAAACTGCAAACAGACTCTTTAGAGTCTGTACCAAATTCCCATCTTAAAAATGGCTGTTTATGTTTAAGGAAAAAAGCTACATGTAGCAGAAAGTGTCTATTAACTACCCTGGCAGGGTTTTATCCAAGGGCCTTGAGTTTTTTACTCAGCTACATCAACTGACTCGCCTCAGAGAATTTTTAAGTTCATTAACATTTGCTGATCTCAAATCATGAATATGGACTTTGTTTTATTTAACATACACTTACATACTCTACACCACACACATGCATATATATTATACACACACACACACTCTGATATTTTCTTTTCATTAGAAATGTTTGAGGAGAATACTGATAGCACAGCTTTGATACATGCAGCTTCCTCCCTGTCATTTTTTGAGCATTTTAGTTTATATAATTACCAGTACAGCAGATCATAATTTGTTCTCATGGCTACAAATTCATGAGACAAACTGCTGTGATGCTACAGTCTGATCAAAACAAGAGCAGGTAGCAAAGCAGCACAACTTTCACCAGCTTCTTCAGCTGAAAATCTCAAGTACAGAAAGGAATCCAAAATCACTTCCTCTACCTTTAGGTATCCACCTCTGCAGCCATGCAGCCTTCTCACTAGAGATGTTACAGACATGGGTAGCTGTGAAAACTACAGAGCAGTTTTACAGTGTTTTTTAAATATATACAATACACACCAGCCCTTCTCCTCCTTCCCAGAGAAATCTGGACAATGGGTTTTGTGGGGGAGTACACAGATGGCTTACCTGGACAGTTCATTAAAAGCTTTGCATTCCTAACCTAAGGCATATGTGGAGGGAAGATGTTGGTACCTCAGCTTGTTCACTTTTAAAAGATGAAAAATCTGGGGTATTATCCTGTTTTAATTATTATTTCATGCCATTGTAGAACAGCCTATGGAAGCAAATGATTCATGAGAACAGATGTATTTAACTACATGCCACTGATACTTCAGAAAGGAAAAAACCCCAGGCCTACCCATTACAGCAAAAAGAGTGATGAGACTCACCTAGTCTGCCCTCAACAGTGTCTGTGGAAAACTTTCTACCATTAACACTCGTATTCAACACAAATCTCACTTCCAATGGATTTCCCATTGACTCTTGAAACAGAGCCAATTAAACTGATCTTCAGAGAGAGCAGAGCATGCATGAAACACGCAGACTGTCACAAGATTAGATGTACATTTTTAAGAGGCACTTAAAGACTTAAGAGTGAAAATTCTGCCGTACACAAACACACTTAGAAGCAGGCACCAGCTCAAAAGGATGACATTCGACACTCCCAAATCTTCAGTGCTGTTTGAAACCCTGGCAAGGATGTGTACCTTGGCCCATCTTCAACCTCTACCTGTGCCAGAAATAGCACTGGAACACGGATGGAGAAAAGCAAAAGCAACAATATTCTGCATTTATGTCTTATCTGAGATTGTCTGAAACATTAAAACCAGGAGATTATCTTTAAAAGCAGTTCTGCAAAGTGGCCAAGCCTACATTTTCATCTCTTCTGGCACAATAAAGAAACTGCAAAAGCTGCATCAGAATGAAGTGTTTTCTGAACAAATGTTTATGAACAGAATGTAAGAAATTTGGCTGATAAAAACTATCCATTCTCTCACTGGAAAAACAATGTCCTTTTGTCTGCCATGCTTGTGGTAAAAGAAAACAAATAAGATTTTGGCAGAAAGGCCAATACAGACTAAAAAAATTTGGCAGCCAACCTGTTGCTCCTTGCAGTCTATACTTTATATGTCAGGTTTTACTTTTTGTCTGGAAAATAAGCTGTGAAAAAGCTCATGACCATGTGAGACACTTTCTCAAGATTTAGACTCTGGGCTATTTATTAAGCAAAGCAAAGTCACCTTGGGAGATTTTAGCCTATTTAAAGTGGCTTCTTCCTTCTATGTTTATGCCCAGAGAAAAAGAAACTGAAAAAATCCCAATCAGAAGAGAACAAGCCACCAAAGAGCCACATACAATCTGCTTCTTAAACCGTGACTGCTTCAAGCAAGAGCTGCTTTCCACACTCATTTCCTTCCCGGGCACTAAAGTGGAAGCAGTTTTCAAGCATGGCTACACAATCCCATAGAGCAGCGAGTTTTGAGTGCGCGGCACTCAGCCCTTGGCCAGCGCATCCCGCCTCCCACTCCTTCTGGTGGCAGTCTAGCTACAGACTAGGGCTGGACACTGGAATTATCCTCCCTGCCTTTATGGCCCATTAGCTTCAATTTCGGCTGGAGCAAAGGCTGTCCTCAGCTGGATTTAGCTCAGCTGCTAATTGTCCCAGCATCTGAACTCATTCCATGTGAAAATCAATAGCAAACCTGAAATACTTTTAAGTCTTCATAGAGACTCTGGAATTTCTCCCATTTTGTACTCATGGACCTCAAGAAGACAAAAAGAAAATAATCCTGACTTCTACGTGCTCATTTTGGTTACCATAAAAATAAAGCTTTTCCTTGCTTTTGGTAGTACAGGGGCGATCATGACCGATTAAATTCATCATGGAGAAAACGAGCCCCTTAGAAAGAAATACACAGAGGCGAAAAGCAGTGCAAACATACCACACACCATTCCATTCTTGTTTTGAAGGAACAGTCTGAAGTCAAAGGGTAATTCATTCATTATGCCCATTTAAATTTTTATATCCCCTTAGGCTGCCAACAAAAACACCAGTTAATGTGAAATGCAATCCTGCTTTTTTTTCCCAGATGTAGATATCTGTTCCTTAGAAAATCCAAACAGGCAGACAGGAGCCACAACTTAAAGTGATTATACATCTAGAGAGAATTTAAAAATGTTTGCGCATTCAAGCATTTCTCACGTTTATCTCCAAGATGCAGTTTCACTTTCAATGTACACAAAGAAAAAAAATCCTTAAGTGCTGCATCCATTTCTTAGACCAGGATAATATCATAGAGGCGAAGGCAAAAGAGCCTTCTAACAGTTCTAAAATTTCCATTGCTTGCCAGAAAAAAAATCTGAACACAAGCACACATGTCCTCCACTTACAGCCTTTTCCATTACCATGACAAATAAATTGTCTAAAGAAAAATGCCACTGCTAGAGTGTGGGACACAATCAAATAGCCAATAACACAGAATCAGCTGGGATTAAACAACAACTCAGGCTCAAAAATACTTGGTAAGCAGATAAACTGTTCAAGGTCTGGAAAAACAAGTTTTCTTTCTTTGGACAACTTTTTTACATGTCACCACTACCTGATGATGATGAATACCAGTCCTTACAAAAATAAAATCACTTTTTAAATGCTTACTGGCATCAATATGAGTAGTACACTGGCAAGCTACTGAGTTTGTCAGATGCTTCAAAAACCAAAAAGATACAGCAAACACACAAGCTAAATCACAAGATACAATAAATATCTCCCAGTTAGCAGATCTATCAGATCTTGCCAATCAGTTACTACTCACAGAGTTTTTTGGTTCTCCAGTACTAAAAAGACATGGGAATGATATTAAGAGACTCCTGGCAAGTTCTCTGGTGAAGTTTGATGTTAAACCCCCCCACCAACAGTCACCTCAGTTTTCCCAGGAAAAGTTACTGCTTCTCTCAGCATTTTATCAGCTGCTGTGCAATTGCCCCAGTTCAGGATCACTACTAAAAAAAAAGTGGCTGTTTACAGCCGAGCCAGAGACAAAAAAGGAAAGTACGGATGACGCCTGTCCTGCTGCCCAGCTCCATGGAAAGCTGGGGAGACCAGCTGCCAAAAATGCACAAGTGTCTTTTATCAAAAGCTTGAAGAATAAAAGACATGGCAGCATTTCCCTGCTGCGTAGCATAGCACTGGCCACCTTGTTACTCACCAACGGCAAATAAACACATTTTCATCGGGGATATAAAAACAGATATACACATACAGATGTTTGATTACCAAGTCCTCAGTACATTGGAGAAAAAGTGAACACCTACCTCTTGAGAAACCTGTGTGAACGCAGTCCATGTCTCCACTGGTACCTCCATGATCATGCAGACTAGGAACTGGTGATGTTAAAAGGCAAGGCACAATTCCTAGAGAACCTGAAAGCTTAGAGGAATTTGACCTACCTTTGCAAATCCCTGACCTTAGCATGTCGTTTGGGATTTATCTGAATTAACTGACAACATGACACTGAGATGGTAAAGTCCTTTATTGATAGCTCAGACTCACACATATGGCTCAACAGACAAAAACGTAATGCACCAACTAAAAACAGAGAAACAAAAAAAATGAATCTATACTTCAAGAATCAATATTGCTTGAGATGGTGATGATGTAGCTCACAGAACAATGCCTGGTTTACTGAGATGACCTCTGAAAACTTAGCAAGGCGTAATATTATTACCACAAAAAATAAAGGAATTTTGTTTTACTCAGCAGCAGAGTCTCTGCTGGCTTCTGATAGAAGGTACATAATTACAGCAACTACTGATGGTCATTAAGACAGACAGGACACGACATGTTTCCAAGAGAAGGCTTCTAGTTATGTTTCAGAGACCTGATAAGATGTCAAATGTAATAAACTAAATTGCCTGAAAGAAATCACTCTAATTTCATCTTTTGATACCATTATATCTGTTTCCCTACAATGTATCCCAGTGTAGCCCATGGGACATAAATGCACCCAGGACCAACCTGAATTCATTTTACACTCTGCAGATACATGAGGCATTCAGTAAGCACCGCACCAGATCTAATATTGTTGTTTGCTATATAAAAGTCGTGCACAAGTAGTTACTGCTGATTTTATATAAATTTTTATCAGTTTCAAGTAACCAGGGGTTCTTGGTGCTCAGAACTCCGTGTGTAGAAAGCAATGGCTGTATTGCACTGTAGGTTTCTCCTCCATTCCCAAATTTCTGAGAGTTTTGCCTCCCCTTCATAACTGAAGGTTTTTTTTTAAATGTCTGGCTCCTTAAATTAAAAAAAAAAAAAAAATCTACAGTGGCCACAAGCAGCAGCATTTTATTTTAATGTTAGCCAAGAACTTTCTCTTTTCAAAGGCTAAAATGATGTTGTGGAACTCTCTGGGGACTAGAAAAGACCTCTTAGTTCCCACAAAGGCACTTATTCACTGATAAAAAGCAGAACTTGAACACATGGATATGTCTGTGCTTCTGTTCACAAAGACCTGTGAGACAGTAGAACTGCAGCAAGCTTCAGGAAAGAAAAATGCATTTCTTTCTTTGTTTGGCTGCGACACATTTATACCCCATCTTTCAAAATACTTCTTATTTAAAACACAATTTGGAATAATTAAGTGGAACCAAAGTTTCAGTTGGACATATTTGCTCTTAAACAAAAAAAATTCCCCAACTCAGGTCACTAAATCAGCTTCAGGTACGCCTTCATTTCTCCATGACATTTCTTTGTCAACACAATCCCTGAGCAGACAAAGGAAAATCAGGAAAACAGCAGAGAAAGATAAAGTAGTTACATGCAGCCAATGGTGATAAGTCTATAAAAGGCAAACCCAGAATTTTTCAGCCAAAAAATATTCAGAGAATACTTAATTTTTGTGTCCAATATAGTCTGGGGGTTTTAACTCAAAATTGATGGTAGGAGAACAGATAACAATCCATTAGACTCCATAATCTTTTCAGAAGCAGGAAATTCAGGGATAAATCTCCGTTCTGCCTCACTGAAATCAGAACTTGCCTCTGCCCCCAGACATTTCCTAATCAATAGGTCTATCTTCCTCTTGGCACCCTTTTGTCAAAAAGATTAAGAAGCATAACTTTCACTCTAATGGAAATAATTAGGAAACACTGACATTTTTGTAAGCCAGACTCCTCTTCCTTGAACCAGCCTTCGTGAGGATTCTTCCAAACAGTTTTGCATTACCATCCCTAATTGGAATTAACAGGAACTGCTCTCTGGAACCATGGCTCTCCCATCAACCTACACCCTTCCTGAGGGATTTCAGAGACAGCAACATGACAAACAAACATTTCACAGAATTATAATCGATTATCAGTGATGTGAAAAAATCATCAGTAGGAGAGCCATTGCAAATGAAATATAGCTGGGTTTTCTTTGATGCTTCTGTGTGGGTGTCACCAGCAGAAGCTCCAGGATTTTGTTCACAGCATATTTACAGACATTATTTCCCGATGCAAGGTAAGGCCTCACATACCTCTAGATCCATCTGGCTGCCAAGGAAGGAGCTGTTTAGGGATCAAATCCGGGTTTAGCTTCCTCACAGTTACTTAGTGGTAGCACGTCTTACAAATCAGATGCAATGCATCTATCACTTTAGAATCAGCATGTAAAGCAGACTTTCCAGTGATCACAGTGCAAAAAGAGATTTCAAGAATGACGCTTAAATATTTCCTGCATCATCACCATCATATTATTTTAATTACTACTTTTATAACAAGTAAAATAATTTCAGTCACTTAGCTGGACCCAGGTTCATTAATTTCTCTGCCAACACAGTCTCAATAGAGCAAAAGAAGAAAAAATGGAGGAAAACACTCAAAATATGTACTCAAATTAATAATTTGCACATTTCTTATTGAATCTAAATTGAAATACCTTTTGCAACATGCTGGCCATTTAAATGTCAATTCTTCATGTCCCCTTCGGTTACTTACCTAAAAGAAAAGCAACAGGAAAAATATATTAATTTTCTATGTTCTCAGATGTATCATGAATACATACCTTACTCTCCCACTGCTCCCCAGTAAATTTTCAGTGGTCATAACTTAGGTAAGACAATTAGGACAATGGGTTTTGTTTGTTTTATTAGTTTAGATGGCATGTTCCCACTTTGCCTCAGCTAAGCATTCAGTAATTTAATTTAAGATCTTTTTTCCTCCATCATACATGACTTCTAAATAAAAGCTACTTGATGGCCTCAATAACTTCATTTTCATATTCTGTGTATTTAACTCTGGAAAAATTCATAATTGCAGACACAGGAATGGAAATATAAAACATTCAGCAAAAGAACCCAAATGTGGTCTTCAGTACTAACGTTTGTGAAACTTCCTAGCAGCTACTGGCAAAACATATTTTGGGCAGATGGAGCACAGGACAGCACACTCTGGACAATGCTATACCCCAAATCATAATAGAAGTGCAACTTCCAGTTGGGAACAGCAGGGGCAGCATGGGAACAGCAGGCTCACCACTCACTTCCACAGAAACATGGGGTTTACACCATTATACACTGCATCTCTTTTCTGTAAAATCTTTCCAAACCTGAAAAACAGGCAGTTGTGAGTTCAGAACTTTCTAGCGGCCCTGTCCCCTCCCTTTCACACCCAAGCTCTTGCCCAGGAGCTGGAAACACCTCTGGCTCAGCCTGGCAGCAGCCCACAGGGGCCCAGCAGGAGCGTGCAGGCTCCTTGAGCACCCACACCCAAATCTAGGTGATGGCACTGCCCTTCCCCATAACCCACGCAGGAGGTTGGGCTACAAGCACACGTGCCAGGATCTGCCAATCTCAAGTGAATCTCAGCTCCTGCTTCTCCCACCCACACATCATCCAGCACTCTTCTGTGACTGAACTGCATTTATCATTATTACCTTTCTATACTCCAGATGATTTTACAAGTTTACAATACATCCTATAAATGGTATGACAGACTTAAATAGTCCTTAATTACCAAAACTAGATCCTAAAAGAAAAGAAAACCATTTCACATTTCATCCATACCATCACTTTTGCCATATGCCAGTTTTTAAGATGTTTTCTTAACCAATGCAAGTTGAACATTATAAAAAGAACAAGTGAAACCCTTAACAACTAAATACCTTTCATATTCGGTAAAGAACTCATCTGAATTTCTTTAAACTCCTTATTTTCCAGCATTAAGCTTGCCCAAGCTTTCTATCAAATTTCAGATGGAAATATCACTTATTCCCATAATGTACTCACACTGAACAGAGTGTACAGGCTCAACATTCGCTCTGCCTGCATGCAACTAACTTTATTTTAAACTGAATTTTAAACCCTTGCCAAATTCAGACATCTCCTGCACAAGTTCTGCTGCTTCCACCTCCTGCCAGCCTACTCTGTGATGCCTCTGAATGAACCTTTTTTTTCAACCTGGCAGATCTCTTATTATCCTCCTCTTTCAAAGCAGCACATTTTGGTCCTCTAGTTCCCATGTACGTGCATGTTTAGCCTTTTTCAAGGGCAGTCTAAGTGCCAGCTACAGTTCAGACCTCTCCAGGATATAAGCCCATTTCAGAATGCATAACACTATTGTGCTTTATCTACAGGAGTCACTAAGCTGGGTTTAATATGTACTACTATAGATTTTTGTCCTTAAAATAACTCAAGGTATAATTGCCATGTGACTAGAATTATCTGATGAATCATGCTAATTGTCAGGTTTGGTTCATTTTCCTTCCTTTCCCTTGTAAAGGGAAGAATAATTTTCAGAGAAAAGAGAAAACAAATTGATTCTGATGATCAGAGGCAATCCCATGGCTAGTTTTCCTACAGTAGTTTGTAATGATTACTCACATACCCCTTCCACAGGGAATTCTGGGTTATAATCAAAACTTGACTGACTTTTTTTCAGTACCAGCTTTGGAATTTAAGAAGTTGGAAGGGTCCTCCACAACAAGTGCACGTTAAACTTCAAGTACTACAGTTCAAGCTTATTTCTGAGGAAAAAAAACTTTGTGTTTGGCCATTTGCCAAGAGTTACACTGAGCCATTTGCCCAGGGCTTACACAAGAAAAGCCAAAACGAAGACAAGAACCCCTTGGTGTTCCTTAAGATCAACCAGCAGGAACACCCCTCCTTCTGCTGTCCTTTGCCAAACTAAATGGGACCACAGCCTTCCACTCCACTGACATGTACATTTCTCTTCTATCAGTGAAAACAATGACCAGACAGACTTCAAATGAGGTGACTCATTGGCAGATAATGAATCCCATTCCATTTCTTCCACATAACAGCCTTCATTTTGCACCATTGCAACCCAAGGCATCTCAGGCTGTACAGAGTCAGGAACCATAAAGTAAAAACTGTTCAGACTTCATTTGGCATCCCAAAAAATTCCTTCCAGAAATACCCAGTAAGCAGGTGCCATACCAACACCTTTATCTATGCTTATCCTCCAATTTTAAAGGGAGACAAAGATGCAATAGTTACTGTCAATCAGGGAGCAAGTCTATCTAACATTTAAACATCAAGCTTCCATGAAATAGGATTAGCCCTAATGGATGAAGCTGTCTCCTGTCTGCCTAACAAAAGAAATGATCCTGCAAACTCTGACCAGAATTGTATTAACTACCAATTACAGACATAAATATAGCTATGAGACTGAAATCATATTTTTCCTGCTGCTGCAGAGAACTTGAAATGAAAAGAGTTCCATCCCAATCAATATACAGCCATCTGCTCTGCAAAACGCTGACAAATCTGCTTCCTTCAGGATCTGTGTCCCCCAGATTAGATGAAGAAGTTGCCTTGCCTTTGCAATGCTCATTCCAAGAGTCAGCAGGGGCTGGTCAAGTTCTACTGTCTTCCACTGATGCCTGATAAGTGCTTTGGCTCATCCCACATCCACCAAATAAGTGTGTTCTTTGATTTCCATGCCAGGTTCTTGCATCTGCTTAGAGCGCCTCATGCAAGAAGCCAACACTGTGGTTTGCTTTTTAAAAGTCACTTCAAAAAGCCATTAACACAGAACAAGCTGAAAGGCAAAACAACAGCCTAGCAGAAGACAGAGTAATTTTATTTAGAGACTTAATGGATGGCCCTTGGTGGAACTGTATGGGGGACTTTTCTTACTGGCATAGGAGTAGGGGTGCATTAGTTTACAGAACCTTTGCTTCATATTTCCAAATGAAGCTATAGCCAGGGAGATTTAACTGTGTGCAGCTCAGTTTTTAGAGCATTTGCAGTGCTTCAAATCCACACCTGACTACCACTTCTAACATAAAAAGTAAAATATTAAACCCTGCAGAGCAGTAAACATTGAATATAAAACTCAGTTTGTATACTGAGACCACTATACATTGCCTAAAATGTTAAACAAAATGGATGTATTTTTCTGCTCAAGCACTTTGACACCAGCTGCCCCTGCATCCTCCTCTTCAAGAGCTCCACAGTGAGCATCTGAACTTCTGCCGCAAATGGTCTGGCCACGCTGGCCTTGCACAGATCCCCTGGGGTCAAGGAGAAGGGAACAAAGCTGCCTTTGTGCACATTCCTTGGACGGCAGCGAGAGCTCGGTCACAGATGCAATACCAGCAGGGACAATACCAATCCCAGTGTGCCCAACTATTAAAGCACTGACCCCTTCACTGTGACAGGCTTTCTAAGTCCAAAGTGCATCTCAAGATTATCAGTTTAAAACATACTCCCAAAAATTGCTCATGTCTAACTGGAGCTTTAACATTTCAGAGCACACTTCTGCAAAGTCTTTGAAGCCATCAGTGCTATTTGTAAGACTAGCAACTCTGTCAAAACAATAATGAATTCTCTCTTCCTCCTAAGCCTGAAGACCACTAAAGGGATTTTACTAGGTTTTGAACAGTTTAAATCCACTGTGCTCTTGCAGCTGTTCTATGTTAACAGCAAATTCATGGTCTTGCAAATTCCAGTTAAGTCTTAAGGGTGGGATGGCAACTCAATATACCTTTTTATACATATACACACTGCCTACATAAAGCTATAATGCAGTGTTTTGTATTTGGCTTCATTTATTGCCATTACAGCAATCTTCTTAAAAGCACTAAAGTGCAAGACTAATATCTAGATCCAAGCTACCTCTGAAGTCAATCTAGGCGTTAGCAGCAAAGTAATCTATTTAATCCTTTAGGGAAAGGGAGATAGCTGACAAGTAATGGAAATATAGCCCAAGCAAGATCTCCACAAAGCTACCCAGTCACAGAAGATGGGGCAGTAAAAACGTGTAGTACCAAAAAACTGCATCTCCCTTCCTACCCTGCTGTAGTCCTGATCCCATGTGCTGGCTTCCAGGCTGAGGGGGAAGCAGCAGCTGGCACGAGACCAGCTGCAGCACCCAAGCTGTGGGATCAGAACACAAATCCCACACAGAGGATTCAGCAACAGGTAGTGCAACACAGTTTTTCTTTGCCTATAATACAGAGTGCAGAGTTTGGCCTGTGATGTTGAACAAGAGAGAAAGGAGAGAAAGAACTGAGGGAACAGTCAATCAATCTGTCATCCCCCACTTCCCCGAGTAGGTTTAGAGACTACAGATACTCATTAATGGCCAGTAATTAAGATAATTGTCTTCCATAAATATGCACACTGAGAGCATGTGAAACAATTCCTAACAGGAATGACTGCTAACTCAATTCTCAGTTATTGATAAAGTAGTTTACAGCACTTAGGAATTTTGACACATTTTCTGAGACACCTCAGCGCTTCCTTGCTCCATGACCCAAGAAGATCTTGTTACTGTCTCTCTCTCGGGACAGGCGACCTCTCTTGACCGTGCTCCCAGTATCACAAGGGACTCTGAGCCCCAGGGTGACAGCACGGCTTACCGTGACATTCACCGGGTGTCAAGCTGCTTCCGACGTCAATAGATGGGTTGGAAACTAAGTTGAAGGACACACGGCTGGAGCCCCAGCTTGCAAGATGAAATTATCTCAGCAGTCATAACTCCTTGGCGTCCTTCCTATTTTTCATGCTACGTGTTCAAGAGGCTTTAGCTAACAGTCTTTTACTTAATTAAAATTAAGATACTCATCTAATTTTTAAAAAAGAAAGTAGATTGTAAATGTGGCTCGGGGGAAAGAAATTTGTCTTCATTACTGAGTCTTGCTAGACTTGCAAGTTCCTTCCTGCTCTGTGATGAGGGATTTTGGGGGAGCAGGGAGGGATGGCACCTCACAATGTGAAGGGTATGATAGCAGAATCAACTATTTTATTTCAGTTACATGGTTCCCCCAAAACTGATAGGTCTAACAATTCCTGAACAGCTGTAACACAAAATAGACTGAATAGAAAGTCACAAAGCTGAGAAGGAATGCCGGCCATTAA
The DNA here is from genome assembly GCF_031753505.1 of Anomalospiza imberbis. Classification (NCBI taxonomy): domain Eukaryota; kingdom Metazoa; phylum Chordata; class Aves; order Passeriformes; family Viduidae; genus Anomalospiza; species Anomalospiza imberbis. The sequence continues at coordinate 45,356,011 of NC_089684.1, read as the reverse complement.
GATGTCCTTACTATATTAAGGACCAAAGAGGACTTCCAGTGCCCTTTAGCTGACAGGCCTAAGCATTTCATTCCTCTCACCAGTTACTGAGCCATTAGCATGTTATAAAAATACATCCCTGAGGATGGTTCCACACAACAGTTTGAGGATTAAGCCACTTACAACCTTTAGATGAACATTTCCCTGTGCAGTATGAGAAGCCTAAAAAAGGAGAGCTCCCTTACAGTCTGGGGAGGTGTAAAAGGCAAGTGCCATAGTGCAGAAGCACCCATGACAATTACTATTGCTTTGGCCTTGCAGAAGAAGCAGGAATCACTCCCCATCAGCCAGGCTGTGATATTCAAGGTGCAGCGCTCTGCCTCTCTCCCAGGCTCTGACACACGTGAGGCAGGAGCGAGCTCCGCTGGCGTCATTAGGTTCCCCTGTGCTTTCAGCAGCGCTTGCTGCATCAGCGTGCACGGTGTGCCTGTGGGTCAGCACTGGCTCACAGCCAGCCTGCACCAGGGAGGCAGCAGGCAAGCCTGCCTGGAAATGGCAAGGCAGACGTGCCCACAGCGGTCAGCACTGCAATCCCAGGCCTGGACTTGGAAGCAAACTTGAGACTGATGGCCACGATTCAAAGAGGGTGCTGCTCCCCCTTCACCTTCCAGACATGAAACGTCTGAATCGGGAATGCAATCGAAAACACACAGAGAAGTATTTTCTGCTTGACTTGGTTTTAAAACAGAGGTTTGTATTAGCAGTCGGACTTTACTTGTATTTAATTAAAAACTGATTCATTGACTAAAGAAGAATAGCCCCAAAAGGAAATGCCAGAATGCACTGCACTAGGCATGGTACTTTCTGCATGAAGTATAAGATGCCCTTTGGGTTTGAGATTAAACATAAATTGGGCATAGTTTTGAGGCTGACCTGTAATATTTCAGATTAAAGAGTCCCAAACAAGCTCCAATTCAAAAGCCACATATTCCTACACAGACATTTAAGAAAAAGAAAGAGCTAGTATATTACATTCCTTTTTTCATGTATTAAGAGAAAACAAGGAATAAAATTTTAGAAACGTACACTCAGAAATATCCCAATTTCTCAGCGGTAGAATAAAACAGAGAGGACAAGAAACTTAATAGTCAGGACCGTGCCAAACACCTAGGTGTCATTTTCAACCTCAATTCACTCATATCTTAATTTCTGCAGCAGAGTCACCAAACAGCTTTTCTTCTAAAGATAGTTTTTTGCAAAAAAAAAAGTAAGTCAAAAGCTATATTTGTAAGCAAAACATTATTATTCAAAATATCCCATCTTGCAAATGATCCTGTAATTTTGTAATGTCTAGGCTGTCTTGAGAGCAAAAGACAGCATTTTTCTGTATTACCAATTACTTACAGATGTTCTCCCCTGTGTTGTTAAACAAGCCTTGATAAAAACACACTCGTGTCTTAATAGAACTGGATGTACCCTGAGTGGGTTTCCCATTTGATCAGCTGTACAGCTCAGAGGCTTTTTTGTCTGCTTGTTGTAGCACAAAGTGTGTTCGGTCCCACAACAGTGACAGCTGACAACTGTTTTTCCTGTTTGCAAAAGCTTTACCGTTCAGCTTGAACCAAAAACATTTGTCACTTTGCATGGCAGTGAAGTAGATTTAATCAGATGAGGCCACTAGCATTGTCAGTGCCAGGCTGAAAGAATTCCGCAGGACAAAAGCTGGATTTATCTCTCTGCGAGTCTGTGTGGGGAGCAGCAGTGCATCTTTGTCAATGCACAAGGGGCAATCTCAAGAGGAGAAGAAAACCAACCCAAGATAATATTTTCAGTGCAGTTAAGCCAAAAAATAACTGTTCTTAAGTGACCAGCAGGATGCTCCTGACAGCCAAGTGCACTGTTGTAAGAATTTTGACAACATAAAGTGAATCTCCATGTAACTCTTTCAAATGCCACTAACACAGAGGATGGTGCCTTCTGTGCTGTATCCCTACATAATTCTATTTCCAGAATAGTAAGCATCACCTAATATCCGTTCATATTCAGCAATCAACCTGCAAAAAAATATTTACAACAGATGACTGTTCCCAAACAGCAGTGACAATCCTCCAAAATAGTCTTAGGAATTAAAATTCCTTACAAGTCATAATAAAGCATATAACTCTCCTAGATAATGTCACACTAAAAATAAAAAAAAAACTTACAAAAACCAAACCATTAAAAGAAAGAAACTCTTCTCATTTTACATAGCCACCAAGATAATATTTTATACTCTTTGTAGGTAACTTAAGCTCAGAAGAAAAAGAATGTATCCATATATGCAAAAATCAACTCACAGGCATGCAGCATTTGCAACCCCCAGCAGTGAGTGAAAAAACAGCAGCCCCACCTTAGGGGTTTTGCCAATTTACATCACCCTAGTACGGTCTCATCATGAGGCCTTGCAAAGAGGATGCTGGTGCTTTCCCCCTGCACCAGAGAGAGAGCAGAAAACAAAGTACTCTGAGTTACCAAGAGAGCAAGCACTGATCATGTTGCCTTGATAGTCCCATGCATTATTTTAAGGGGGCAGGTTTAATCTGCCCGAGGTCTGATTAAGCAGTTGCCAAAGGTCAGAGGAAGAGGCGCCTGCATTTCATGCAGAGAGGGCTGGTATAGCCGGCTCTCCGGCATGGCACAGCCTGAGTTTTGGCATTCCTATATTGAGAGCGGCCTGCAGTACATTCATCAATTGGAGCTCAGCCTTGCATGAAGTGTTCCAACATTCACTCCAACTGTGCTAAAGGAATTTCCCACTTGCTTTTTTCCGCTAATTAGAGAGCCACTGGGACACAACAGGGCCTTTTGAGAGTGCGGCAGGCCCTCAAGTTCTGCTGAGTCAGGAGAGGGGAGAGGGGCGGGATATTTTGATCCACTCAGAAGACAACCTTCAACTTCCCAAATGAGGCTGCAAGCAGGACAGTAGCTATAAATGTTAGCTAAGATTTACAACCTACAGGCACCAATATCTATCTAGACTTATTTAGTCCTTAATCCAGAAGATAAGTCAGCAACAGGAGCTGGTCAACATACAGATTTTTAAATACTTAACTCATTTCAGTAGACATCTGCCCTGCCTAGCACACATTTTTTTATGGACACGTCTCCAAGGCAGAGCACAGCACCTGAAGCAACTCCTCAAAAGTGACTGGCAGAAAACACATGCAAAAAATCTGCTATAAAGCCTTGATACAGCATTCAGATATCTGCAATCTCACTGCACCTGCAGACTGTCCTGCTTCTGGACCCTGGGTCCATCAAAACAGTTCTCACATTTATAATGCAACAGGCTCAGCAAGTCTCATATGTGTATTCTTTATTTCCAACTGGAGATACTGAATTTTAAGAGATATCAGAACTGCCTCAGAAATGCCTTGTCATCTGCTGTATCCTGAATAGACAGAAAATCAGTAAAGAGCTGATAATTTCAAACTAACCTCAAAAATGTTGAAAACAGATGCCTGTATTCTCATGTGACACTACATCCATGCCTTACTTGCATCCAAGGAAAACACCTGCTGTGCTTCAGGCAGTGCAGTGGCACATCTCTGATTTCAGCTGTGCAGCAGGTGAGTCAGAAGACCAGCAGCACAGGCCTGAGGGTGTGATCCTGCTGCCACTGGAATATCTCCTGATGAGGCAGGTGAAACCTCTCGCCACTGTTCAGCAAACACTGTCCTGTCAGCAGAGGCAGCCCCTCCTGCCTCACTGCTCCTGGCTGTGCAGTTTGCATTGAGCAGCATGCTACGGTAGTGAGCAGAGCATATCAACCACAACATGCATTTAGGATACTCACCAAAGTATGATAATCATAACACTGATTTATTTCAATGCTTTCAGACTGAAAACCAGCCAAGTTTCCCGTTTATTTTTACCCTTGCAACAACAACAATAATATACATCATAACAAAGATTTAAACATAGTTTCTCTGTTGGTTCTGTAGAACTAATAACTAGTCAATAAAATCAGCACTGCAAATTTCTACATAACATGCAGAATATTAACATAAACCATTTAAACTGAGATTAGTTTTCATGGCTTGGTTGCCTGAACTGGTATTTGAACAGTAGACTTCACTTCTGCTACAGTACTAAACAATGCTCATTTGTAAGCCTCTTTCAACTTGATACAATTTTATAAAGATCTTACATTATTAATCACTTTCAGGTTTCTGAAAGTGTGTTTTTTCCTAGAAGATAATAGCGGCCAGCTTAGTAGAGAGAAGAACTGAAGCTGAAAGGTGAATTTCCTCCAGATGTTTCAAGAAAATTGGCATCAATACCCAAAAATGCAGTAGGCTCCCCCTTCTCAACACCTTCCACGCAAGATGTGGACTGGGATATGGGATAGGAGAATCCATGAGAGCAGGACTATCCTCAGTAAGGCACTTACAACTGCAACCACATCTCTCCTTTGCATATAGGAAGCACTTTATTTTCCTCCTGTCCCTAATATAAATATTTGCAATCAGGTCAGGTTTTGCAGAATTTTAGAAGGCTCTTCAGAGTGGAAGCCAAAATCCCAGGGCCAGACCCTGGGGAAATCTCAGCAGAAAGTTATGTGAGGGGAGACTGAAAGCAAAGATGAGATGTCAAGCAAGGAGCAAAGGAGGCCAGGTAGTATGAACAGCACCATGCCAAATAAACCCAAGAAGGAATAAAGCTGCTGCAATGTTTTGTTTCCCTTGAAAAACAGAAACCAGTAGCAGTTCCACCCAAGTCACCAGCAGCACCAACCAACCTGACCGAGGCATGCACACCTCCAAACTCACTTGCTTTAAAGGTTTTATTTTCCCACTCCCCCCTCTCCCAAAAATACACCATTTACTTCACACTTTCAAAATCTTTCAAGTACTCATGCAGGATAAATCTAAAAGCATCTCCTCTTGAACCAACATTAGCGCTGCAGACAAAAAAGCAACTGAGAACCCATAATTGCAGAGCAGCTTTAAACAAATGAGAATGGAGGATTTTCCTTTACAACACATTCCCCATTTTCCCAATATGTATTCTTCAATTCTCCTTGCATATTTTTTCAGTACTGTGGGAACAACTGGGACTTTGAAGTACAGCTGCCTTCCAAAGTGTTTCAGAAACTTAATTTCTGATCTGTATTAGCACAAAAACCCACCCAAATAATCAATTCTCCTCTTTCTCCAATCTAAAAAAAAACCACAATATTTACTCTTTGTCTGTCTTATCAGATATCTCTTTCAATTCCTTGTTTCCTTAAACATGATATTAATTTTCATTTTAAATGAACAATTGCTCTTTGTTTAATAACTCTTGATACTCAAATCTTACAGGAGTTTCATTCCAAAGTCCTGAGCACCTCCCTCATTTTGAGCCCCAAAATGTGATTAATTGCAGCAAGCAATAAAGCACGCAATATACAGGATAATCTTAATACATGCAAAGATCACAAGTATTTGTGTGCCCTTCTAAGGACACAAGGTACCAAAATAGGAAGCCTTCATCCAAGAAGAGAGTCCTGATAGAATGACCAAGGAGAGTTTCCATTCTATCCCAGGAGATGAGCAATACTGGGTCTTCTGCATCTTAAACCGATGTCCCAATCCCAGGTTACAGAAATCAAAGGGTTAATAAGAAGTCTCCCCCCCCCTCCCCCCCCCCGTTTTCCTGGTTTGTTCATTAAATTAAACCAAGTACCTAGTCTGAAATTAACGGTTGTTAATACAACTCTTCTATTCACTACAGTCTTAGTCCTTACAATGTTTTAATTAATTTTACTCTTTAAAATGCATGAAAATTTCACATCACCTTTAAATATTTATTGACAGTTTAGATGAATATTTCGTGCTGCTTTTAAAGAATAGAGAACATTTTCATAACGTTTCTGTTAATACAAAATGTCAATTCTACACTCTCAGATAGGCTCTCAGTACAATGAAAAGGAATTTTTTATCTTGACTATAGCAGAGAAATAAAAACATCAAGGACAAGTTTTTTTAAAGCTACTTAAGTGATTAGGGAGCCCACACAGCTCCTATTTACATGAGTAGTAACTGCATGTCTGAATCTTTTGAGCAATTTTGAATATTTCATTGGTCTATGAAAGATTCTCCCAGTTAAGAGTAGTAGGTTGGGAGAAATTAATTGAAAATACATCACCTGTGATGTACAATGAAGAAAATTCTCAGAGCACAAGTGAGTATTTTAAGATGCTCAAATAGACCACCAAAGCTCCACAAACACAGGAACACCAACCTGTTTAAAACCAGCTGCCTCATTTCTGCATAATACCTGTCTTCCCTTCCAACTTCCCATTTTTCTGCCTTTTGAGAGGCCTTTTGAAGTTGATGGATATGTAGAGTAAGAGCACTGTGGTGGGTCAGAGACACTTAAGGAAGCTGAGGCCATCAACAGCTGGAGCAGTAAAGGCAAGGCAGGTGCAAGTGCTTTCCCTGATGTTGAAAAAATTGCTGCAGTCAGTGTTGGTTGTTCACACACAAACAGCCCTGCATATTGAAAAAATCCACCTGTTCTTATACTTAAGTCAAAACAACTTTTCCTATTGCCAGAGAAGGTTGTAAACTTTCATCATTTTAGTAGCCAGGTGTACAGAAGGCCAGAGAACAGGCACTTTAAAAGCATCCTGACAAAAAAAAAAAAAAAACAAACCAGTTAAAGCTGTAAAAGCAGCTTAGCATATCTAGAAACCAAGGTCTTAATTTACGAAATGCCTTGCAAATATATTGCCCCTTCAAAAAACTTTGTCAGTGTGTAGCAAAAGCTTTCCATCAGGTGGGAAGGATTCCAGACTTCAGTGGTTCCCATGCTAATTCTGCCTGAAGAAATATGAAAACAGCAGCTAAAATCTTTTAGCTAATGCAGAACACTGATGGCTTGCTTTCCTTTGTTCTCAGGAAAGGCTAAAAATGTTCCTATATTTAAGGATATTCTTACATTTTGTCATCATAAAATGGGTAAAAAAGCAGATGACAAGCACCCAAAGAGAAGGGTGGAAGTAAGCACAGAAAACTATGATTCTTTTCAGAAACTGAACACTGTGGTTAGAATAAAGCACTTGAATATGCTGTGCCACAGCCATCATTAACAACATGCTCATTAGCATTAAATTAACATGGACATGAAATATCAGGATGTAAATTAACAGCAGATGATGCTGTAAAAATGTAAGAAATTACTGTTATTTGCCAGTAATTCAACTAACAAAAGCAATTTCTGTTTATCACATGTAAACTCCAATACTGTGTTACAGTGTTTTGGTTTTCAACTAAGATCAACTAACAAAAACAAAGAAACAAAAAATGCTACAGTTTCACACTCACCTTCTATTTGGTACTGCTTGTGTTGGACAATAATTACATCAATGATCAAATCCAGGCAGCAATTCAATCAGAATACTAGACTCAGTTTTACAGAAGTAATTCTAATTTTTAGCAGAAAAATTTAAAAATTACTTTCAATTAGATCTTTGCTCTTTTCCCTGAAGACCTGAACCATAATCTTTTC